>NC_069070.1:31660406-32288629 GCF_025698485.1 Gossypium arboreum
ACCCACCAACCACTACACTCCACCCGTACCACCCTACACTCCATGTGGGAATAGCTCAACCCACCCAAATTAACACTCCACGATTCTGCACCTTGCTACTCGATTATCGATAAATTGAGGCAAAGCCTCCAAGACGTGGACAAGCCACTTTCAATACTTCCTCCGTCAATATCCCAATCCCATGCATCGATAATAACAACATGGCATGCAATAAATAACAAATCAAACATGCATTTAGGTCAATTTAACCCTAGGGTATTTCGGTAATTTATCTACTAGGGGTAAAAGCGTAAATTTTCCACTTTTAAAGGTATTTCAGTAATTTATCTATTTTAGGGTTTTTCATGCATATTCCTACTTTTCACATACTAACGTAATCACGCATCGAGGGCTCTTACGAATTGGGCCGTTGGCCCATCATTCAATTTTGGCCCATTAAGCTCAAAAATATCGAGGGCACAGAAATCATGCACTTTGCAGTCCAAATTTTGCAGCTTACCAAAAACATTAATCGATTTACCTCACGAGCATTCGCACACTTGCAAATCTACAAAATACCGATTTTCGGCATTTCGGCTTTTCGACTTTTGCCGATCCAGACTAAGAAAGAGGGTGTTAGTTACACACCTGTTTGCGACGATATGCTGACAAGATCCACACACGAACCACCTACAATTGGATTACTAACACGTTAATCTAACTATTCAAATACAAACTACATATTAATCCCTTACAATATTCGGCCAACCACACCTACAGATCATAGTAAGCTTATAAGAAATCAATAAGCAACTCATTAACAAATTTTTGTCAATGTTTATCACATAATCATAATCTCACTGCAAGCTGTCTTCCTGAACAACAGTCACTAAATCATTTATAACTGGAGCGACGAAACTCCAAATCAAGTGCTGTTAATTTTACCTGAAAATAGACTCATATATCTTCTATCCATAAAATTTTTAGAATTTTTGGTTTAGCCAATCAATACCAGATTTTTCTTAAAGTTTCCCATGTTTCACTGTTTGACTAATCTGACCACTCTTCATTACGAATCAAATTTCTCATCGTACAGAATTCAAAATATGTTCTCGTTTATTTCATTTGAAACTAGACTCAACAAGCTTTAATTACATAATTTATTCAGCTTCTAATTCATCTCTCACAATTTATGGTGATTTTCCAAAGTCACATTACTGCTGCTGTCCCAAGCAGATTTATTACCAAATTCACTCTTTCACACCTAACTTGCATGCTTGTTATTTAAACATGTATATCACCAATCAATCATCACATATCTATGATTTTACTTAAGTATAATCTCCATTTCGTCATTTTAAAGCACAACATGTTAGCCAATTTTTCCCCTTAGCATCTAAGGCACATGCATGCTCATTTGTTTGGCTCAACTTCACCTATCTTCCATTTTTCATCAAAAGAACATGAAACAACAACCATTTCCTTCATTTTAATTCATGACTAAATGCTCACAACATAACTAAAAATCAAAATATGCTTTAAGAGTTAAGGTAGAATCAAGAAGAACTCATGAACCTCAAAATAGAAGTAAGGTACAAAGAACTTACCTTCAATTTTCCTCCTCCTAGTGACCGAATACTCAAGAGTTTTCTCCTCTCTTTCTCTTCTCTAACTTTCAGCTATGATGAACAAAGATGGGCAAAACTTTATTCTTTTTACCCCTTTTTCTTTTAATAAAATTTCATATTTCATCCATTTAATTCTTTAATACAAAAGACATGAAATTCCCATCATGGAACATTTACCTAACCCATTATCATGAAACATTTACCTAACCCAATATCATGGAACATTTACCTAACCCATTATCAATTTGTATCAATTTGTACCATAAATTATGGATATCAAGTGCACATTTTGTCTACAACAACATGATGGCTGGCCACTTCATGTAAAATGGGAGGTTTGTCATGCAAATCCTCCTATTTTGCACTCCTATTTATTTGGCCACTTCAATTTAGCCTATAGCATTTTCAAACATTTTCACATAGGTCCTATTTCATAATTTCACTCACAAATGACAAAATCAAAGCATGAAATTTTGCCAACATTCACAGAATTCCCGAAAATTGGGGCGTTACAAGTGCCTTTGTACACTTCCAAACTTGTATAAAACATGTTCAAACACATTTCAAAAAATAAATAGTTCAATTCAATTTGATCCAATATCAACATTTCAATAGGATATGCATAATTAGTTTATGCATAATTAGTTCAACATGTAACCACTTTAAAATATCAAAATCGTATCATGCACAATTATACGGTTACCCCAGTTATTTGAGAGAAATGTATATATAAGCATACATCAGGTTACCCATCTGGGCTAAACCTTTTAAAACGACATCAGGTTACTCATCCGAGTTGAATCTGTGTCCCAAGTATCTCCAATATATCAATTGCTCATCCAAGCTGAATGTATAATCATGTCAGGTTACCGAACTAGGCTAAACCTTAAAAGACACATCAAGTAGCTTAGTCAAAGTTGTAGTATACATGTCAAGTTACCCGGTTGGGCTAAACCTGTAACAACCCGTTTTCAGTGAAATTAGAACAGTGGTTTTGGGACCACAAATATGAGTCAGAAAGAAAATTTATTTTAATAATATTACATAGTCTGCATTATGATAGAAAAGACGTATGAAAATTTCAATAAGAAAATTTTACCGATTACATGTTTAATTATAGAAAGGGCCAAATTGCAAAAAATGAAAAAGTTGAGTTCTAGAAGCTATAAGTATCAAATAGCTATGGAATTCAAAACTTGAGGTCCTTATATGGTAATTAGACCATTAAGAATAGTTAGTAGATATTTTTGATGATTCATCCATGGAGAATTGGAAAACGAAAAGGACTAAATTGGAATATGGAATAAATAAAGATGATAATAGCCTAATATCATCTTATTTCATTATCTTCCCCAAATTTTCTATGGAAACCCTAAGAAAGAGAAAAAAAATCAAGCAAGCTTAATTAGGTAAGTAATCATGTCCCATTTTTAGTAATTTTTATATTTTTGAGATCAAAATAACCTAATCTATCTATTTTGGGGATCAATTTGAAAAGATATTGCGTGTGTTCCCTACACCTAAATTTTTTTTAAAAATTTTGCAAAAAATTCTCTGAGTTCTCGATATAGTCCCGATTTGATTCTAATGTGTATTTTGGGCCTCAATGACCCATCTAAGGGACAATATGATAAATTTCAGATATGAATAGTAAATGATATGAAATTTTCTGTAATTGATCTATAAACTTCAGTAATACTCCGTGACCCTATTCTGGTGATGGGTAAGGGTTAGGGGTGTTACATTTATTGGTATCAGAGCTATGGTTTAGCCGATTCTTAGACTAATGTAGTAAATACGAGTTTAGCTATACGTGCCATTATATAATTTGTGATAGTGTGGTATATCCTGACCATTTTAAATGTGTTTTCATATAGTAATGTCGTCCAACCGAGCTAGAGCTGAATCTGAGAAAGCTAGGAGTAATGCTCCAGCTTCAGTTCAAAGAGCTACATCTACTAGTAGTAGAAAGCCCGAATTTGAGGGTCGAGGTGAAAAGACAAAAGAAGCCTTATTTTAAATGATGAATGAGTGGTTCACAGAATTCTTGATAACAAATCTTGCTGTACAATAACCTTCCCCTCCTATTCCTCAACTTGTTCCAAATATGCCACCAAGTACAGAACCTATTAGAACTAGTAAGCTTCTAGTAAATAAAATCCGTAAATATGGGGCAGAAGAATTTAGGGCTACTGTCGATGATAATCCGAAAAGGGCTGAATTTTGGCTAGAAAATACAATCAGGGTTTTGGATGAATTGTCTTGTACACTTGAAGAATGTTTGAAATGTGTTGTATCTCTGCTAAAAGACTCAGCCTATCAATGGTGGAATACCATCATTTCTGTTGTATCGAGGGAAAATGTTACATGAGAATTTTTTTAAACAGAATTAAAAAAGTATATTAATCAGAGATTTCTTTATCAGAAAAAGAAAATTTTTAGAGCTCAAATGGGGAATATGACTATATTTGAATACGAGCGGGAATTTGTTCGGTTAAGCAAATATGCTAGAAAATGTATTTCGACCGAAGTTGCTATGCGTAAACAGTTTGAAGAGGGATTAAATGAAGACATCAAGTTTTTAGTTGGGATTCTGGAATTAAAAGAATTTGTTGTACTGGCTGACCGAGCACATAAAGCTAAAGAACTAAATTAAAAAAGAGACAAGAAGAGATGGAAGCCCAAACATCAAGTAAAAAATTTATGGGCAAGTCACAATTATCGGTTTCAAAGAAATCAAAGAAACATCATGATCGTTCTATCATATTTGTAGGATATTCTAGGAGATATCGAGGCTCTCAACACTCTAATCCAAGATCTCCGTCTCCATCCGTGACAAGTGTAGGAAGTGTTGGAAGTCCTAAACCAAGATGCAAACATTGCAATAAATTATATTTTGGTGAATGCCACATAAGAAGCAGAGCTTGTTTTAAGTGTGGTTCTTTTGACCACTATCTCAGAAACTGGCCAGAAAAGCCTGAAAAATATATTGTTCAAATCTCTAGGCCGAGCAATCCCGCCTTGAGAGGCAGACCACCCTATCACCCCAGCAATGTCAGTGGTAGTCGAGGTGTGACAAAAAATTCAAAATTTAAATCTGAAGCACGAGCACCGGTGAGAACATATGCTATACGTGTACGAGAGGATGCTTCTGCACCTGATGTTATTACTGGTACATTTTCTCTTCTTGATACTGATATTACTACTTTAATTGATCCTGGTTTAAGACATTCATACATATGTACGAATTTAGTGTCTGTTAAAAATTTACCTGTTGAGTCCACTAAATTTGTGGTTAAAGTTTAGAACCCCCTGGGCCAGTATGTGATAGTGGATAAAGTTTGTAAAAATTGTCCGTTAATGGTACAGGGTTATTGTTTCTAGGCTGATTTAATGTTGTTGTCATTTGATGAATTTAACGTAATTCTGGCTATGGACTGGCTAACTCTACATGATGCAGTGATAAATTGTAAATAGAAATATATTGTGTTAAAATGTCAAAATGGTGAATTGCTTCGTATTGAATCTGATAAACTAGATGGGTTGTCCAATGTAATCTCAGTTATATCAGCACAAAAATATATCAGAAAAGGGTATGATGCTTATCTTGCATATGTGTTGGATACTAAAGTATCTGAGTCGAAGACTAAGTTAGTGCCGGTTGTTTGTTGGTTTTCTAATGCATTCCCGAAAGAATTACCCAGATTACAACCAGTTAGAAAGGTGGAAGTTTTTATGGATCTTGTTCCAAGGACAACTCCAATATCTATAGCTCCTTACAGAATGGCTCCTACAGAATTTAAAGAGTTGAAACCACAGTTGCAAGAATTAACTGATAGAGGTTTTGCTCGACCTAGTTTTTCACCTTGGCGCCAATTTTATTTGTTAAAAAGAAAGATGGACCATTGAGGTTATGTATTGATTACAGACAGCTCAACAAAGTCACAATAAAAAACAAGTACCCATTGGCTTGTATTGGTGATTTGTTTGATCTGTTGAAAGGTGCCACTATATTTTCAAAGATTGATCTTCAATCCAGTTACTATCATCTACGGGTGAAAGACCCAGATGTACCAAAGACAGCCTTCAGAACCAGGCATAGGCACTATGAGTTTCTTGTGATATCGTTCGGTTTGACTAATACACCTGCAGTATTTATGGATTTGTTGAATAGAATTTTTAGACCATATCTAGACATGTTTGTGGTGGTATTTATTGATGATATCCTAGTATATTCTCGAGATGCATGCTGATCATTTGAGGATTGTATTACAAACTCTACATGAGAAACAACTGTAAGCCAAATTAAGTAAATGTGAATTTTGGCTTCGAAAAGTTGGTTTTCTTGGACATATTGTAACACCCCTAACCAGAATCATATCGCCGGATTAAGGCTAAGAGGTATTACCAAACTAAACATTTAATAATCTCATTCACATTGTAAATAAACATAAACAGAGATCAAGCTGAAATACATACTGATATTTAAGTTATACACCATTTTCGTATGGCCAAAATATTTACAATTTCAAAACATCATTATCATCAGCCTAACCTATACATGCCATATCGAGTCCAAAATATAACTGTACCCAAAAAGATCGATAGTGTGATGAACTGCTGACGATCCCCGAGTCGGTGGCCAAAATCAATAATCTATAAAACAGAGAAATAAAGAACAGAGTAAGCTTTCAAAGCTTAGTAAGTTTTAAGCAATACAAACAATTAAAACTTGTCATTTAAATCGAGCATTTAGTATCACAAAACTAATATTCTAATTACAAATCACTTGGCCAAATATACACAAGTACACCAATTAAAAAAATACCTATTGGCCGAATATATATGTATATAAATATATGAATACACAAAGAAATTTCAGCACATACTTTACTTTACTTTATAGCTCATACAATTAATTTAAGTCACATACTTTCATGTAATGACAGACATCGACCGAATAGGTCATGCTCTTATTTCGTAGATATAATAATCATTCACACACATATATCGTTCTTTGATACTAATAATTCACTTTAAAAAAAATCAATTCACATACGAGTACATAATACATACCTGACTATCATAATGTATCATACATAATCAATAGTAGTTTACCTCGAACTTTCGAATTCATAATCTTATTCGAATCACCGGCGTTAAGCCTGCTAGGTTTAAAATCCGAATCCAGTCACCAGCACAAAACTTGCAGGACTTTAAGCTCAGATATAATACCAGCACTAGGCCTGCGGGATTTAACCCAAATATAATACCAGCACGAAGCCTGCGGGATTTAACCTGGATATAATACCAGCATATAGCCTGAGGGTCTTTAAGCCTAGATACACATCAAATATCATGCATATTTAATCATATATTAACACATCTCATTCAACATATCACATTAGTAGTCATTTGCTACATTCGGATATAAGCTCCATATGAACACCATCATTTACATTTCGGTTCAAAAGTCATATATAAATATCACATATCCATTTCACCATTCAAACTTAACCCATAATACCATTCGACTATAATCATATACATAAATTATTTATCACACAACTTAATTCAAGTAGAACCAAAAGGTCACAATTCATCTAATATATACATATCAAGGCATCATCAATTATATACTAAAGGTGACTACTCAAAACTTACCTCGGATATACTTGAACGGTTGCGGAAAGGCTACTCAATTACTTTCTCTTTTCCCCTATCCAACTTCGATCCTCTTTGCTCTTGAGCTTAAATTCAAAAATTTTAAACTAGTCATTATTCGACTATTCAAGCATTACTTCAGGAATATAATATATATATTCGACTTTCACACATATAGATCATAGTAAGTTTATAAGAAAACATTAAGCAACTCATTAACAATTTTTTATCAATGTTTACCACAATATCACAAATTCACAATAAGTTGTCTTCCTGAGCAACAGTCACCAATTTATTTATAACTGGAGCTACAAAACTCCAAATCAATTGCCGTAAAATTTTCCTGAAAATAGACTCATATATCTTTTATGCATAAAATTTTCATAATTTTTAGTTTGGCCAATCAATACTGTAACACCCCAAACCCGACCCAGACGTTATGGCTGGATCCGACGTGTCATTTTGAAGTTTAAAGAAAACCCATGCCTCTTTCAACATCCTTCTTAGTGTTTTAAAAGATAGTCTTTGCTAAGTTAATAAAGTGAATGGAAGCTGTGCACCAGGTAGGTATCCGAAACAGAGGAGGTGAGCCATGAAGGTTGCTTAAGTACCAAGCTCTTGATTGGATCCAATCCTAGACATGCCCACAACCATTGCCACACTTTGGTGCTAGGTTAGGTGTTGAGAAAAACGAGTTGGAATTCATTTAAGTAGATATTTTTGATAAACTGATTAATTGTATCGTTGCATTATTTTGAAAAAAATATCATTTTGGAAACGCGCTCTAGGTATAACTCATATTGTTATCAGAAAAATATAGGGTATAAGATAAAATAATCCCAGAAAAATAATTAAAATTGCCTTATTACAACCCAAAACCAAATAATAATATTAATAAGATAAAACTTATAAAGGAATAAACCGGCTACTTATTGCAATTAAAAGAAAGAAGCGATGAGTGTGGCCATCTCGAGTCCTCGCACTCGAAACCATCTAAGCTTAGGGATTACACACGATTAGAAGCGGGTGAGTTTACAAAAACTCAATGTGTAATCCCCAACAAAAAACAAACAATGAATAACACGTTGTCAAGACAATCTGGGCCAAAGCCCTATTCGAGAATGAAGATCTGGGCCTTATCCCTTAAACAGTAGCAATATGGGCCTAAGCCCTAATTCAGTTTCGACATATACTGGGCCGAATCCTTTTCATAAATCATATCACTGGGCCAAAGCCTTTTCATAAATCATATCACTGGCCGAAGCCTTTACTGTAAGCAGTATGGCCCATAGGCCCATTTCAATATCACATGTAATATCAATGAATGTATGCAAGCCCATTTGGGGAGACTACTCAACCCACCATCCGCTACTCTCCACCCGTACCAACCAACACACCATGTGGGGAATAACTCAACCCACCCAACCAAACTCTCCACTGGTAGCATAGCTGCTTTATCATATAACTGGAGGCCTAGCCTCTTTTAATAACTGTGGCAAAGCCCTTTTTGATAAACTAGGGCAAAGTCCTTTTCGGTAAATTGGGGCATAGCCCTTTTAGCACTTCCTCCTTTTATAAAACCCAACCCATGCAACATGTCATGTATGCAGAATGTCATGCCCATATTTGAATCAAACAATCACAGTCAAGTTATTCATATCGCCAACATATATTCACAATCAAATCCATCAACCACACAGTCCAAGTCAGTCACTTGCCCACAAGGGAAAAATAGTCATTTTTCATATTATAAGGGTAATTTCGTAATTTTACCAAATATCAGGGTTTTCCATGTTCATTAACAATCATCAATATTTTCAAGTGTTTAAACAATGATCTTTAACCCACTTTATCAAATTCGGGCTTTTGGGGCCAAAACCCCTAATGGGCCCTACGAATGCTGATTTAGCCCACTAAGCCTACTTAATCCAAATTTTACAACAGTACTAACCGTGTTAACATGCAACATTTCCAGATTCCATTTTCTATCAGTTTTACCCAAATGGGCCCGAAAGCCCATTGGGCCCGATTCCAGCCCATTGAGGCCCAACTTACCATCGCGCTCTTACCTGCTCCATCGATCCAAACACCGATCATAACGTACCTATCACATCTTTAAGCAAAGGCAAAATCACAAGTTCCCAAAATGCCGGAATTTTAGCATTTCGGCTTTTCGGCAAATATTAATCTAAGCTACTGCGAGGGTTATTACACACCTGTTATGGGTTGAAGTTGAAACGTTTCCAAAATCAATCACCTACGATAACCACCACCTATCACTCAAACTTAACTAATCCAATATCAATATATGTAAATCCTAAGCACATCAGTCATACGGAACATAAGGGCATATTCGTCATTTTACCATAGAGGGGTATTACGGTCACTTTACCCTACAGGGGCTTTACGGTCTTTTTACCTATTAGGGGTATTTTAGTCATTTCATCCTACAAGGGTGTTTTGGTAAATCTACAAACCAAGGGTATTTCAGTAATTTTGTAAACCAATGGTATTTCTATAATTTTTAGAAAGTCAAGGGTATTTCTGTAATTTTGTAAATCAGGGGTATTTTGGTAATTTTACAAATTGAGGGTATTTCGGTAATTTCACAAACCAGTGGTATTTTGGTAATTTTACAAACTAGGGGTATTTTGGTAATTCTACCCTATAGGGGTATTTCAGTAATTTCACAATCAAGGGTAAAATGGTAATTTTGTAAATCGAGGGTAAAACAGTAATTCTGTAAATCAAGGGTAAAATAGTAATTCTATAAATCGAGGGTACTTTGGTAATTTTATAAGTCGAGGGCATTTCTGTAATTGGTAAACTAAAGTATTCTAAACAGGGATAACAATACGAATGGCCCTAAAGCCCATTCTCAGCCCAAATGGGCCCACACGCTCGTGTAGCCCTTTTAGCCCAAATCTAGCCACAAATATGAGATTCACCTAGCCTAGTCCAATATTTACTACACAATCAAACAAACTTATCCAATTGGGCTCGTAGGCCCATTGGGCCCACATGGCCCTTTTCGGCCCGAAGTAGCCATCCTACAGCTAGAGTAGTGAGAAATACACACCTGATAGGAGACTGGAGTTAATCCACGCTCCGAGCACTCTTAGCCGACGTCTAACCCAAACGAGCATGCCTTAAAGCGAAAGGGATCAACCAAGAAAGGTACCTTTACTCTCCTCATGGTTCTCTCTATTTAAAGCCAGCTTCGCATCCACTCTTATGTTAGCTTCCCGATGTGGGATCCTTCCAACATCAGAGTTTAAATTCAACACCAACTCTTGCCGCCCCCTGTTAGCAAAATAAATGCTCTTTGATTGCCATGATTTTCGAACCCTGGACCTCCTTGCCAACTCTATGACGCCACCTTGCCACTTCAACACAGGCTCTTTTTGTGTCATATTTTATCCCCAATTAATTATAAGGTCTAAAGGCCAAAGTCCAGGTTCCCTTAAAAAAAAAACAAAATAAATTGCAAGAGCCAAGGATTGAACCCAGGCTCCCATACAACTTTAATTACGCCACTTCCACTAGACCACATTGCTCCTTGTGTCATTTATTTAACATAATAATTTAAAAGGCCCTCATCCGAGCATCCAGGTTTTTTTCACTTAATACCAAAATTTTTGCTAAAGCCCAAGTTTGAACCCAAGATTTCTCCAACACCTGTCAAAGCCATTAACCACTAAAGCAAACATTTAATTGTTTCATTTCATTGCACAATTAAATACCTATATACAACCTCCTTACGGACCCCCACTCAAGGCCCAATACTTCTAGGCCCAAATTCGGGGTGTTACAAATACCAGATTTTTCTTAAAGTTTCCCCTGTTTCACTGTTTGACTAATCTGACCACCCTTTACTACGAATCAAATTTCTAATTGTACAGAAGTCAAAATATGTTCTCATTGATTTCATTTGAAACTAGACTCATTAAGCTTTAATTACATAATTTATTCAGTTTCTAACTCAACTCCCATAATTTATGGTGATTTTCCAAAATCACGCTATCTTCTTCTTGTCCCAAGCAGATTTATTACCAATTTACTCTTTCACAACTCTTTGCATTCATATTATTTAAACATGTATATCACCAATCAATTTCATCACAATTCTATAATTTCACTTAAGCATAATCTCAATACAATACATCCTGCTCAAATCATTATTCAAGTTCAAATTCGGCTAGCACACATATACATACTAGCAACTAAATATTAACATTGCATTTCATACTATAACCGAATGTATAGCTCATCAAAATATATTTATTCATGTTCCCTTAACACATATTAGTCAACTAGTTCATGCATTATTCTTTGGCACATTTGGTCATTAAAGCAATAACCTATTTAACTTTCAAGCATTTTTATACTAACATTTCTCCCAAAGCCGAATTGATATACAACCTTTAGTACTCATTTAAAGATTATATTTTAAGTAATTTATATACACAACATTAACCAAATATCCATTTACTAAGCATTTTAACAAATTTTTCTTCAACTATCCACACATTCGGCAATGACAAAGGTAATTTAGAAAACCTTAATTTAACTTATAATTATTCACAACATATATAAGCATCCACTCCAATCCATCACTTTAAACACAAGCATTCCTCAACTATTATATATGCTCACATTCGCATTTTCACAAATGCACAAGCGATTTTCTATCATTCAAATTATCTATATGAACATTAAATTAGTTCCAACATCACCCATTCCTAATTATTCCTTAATTCATAAAGGCTACAAACATCCCCTTAAACCTCTTCCATAACCGAATACTCATATTACTACCAAATTCAAAATTTTGACATGGGCAAGTAAGGGGCTTAGTAACTAGCTTAATATATGCAAAAAATTCAAAAACTAACATGGACTTCATACCTTAATCAAGACTAGAAAGGTGTAGCTGAATGCTTGTTTCCCCTCCCTTCTCTTCTTAGAAATTTTCAGCCAAAGAAATCAAAAGATGAACACTTTTATTTCTTTTCTTTGTTTTATTCATTTCATTAGTTTAACACATTTTTTTATTACATATTTCTCACCACTATTTAATATAATAATATTAAACCATGCATATAATGCCCATAATTATGAGCTTGGCCGGCCACTAGTTTTATTATGAACAATTAGCCATGCAAAACCTTAAATTTTGTTTCATGTTTATTTTGGTCATCCCATATTATTCCCAGCATATTTTAACTTTAATCACTTAAGTCCTTTTTTTTTATGATTCCACCTTCAATTAATAAAATTTAAAACAAGAAATTTCATACATTCATTTTCACTACTAATAGACATAGAAAAGAGCATTTAGAAAATTTTTCGACTCGATTTTGTGGTCCCGAAACCACTTCCCGACTAGGTTCAAAATAAGGTTGTCACAACTCTCCCCTCCATATAAATTTTCATCCCCGAAAATTCTTACCGGTGAATAAGTTAGGATATCGTTCTTTCATAGAGTCCTCAAGCTCCCAAGTAGCTTCTTCTACCTCGTGTTTGAGCCACAATACTTTCACTAAAGAAATTTTCTTATTTCGTAATTCTTTTATTTCAGGAGCCAAAATACGAACTGGTTCTTCTTCGTAACTCAAATCAGATTGAATCTCAACCTCTGATGGATTAATTATATGCGATGGATCAGATCTATAACGTCGAAGCATCGAAACATGAAAAACGTTGTGAATCTTTTCAAGTTCAGGGGGTAAAATCAATCTGCATGCGACCAGCCCAACTCGTTCGAATATTACATATGGCCTGATGAACCTCGGACTCAATTTGCCCTTATGGCCAAATCTGAGCACCTTTTTCCAAGGTGAAACTTTAAGAAACACTTTGTCTCCGACCTGATACTCAATGTCTTTTCGTTTTAAATCCGCATACGACTTCTGACGATCTAAAGCTGCTTTCAGACTTTCACGGATCACTTTTACTTTCTGTTCAGCATCTTTAATCAAATCAACCCCGAAGATTTTACTTTCACTAAGCTCGGTCCAAAACAATAGTGTATGGCATTTACGACCATATAAAGCCTCGTGTAATCTGACAATCTGAGAAACATACAACTCGGCTAGCTTATCAAGTGAGAAATCCATATGTACAAGAATGAAATGAGCTGATTTAGTCAATCTATCTACAAGAACCCATATCGCATCTTTCTTGCTCGGTGACAGAGGTAACCCAAACACAAAATCCATCGTAACTCGATCCCACTTCCACTCAGGTATCATGATCGGCTGAAGTAAACCCGAAGGCACTTGATGTTCTGTTTTCACTTGTTGACATATCAAACATTTCGAGACAAAGTCAGAAATGTCTCGTTTCATACCATGCCATCAATACTGACGTTTCAGATCGTTGTACATTTTCGTACTACCTGGGTGAATTGACATTCGGCTACTATGAGCCTCGCTCAAAATCATCGAAATAAGTTTCAAATTTCTTGGAACACACAATCGACTTCTGAACCTCAAACAACCATTGTCATGAATTTGAAACTCTGAATCCACATTCGAAACACATTCATCTTGTTTAGCAACCAATTCCTCATTGACTTTCTGAGTTTCACATATTTGATGAATCAATAACGGTGTGGCTTTTAATTCTGCTACTAACACATTATCAGATGAAACGGACAAGTGTACATTCATCGCTCGTAAAGCAAACAGTGACTTGCGACTTAAAGCATCGGCAACCATGTTAGCCTTTCCCGGGTGATAATCAATGACAAGCTCGTAATCTTTCAACAATTCAAGCCAACGTCTTTGTCTCAGATTCAAATCTCTTTGAGTCATCAAATATTTGAGGCTTTTGTGATCCGAATATATATGACACCTCTCTCCAAACAAGTAGTGTCGCCATATTTTCAAAGCAAATATGATGGCAGCTAATTCGAGATCATGGGTCAGATAGTTTTTCTCATGTGGCTTCAATTGCCTCGAAATGTAAGCTACAACTCGACCTTCTTGCATCAATACACAACCCAGCCCATGTAAGGACGCATCACTGTAAATGACAAACTCTTTACTGGATTCAGGTTGCACTAACACTGGAGCTTCAGTCAAATAGGTTTTCAGTTGGTCAAAACTTTTCCGCACTTTTTCGACCATTCGAACTTAACATCTTTACAAGTATCTTCGTCATTGGTGTGGCTATCATCGAGAAACCCTTTACAAACCGTATCGTAGTAACCAAAGAAGTCCCAAAAGCTCGAACTTCAGTAACATTTCTAGGAGGCTTCCAATCAAGTATGGCTGATATTTTACTAGATCAACATGAATACCCGATGTGGATACCACATTCCACAAAAAGCTAACTTCTCTCAACCAGAACTCACATTTACAGAACTTAGAATATAACTGCTTGTCACGTAAAATCTGCAACACTAATCTCAGGTGCTCGGCATGTTCGGTTTCATCTCGCAAATAGATCAAAATGTCGTCTATAAACACAACTACAAACCAGTCTAAATACTATCTGAAGATCCGATTCATCAAGTCTATAAATACAGCAGGGGCATTAGTGAGCCCAAACGGCATCACTAAGAACTCGTAATGATCGTATCTCGTTCTGAAAGCAGTTTTAGACACATCTAAGTCTCGAACTCGCAACTGATAATAACCCGATCTCAAATCTATCTTTGAAAACACTGAGGCTTCTTTCAGTTGATCAAACAAATCATCAATACGCGGTAACGGATATTTGTTCTTTATTGTCACTTTATTTAATTGACGATAGTCGATGCACATTCTCATAGTTCCGTCTTTCTTTTTCACAAACAATATTGGTGCACCCCAAGGTGAAAAACTCAGACGAGCGAAACCTCTATTCGTCAACTCTTGCAACTGAGCTTTCAATTCCTTCAATTCGGTTGGTGCCATACGATACGGAGCTATCGAAATTGGTGTAGTCCCAGATACAAGTTCAATGCCAAACTTTACCTCTCGAACAGGTGGTAATCCCGGTAACTCCTCAGGAAAAACATTCGAATACTCATTGGCACTGATTCAAGTTTCTTTTCTGACTCTTTACTATCAAGTACATACGCAAGATATGCTTCACACCCCTTCTTTACATATTTCTGAGCCAACATCGAGGATATTACTGCTGGTAACCCGTTCAAATTAGTAGACTCAACTCGGATTATCTCACTATTTGCACATCTCAAATCAATAGTCTTTCTTTTTCAATTCACAACTGCATCATGCACGGTCAACCAATCCATACCGAGAATAACATCAAATTCATCAAACGGTAAAAGCATTAAATCGGTCGAAAAATAGAAACATCAGATTATCAAGGGGCATTTCCTGCACACTTTATCGAATAGCACATATCGACCCAAGGGATTCGACACTCGAATCACGAACTCAGTAGACTCAACAGGTAGAGTCTTACTGGATGCTAAAGTCTCACATACATATGAATAAGTAGAACCAGGGTCAATCAATGCAATCACATCAGTATCAAAGAGAGTGAAAGTACCGGTAATAACATCAAGCGAAGAAGCATCCTTGCGTGCGCGTATAGCGTAAGCTCTAACAGGAGTACAAGTCTCGGATCTGGTCGTAGCATCTCTAGATCCTCTCCGACTGCCGCTAGCATTTCCCATATTTCTAGGTGGTCTACCTCGTGCTGTAGTAGTACTCGGTTTCCCATTCTGATTCACATTCTGCTCAGACAATCTCGAGCAGTCCTTGATAAAGTGGTCAGCTGATCCACACTTATAACAGGAGCGGTCATGAAATCTACAACTCCCCGAATGCCATTTTCCACAAAACTTGCACTCGATCCTATCCCGACAATCATTTCCAACACTGGCAACTGAAGTGGCTCGCGTACTCACAGGGGGTCTATCACAGTCTCGTCTGGAAAAGCCCGAAGTGTTCTTAGATCGGCCCGAATCATCTCGAAATTTCTTCAGTGACTGCTAAAAGGGTTTTCCCGAAGATCTTTTACGGAACTCTCTAGCTCCATCTTCAGCTTTTCTTTTCTCTTTACTGAGCTCTTCGGCTTTGCAAGCTCGCTCGACAAGTACTACAAACTCTCTGATTTCAAGAATGCCAACAAATAGTTTTATACCTTCGTTCAATCCATCTTCAAAATGTTTACACATAATAGCTTCTGAAGAAACACATTCTCGGGCATACCGGCTAAGTCTCACAAATTTTTATTCATAATCAGTAACTGACATGGAACCCTGTTTAAGTTCAAGAAATTCCTTCCGTTTCTGATCGATGAATCTCTGGCTGATATACTTTTTCTAGAACTCGGTTTGGAAGAACTCCCAAGTCACTCGCTCTCTGGGCACAATAGAAACCAATGTATTCCACCAATAGGAGGCAGAATCACGTAGCAAAGATATAGCACATTTTAGGCATTCATCGGGTGTGCAAGACAGTTCATCGAACGCTCGGATAGTATTGTCCAACCAAAATTTAGCTTGCTCAACATCATCACTGTTTGTAGCTTTAAATTCAGTAGCCCTGTGCTTTCGAATTCTGTCAATCGGGGGCTTATTCAACCTCATCTGATCAATTACCGGAGGTATCGTAGGTGCAGGGGGTGTATTATTCGGGAGTGGGGGTTGTGGAGTAGCCGTATTAGTTCGAATGTATTGGTTGAACCAATCATTCATCACATTATAAAAGGCTTGTCTAGCCTCGTCATTTTGATTGCTCGCATTAGGTTGAGAGTCCACCGGCGCTGTCCCGTGCGTGGGAGCAGGCGCTACACTCTTGATATCATCAGCTACGGCTCGATTGGGATTAGGATCCATTACTATATGAAAACACATTTTTAACTGTCAGAAATCATCACACTATCGTATTATCACATAATGGCATGTATGGCTAGACTCATATACCCTACGTTAGTCCTAGAATCGACTAAACCATAGCTCTAATACCAATTAAATGTAACACCCCTAACCTGAATCAGATCACCGGATTAAGGCTAAGAGGTATTACCGAACTAAACATTTAATAATCTTATTCACATTGTAAATAAACGTAAATAGAGATCGAGCTGAAATACATACTGATATTTAAGTTATACGCCATTTTCGTATGGCCAGAATATTTACAATTTCAAAACATCATTATCATCAGCCTAACCTATACATGCCATATCGAGTCCAAAATATAACTGTACCCAAAAAGATCAATAGTGTGATGAATCACGGCGATCCCCTAGTCGGTGGCCAAAATCAATAATCTATAAAACAGAGAAATAAAGAACGAGTAAGCTTTCAAAGCTTAGTAAGTTTTAAGCAATACAAACAATTAAAACTTGACATTTAAATCGAGCATTTAGTATCACAAAACTAATATTCTAATTATAAATCACTTGGCGAATATACACAAGTACACCAATTAAAAAATACCTATTGGCGAATATATATGTATATAAATATATGAATACACAAAGAAATTTCAGCACATACTTTACTTTACTTTATAGCTCATACAATTAATTTAAGTCACATACTTTTATGTAATGATGGACATCGACCGAATAGGTCATGCTCTTATTCGTAGATATAATAATCATTCACACACATATATCGTTCTTTGATACTAATAATTCACTTTAAAAAAATCAATTCACATACGAGTACATAATACGTGCACGACTATCATAATGTATCATACATAATCAATAGTAGTTTACCTCAAACTTTCAATTCATAATCTTATTGAATCACCGGCGTTAAGTCCGCTAGGTTTAAAACCGAATCCAATCAAAGACAAAACCTGCGGGACTTTAAGCTTAGATATAATACCAGCACTAGGCTCATGGATTTAACCCAGATATAATACCAGCACAAAGCCTGCGGGATTTAACCCGGATATATTACCAGCGCGAAGCCTGCGGGATTTAACCCGGATATAATACCAGCATATAGCCTACGAGTCTTTGAGCCCGGATACACATCAAATACCATGCATATTTAATCATAAATTAACACATCTCATTCAACATATCACATTAGTAGTCATTTGCTACATTCGGATATAAGCTCCATATGAACACCAACATTTACATTTCGGTTCAAAAGTCATACATAAATATCACATATCCATTTCATCATTCAAATTTAACCCATAGTGACCATTCGACTATAAGTCATATACATAAATTATTTATCACACAACTTAATTCAAGTAGAACCAAAAGGTCACAATTCATCTAATATATACATATCAAGGCATCATCAATTATATACTAAAGGTGACTACTCAAAACTTACCTTGGATATACTTGAACGGTTGCGGAAAGGCTACTCAATTACTTTCTCTTTTCCCCTATCCAACTTCGATCCTCTTTGCTCTTGAGCTTAAATTCAAAAATTTTAAACTAGTCATTATTTGACTATTCAAGCATTACTTCAGGAATATAATATATATTCGACTGTCACACATATAGATCATAGTAAGTTTATAAGAAAACATTAAGCAACTCATTAACAATTTTTTATCAATGTTTACCACAATATCACAAATTCACAATAACCTGTCTTCCTGAGCAACAGTCACCAAATTATTTATAACTGGAGCTACGAAACTCCAAATCAATTTCCGTAAAATTTTCCTGAAAATAGACTCATATATCTTTTATCCATAAAATTTTCAGAATTTTTAGTTTGGCCAATCAATACCATATTTTTCTTAAAGTTTCCCCTGTTTCACTGTTTGACTAATCTGACCACCCCTTACTACAAATCAAATTTCTAATTGTACAGAAGTCAAAATATGTTTTCGTTGATTTCATTTGAAACTAGACTCATTAAGCTTTAATTACATAATTTATTTAGTTTCTAACTCAACTCCCACAATTTATGGTGATTTTCCAAAATCACGTTACTGCTGCTGTCCCAAGCAGATTTATTACCAATTTACTCTTTCACAACTCTTTGCATTCATATTATTTAAACATGTATATCACTAATCAATTTCATTACAATTCTATAATTTCACTTAAGCATAATGTCAATACAGTACATCCTGCTCAAATCATTATTCAAGTTCAAATTCGGCTAGCACACATATACATACTAGCAACTAAATATTAACATTGCATTTCATACTATAACCGAATGTATAGCTCATCAAAATATATTTATTCATGTTCCCTTAACACATATTGGTCAACTAGTTCATGCATTATTCTTTGGCACATTTGGTCATTAAAGCAATAACCTATTTAACTTTCAAGCATTTTTATACTAACATTTCTCCCAAGGCTGAATTCATATACAACCTTTAGTACTCATTTAAAGATTATATTTTAAGTAATTTATATACACAACATTAACCAAATATCCATTTACTAAGCATTTTAACAAATTTTTCTTCAACTATCCACACATTCGGCAATGACAAAGGTAATTTAGAAAACCTTAATTTAACTTATAATTATTCACAACACATATAAGCATCCACTCCAATCCATCACTTTAAACACAAGCATTACTCAACTATTATATATGCTCACATTCGGCATTTTCACAAATGCACAAGTCAATTTTTCTATCATTCAAATTACCTATATGAACATTAAATTAGTTCCAACATCATCCATTCCTAATTATTCCTTAATTCATAAAGGCAACAAACATCCCCTTAAACCTCTTCCATAACCTAATACTCATATTACTACCAAATTCAAAATTTTGACATGGGCAAGTAAGGGGCTTAGTAACTAGCTTAATATATGCAAAAAATTCACAAACTAACATGGACTTCATACCTTAATCAAGACTAGAAAGGAGTAGCCGAATGCTTGTTTCCCCTCCCTTCTCTTCTTAGAAATTTTCGGCCAAAGAAATCAAAAGATGAACACTTTTATTTCTTTTCTTTGTTTTATTCATTTCATTAATTTAACACATTTTTTTATTACATATTTCTCACCACTATTTAATATAATAATATTAAACCATGCATATAATGCCCATAATTATGAGCTTGGCCGGCCACTAGTTTTATTATGGACAATTAGCCATGCAAAACCTTAAATTTTGTTTCATGTTTATTTCGGTCATCCCATATTATTCCCAGCACATTTTAACTTTAATCACTGAAGTCCTTTTTTTTTATGATTCCACCTTCAATTAATAAAATTAAAAACATGAAATTTCACACATGCATTTTCACTACTAATAGACATAGAAAAGAGCATTTAGAAAATTTTTCGACTCAGTTTTGTGGTCTTGAAACCACTTCCCAGCTAGGGTCAAAATAGGGCTGTCACACATATAGTATCTGCTGAAGGCATCATAGTTGACCTGAATTAAATATCAGCAATTGTTAACTAGAAACCACCAAAAAAAGTGTTTGAAGTCAGAAGCTTTTTGGGATTAGCTGGATATTATCGAATGTTTGCAAAAGGTTTCTCGATGATAGCCTCTCCAATGACTCATTTGTTACAGAAGGATGTGAAATTTGAATAGACTTATAAATGCGAGCAGAGTTTTGACAGGTTGAAAGCTTTGTTGACTAAGGCACCCGTATTAGTTCAACCTGAATCAGATAAGGAATTTGTAATTTACAATGATGCATCATTGAATGGTTTGAGCTGTGTTTTAATGCAAGAAGGTAAAGTAATAGCCTATGCTTCTAGATAGCTAAAAACACATGAAAATAATTACCCGATACATGATTTAGAATTGGCAGCCATTGTATTTGCTTTGAAAATTTGCGACACTATTTATTTGGTGAAAAATGTCATAAATATTTGATGACGTAAAAGGATTTGAATCTAAGGTAGCGGAGATGGCTTAAACTGTTAAAAGATTATGATTTGGTTATTAATTATCATCCAGGAAAAGCTAATGTGGTTACAGATGCTCTGAGCAAAAAATCCCTGTTTGCCTTGCAAGCAATGAATACCCGATTGTCGTTATCTGATGATGATTCAATCATAGTTGAGTTAAAAGCTAGATCAATATTTCTGCAGCAGATTTTTGAAGCTCAGAAAATGATGATGAATTACGGGTTAAACGGGTACAATGTGAGTCAAATTCCAATTCAGAATTTTACATTGGATCTAATGGTTGTCTATTATTCAGAGGTAGAATATGTGTACCGAAGAATTTAGAACTTGTACAGAAGATAATGTACGAAGCTCACAATGGTATTATGTTTGTGCATCTAGAGAGTAACAAAATGTATAATGATTTAAAAAAGATGTACTGGTGGCCGAGAATGAAATGTGATATTTATGAATTTGTGTCAAAGTGTTTGATATGTCAGAAAGTTAAAGGTGAATATCAGGTACCTTGAGGATTATTACAGCCAGTTACAATACCAGAATGGAAATGAGAAAGAGTTACTATGGACTTTGTATTAGGGTTACCCTTATCTCCGAAAAAGAAAGATGTCATTTGGGTAATCGTTGATCGATTAACAAATTCTGCACACTTTATTCCAGTACGTATGGATTTCTCCCTGGATAAATTGGCTGAGTTATATGTTTCTGAGATTGTTAGACTACATGGGGTACCAATCTCCATTATTTCTGATAAAGATCTTCGATTTACATCTCGATCTTAGACCAAGTTGCAAGAAGCTTTGGGTACAAAGTAACATTTCAGTACCGCATTCCATCCTCAGACTGATGGGCAATCTGAACGTATGATAAAGATTTTAGAAGATATGCTTCGATGTTGTGTGTTGGAATTCGAAGGTAATTGGGAAAAATATTTGCCTATAGTTGAATTTGCATATAATAATAGCTATCAGTCAAGTATTAAAATGGCACCGTATGAGGCTCAGTATGGTCGTAAATGTAGAACTTTGTTGTCTTGGATAAAACTTAGTGAGAAAAAGATACATGGAGTTGATTTGATTCGTGAAACTAAAGAAAAGGTGAAGGTGATTCAGAATAATTTGAAAGTAGCCTTTGATCGTTAAAAGTCTTATACTGATCTTAAACGAAAAGAGATAGAATTTCAGATCGGTGATAAGGTATTCTTGAAAGTATCACCTTGGAAGAAAGTTCTCCGATTTGGTCGTAAAAGAAAATTGAGTCCATGGTTCATCGGACCATCTGAAATCATTGATAGAATTGAACCTGTTGCATATAGATTAGCATTACCACTACAGCTTGATAGAATTCATAATGTTTTTCATGTGTCTATGTTGCGATGGTATTGGTCAGATCCTTCATATGTTATTTCTCTGACAGAAGCTAAAATTCAGCCTGACATGACTTACAGTGAAGAACTGATTAGAATCCTGGCACGAGAGACAAAAGAATTAAGAAATAAAAAGGTAGCTTTAGTAAAAGTCCTTTGGAAATACATCAGATTGAAGAAGCTACCTAGGAATCGGAGGATACTATGAGAAAGCAATATCCAAACCTCTTTATTGGTAAGATTTTCGAGGACGAAAATTCTTTAAGGGGGATAGTTGTAACAGCCCATTTTCAGTGAAATTTGAACAGTGGTTTTGGGACCACAAATTCGAGTCAGAAAGAAAATTTATTTTAATAATATTGCATGGTCTACATTATGATAGAAAATACGTATGAAAATTTTATCGATTACATGTTTAATTATAGAAAGGGCCAAATTGCATAAAATGCAAAAGTTGAGTTCTAGTAGCTATAAGTATCAAATAGCTATGGAATTCAAAACTTGAGGTGTAACACCCCTTACTCGTATCCAAGGCTAGAACAGAGTACGAGGCATTACCAGACTTAACAATACATATAGACGAAAACCGGGCCATAAAATTTCATTTAATTCAAAACTTTTCGAACACATGCATAACAAACAAAGCTAACTATATCATAACATCAAAACATAGGACATGGCACGATTAATTAAACTTATAAACCATAATGGATAAGGACTACATCTCATGATCATATACGATAACTCAATGCAAACTGATACGTATGGTCAAAATCATAATAAAAATACATATCACAAACCAACTTCCTATACATGCCACTCACTTGATATTTCTAATATTTGAATTAATTTTCCCAAAATGATAGTTTGATAGTGTGATTTTGCCTCCGACGTCTCCAACCCCGAGCCGACCTGTCAATACTAAAGAAATGGAGAGGATGGGTAAGCTTTACGCTTAGTAAGTTCATATGAAAATAATAAGCAATTACTACCACGCTTTTCAAGATAAAACACTATAATTGTACAATTACATATGTTCAGGTTAAGCTGTGTTATCGAGTTACAGTTACTAAATCATTCATATCTGAAGATACAAAACTCTAAATTTAGT
The DNA here is from genome assembly GCF_025698485.1 of Gossypium arboreum. Lineage (NCBI taxonomy): Eukaryota > Viridiplantae > Streptophyta > Magnoliopsida > Malvales > Malvaceae > Gossypium > Gossypium arboreum. Next base: position 31,683,949 of record NC_069070.1, read on the forward strand.
TTTGTTAATTTTCATTGAAACTAGATTCATATATATTTCTCCCATAAAATTTCCAGAATTTTTGGTTTAGCCAATTAGTACAGTTTATTCATTAAAGTTTCCCCTATTTTAGGGTATGACTACTCTGACCTTTGTGCACTACGAACCAAATTCCTCCCTGTACAGAATTTCAACAACCATGACGTTTGTTTCTCTTAAAAATATACTCAATAAGGAATCCATTCATGTAAGGTATGACTCTTAATAATTTTTTTACAATTTATGGTGAATTTCTAAAGTCAGAACAGGGGATCTCGAATTTATTCTGACACTGTATCACAAAAATTATAATATCACATAATATATAACTCTTTTGCTCCCCATGTTTCTTTTATATGAAAATAGACTCACTAATATTTAATTCCATAATTTTTTTGAAATTTAATTCAACTTACACAATTTTTGGTATATTTTCAAAGTCATGCACTGCTGCTGTTCAACACTATTTTACTACTAAAGTTCACTTTTACACAATTCACTTAATCCATTCCATTTTGCCGAGGTTCGCTCAAATATCGAGCATATTTCTCATAAATTCAAATAAACATATACTTGCACTTGTTCATCACATAATCACTTTCACATGTATTTTCATTTAATTGATTTCCCGTTGAATTCATCGGAATAATAACAGATACACAATTGCCTGTACATTTTCCCATTTCTACACTTGTAGCCGAAGCTATCTGGTACGCATAGTAGCCTGCACTTAGTACTACACATGCGACCAATAATCTAGTACACGTAGTAGCCTGCACTTAGTACTACACACGTGATCACAGTTTTCGAGTACGCATAGTAGCCTGCACTTAGTACTACACATGCGACCAATTATCCCATTACGTAGTAGCTTGCACTTAGTACTACACGTGACCTCACAATAGTTCATTTGTATCGTTTCTATTCCGAAGGTTCAACCGGGAAATCCCTCACTTTTCAACATTTTACTAAATTTTCTGTAATCAATTTAAATTCATAACTTACATCAAATAACCATTTGGTAGGCAGCCACATTTCATATGATATCAAAATATAATAACATAAAAAGAATCGATTGATTATTTATGTACGAACTTACTCGAAGTGTCGATCTCACTATCCATAGTACCAATTGTCCATTAATAGTATAATAAGACACAACTCAAATATCAAATCAGCTTTTAAGAATTTACATAACATATATCACATATTTTATATATCACTTATCATGTATCATCATTTTCTTGCATTTCATGTAACATTCTTTCATGTCATATTTCCACATCATAAACACCATTCCATCAACTTTTCCAATATATTAAATCATACAATATATGAAATAATAGTAAGAAATATAATTCAAACATAACATTGCATTATTATTATCATACGAACTTACCTCGATCCAAAAACGACAATTTACCATTTTAGTCCATAACCTTGTATTTTCCCGATTTAAGCCCGAATCTTGATTTCCTTCATCTATAATACCACATTTAGCCTAGTAATTAGCCACACTATTCATACGGGTCCAAAACCCATATGTTTACAAATTTTCATTTTGACCCCTAAATTTTTGCATATTTTCACTTTTGCCCCAAGGTTCGGAAATTAAACTTCATCCTATTTGCTTATGTTTTATGGAATTATGATCATTTTGCCCTTCTATGGCAACATCAAATTCTCACTCTAGCATGTACTTATGACAATTAGGTATTTTTACCGTTAAGCCCTTTTACTTGTTTTCACTTAAAACCGAGTAGCACAAGTTGTCTAACATAATTTAAAACCTTATATTCTATCATAAAACACCAAAATACACAAATTTCACCTATGGGTATTTTTCCAATTAGGAACCCTAGGTTGAATTATTGCTAGCATAAGCTAAATCAAGTTACCGGGACTCCAAAAATGTAAAAATCATTAAAAACGAGGCTAGAACGGACTTACAATCGAGCTTGGAAGCTTGGAAACCCTAGCCATGGAGTCTCCCTTGGTATACACGTCCATGTTGAAGAAGATGAACAAAATTGGCTTTTAATTTTATATTTTAATTCATTTTACCCCTAAATGACCAAAATGCCCTTTTTACTAAACTTTCCAAAAATTCCATCCATGTCCAATTTTTCTCCATAAACTTAGAAATTGGTCCTCCTAATTAATATTTCAAAGCAATTTCATACTAGAAACTTCTAGAATGCAGGTTTTGCAACTTATTCAATTTAGTCCCTAACTTCAAATTAAGCACTTTATGCATAAAATTTCTTCACGAAATTTTCACACAATCATGCAATCATATCATAGACTTCAAAATAATCATAAAATAATTATTTCTATCTTGGATTTGTGGTCACGAAACCACTACTCCGATTAGGCCCTAATTCGGGATATTACATGAGGTCCTTATATGGTAATTAGACCATTAAGAAAAGTTAGTAGATATTTTTGATGATTAATCCATGAAAATTAGAAAAATAAAAGGACTAAATTGGAATTTGGAATAAATAAAAATGATAATATCCCAAATTTTCTATGGAAACCCTAGGAAAGAGAAAGAAAATCAAGCAAGCTTAATTAGGTAAGTAATCATGTCCCGTTTTTAGTAATTTTTATATTTATGAGACCGAAATAACCTAATCTATCTACTTTTGGGATCAATTCGAATAGATATTAAAGTATTGAAAATTTTCCATGGATGACTATGCTCAAAATTTGAAATTTATGGTAGAAAATGAAAGGTTTTTGATAGATAAACAACTTTTGTAAAGTGAATTTTCATGAAATTGTGATTTAGGGACTAAATTATTAAGATGTAAAATTCATGGAAAATTTTTGATTTTTTTGAAATATATATAGCAGTTCGGTTTTAGCTAAATCAGAACAGTAGTTTTGTAACCACAAATCTGATGTCATAAAATTATTTTAATATTATTTTTTGTGTTTACAGCATGTTATTTGATATGTGTGAAAATTCTGTAAGCTAATTTTATCGTTTAATTGCTCAATTTGAGAAAATGACTAAATCGCGTAAAATATAAAAGTTGTATTCTACTTGTTAAAGGTCTTAATTTGCTTTGGTTTTTAAATATGGTGGCCTTAAATGGTAATTAAACCATTTAAAACACTAGTGGACATATATGGACATTTAATAGATGTTTTAAATGGTTTTTCATTAAGGTTATAATGTTAATTAGCATAATTATTATGTGTTAAATATAAAAAAAAATTGAGTCCATCTTTCTCATGTTGGCTGAATATTGAAGAAGAAAAAGAAGCCATTTTGCTCATTTAGGGTTCTTTACACACATAGCTTGACTAAGATATGGTTTTAGCTTAGTTTTTAATGATTTCTATGTTTTTGTAATCGTTGCAGCTCAATTTAGCTAGCCCGTACATTTAATTTCGAAATTGTTAAAGATTTTGATAGTTTCCATTGTTGAATCCATGAGTTATTTGATGTTTAATGTTGAAATATGAAAGCTTGATAATAGTTTTACAGGTTTTGTTAAGTGATTTTTGATGAAAATGCATAATAGGGATTAAATTATGAAATATGTAAATTGAAGGGTTGAAATGTGAAGTAAATGAAAGTTTTGGGCTTCTAGGGTCCTATATGTAATTCGTCCAAGCTTGAGTTTAATAAAATTATGTGAATTTTGAGTATTTGTGAAATAAGGACTAAATTGTAAAAATATGAAAATTTAGGGGCTAATGTGTAAAAATTCCTAAATGTATGTTTTGGACTAAATTTAATGAATGGTTGATTGAATAAGTTAATTTTGAATATATTTGATCAAGAAAAGACGAATTCAGATTTAGATCGGGGGAAAAATAAGGTTGTCGAATAGTCGATCCGATTCGTTAATTCTGAACATGAGTCACAAACTTATTTGTAATTGTATTTTATCTGCTTTGATATAGCATAAATTTAGATTTTGTGATTATGGATAAGCTCAAGAAGGATTTGACAATGATTCAACAATAATTCAAAATGATTCGACTATGAATTTGTATTAGAAAATCCCGGTTGAACCTTAGGAATAGTTTAGGATGCTAGTGACATGTCATTAGGGTATTGAGTTGGCTTCGAGCCATGGTATAGGCACTTCAGAGGAGTTACCTTGATTTGACTACGGGCCATGGTATAGGTACTCCGGGGATAAGTTACCTTGATTTGGCTTCGGGTCATGGTATAGGTACTTATCAATTGAGATGCTTGAGAATCCGACTTCTATTCCAAACAGTTGAACAAGAAATTTAAAGATTTGGATTAGAATGGGATTGATACGAGTTGCTATAGGTACGTACGTAAATTTTATAAACATTGAATCCATGAAATGGATGAATTCTTGGTAAGCTAGTGAATGAATTATCAAATGGCTTGGGATTTAATGTATTTGTGTATCATGAGTTTCTATTGTTTGAATTGTGAATGAATGGTAAAATTGCTTATTACGGTAATATGAACTTACTAAGTTGTGAAGCTTACTTTGTGTTATTTTTCTATGTTTTATAGAGAATCAAATCTAACTCGGATCAGGGAGTCGTCAGGACCATCATCGCACTATCAAACATCTAAGTTGGTACTTTTGAGTTGAGTAAATATCATATATGGCATGTATAGGCTAGTTGTGTTATTTTGGTTGTGATTAGTCATGTGAGTTGGCTTGTAAATGATGTTAATATTGATGTGTGGTTAGCTATTAGAAATGGCTTGTAAATGTATATGTTTTAGTTGTATATAAAGCCATGAATGATAGCTTATTTTGGTATGATTAGTACGAATAGAGTTATGGTTTTATGGTTGCAAATGGTTAATTGAATTATGAAGTTTAATGCTTGAGAAATGCTTTGATGAAGTATGACTTTAGAAGTTGAGTTGATAAGTATTTGATAGGTAATTAGCATGGAATTAAGTGTTGAATTTGGTTGAATGAATTTGGTATAAATTGTGCATTTGGTTGATGATTTTGGCTGCATAATTGTATGATGAAATGGTACCATTTTGGTTGTTTAGGTGAGCATGAGAAAGGGTGGCAAATTGGCCTTGCAAATGGCCTATTTTTCTTTACACGGGCAGAGACACGGGAGTGTGTCTCAGTCGTGTGCGACACATGGTCAGGTTATACGGCTGTGTGTCCCCTAGTGTTGATTTTAAAATGAAGTCAATATGCTCCACACGGTCTCACACACGGGCATGCGACTGGCCGTGTGGTACAAGTTAGTATACCCCCTAAATGGCACACGGCCTAGCACACAGGCGTGTGACTTGGCCGTGTTGATAAATCAGTATACCCTACAATTTTGGCACGGGCCATGTGATCCAAGTCAGTATGTATGCCCTGTTTTCACACGGCCTATGACACTGGCATGTTTGAAGCCATGTGAGGCACACGGCCTGTTCACACGGGCGTGTGACCCCTATATTGATGAAAAATTTCTAAGTTCTCCAAAACTTTCGTATGTTATCGGTTTAGTCCTAAATCACTTCTAAAGCATGTTTAAGGCCTCGTAGGCCCTTATAAAGGACAATATGATTGTGTTGAATAAGTATATGGGAATGAATGCTTTATGTTTGATAAATGTGTGCTATAGTTGTGAATTGATCGGTAATGCCTCGTAACCCTATTCTAGTGACGGGCACGGGTTAGTGGTGTTACAATATATGTACTGTAAATGTTATATGTAAAAATCGATTAGGCTTGGAATAAGGTTAAATTGCATGAATTTTATTTTTCGAGCCTAGGGACGAAATTGTCATTTAGGAAAAGTATAGGGGCAAAATGGTAATTTTACCTAAGATGTGAATTGAATTAAATTGAGTATGAAATGGATTAAATTGACGTTAAATTCATTTATACAGATTCAAAAAGACCTAATACTGAGTTGGATCGAGGAAAACAAAAAGTATTAGATTAGTAGATCCTTGTATACATACGTTTATCGAGGTAAGTTCGTGCAACTAAATTGTGTACATTTATATATTTGAATTAAATATTGTATATGTAAATTTTGTAATTGTCATGTATATGAAATTGATTGAAAATCTGATAATATCTGATAAGTTTTAAATTTTGTTTGAACAAATGAAAATCAATGGATATAAGTTTCTCGTATTGGTTATGGTCTTGCTTATGTTGCAGACACACCATAGCTCAAAAGAGCATCACGTATTAGCCCTCTCGAGCTTCCTGTATAAGGTTCTTACGAGCTTCCCATTATAGCTCTTTGGAGTGTCCTGATAGGTTTAGATCTTACATTTGTTGTGAACACACCTTAGCTCTTATGAGCATCCCGATTATAGGCTCTTCATGAGCTTCTTATTAAATTGGCTCTTTGTGAGCATCCCGATAGTGCTCGCTTGAACTTCCTGATATATGTCTATCCATAGCTTCCCGTTACATGGCTCTTTGTAAGCTTCCTGATAGGCTCTTCGTGAGCTTCCTAATATGTTTCTTTGTGAACTTCCCAATTATTGCTCTTATGAGCTTCTCGTTATATAGCCTGGATAAACTTCCCAATAGGCTCTTTGTGAGCTTCTTGAAATGGCTCTATGTGAGCTTCCTATGATAAGGCTTGAGATTCTGCTTCCTGATTATGTGCTCTAAAGAGCACCCCTGTAAATGAATTGACGGATCAATGATAAGTACATCTTGTACGTACTACCTGGGTATCCATCGATATTTCAATGATTCAACGTACAAAACTCTTGATAGGGGAAAATATGAGAATTAAATGAATTATATCATGAATATCCCTGAAATACTTGGAAATGGATGCATGATGAGATCATCTCTGTTTTCTTGATAATCATATAAAATTTCATGACTAACTTGTTTGGTAAGAGCATGTGTCTAGGCAATTGGCCACATAGTTTTGGATGCATGTTTGTATGTTTACTTTAAATGAATATGATTGGTAAGTTAACTTCCTATTATACGAACTTACTAAGCATTTGAAATGATTACTCAGTTTTCTTTTCTTTGTTTTATAGTGCTCGGAAGCTCGTAAAGGTTGGAATCATTCGAAGCATCATTACACTATCCTTCAGCTCGTTTTGGTAGAAAGAGCAAACTTATTTTGGTATAATGACATGTATAGGCTAATTTGGCCAATGTTGACATTTAAATGGTTGTTTGTAATCTAGCCATTGGAATGGCTAGTAATGATATATTTAGTGCATATATACTTGAGGTTATAATATGGTTACTATATGTGTGTTTGGTATGGTTAGATTGAATTATGGTAAACATATATGTCTTTCAAAAAGTAAGTTTGAATTCATGTGAAGGTATATCATGAATAATGTTAATTTTGGCTTAATTTAAATGTCTTGAATTGGTTTGGAAATGTGTTAAAATGTTAATGTAGGTACAAGGAAAAATTTGGATGAGAAATAAGGCTAGGAAATGACCTTATTTTGTCCACATAGGCAGACACACAGGCGTATGTCTTAGCCGTGTGTGACACACGGTCATGCGTATGGCGTGTGGCTTGGCCGTGTGGGACCTGCGTCTTAAAAATTTAGAAATAGAATGCTCAGAATTGGTCACACGGGTATGTGTCTCAGCTGTGTGAAACACACAGCTCAACACACGGGCGTGTGTCTTGGCCATGTGAATCCTGCACCTAATTTTTGAAAATTAAATTGTCAACATGGCCTAGCACACAAGGGTGTGGCTAGTCGTGTGACTCAAGTCAGTAGCTACCCTAATTTGAACACGGGCTGGGACACGACCGTGTGCCACACATCGACTACCTACACAACCTAAGACACGGGCATGTCACCCGGCCGTATGAGCCACATAGCCTGACCACACGTACATGTGTCCCCTGCACCTAAGAGAAACTTTGAAATTTCGCAAAAAATTTTTGAGTTCCCTATATAGTCCCAATTTTATTCTAATGTGTATTTTGGGCCCCAAGGACCCATCTAAGGGACAATATGATAAATTTTGGATATAAATAGTAAATGAAATGAAATTTTCTGTAATTGATCTGTAAACTTCAGTAATACTCCGTGACCCTGTTCCAGCGATGGATAGGGGTTAGGGGTGTTATAAAACCTTTAAAACGACAATAGGTTACTCAATCAAGCTAAACCAGTGTCACATGTATCTTTGGGACATCAATTGCTCATCGAGCTGAAAATAAATACATTTGTGTCATTTTACCCATCCAGGTTAAACCTTTGAAAACACGTCAAATTACTTGGACAGCCGAAAAAATACATGTAAGGTTACCCGTCTGGGCTAAATCTTTAAAACAGCAACATGTTACTCATCCGAGCTAAACTTGTGTCACTTGTATCTTTGAGTCCGTAAAAAATGTTGGATCTCAAAAATCTTCAGAATCAACCCATAACCTTTTGTGCAAGACTTTATTAGGTTCATCGGGAAAAATTTCAACAACTCATACTATTTTAAATTCTTTTAACCATATACACTCGTTTCATAATTCAAATAGCAATTCGTATACATTCTAAACCTTGTAATATCATCATATACATTCAATCAAAATCATGTATCTATACATATTATTCTTTTACTACATATTTACGATTTAAACCCTTTGATGGCAAAAGACAGTATGTATAAAACATCTCAAACCAAAAAGTAGAACGATATAATAAAAACATAACTTGAATTAATAAAGTAATTTCTATATGAACTTACTTGGAAAACAACAACAAACAAAGTGTCAAACACTAATCCGCAATTTCTCCTTTTTTTTTCTTGATTATCTATCGATTGATTCAAATCCCAAAATATAATAATTCATTACAATTTATCAATTCTAATTACATTAAACCATCATATTATAAGTATAAATCAGTTCAATTTAATTTTTAAGAAGTTCCCTAAAATTTTGTATTTTATTCAATTTAGTCCCTAAAATTGAAATGGTTATATCTTTCAAATTCAAGCTTCGATTTTCATTCCAATTCCAATTTCATCCTTTTACAGCCCCCTAAATTCAATAATTATAGGCATGACACACAAGCTTAACCAATTGATGACACGACCGTTTGATGGCCGGATGAGGCCGTGTGTGACACACAAGCTTAACCAATTGGGCCGTGTGGGCCACACGAGCTTGTGGGCCCACACAGGCTTGTGGGATTCTGGGCCAGGCCGTGTGATCCACACTGCCAAGCCACATGGGTGTGCGAGCCCATTTTTCTGAAATGATCTATAAGGATGCACGGGTCACCTAAGTCGATTGTAGACCTACCATAGGGTCGGTAAGCACTACTTAGACCCCTCATTGAGTATTCTAACTGTCTGATTTCTATATCGAGTATGAACTGTGATAACCGAACTAAATGTATGATCTGATAAATTGCATATTAGCATGTCATTTTTTGTATGTTGCATTGCATCAGGGTGGGATGATGTTATTTGAAAGAAGTATTCTGAAAGGCTCTAAAGCCTGATATCTGGCAGCTCAGCTGCAATTATATGATTATGTGCCGCATTTTGGTACAGCATGGTGTGTACGGAATGGTAGGTCGATTTTATCCCCACATGGTGTGTAGGGTTGGATGGAGATAGTGTGTAGAGGTTGGTGGGTAGGATTCGATATTTTGTTTGCATTCTGTATCTAACATGGACTAAGGCCCTAAGTTGTATCTGATTATGTATCTAATGGGCTAAGGCCCTAACCAATTCTGTAAAAGGGCTCCGGCTCCAGATTGTTTATATATGACACCTAATGTGTATTCTGTATGTGTGATTTCTGTGGGGATTACACACTGAGTTTACGAAAACTCACCCTTTTTTGTTTAATCTGTGTAGGTAATCCCCAGCAATAGACGGATCGGAGTAGTGGGGGACTCGGCGGTGACCACCACGATTTCGTACTATGTTAATGAAGTTTTTCTTAGTTATCTGTTTCCTCTTTTAATTTGGGTTTTACTTTGTAATTTCTGGGACTTTGGACTATCTGGTTTTAACTCATTTTTATACTGTTGATGTTTTATTTTTGACAAGCATGATCAAAACTCTGCTTTCACTAAAAACAAATGATTTTTCTTATAAACTAAGGTTTTCGGAATTAATTACGGATTTTCCTAAAATAGTTTGTTTTCAAAGCTTTCGTGAAAAAGAGATATGTTTTAATCATAACAAAGATTAAGTAACTGGAACGATTTTTACTCGTCAAGTATGATTTAAAAAGCACTATCATGTGACATCGCCAGATTAGGCCATAAAGTCCAGGTCGGGTTTGGTGTGTTACATAGGGCATGTCTCGAGACAATGAAGCCATGTCACAGCATATGCCTCCTCTATTTCACTATTTTTGCTTCGAAGTTTGAATAGCGAAAATTCATTAAGCAAGTACATGTGTCGAATTAAATAATAAAGTGATAAAAAGATATCATTCCCACGATGACCAAATTCTAAGTTTCTAAGTATCAACTATTCAATTTTATCTAATCCAAATCAAAAAAATCGATTTTAATTACTACTAAAATTAAAGTAGGAAAATTATGAAAATTCTATTAAACTAAAATAATGAAAATTACTAAGTTTCTCAATCAATTTTTAAGATCTTGGAACTCTAACTTCACCTATTCTAGTTAGTTAATCTATTGTTCAATTGTTCAATCCATGTAATTACTAACCCAGGATTCAAAGGCATTAAAAAGACCCTTCTAGTATCTAGCTAAGTTAATCCCCCCTTTTCCACTAGCTACATTCCTATGCTAAGAAAGTTGGGCAAAGTCATTACAAACGAACCTATTAGATTGATTAGGTCATTAGGTATATTCTTATCCTATAAATTAACTTGTTCATCATCGCTACTAAAGTTAATCCTAATCTATTAGTCTAGATCTAAACCTTAATTTTCTCTTACAAGACAAAACAAGATTATCAAATTAATGCAACTTGGTGATCAGGCAACCAGATTAAATAAACACGAGACTAAATAAATAATTAATAGAAATCAATACAATTGAAAAGAAAATAATTAATTAACTAAAAATAAAATTTATCATCATTCCGAGAAGATAGAGTTTAGTTCATAATGATTTGAGAAAACAACACAAGAAGAGATTCAAAACAACCTTGCATTGAGAAAAAGTAAAAAGAAATAATCTAGAGAGAATAATTCTCGAATTAATATCGAGATCTTCGGATCTCTTTTCCTTCTCGTTTTTGTAAGCTTGACAACTTGCCCTTAGTATGAGAGAATTGTTTCTTGGCCTCCAAGTTGATTTTTTTCTGTTTCCCTCCTTTTTCTCTTAAAATCACGCCACTCTTTATTTTTGAGGTTTTAATAGTTCTGCTCCACTGAATGTAGACTTGTGGTGGAGCGAATTGCTTGCTGTTTGAAAGTCTAAAATTGAAGATTGTGCTTTACCGCACTGAAATTCGAAAGAGCAGAAAACTTCTCTTCACTACTTTTTACTCTTTGCGCCAAGCCTTCTATTCTTCATCCGAAGCCTACAATGTAAGGAGGAAAATGACAAGTAAATCCGAACTAACTCTAAAAATGATAAAAATAAAATAAAATATAATTAATCCAAAATTTTATAAAATATACTAAAAATTAATCTAAATGCTAAAATTACATCCTAAAGTACTATAAAACTATATTAAAATAACTCTAAATATGAGACTTATCAAAATTTGAAATCTAATATGAAATCTGGAGACAATGGCATCATATCTTGAAACAAGACTATAAATTTCGAGACACTGAACTAAATATTTTAACAATTTTAAGTTACCTTTTTCTATTTACTTAAAAAATATGTAAAATTATTTTGACCTTCCAAAAGTTTTCAATTAGTCATAGTAAAATTTTTAATTTAATGCAATAAATTGGTAGCACTTTCAGATTAATTAGATATATAAACTTAGGAATATTTTTTCTATGCACACAATGAATAAAAAAATTAAACTCTTAAATTTAAAAAAATCAGGTTTATCTAAATTTAAAATTAAAAAACTGACTAAACTATCAAATTAAACAAATAATTTGGTTTAACAACTTAATTTTTATTCAAATAATATATATTATAATGATATATATATATATATATATATATCCAATCTTAAGATCATTTTCACTTTACTCTTAGAAGGCGTGTGATTTGATGAAAATTTATTACTTTTTAAGAAATTTAAGCAATAGAAAGTGATTCATTTGATGGTTGTCGGAAAAATTACTTTCCAATGTAGATGGAAAGTAAAAAGAAATTGTTAGGACAAAATTAACATTTTTTATTTGTGTTTATGGTGGGCATAGTGCTAATAAAGCCCATTTTTAAAATTATTTATGAAAATGAGCCATTTCAAAAAATAATTACGGGTATAGACTAAAAATTTAAAAATGTGTTGATATGGACGCGTTTTCAATGATAACCCAGAAAAACACTTTCAGGTCAACACTTTTTTCTTTATGTCAGGCAAAAGCGCATTGATGTGAACACACTTTTACTTGTGCTCGAACTAAATTTTCAAAAGAGGTTATTTTTTAAAAAAATATTACAAAAATAAACTAATTTTTTAAAAATTTACAAGAATAAGCCTTTATAAAAACCCAAAGTGGCATCACTATTTTTCTTTTATTTTTTGGTGCCACCAATTAATATAGAAATAAAACTTACTAAACAAATTTTTATATAGACCTAAAATCTCATTTCCCTTATTTTCTTAAACAATGTGGGATGTGAGATATGTGTATATATAGATTCATGAATAGGTTTGCAACTTGTTTCTAGACGATGTGGGATTCCTTCCTCTTTTAACTAACAACATAAAGTTAAATGCTACACTATATTTTATAATTTTTTACAAAACAATTTCTATTTTTATATATTTTGTTAAGATTTTATCATATTATAAAATTATCTTTTGAGATCTTTAATCTTGTTGTATTTTAGAATTGGTCGCATATACAAAAGGACCATTAAAAAAAAAGAACAAATTGCATAAATGAAACTTGTACATGCAGTAATCTTCTATTCAATTTTAAATATTTGTAGTTAATATCCATGCAACTCTAATTTTTAAAATAAAGCTCCATTATTTCAATTTAGAAGTTATACTTTTAATTTTATTTATGTATTTATTTTATTTTATGTTATGAATGTTTGATTAAGAAATAAATGGTGAGTATTTGGTATTCAAATAGTTTTTTATAATTTTAAAAATTGATCTCTCTTTTAAATATTTATTTTTAAAATATTTACTATACTCTTTATTTTTTAATTTTAATTTTAATTTAATTTTCATCACCTAATGAATGCTGATAAATTTATTTTAGATGTATTTTGACTAGATAGATAATCTATTTAAACATAGTATATAATTATGTTGAATAAGTTTTTCATAGAAATACATAATATACATAAAATATAATAATTATTTTTCATATTTTATATCTAGATTAAATTACATTAGTAGTCATTTAACTAGGATTTTTGGCTATCGAATTATAAAACTTACAAAATTATCACTCAACTATTAGTAATTTTTAAATATTTTATATACTCATTTTATATTTTAAATATTTTTTTACTTATAGAGTTTAAAAATTTTATTTATAATATAACAAATGTTATTTTTTGTAAAAAATTTTAACTCTATAAGTAAAAATATATAAAAATATAGTGTAGCCTTTAATATTATTTTGTTAGTTAAAAGAGGAAGGAATCCCACATTGTCTAGGAATAAACTGCAAGCCTATTCATGAGTCTATATATACACATATCTCACATCCCACATTACTTAAGAAAACAAGAAAAATGTGACTTTGGGTCTATATAAATATTTGTTTTGTAAGTTTTATTTCTACATTAATTGGTAGCACCAAAAAATTTTAAAAAGATGGCGTTGCCACTTTGGGTCTTTATAAAGGCTTATTCTCGTAAATTTTTAAAAAATTTGTTTATCTTCGTAATATTTTAAAAAATGACATTTTTTTGAAAATGTAGTCCGAGTATGAGCAAAAGCGCATCCACGCATTTTTTTAAGTTATCCCCTGAAAATGGGTCCACGTCAATGTGTTTTTGAATTTTCGATCTATACCCGTAATTATTTTTAGAAGCGGCTTATTTCTGTAAATAATTTTAAAAATGAGTCTTTATTGATACTATTCCCGTTTATGGTATTCAACACACACAAAACAATCCACAATTTTTGCTTGTTCTGTTGTTATCTGGTCTCTTCAACTTAGTTCATTATCTTAAAGTACTTAAAAAAAAAAAGGTAAATATCTATATTTTATTTTGTTATAAGTAAATTTTGTTTTCTAGCATAGAAAACTTAAAACAACTTGTACAATTAAGTAAGTGTATGCAAAACAAACCTATTTATAAATGACATCTCATTACTTCCAACTAGACCTGTTCATGGGTTAAGTTATCTGCCTAGGTTTGAAGGTTTGCCAGAAATTTGGAAGGGTTTAGGAAAAAATATTAGGCCCAAAAAGTGGGTTTGAGCAAAAAAATTAGGTCCGTTTACAATATAGGTCGGGATTGGGTTTGAACATTTAAGGCCCAAGCTCGGCCCAGCCCGACCTATTTTTAAGTTTATAATATTTTATATTATGTTATTTTTATATATTATGTAATTTAGAACACATTAAAAATTTAAACCTATATTAAATATATAATACTATTCTAATGTAAATATTAAAATAATGTTAAGATGACTATAAAAAATTCAAAAAAATGTATAAAATTATTAAATATTAAAATAATATAATATAAATATTATTTTAAAGATTAAAAATAATATAGGTAAGATTTGGGTTAGTTTTTTGCAAATATGAGAGGGTTTGGGCAAAATTTTAGGCCCATATTTACGGCCAGGCCGAGCTTGAACAAAGATAAAATATATTAATATCATGCTTAGGCCGATCCAAACCCGACCTATAAGCACCTCTACTCTCAACAACAACATTGGCATCACCTACTCTTAAATTTTATTTTTTAACTAGTTCATTGCCCAATTTTCTCATCAAGGAAGATATATGACATGTCACCCTAATAAAGCTTAAATAAAAATTCATTTGTGTTAAAAATGAAAAATTTGGCCACTATTGAAAAAATGTCATACATCTAAATCAAAATACTAATTTAAAATTAGTATTAAAATGATTTATGAATATATTTGAATTTATACCTACAATATAATAAGGAAAAATTTACAAATTGTACATCTTCAAAATCTTGAGTTAATATGCAAGTTGTTTTTATGAATATATTCATATAATAAATTTGATCAAAACATGAGAAAATCATACAGACGGATTAAGTCAAATATTTGTTAATAAACAAAAGCATTAAAATATTATTATTAAATGTCTAATTCAAATATTTATTAATAATAAATTTATTGATAAATGTTAAAATATATTAATATTTTTATTTTTATTTAATAAGAATAATTCTATCAAGTAACCTTATATTTTTAGGAAAGTGTTAACGTGTCAAACATGTTATGTAAATTTTCTAACAATAATATTCCAATTAATCATATTCCATTAAAAATTAACATTAGAAATCACCAAACAACTCCTTAATTCAGTCTCTAAACAAAATCTCTAACTTCATCCTTAGCAAATGAGATATAGATTTATCTATGGTGCATGGAAAAAAAAGGGAATTAGACACATTGAAATTGAATTCCTGTATAGATGATTTGGAAAAGGGGTATTCATCATTCAAAGGCCCTCCACCAGTTCACCAGTTTATGGCTGATGTCGTGGGGGTGGCTTTTCCTACATATATATGACGTGGCTCAGTAAGTAGTTTAGGGCATTTGTCCCTCCTATACAACCAAAAACAAAGGCTTTAACCAGCAGTAAGCTGATTATGGCTTTCAGTATGAAACCCTGCTACGAGGGCCATAACAATGGAGATTAACCTGTTCTTTATTTTCATTGCATAAGCCATAAATAAAGCTTGAAGCCATGAACTTGGTAGAAAATAATTATAAGTAAAAGGTTCCACCGAGATTTGAACTCGGGTTACTGGATTCAGAGTGCAATGTCCTGACCACTAGACCATGGAACTCTTAACAACTATATCCTTTATATTAATTACTTTTGACTTTCCATCCCTGAAAAGTTCAATCATACCCTCATACTAAATCAAAATATTGATTCATTCAGAGCCGTTGGTCCTTGAGCTTTTTTTTTTTTTTTATCCGGAACGTTATCATGCAACTTTGTGAACCCATCTTCAGTTCACATGTACACATTCATGTGAAAAAAGAATTGAAAAGAATATATAAATACATACAGCCAAAATTATGATACTTAAGAAAGTAAAACAAGACTAAAACGTTACAGGGACCTATTTACCACAAAAAAAAAAAAAAAAAGAAAAAGAAAAAGAATGATCTTTGAAATAAATCCCAGAGAAACTTCCAGGCATCTTGCCTTTTGCTAATATATTACTACTACTAAAATTATCCATTGTATTAATAACTCTTTCATCTTTGGATATCAATGAACAATTTGTTGTCCGATGTCACCATCAGCCAGCATCTCCGAGCTGTGATGATCCACAAGGTACCACCGTCCATGATGAAACTCAAAGATGTTAGTCATGTTAAATGCCCCGTTATCCATGTCAACATAGGTTTTCATAGTAACCCAAGCCATGTTCGTTAATACCCGAGCTCGAACATCTCTAACCTGAAAATCAACCCCTTGCTCCCAATTAAATGCATGCTGCCAACTCTGTATTACAGCATTATACCTGCAATGGATAACAAAAATGACTGTCAGCATTGATTGAATACATTATCTTTTGTCTATTCCGAAATTCTATTTACATACAAGTGACATGCTTTTGTTCTAACATATGCCTCATACTTATAAAAAAAAAAACATGGGGCCTTTTCTCTTTTCTTCTCACAGTTAAATTGCACCAATATGTCAAGACAAAAGCATTTCTATGCCAAGCACGGCATTCACTATGTTCAAATAGCAAAACGCTGGTAAAACCATTCCAATGCCGAAACCAAGACTCAAGCCATTAACATTGTGGTCATACAAACAACCTATAATCACCCTACAAATTAAAAAAGCTCTTCTCTATCTTCAAATATTCTTGGAATCATCAAAGCATTTCGGAGAAACATCTTAACTACACAAACACTCAATCGGCTATGCTATGTAACCGGTCAGCAAGTCCATGCAACTTAACCCAATCATAAGGTTAAAAAGATGTGCCATGTTCAAGCAACAAGATACGAGCAAAAACTTATATACTGAAACATTATAACTTTCGGGCAACATAAGAACAAAAATGAAGTGAACAGCATATCCTGATCTTGAAGTAAGCAACATATTCATACCCTGAAAAAAGAACCCCTGACGCATGAATGCACTTTACATAATCCGCATTCAGCCAAAAACGACTCATAGATGAAAGAGACCTATCTTTGATGATGTTAAAGAATTCGGTATTAACATTCATAATGGCTCTTGTAGCTGCATAGTATGCCTTCCACCCATGAACAGGTGTTACTGTATCTTGCTCCAAAGTAAAATCCTAGCAAGCAAAAAGAATAAGCCAGAAAATTTATGCTAAGAACCCCAGTAATAGGTAAGTATACATGAAATAAATATTCAATTAAATCAAGGCAATAAAAAAAGGGGGAAATTGGGTACCTTGTGATAAAGAGCTTTCCAGGCATTATCATCATTAGCTGCCTTTCTCATAAGCGAATTAGTCATGGAAAGCCGACAAAGGCTTGGATAATCCAAGTAACTAAGCGCGTGGGTTGTAATCTCCGGGACCAACTGTTCCATCATTGACGCCCCGCTCTGCATCTCTGCCACAACCTTCGAAACATCCGCCATCACCATATCCTCCTCCGCCGGCCCAGCAGCACCTCCGTTAAGGAGCGCCGCAGAATTGGAAGTATGGTTGCAGGAGGAAGATGGTCTGGTTTCTCTGGCTTGCTTTTTAGCGGATGACGTGGCGGTACCGGTTACGTTTGATTTGTGGTGGGGCCTCTTGAAGAATGAACGGACGGCAAGGAGGGAAAGGAGGGTGATGATAATTGCAGTGATCAACTGCTGATGGGATTGAAGAGCGATGGAGAGGCTATAGGCAATCTCCATTCATACGACATTAAATCTTCGCCGTACATTAAATAAAACCCTAGAAATCTCAATTGAATCCACAAAAAAAAAAGGAAAATTAGAGATAAAAATGGTCTCTTTTCTAGGGAAAATAATTAAAAATGTAAATAAAATTTAAACGAAAATTCAATTTTTTCCAGAAGAGAGGGCGGAGAGTCGTAATCGTATCCGAGTCGAAGAAGAACTCAGACCAGAAAAATAGGTCAGTATTGAGGGACAGTTCTGTAATTGCGATTCATAGAATTTCTGCTTCGATGGCGTTTTGATGCATGTGTTCTTTTTTAATTTTTAATTTTTAATTTCGAATAAAATAACTATTATTTCTCCTCACCACAATTTTACAAGTGTGTTTTATATGAAAAACATAAATCTAAATGATAAAATTATTTTTTAAAAAGAAAAATTAAACATATATAAAAATAAAATAAAACTTTGGAAAGTGTATCACTTTCTTCACTTTTAATTCTTAGATATTTTTTTCTCACATATATTAATTTTATCTTTATGAGTTAAAATGAGATATTCATATAATTATATATTATCACATGGCATACAGTGGTATTATAGTATTGGTATCATCTAAAATCTTTAAAAGTACAAAATACAAAATATATAAAATATTTTAAATGGATATCTAAAATAATATTATTTCAATTCAAATAATAATTTAAACAACATTTTTAATTATTTTAAATATTTTTATTGTCTTGATTTGACTATAGATCAATATATTAAATTCACAAATAATAATTTTTAAAAAGTGAAGTGAATATCTTAATATTAACTTGCTCATCCATTCCTTTAATATTTATTATCATAATGACAAATTTAATATTTGCAAATATTCAATTATGTCATCATTCTCCCAAGTCCACCATTGTTGAGTGTTTGACCATAATTTTGGTACAAAACAAATAGAGCACATAAAATAGCATTAGGAAAATATTAAAAATTCATGTATTTTAAAATATTAAATAGTTGATTTTGATATAAATTTTATAAAAATATTTTTAAAATTTAATTTTATAAAAATTGTAACTTTCCATACTCGGCCTAGACATTACGACCGAATCATGGAGATTACATCGTACAAGCAAAAGAAACAACTGATTAATTTTGATGAAAATTGATTTCAATAGAAGGAAAATTCAATTAGAATAATTCTTTGAAAATATTATAATTTTTCGAAATCACAACTTAATTGCATTACTAAAATCGAAACCAATTTACTTGAAATATTTACATGCTAAAACATTTTAGAGAATTCCAATTAGTCTTGCAATGGAAAACCTTAGTTTTGCAGCAAAAAATCCTATAGTATATCGTTTGTAAACCACAGTTCATTTTTAGTTATCATAAGTTAAACGCCCTTAAACGATAAAAGCTCTTGCATGATAAATACCAAAATAATCCTAACGAACTAAACAAAAATTAAATGTCCAAAAACAAATAAAAATCCAAGAAAGTCCAAAATGTCCTAAACAAATAAAAAGTCCATAATACTTTAACCAAAAATACGAAACCCGAGCTCCAGAGTCACCATCCAATCTTAAGTCGGAGGATCACCTGGCGTGAGCTTAAAGCCCAATGTGTGATTTGACCCTTAATTTCAGTACATTTAAAAATAATCATGATATTGTCTTATAGCACATAATAACTCAATCAAAGTATAACTTATCATATCATAACGAATCAAAACATATCATATCATATCATGTCCTACCCCATCCGCTACACATCATATAGGACTCCAATAGTCCTTCCATCCAATCACACCAATATGTGGCAGTGTGTCACTCATATAATTGCAGTTGAGCTGCCAAACAAAATTTTGTAGTCTAGTAATCATAATTACAATATAAATTGCCACATAACACTTTCTCTGTAACACCCCTTACCCATACTCGAGACCGGGACAGGATACGAGGCGTTACCGGACTTGTACTTGAACGTTTACGGGAATTACAGTTTATAAACTTCCATTTCAAAATAAAACCAATTGGATTACATCTCAATGTCCTTATTATGGGCCTACGAGGCCTAAAACATATGTCGAGAAAGGTTCGGGACTAAACCGAGAACTTAGAAAAAATTTCAAGAAAAATTCTAGGTTAGTGTCTCACACGCCCGTGTGCTTCGGGACACGCCCCCCTACCCGTATGGAATTAATTAGATTTAATTTTCTAATTCGAACCTACAAGGGTTTTCACACGGCCAAGCACATGCCCGTGTCCCTGGCCCGTGTCCTTCACGCGGCCTAGACATGCCCGTGTGGTCGCCCGTGTCCAAAAACTCGAGCATTCTGTTTATGACATCAACATGCATTTGGGGGCACACGGCCAAGACACATGCCCCTGTGCTAGGCCGTGCCCTTCACACGGGTGAGACACACGGTCGTGCCTCTACCCGTGTGATTTTTACAATGCATTCTGACTTGAAATTTCTTAGGTGCAAGGGACACACGGCCATACCATACGCCCATGGGGTTGCCCGTGTGTCACACACGTGTGTCTACCCGCGTGGACCATGTTAGGCTACTTTCCAAACCTTTGGTGACTCTCTATTACTCACTTACACTTATAGGTTACCATAATACATAGAAAGGCCTAATTGTATACTTATTGACCTCGATAAACCTCATTGCATGTAAACCTCATTTCATCGATTTTACTTATGCTAGGTTATTTCCTTTGTATCAATGATTACTATACTTTATGACACATTAAAGATTGGCTCGTTATTAAAACTCATTGCCAATTATGGCCAATCTATCCTATGTGATTTGGACATAATATGTGTCTCTAAATGTGAGATGTCACACTTGATTCTCACAAGAGTAATGAACATAAGTATGCATAAATTGGTAGGTCATAGCTTGCATCAAAATGAGCCAATTCCCATGGCTATATATAGGAAGATATATATATATATATATATATATATATACCTTTACATGCCTTCATTTAGGCAAACCAAATGACACATACAACAAAATAACCTAAAAGCCCTATACATGCCATTGAACAAAATAAAAGTGTCTATTTACCAAAGCTAGACTAGTTGATAGTGTGTTGACTCTCCAACCATCTTCCAATCTTTACGAGTCCTCGAGCTTTATAAGACAGGGAAAAGAGAGGGGTAAGCATTTACATGATTAGTAAGCCCAAATAACTGGAAAGTAAACTTACCGATTTTTTAGGATACATCCATATTAAACTTATCGATTTATTAGCATACATCCATATTAAGCAATAAGACCAACGAGCATGAAATAATTTCCCTATCACATGCACTTAATCAACAAGTTAGTCCCATAACAATACACCATGTTATTTGTCTTAGGTGAGCTCATCATTCAACATTTTCATTTTTATATCTCAAATTAATCCCGTTAAGTTTCTCAGAAGATCTCGATGGATTGTCCATTTACCGTCAAGTCATAAAAGCGATCATCTCATGTATGCACTCCCGCGAACCTCACATCTTACGGCGGGATTACCAGTTCAGGCTAAATCCCCCGTATTTAAACTCATAAGGTGATGTCGGGATTACCAGTCCAGGCTAAATCCCTTATAGCAACAAACACCCTTAATGAGCTCAGATCTGAAATACCAGTCCAGGCTAAATTCGGACCCTAATCGGATTACCCGTTTGGGCTAAATCCAAAATGCACACATATTATTTGGAAGGCTCGATCACTCAATGAACATCCGTCCGGGCTAGTTCCTTTTTATATTTGAGATCAACGATTACTCGTCCAGGCTAAATCCTTTCTGCAACACATGCAAGATCTCAAGTCATGTAAGCCATGGTTTATCCATCAGATTCCCTTTTCAACCTCAACCGGGACATCTATCAACATGTCATTATTATTGATGTATTTCATATATTTTCATGCCATCATCAAATGAAATTACCATACATTCATAGATCATGCAATTAAGCATACTATGAATTTACTTTAAGTTATCCGAACTTACCTGGTATTCGTCTCGGTTTTGCGTTTCGGTTATTCCGAAACCTTCCGTTTTCCTTGATCGGCCTCTAAAATTTGTTCCTCGGGATCTATAAAAATAAAGTAGAATCATTAATACCTTACATTATTCTTTTCGAATCTAAATTTCACCCTCGGTCCAAAAGACCGTTTTGCCCCTAACCTTTCATATTTTTACGATTTAGTCCCTAGGCTCGTACAACAAAATGCATGCAATCTCTACATTACCTATGCCAAGCTGAATGTTCTTTCCTTTTACAACAGCCCACATTTTCTATTATTTCACATTGCTACCACATATTTTACACTTTTTGCAAATAGGTCCTTTTAGGGGTTTTTCATGAAAATCACCTAGAAAAAGATGTTTAACACACATCCAACTTTCAAATTCCTCCATAGAACATCAAAGAATAAACATGTCACACATGGGTCATTTTGTAAACATGAACCTTAACTCAAAATATAGGTAGAAATGGAGAGAGCAAGCTTCCGGGATTTCAAAAATACGAAGAACATTAAAAACGGGGCTAGGGAGCACTTACTATTGAGCTTGAAAAGCTTGAAAACCCTAGTCTGGAGAACCCCAAATTTTTGACAGCAACATGAAAGAAATGAGCTGATTTTTGGCTTATTTTCCCATTTTATTTCATTAATTAGCCAAATGACCAAAATGCCCTCAAGCCATTTCTTTACAATTTCATCTATACATGCCCATTTTTGTCCAAAAATTTAGAAATTTGGAAAATTGCTCTTTAAGGCCTTCTAATTAATATTCTAAAGCAATTTCATACAAATTGCTTCTAGAATCCAAGTTTTGCAATTTATTCAATTTAGTCCTTATTTTCTAATTGGACACTTTACTCATAGAATTTCCTCATGAAACTTTAACACATGTATATTTTCATACTCTAGAACTCATAATAATCATAAAATAAATATTTCAACATCAGATTTGTGGTCCCAAAACCACTGTTTCGACTAAGCCCTATTTCGAGATGTTACATTTCCCCTTTAGGAACTTTCGACCTCGAAAGTCTTACCAGTGAACAGGTTCGGATATTGGCTTCTCATGGTTTCTTTCGACTCCTATGTAGCCTCTTCTACACCATGTTGATGCCACAAAACTTTTTCCAAAGCCACATCTTTATTTCTCAACTGTTTAACATCGCGAGCTAAAATCTTGACTGGTTCCTCACCATAAGTCATGTCCGGTCTAATTTCAATCTCAGTCAGTGAAATTACATGAGAGGGGTCTAATCGATATCTCCTTAACATAGATACGTGGAACACATCATGAATCTTTTCCAGTTCTGGTGGCAATGCTAAACGATAGGCTAACGGTCCAATTCTTTCAGTGATCTCGTATGGTCCGATAAATCGCTGGCTCAATTTGCCTTTTTGGCCAAATCTTAATACCTTTTTCCATGGAGATACTTTCAAGAATACTCTATCTCTAAATTGAAATTCGATCTATTTTCTTTTCAAATCAGCATATGACTTTTGCCTGTCCGATGCCACTTTTAAACAGTCAGGTATCAGTTTAACTTTTTCCTCAGTTTCCTTGATTAGATCAACTCAATGGATCTTATTTTCCTTAAGTTCTGTCCAATACAATGGAGTTCGGCATTTTCTGCCATACAAGGCTTCATGAGGTGCCATCTTCAAACTCGTTTGAAAACTGTTATTGTAGGCGAACTCTACCAATGCAGATATTTTTCCCAGCTACCTTGAAATTCAAGGATACAACATCACAACATATCCTCCAGAATCTGGATCATCCGCTCTGATTGACCATCGGTCTGCAGGTGAAAAGTTATACTAAAGTTCAACTTTGTACCTAAGGCTTCTTGTAACTTCTTCCAGAATCTCAAAGTAAATCTTGAGTCTCTGTCTCAAGTAATCGACAACGGTACCCCGTGTCATTCAAAGGATTGAATAAAAAACGTCTGATAATGGTAGGGGCTAAAGTGAGAAAATGAAACTTTAAGGATCAATGTGGAAAAAACGATATACTTTAAGGACAAAAGTATGCATTAAGCCTTACCAATTTCATATGCTACCTTCAATATTTAAAGGTGGCAATAGCACTCATCAATTTTTAAACAATGGATTATGGTCAAACTAGTTAGATTATTGATTTGATCACCAGTCCAACAATAATTAAATAATTAATTAAAATTTTATAAAAATAATAAATTATTAAAAATTATAAATAGGTTTAACCAATTATTTTTTGTTCCAATTTTTTATTTTTTATTGTTTTCAAACGATTTGCTTAGAGGTTGGTTTAATCAGTTTAACTGGGTTTGTATATAGACTAATTTCCAATCTAATCAGTTTAATTGAATAATCTGGTCTGATTCCAAAATCACTGGCACTCATATATTGCCTTCAATAATAACCATATCATTTTTCATTTTAATTTTTTGTTAGATTAAATGTAGTTTTATATATATATATTCTTCATGTCCATTTTATGATCCATGTCCGGGTTGTCCCTCCTAATAATATTGTCTTTAAAATTTAAACTTATGTTCTTTTCTTAAGAGTGTAATGTGTCTTACCATTGCATTTTACACTTATTAGTCAAATAATCTAAAATTGAATAATCTAGATACAATTATAGTCAAAATTTAATGATAAATATTTATGTGTATCTTTTTTAAAAAATGATAAAGATAGTTTTAGTACTATCATTAATTGAATATTTTCATATGCTCTTGTACAAATTATTATCTAAAAAAAATTAAAATGCCCTCAAAAGAATTTTTCTTTTAAAAATTAAGTCTCTCCCAATTTTTTGTACCAAATTGAGCTTCTAAACTGATAATTTTGACTAGTGAGACCTTTTAACCAACGTTGTTCGTTATAAACTAAAGACAACACTAATCGTTAATGGGCAACATGTCAACATCATTTTCAAAAAAAAAAATTCAAAAAAAACATTTAAAAATATTTTTTAAAAAAGAATGAACTTGGACAAATAATTGTCTAGGTCCATTTGAATCCGGACACCCATTTATCCATATTCATTATGGATTTATTTTTTAAAAATAATATTAAAATATTTTTTTTAATTTTTTGAACTTCTCTTGTTGATGTGGGTCCTCACATAGCACTTGTTGGCTGAGGTGGCATCCATTATTGGCTACGTTAGCATTGCCTTTAGTTTTTAGCAATAAACATTGGCCAAAGGATCTTACTAATCAAAATTGTCAATTTAAGGGTTCAATTGGGTGAAAAAAGTTGGGAGTGACTTAATTGATTTTTTTCTAATTCTTTGAGGGTCTTTTCTACCATTAAGCAAATAATAAATTATTAAAATGATAAATGTACTTGGTTGGTCCTTCTATTATAGGAGTCGGATTAAATAAGTCCCTTACTATTAAATGGATAAATTTAATCTATATACTATTAAAAAGAATCAAATAAAGTCAAACTAGAATGAAGTTAATATTTATAGTTTAGTAGAATTACTTGTTTGGAGTTGATCTTTAAGTGAAAAAAATATTCATGACATATTTTAAATAGATAATGTCCACTTGTTCCAATTTGACCTTATTTGATTCTTTTTAATAGTATAAAACGAATAATATTAAATAGATGGTTGAACTGGTTAGATAATCAATTTTTGATTAACTGATTAAATCACCAAAATATTTAAATAAAAATTATAAAAAACCATAAAACTAATCCAATCAATTCAACCATTTATTATTATTTTTTGTCTCAATTTCATTTTTTTATCAATTCTTGTTAACTAGTGAGGTGAACAAAAGGGGAAGACGACGACGAAATGGAGGAAGCTAAGGTGAAGGTTGGGGGAAGAGATTTATTCGAGGAAGAGTTTGATAGGTAAAGGAGAGGGAACCATTATGTGTTCTATATCAGCTATTGCATGGATATTTTATAATTGGGGACAAGCTTAGCTATGTTTCTTGATGTCGCTGACACAAAACTCTTATTTGATACTCCTGTCAGTGATGATGATTCTACGTCCTAGGATAAGATGTTTTAGGACAATTTTGTAATCAATTATTCTAGGTCTCCATGTGGTCCTCATACAACCTCAACGGAGATGTTCGGCTCCAAAGTTCGTCAAGCTAAGGTTCACAAACTATAAACTAAGGCCCACTGTATTGTTGGCTCCATTGAGGGACATGTGTCAAGCTCTCTATAGGCACATTATGAGGTTCGCGAGGTACACTATGAGGTCTGTGAAGTTTAGTACATAAGGTATATCAATGCCCCTTATGCGAGTACAGGTTATAAAGTGACCTTCGCGAGACTTCTAGGAAGCCCACGTTATAAGTGTAACACCCCATACCCAACTGGATCACTGGGTCCGAGCTACAAGATGCCACATATGTTGCCAGAGCAACTACGATTCCATTTACCCTTTTATATGTGCTATTAACAACATTACGCACTCACAATATGTTTCTCAATCATATCCAAGTATTATATGAGCTTACGAAAACTCTTTTGCTAACCCGAGGCCGAGTTAGGATCAAATTGTAAAGTTTTCAAAATATCGGGTTGACGTCACAACTTCAAGGGTTTTAGGTCATGACACAACTCAATGTCGATTCCTCATTGTGACGTTAAGGATCCAGCATTGCGACGTGATCATTTGTTTTCAAAAGTTCCAAAATTTACTAATTCAATTACTGCAACACCCCAAACTCGGCCTAGACGTTATGGCTGAATCTGTGATATCACATTGGAGTGTTTTCCAAAACATTAATTGATGAAAAATCCATTCTTGATAAAAACTTCTTTAGATTCATAAAAAAAAAAGTTAGGAGGCCTAGTTCATTGTGAAAACTCAAGTTGTTTAGGTAAAATATTATTTAAATCAGTTTATTACTAACTTTAAAATCATGTTTGGTTACGAAAGCTTTTAAAATGAGTTGCGTGAGCATCATGTTTTCAGAAAAACATTTGTTTATGTTTTCATTGAAATCAGCGTCCTATTACTAGCAGGTGTAATATAAAAATAAGATAATTAAATCTCCCAAATTAAGTAAAAATTAAAGCGGCCTTATTACATAATAAAAACCCAATATAAAATTTTAATATATATATATATATATATATATATATATATATATATAAAGAAATAACTAGGTCAAGTGGCCACCTCTGAGTCCTCCGTCGCCTTGACCCTTCTATGCTTGGGGATTTCCTTCACAGATGATAGATGAATGAGTTTACGAAAACTCAGTGTGCAAAAACCCTAAGTAACAAACAATCAGAGTAATGCAAATTGGGCCTAAGCCCTTTTAGTTTTAGTTAGGAGCATTAACCCCTTTTTTAGTAACAGTAGTAGTCTGGGCCTTAGCCCATTTCAGTAATGAAAGTAGTCTGGGCCTTAGCGCATATCAGTACAGTATGCAAACAAAGAATCCTACCCAGTCCATCCGCTACACACCAACTTCGTACCAGCCCTACACACCATGTGGGGATAAAATCGACCTACCCAGCCCTACACACCAAAACGTACCGTATTCGATACTAAGCAGTATTTGCAGTAGAGCTACCAGTAATAGGCTTATAGCCTTTCAGTACACTTCCTCCAATATCATAAATCCCACCCCATGCAATGCAACATAGTATAAATGTTCATACAATAAAGATGGCATGCTCAACAGCCATATAACATATAGGGGTATTTCAGTCAATTTACCTCACAAGGGTATATAGGTCATTTCATCAGTATAGGGTCTAAGTATACTTACCGACCCAACAATAGGTCCACAGTCGACTTAGGCAACTCGTGCAATTTTAATAGTCAAACAGTGATAATGGGCCTTTAGCCCATATTACGGGCCCACGTAGGCCCAAACTCTCATATGGCCCACTTAGCCCAGAAATGGCCTTAATCATGTGGTTTATACAGTCTGGCCCATGATCTACAACACTTTGTACGATTTCTCCATATGGGGCCCATAGGCCTATTAGGCCTACACGGCCCAGTTCAGCCCAAAATGGCCTAATATCGATTCAGCTCATGTAAGCACTCATGGCCCTCTTGTCGATAACACGGCCTCGTTTTACCACTCGGCCTGCCACATGGGCAGTCGCATGCCCGTGTGGTGTCGACAATGCACTTTTCTATTTTTTGGCTTTTCAGCCTTTGCAGTTTCACATCCAAAGGTAGTGTTTGACACACATATTTGCGAAAAGTACCAAAATCCCACGAGCGCCAAACCTTCATTCATTCAAGATCATTCTATTAGTCACTTATCAATAGGGTAAGACACCCTTCTCTTTAATACATAATTTAACTAATATTAAAACTTGCCTTGATTTAAACGAGTGATCTAACCCATTTGAAACGCTAACAAGAGTTGATTTCCAAGACCCTTAGCCAAGCCTGCACAAAAATCCATTTTGGTTACCACCACCACACATGTAATCCACCTGAACCAAAGAATGATTTACCGGAATGTAGACTAAGAATGAAGGATAACAATATTCGACCTACCACAACACACCCTACAATCGAGGCACGCAAAGCCACGAACACCCTCTTGATAGTAATCGATAGAGAAAAGAAGAGATTAGAGAGGAAGACTATTATAGTATAGAAAAGAAAGAGATAGCACAACCGTGAACCCATACATAGATGACGGCCATAGCAAGGTTCAGCTATGGCCAAGAATTCGACAAACCAAATAGAACCCAATTACCTTAGTCAATGTAGGAGGAGATTCAGCTACAAAAGAAAGGATATTCAGCTAGCAAAGCAGGGGAAATAGCAAGATTGAAAGGAGAGGAAGAGATGAAACGACCACAAATGCTGAAGGTATTTGGTTAAAGGGTAACGTTGGAATCAGAGAGATGGAGGAAGGAGGATATTTGGCCAAGGAAGAAATAGAGTGAAGGGTAAAGAAAAGATGAAAATGAGTCAAGAAGTACTTACTCAAAATCGAAATAGAGGCTAGGGTAATAGGCCTATTCGACAAACTTGAAAGGGAAAAAGGAAGAATCGAAGCACCCTACCGAAAGATGCACTAAAAGAAAATAAAGTTTGGGTTCAGAAGTGAAGGGTGAAAAGTATCACAATTTGTAAAAACCCGAAATGAAGTGACACTACTCACCCATAGCCGAAATCTTAAGAGTCAATGCCCTATTCGGCCATAACTCCTCTACACCTCACCCTTTACTTTTTCCTCCCCTTAATCTTCACCTACAATCTCTCCACAATTTCGGCTAACATGATCCCTTACTTCCCTCAACAACCTAACCGACCAAGAAGAAGAGTTTTAGTGATACTCAACCCGCACGACAATAGGCCAAAATAAAACACGCATGGACATGGCAGGTCTCGAACTCAAGACCTTTACACACCCCAAAACGCCACCTACCACCAGGCTAGTAAGTACCTCATGTCATGCCTTACCTGCAAAAATTTAAGAAGCCTACTATCAAACAACCAGGGGTTTATTCAAGTAAGAGCAAAAATTTTCCCAAGCTAGGGCTCAAACCCATGACCCCCTAGACACTCCCAAAGCACTAAACCACTATGACAACCATATATCTATGTCACGTATACACAAAATAACTTTTAACAGGGTATTCGGGATTTGGGTCATTACAATTACCTAGAAACCAAAGCTCATTACCTTATTTTAGCCAAATAATCATCATACATACTTCCAAAGTCTCATACATTATGTAACGACCTGATTTTCAGTGGTATTGAAAAATGCAATTTTGGAGCCTCATTTTTCCTAAATCGAATCTGTAAATATATAATAAGAATATTTACAAAGTTAGAATAAAAATATATTGAAGAATTGTCAAATAATTTGGTCGATAAAATAATCAATTAAAGCTCAATGACTAAATTGTAAAAATCCAATCGCTATTGAGTTTTAATTGAAAAAGGACTTAAGGACCTAAATAGCAATAATCAAAGGGCCAAAATGGTTATTAAACCATTTTTAATTAGGGGGCAGTGGATGATGATAACATTTCCACTAAGTGTTATTAATGATAAGTTTAAGTAAATTAGACCATGAATTAAGTTAATTAAGTTAGATTAATTAAGCATAAACCTATATATGTTAAATTAGTGGAATAAAAATGTCATTATCTTCCTTCATTTCTCTTCACCATCCAACGAAGAAAGAAAAATAATAAGAAATGCTTCAAAACCCTTGTACCATTTGACCATTAAATTAGGTAAGAAAACCAAGTCATTTTCTTGTAATTTTTATTGATTTATGGTCATAGGAGCTTGATTTGATCAATTTTTAAAGTTGTAGCAAGTTGCCATTATTGATATATTAATGAATTAGGCTTGAAATTGATAGATATTGAGCTTAGATTATGAAAAGGATTAAATTGTAAAGTTATTTAAGCTTGTTTGTTAGCTTTGGAATATTTGGGATCAAATTGACTAAATGTAAAACATGTCATGAAATTTTGTTAGAAATAAAAAATATAGGGTTCCTAATGAAAGAATGTGAAATCGAATTTTAATTTGAAACTAGGAATCAAAATTTATGCTTATCTCAAGTTAAGGGACTAAATTGAATAAAATACAAAATATTTGTGAAATAAAAAATGTGATTATTTAGGATAATTCATCTCATGGCATTGTGTGATAATATATGATATTTATTTGGTATATAAAAATATTTTCATAGACCAAGAATTTGACCGAAGTGGAGTTAGTAGAGGAAAAGCAAAAATTGTGGAATAATCCTTGAAGAGTCTACCCATTTTATATTTTGAAAAGGTAAGTTAATCTGGAACTTACTACCTTTTCTTATGTTATATGTATGTTTGTGTTTATTTCATTACAATTATGCTTGAACATACTTTAATATGTTGGTGGAAATTAGCATACATAGCTATTAAATGAAATGAAATTTGAAATGAAATGAGATAAGTGATTGCTATGTGATAGTACAGTGTATAGGGTATTAAAAATGTAAATACAAATGACTAGAGGGTATGAAAAATGTAAATACGAATGACTATAGGGTATGAATATGCAAATATGAATGGTTATAAGGTATGAATATGCAAAAATGAATGATTGATGCACTTGTGACCTTAGTAAAAGGTTAGGATACAATTGACATGCTAATAGGATCTGTAACAACCCATTTTTTGTGGTGTCAGAAATAATGGTTTCGAGGTGACGATTCCTACAAGTGAGTCAGTATATTATTATTTATTTAATGTTTATAGAGTTAGTATAGGGTCATATTATATTTTAGTTAAGAGATTTTAATGTTTAATAAGTTAAATTTAGTAAAAGGACTAAATCGTAAAAGCGCAAAAGTTAGTTTCTAATAGTTAAAGATGTTAGAAGAATAAATTAATAAGGGTACAAGGGTTTATATGGAAATTTTACCACATTTAAGTGGCATACACGGTTAGTGCCTATTTTAGTTAATTTATATGTTATAATTTAATAATAAAAATTAACATAAACTTAATTTAATTAAAATAAACAAAAATATTATTTTTATTTTGTTGTGCTCATCTTCTCCAAGTCGAAAAAACACCATTGTTGAGACCAAAGAAGTTCAGCCATGTAATATCCTGTTTTTCAGCGGTAACAGAACAATGGTTTCGGGACCACAAATTTCGATAGGTGAAGTTGTATTTTATGGTTTAGTCAATATTTATGGAGTTACATCAGGGTCGTATTAAATTTTGGTGAAGAAATTTTAATGTTTACTTAGTTAATTTGAGAAAAAAAGACTAAATCGCAAAAGATGGAAAAGAATCTAGTTAAAATTGAATTATAGGAAATAAGTGCTGTAATTAATAAATGAGGCAGGACTTATGTGGTAATTTGACCTTAGTAAAGTCAAATGGACGGTTTTGCATGTTGATTTAATTAATTGTATGTTAAATAGAAATGGGTATAATTGTAAATTAATAATAAAACTAAAGTAAAATAATAACAAAATAACATTGTCACCTTCCACAAGTGTTTGGGTGGAACAACACCAATTTTTTATCAAGCTAGGTTCGACCATTCCCATTGCTTGCATGTAAGCTTATTCTAGTTCCGTTTCTTGTAATTTTTATGTTTTTGAGATCGTTACAACTAAGTCCAGTTAACCCAAACCTTTGCTTTTGAAACTGTTAAAGATTTTAGATATTGCTATTAATGAACCCTTGTTAGTTTGGATGTTAATTGATGGTGTTGAAGTGTTAGTTGTTTATTTTGATTAGTTTCTAATTGATTTTTTTGATAGTTTTAACAAATGGAGTAAATTGATTAAATATTTAAAATTTCATGGAAATTGAGTAATTAATGATTAATGGTGGACTACCCTAGCTTAGAATGATATTTGGTTAGCTTTGGAAAGTTGTAAAAATTTGTTAATTTGGAAATTTTGGGTATAGGGACTAAATTGTGAAAAAATGTAAAATTTTAGGGAAAATGAGTAATTAATGAAAAGTTAAGGGTCATATCATTGAATGGAATGTGAAATGTGTATGAGATTAATATATTGTATTTAATTATTATATAGATCAAGATTTGAATAAAAAAAACAATAACCGAGGAAAGGGGAGAATTATGGAATAGTCCGTGCGTGTTAACTGAAATTGAATCGTAGGTAAGTTCATAGTTTTTCTATACGTAAATGAAATTTACTTGTGAATTATTTTGTTGTTCCCTAGTTAATTGATAAACCGTAATGCATACATATTTTTATCCCATGCTTAGCACTTTTTATGGATGATTTTTCCTTAAAATTTGGTGAATTCGATGCTCCTAATGCCTTAATTTCATGTTTTATACTTCGGTGAGCATAGGAGAGTGGAAAGAATGAGAAACGGGCCAAAAATGGAGAAAATGGGCCAACGTACGAAATCAACATAGCTTGGACCTTCTCACACGGGCAGACCACACGGCCGTGTCAATTTGGCAGAATCGAAGCACGACTTATATGGGTGGACCACACGCCCGTGCCTATTTAACAGGCTTGACCACAGCCTTAAGAAATCACACACGGGCGTGTCCTTACCGAGCCCAAGTTTAGTCCAATTTGAAAAAGGCCAATTTTGAGGGTTCTTAGGCATTCCAAAGCCTATAAATACACCCTAGAGAGGGAAGGAGGAGGGAACTGCTCAAGGAAAACTAACTGATCCATTTCAGAAGCCGGATTCATCATCAAGACTGAAGATCTCCCCTTAATTTCCCTTCAGGAGTTTTGGGTTTTTCTTTATGTTTTGTATTCATTATTCTTTTGAGATGTTTACCTTTTTGGTTATGAACTAAAACCCCTAAATACCTAAGGGGAATGAAACCTAAGACAGATCTTGTTATTATTATCCGAATTGTATGTTAAATATTTGACTTGTTTTTAATTATGTTTTCTTAATTCTTGTTTTGGTATTCCAGGATATTGATTCAAGTTAAGCTCTTATTCAGAGGAGGAATAGACCCTGTCTAAGAGTACATTTGTCATAATTAAGCAGGGTTGGTTGCGTGCCTAGAGATAGGGTGACAAAATTTTGCCGAATTAGGGTGAAGCCTAATAAGGGGATCCATAGATCGAGTTAATGCAACCATAGTGAGTTAATTAGAAAGAGATTTCAATTATTCAACCTAGGGTTAGACGTTGTTAGTTTCGAGAGAGATAATAATATAACTTAGGGATTTCTACGAATCAAGTCAAATGAATAAATCATCTGATTCAGAGTCAAATAACAAGTGAAGTCTAGGTGGATTTTTCCTTTGGTATTGTCTTGATTCAATCGTTTTTTTCAAAAAGTAATTCCCCAATTCTATTTTCTGCGATTTCTTAGTTTAGTTAATTAGTTAGTTGAAACAAAACCCATTATTCTTAGGCTAGATAATAAAAAAACAATCATTACTAGTACTTTTAGTTCCTTTGGGTTTGACAATCCGGTCTTGCTAAAACTATACTGCTGTTCAATAGGTACACTTGCCTTCATCGTGATAATAGTTAGTTTCAAGAACGATTCATTATAAATATTTAAAACCTATCACGAATATCACACATCATTAATTCATTTATATATATGTAAAATTTACTTCAGTTCCCCTGAATGTACATACGTGCCCCTATTTGTACTTTGATACCTCTAAATGTAGGTACGTGTTGTTGTTTGTACTACGATACCCCTGAATGCACACACGTGCCCTTATTTGTACTTCGGTATCTATGAATGCACATACATGCCCCTTTTTGTACTACGGTACCCTTGAATGCACACATGTGCCCCTATTTGTACTTTGGTACCTCTGAAAGCATTATAATGTCTCAGTGTTTCACAATTTATGTTCTTGAAACTTTGAGTAATTACTTAATATGTGAATTGAGTTTAATTATATTTAGAGTTAATGTTGTACTATGTCCTAACTAAGCTAAGTAATTAAGCTTATGGGTTTTGTGGATTGCTTTGTAGATAATCGTTGCTGACTTTTTGGAAGGATCAACTAACCAGCTGACACTATCCATCTAAGTTAGTAGTTCTTGTATCTATTATGGGTAGTGGCATGTATATATATATTAATATATGTGTTTTATGAATGTTGATAGATGTAGTTAATAAGTGAGATTTGTGGTTTTCTTATAGTATATTTTGTAATGATGGAACAAGTATATATCTAATGCATAGATAAACATATTGATGTGCACTTGTTGAATGAAGTGGTTTATAGTCATATTGTGATGATATATTTTGTAATGATATATATATAAATATAGGGAGGTCTTTTGATTGTTTTTGAGTCTATGTTTTGGTATATTAGCTTATCTAAATGTTTTGGTATATATTTAGCTTAAGGCTTGTAGTTCAAACATAGTAAAGTTTGGCATGAACGTCATGAATGCTTGATGCTTTGTAATATTTTGGATGATGAAATGTGGTACCAATGAGGGTATATTGGTTAGGCACGTAAGATGGTTGTTTTGGAACATTTTGAGCATGTTAAATTGTGTTTTGAATAGGTTAAATGGCTAGTAATTAGGTTGCTTAGTGTCCAAGCAATTATGCTTTGGTAAACTTGATGTTTAAGGTTCATTTTAATGCACACGGCCTGGGACACAGGCTGATAAACGGCCGTGTGCCATACAGGGGCTGACACACGGCCATGTGCCATACACGATTTGGCACACGGTCTGCTACATGACCATGTGTTTTTCGTCAGTGAGTTACATGGCTATGTGACCTAAGTCAGTGAGTTACACGAGACACGGGCTCGGACACAGTTGTGTGTCCCAACTTCGAATGCCCACATGGTCTGGGCTATGTCACACGGCTTGGCACAGGACTGTGTGACCCCTGCATATCAAATTTTCATGTTTTTCTCAAAATTTCTAATTGATCTCAATTTGATCCCTAAATGTTTCTAAGTAAATTTTAAGGCCCCGTAATCTCGAATAAAGGCCCATGTATATATTTATTCTATGATTTGATATATGTTTATAAATTAATTGAATACTTGTTATAGAATTAAGATAAATTGTTTTTTTTTGGTTCTGTAACATTCAGATCCTTAATCCAAAAATAAAGACGGGATACAGGTGTTACAGGTCAAGCTTCCTTCCTTGAATGCATGTATTTTTTAGGTCTATTTTTATTGATTTTTATATTTTTGTTATTGAATTAGTTTAATCTAGCTAAACCCGGGGATAAATTGTGAAACTGTTAAAAGTTTAAGGATCTACCATGAATGAGTTAGGTGTGTTCACAAATTTAGTTGATAGATTCTTGAGTTTAATAGCTAAATATAAGTATTTTGTTAAGTGATTTTTCGTAATTTCAATGTTTAAGGATTTAATTGTTAAAACAATAAAATTTGACGGAATTACTTTGAAATGGTGATACATATGGGCTGATTAGAAACCCTAAGAAATTTGGCTACCATGAATGGTGGCTAAAAGTTGTTAATTTGCAAGTTTCAGGTTTAGGGACTAAATTGCATAAAGGTTAAAATGTTAGGGTAAAATTATAAATTCACTTTGATAAGGGTTATAAGTTTAAGTTTAATTATCTGATATGTTTGGTTGAGTGAAATGAGTAAAAGTTATTATTTAGATCAAGAAATAAACCAATTGGATTAAGTTGGTAAATTATTATCTTGGTTGAATTGTTGATTAACGTTTTGCTTTATATAGCTTAGATGATTGTTAAATGTTAACTAGTGAATTGGATTAAATTATAATGTTAATCAAATTGACGATGATGTTTGAAATATGAGTTGCATGAATGCATATTTGACAATTTATAATTGAATGAAGATAAAGAATTTAAGCATGTAAAATATCCCATTTGAACCTAGTGAAAACTTTATATAGAAATGACATGCCATTAGAGGTTATTACAGTTTGTGTGCTGGTCTTGGATGTCCTATTGATGGCTGATGTCCTGGATTTGTTGTGGATTCTCCACAGCTCGTGTGAATAGCATCGTGTAGCTTACATCCCAACCCACAGCTCGTGTGAGTAGTCCCACTTCATAGCTTGTGCGAGCATTACAGATATGATTACAATTATAGGTATAGGCACACTTTTTGTGAACATGGTTCCTGTGTGTCTGATGTGATTTCATTTGGTTCAATGGGTATTAAAGGTTTAATTCAAGAGAACATAAGTATATGATATGTTACATGCTAAATGATGAAATGGAAAGTATTTGTGTAATTTCTTGGAAATGAATGAATGATATATGTTGGGAAGGTGATAAATATAACGCAAATTACTATGTTTTTAATTTATGTGCATGATATGGATGAATCATATGTTTAATGTATGAATTAAATAAATTGTGAGCTTGGTGATGTACATATGAAATGGATAAACTTATGAGCATGCTAATTGTATTATACATGAATTATATAAATTGAGCCTAATTGGTAAGATTACGTTTAAGTTTTATATGAGCTTACTAAGCATTAGTGGCTTATGTTTGTTGTTTTCTTTATATGTAGATCATCAGAAAGCTTGAATAGCTAGTACCTAGTCAGAGCACATTCACACTATCCGTCCATCATTTTGGTAGATATTTTGGTTATTTTTGTTGATGGTTATAAATGGCATGTAATAGGAGCTTTTATGCTATTTTGCCAATGTGAGGTTGTTTGTGCTTACTTGTATGCATGACTCGATTTTGGTTTTTAAATGTTTATGTATGTGTTTTTAGTCACTTTATTTATGTCTATTGAAAGTAGATATCTTATGGTAGAATAGAATGTGAATGGAATGGTTATTTCATATGTTTGTTATATGTTTAAGGCGTGAATTTATAACATTGTAATTGAATTGATTTGGTGTATGAATTGTGGTGCCAAGTGATGGCATATTTGTTAGGCACATAGGTTGAATGATTTTGGCATGTTTTAGGTGTGTTTGAATGTGTTTTAAACATGTGAAAGTAATTAGAAATGGTTTGGCTTGGTGTTTAAGAAAGGGTTGATGATTTTTCTTACATTAGAGATCATGTTGGATGCACACGGCCTGGGAAATGGGCTGTCAAATGCCTGTGTGCCATACACGGTCTCACCACACAGTCGTGTGTCATTTTAATTTTAGGTGCAGGATTGTCCACATGGTCACAGAAAGTTACACGGCCATGTAACCTCCTTTTGAATACTCTCATGGTCTAAGACACGGCCTATGACACGTCTGTGTGACCCTCTTTCGAATTGCACATGGGCTGAGACACGACCGTGTAACCCATATTTTGAATTGTACATGGTTTAGGTACATGACTATGTCCTTGAGTGACATGGCCTAGGCTTTGTCATACAGCCTGGCCACATGGCTGTGTGACCCATATTTTGAATTGTACACAGTTTAGGCACATGACCATGTCCCTGAGCGACACGGCCGGGGCTTTATCATACAGGCTGGCCACATGGTCGTGTGACCCTTATTTCCAAAATTTTTAAAGTTTTCTATAATTTTCTGTTTTGTTTCAAATTAGTCCTTAATTGTTTCCAAACAATTTTTAAGGCCCCGTAGGCTCTGTTTAAGGCCCGTAAATGTTTTTATGCTATGAATGAAACTTGGAATTAAATGTTAATATTTAAAATTGAATATTTGTTTTGTTATGATGTAGAATGTTTTGAATTGTACTGTAATACTCTGTAACCCTAATTTGACGATGGAGACGGATTAGGGGTGTTATATTTAGTGGTATCAGAGTTACGATTTAGTCGGTTCTCAGATTGAACATAGCATGTATAGAGTCCAAAAGTACATGCCATTTTATAACTTGTGATAGCATGATATCTCCTAACTCAAATTGATTTTGCATCTCTTATAGATAAAAGTTGTTGTCCAACCGAGCTAATTCCAATGAAGTAGAGAGCAATACCCAAGCCTTTATACAAGGGGCTATAATGAGCTCGTTTTTAAGGGTTGGGAAAGTGAGGCACGGGAAGCCTTCTTCCATATGATGTCTGATCAATTCATAGATTTTATGAAAATAAATCTGATGGCTTAACAACCTCTACCCCCTCTCGTACCCCAATCAAATCCCCCTATTCCTCAAGGTATGGAACCGGTATGTGTATAAAGGCCTCATGTTGATAAAATTTACAAATATAAGGCTGAAGAATTTTATGGTAAGGTTGAGGATGATCCGAAAAAGGCTAAATTCTGGTTAGAAAATACTACTAGAGTTTTCGATGAGTTGTCGTGTTCTCCCAACGGTTGTTTGAAGTGTGCAATTTCTTTGTTAAAAGATGAAGCATACCAGTGGTGGAATACTCTGATAGCGCTTGTATCAAAAGATAGTGTAAGTTGGGAATTTTTCCAAACTGGGTTCAGGAAGAAGTATGTGAGCCAACGATATCTTGACAAAAAGCGAAAAGAGTTTCTTGGATTGATTCAGGGCCATAGAACTGTACCTGAATATAAGAGAGAGTTTGTCTAGCTCAGTAAGTATGCTTGAGAATGCATTCCATTAGAAGCTGTTATGTGTACTCAATTTGAAAAGGGCTTGAATGAAGACATTCAATTTCTTGTCGGGATACTAGAGTTGAAAGAGTTTGTTGTCTTAGTAGACTGAGCACATAAAGTAGAAGAATTCAGCAAAGCAAAGAAAAAGTGGATTCTAAAGTTTGAGACTCGGTAAAAGACAAATGGGAAAACCTTTTTCTTCTCCTTCAAAGAAAACGAAAGAATCTTACAGTCAAATGTCGACTCTGTCTAGATTTTCGAGTAAAGATCGAGGAAAACAAGCTAGTTCGAGACCCCAGTCTACATCTGTAGCTAGCTTGGGTTGTGTTCATAATAATAACAAGTTTGAATGTCAACAATGTAACAAAAGAAATTTGGAGAGTGCCAATTGACGGAAGGGTCGTACTTTAAATGTGGTTCATTTAACCATTTTCTTCATAACTTCCTGGATAGATTCGATAGGGATAAAGCTCAAAATGTTCGATCGAGAAGTGCACTTTCTAAAGGTAGACCATTGAAGAATAGTAGAAACGCGGGAGTTAATTGAAGTGGTACGAGGGAAACTACTGTTTGACCTAAGGCATGAGCACCAGCTAGGGCTTATGCGATTCAAGCACGGGAAGATACTTCAGTGAGTGATGTGATCATTGGTACATTTTCTCTATTTGATGTTACTGTTTATGCTTTGATTGACCCGAGGTCAACACACTCATATATATGCACTACGTTAGTAACGTATAAGAAAATACTAGTTGAGTCAACTGAATTTGTGGTCAGAGTAACTAATCCTTTAGGTCAATATGTGTTGGTTGACAAAGTTTGTAAAAATTGCCTACTGAAAAGTTGGAATTGCACCTTTCTGGATGATTTGATGTTGTTTCCATTTAATGAATTCGATGTTATTCTCGGCATGGATTGGTTGAATTTACATCATGTAGTTGTGAATTGTAGACGAAAATAAATTATTTTGAAATGTCAGAATGGTGAAACAGTAAAGGTTGAAACAGACAGTTTAGACAGTGCTAATAATATCATTTCTGCTCTATCTACTCAGAAATTTGTACGAAAAGGGTACAAGGTGTATTTGGCATTCATATTAGATACCAGTGCTTCAGAATTGAAGTTGGAATTAGTTTCAACTATTTGTGATTTTCAGGATGTGTTTCCAGAGGAGTTGCCAGGATTACCACCAGTTAGAGAGGTTGAGTTTGCTATTTAATTAGTACTGGGAACTTCTCCGATATTGATTGCTCCATACAGAATGGCACCGATTGTAGTTGCAATAGTTAATAGATAGAGGATTTTTTGGTTTAGTGTTTCTCCCTAGGGCACACTTGTGTTAATTGTTAAGAAAAAAGATGAATCGATGTGTTTGTGTATTGACTATCGACAGCTTAATAAAGTCACAATCAAGAACAAGTATTCATTCCCTCGTATTGATGATTTGTTTGATCAATTGAAAGATGCGACAATATGTTATAAAATTGATCTTCTTTCAGGATATTATCAACTTCGGGTTAAAGATTCTGATGTGTCGAAAACAACTTTTAGAACCAGGTATAGACACTATGAATTTTTAGTTATGTTATTTGGTTTAATGAATGCACCTGTAATATTTATGGATCTGATGAACAGAATATTTCGGTTCTGCTTTGAAAATTTTGTGGTTGTTTTCATTGATGATATGTTGATTTATTCAAGAGATGAGAATTACGCATGCCTAGCATTTGAGCATTGTATTGCAAACTTTGCGTGAAAAATAATTATTTGTGAAATTTATTAAATGTGAGTTTTGGCTTTGAGAAGTTGGATTTTCAGGTCACGTGGTATCGGCAGATGACATAAGAGTAGATCGAAGCAAGACATAAACTATTTTGGATGAAAGCCTCCGAGAAATGTCACTGGAATTAGAAGTTTTCTTGGTTTGAACAGATACTACAGGCATTTTGTTAAAGGTTTCTCGATGGTTGCTTTACTGTTAACACGGCTACTTCAGAAAGATATAAAGTTTTTCTGGTCAGATAAATCTCAGTGGAGCTTTGATCAGTTGAAAACAATGTTAACCGAAGCCTCTGTGTTAATTTAGCCAGAGGCCAGCAAAGAATTTATGATTTATAGTGATGCTTTGCTTAATGGTTTGGGTTGTGTTTTAATGCATGAAGGCAAAGTTGTAGCTTAGGCTTCCCGACAGTTGAAGTCGTACGAGTGAAATTACCCAACACATGATTTGGAGCTTGGAGCTATTGTGTTTGTCTTAACAATTTGGCGACACTATCTATATGGAGAAAAATGCCACATTTTCGTTGACCATAGAAGCTTGAAATATTTGATGCCCAAAAAATAATTGAATTTTCTACAGCGTAGATGGTTTGAACTATTAAAAGACTATAATTTAATTGTCGACTATCATTCTAGAAAAGCTAATGTTGTTGTGGATGCCTTGAGTTGGAAGTCATTGATTGCTTTGAAAATTATGAATACTTGTCTGATGCTTTTTGATGATAGTTCCATTTTAGCTTAATGAAAAGCTAAACCAATGTTTCTACAGCAGATTCATGAAGCTTAGAAAAATTATCTTGACTTTGTTGCTGAATGAGAACAGATTGGAAAATTTCCAAATTCAAAATTTCACATTGGTACAAAAGATAGTTTGTACTTTTGAAATAGATTATGTATTCCGAAGAATTTTGAAGTTAAACAAGAGATTTTATAGGAAGCTCACAACAACAGTTACTTGATTCACCCTGGTTGTAATAAAAAGTACAATGATTTGAAACAGATGTACTGGTGGCTAGGTATGAAACGTGAGATATCTAAATTTGTACCAAAATTTTTGATTTTTCAGCAAGTTAAAGCCGAGCATTAGGTACTTTCAGGATTGTTACAACCTGTCATGATTTCGGAGTGGAAATGGGAATGAGTTACCATGGATTTCATGTCAGGGTTACCATTATCTCCGATGAAAAAAGATGTCATTTGGGTTGTTATTGGTCGTTTGACTAAATCTACACATTTCATTCCCATGCACACTGATTATTGATTTGAGAAATTGGCAGAACTATATGTTTTTGAGATTGTTAGACTACACAGGTACCATTGTCGATTATTTCTTATCGCGATTGATGATTCACCTCTCGATTTTGGAGTAAATTACATGAAGATTTGGGTACTAAATTAAATTTTAGTACATCATTTCATCCACAGGCAGATGGCCAATCTGAACGTGTGATTCAAATACTCGAAGATATACTTCGTTGTTGTATTCTTAAATTTGAAGGTAACTAGGAAAAGTTTCTTCTGTTGGTTGAGTTTGCTTATAAAAACAATTACCAGCCGAGTATTAAAATGGCCTCATATGAAGCTTTGTATAGTTGAAAATTTAGAACTCCATTATACTGAATTGAGTTGAGTGAGAAAAAGCTTTGGGGTACTGATTTGATTCGTGAAATTGAAGAAAAAGTGAAAGTTATATGAGATTTCTTAAAAGCTGCTTCTGATTGTAAAAAATCATATGCCAATTTGAAAAAGAAAAGACATTGAATTTCGGGTTGGCGATAGAGTTTTTTTTGAAAGTATTGCCTTGGAAGAAAGTTCTCTGTTTTGGCCAAAAAGGAAAGCTTAGTTCGCGTTTCATTGGTCTGTATGAAATTATTGAGAGAATTGGACAAGTAGTTTATCGTTTATCCTTACCATTAGAATTGGAGAAAGTTCATAATGTTTTCAATGTATCGATCTTAAGATAGTCCAAATCTGATCCTCACATGTGATTTCGCTAGTTGATGTGGAATTACAGCCTAACATGTCGTACAGTGAGAAACCAGTTAGAATTTTGGCTAGGGAAATCAAAAAGTTGAGAAATAAATGCATAGCTTTATTTAAAGTTCTTTGGCAGCGTCACGAAATTGAAGAAACTACCTAGGAATCGGAAGAAGTTATGAAGTTACAATACTCGAACCTATTCTTTGGTAAGATTTTCGAGGACAAAAATTCCTTTAGGGAGGAGAGTTGTAACAGCCCATTTTTAGTGGTGTCAAAAAAGTGGTTTCAAGACCACAATTCCAACAAGTGAATCAGTAATTTATTATTTATTTAATGTTTATAGAGTTAGTATAGGGTCGTATTAAATTTTAGTTAAAGAGATTTTAATGTTTAATAAGCTAATTTAGTAAAAAAGACTAAATCGTAATTGTAGCAAAATATAGTTTTTAATAGTTAAATGTGTCAAAAGGCTAAATTAATAAGGGTACAAGGGTTATATGGCAATTTTACGGCATTTAAGTGGCATACACAATTAGTGCCTATTTTAGTTAATTTATATGTTATAATTTAATAATAAAAATTAAAAGAAACTTAAGTTAATTAAAATAAACAAGACATATTAATTTTATTTTGTTGTGCTCATCTTTTCCAAGCTGAAAAAACACTATTGTTGAGACCAAAGAAGTTCGGCCAGGCTTCCTTCCTTGCATGCATGTGTTTTTGAGGTCCGGTTTTAGTGATTTTTGTGTTTTTGTTATTGAGTTAGTTTAATGTAGCTAACCCGAGGGTTAAATTGTGAAAATTTTAAAAGTTTAAGGATTTACCATGAATGAGTTAAGTGAGCTTGTGAATTTAGTTGATAGATTCTTGAGTTTAATAGCTAAATATAAGTATTTTGTTAAGTGATTTTTGGTAATTTTAATGTTCAAGGATTTAATTGTTAAAATAGTAAAATTTCGTGGAACTACTTTGAAATGGTGATATATATAGGCTAATTAGAAACCTTAAGAAATTTGGCTAGCATGAATGGTGGCTAAAAGTGGTTAATTTACAAGTTTTGGGTTCAGGGACTAAATTGCATAAAGGTTAAAATGTTTGGGTAAAATTATAAATTCACTTTGATAAGGGTTATAAGTCTAATTTTAATTTTTTTATATGTATGATTGAGTTAATTGAATAAAAAATATTATTTAGATCAAGAAACAAATCAATCAGACTTAAATCGCTGAAAAGTGAAAGTAGTAGGTTAGTCGTCGGTTTGTGTTAGTAATCGTTTATGTATAGGTAAATTTGTATATTGATTAAGTTGGTAAATTATTATATTGGTTGAATTGTTGATTAATGTTGTGCTTTATATAGCTTAGATGGTTGTTAAATGTTAACTAGTGAATTGGATTAAATTATAATGTTAATCAAATTGACGATGCTGTTTGAAATATGAGTTGCATGAATGTATATTTGACAATGTATAGTTGAATGAAGATAAAGAATTTAAGTATGTAAAATATCCCGTTTGAACCTAGTGAAATCTTCAGATAGAAATGACATGTCATTGGGGGTTATTACAGTTTGGGTGTTGGTCTTGGATGTCCTATTGATGGCTGAGGTTCTGGATTTGTTGTGGATTCTCCAAAGCTCGTGTGAACAGC
This sequence comes from Gossypium arboreum, assembly GCF_025698485.1. NCBI lineage: Eukaryota > Viridiplantae > Streptophyta > Magnoliopsida > Malvales > Malvaceae > Gossypium > Gossypium arboreum. Next base: position 31,728,405 of record NC_069070.1, read on the forward strand.
ATCGTCCAGCTTACATCCTGACCCATAGCTCGTGTGAGCAATCCCATTTCACAGCTCATGTGAGCATTACAGATACGATTACAATTATAGGTCCTGGATCTGTTGCGGATTCTTCGCAGCTCATGTAAACAACAATGTGTGACCTACATCCCGACCTACAGCTTGTGTGATCAATCCCACTTCACAGCTCATGTGAGCATTAAAAATACGATTACAATTATAGGTATAGGCACACTTTTTATGAACATGGTTCCTGTGTATCCGACGTGATTTCATTTGGTTCAGCGGGTATTAAAGTTTTAATTAAAGAGAATATAAGTATATGATATGTTACATGCTAAATGATGAAATGGAAAGTATTTGTGTAATTTCTGGGTAATGAATGAATGATATATATTGGAAAGGTGATAAAGGTATTGCAAATTACTATGTTTTTAATTCATGTGCATGATATGGATGAATCATATGTTTAATGTATGAATTTACTAACTTGTGAGATTGGTGATGTATATAGGAAATGGATAAACTTATGAGCATGCTAATGATATTATACATGAATTATATAAATTGAGCCTAATTGGTAAGTTTACGTTTAAGTTTTATATGAGCTTACTAAGCATTAGTGGGTTATGTTAGTTGTTTTCTTTGCTCGTAGATCATTGGTAAGCTCGAACGGTTGGTACCTAGTCAAAGCACATTCACATTATTCGCCCATCATTTTGGTAGATATTTTGGTTATTTTTGTTGATGGCTATAAATGACATGTAATAGGAGCTTTGAAGCTATTTTTCCAATGTGAGGTGGTTTGAGCTTACTTATATACTTGACTTTATTTTGGCTTGTAAATGTTTATGTATATGTGTTTTTGGTCACTTTATTTATGCCTTTTGAAAATAGATGGCTTATGGTAGAATGGAATGTGAATGAAATGGTTATTTGGTATGTTTTTTATATATTTAAAGTGTGAATTTGTAACATTGTAATTGAATTGATTTTGTGTATGAATTGTGGTGCCAAGTGATGACATATTGGTTAGGCATATAGGTTGAATGATTTTGTCATGTTTTAGGTGTGTTTGAATGTGTTTTAAACATGTGAAAATGATTAGAAATGGTTTGACTTGGTGTAGGGTTAATGAATTGGCTTGCATTAGGGGTCATTTTTGAAGCACACGACCTGTGACACGAGCTATCACATGGCCGTGTGCTAAACACGGTCACACCACATGGCCGTGTGTCATATTAATTTTAGGTGTAAGATGGTCCGCACGATCACAGAGAGTTATACAGCCTGCTAACACTGCCGTGTGACCTCATTTAAAAAATTCACGTAGTCTGAGACACGACTTGTGACACAGCTGTGTGACCCTTTTTTGATTTGCACATGGGTGGGCACATAGACTGAGACACAGCTATGTGAGCCATATTTCGAATTGTATACGGTTTGGAAACACGACCATGTCTTTGAGCCACACGGCCTGGACTTTGTCAAATGGCCGTGTGCCCCTGTTTCCAAAGTATTTAAATTTTTCCATAATTTTTTATTTTGTGTCAAATTAGTCCCTAATTATTCCCAAACTATTTTTAAGGCCATGTCGGCTCGATTTAAGGCTCGCAAATGTTTTATGCTATGAATGAAACTTGGTATTGAATGTTAATATTTAAAATTTAATTTTTTTTGTTATGTTGTTAAATGTTTCAATTTGTATTGTAATACTCTGTAACCCTAATTTAGTGGTAGAGATGGGTTAGGGGTGTTATAGGGTCATATGCATGCTTGTGTACAAGATACTTGATGATATAGAGATTATGACATGTTATTTTGGGATCCAACATTTTGTGTTGATCATGTAACATCTCGAAATAGGGCCTAAATGGAATAGTGGTTGTGAAACCACAAATCTGAGATAGAAAAGTTTATTTCGATTATTTTTTTTTATGATTTACCGAGTGATTAGATGCATGTGTTAGAGTATTGATAAGAAATTTTATAGATTTCATGTTTAATTTGCCTATTAGCCTATTAGGGCTTATTTGCAGAAGTTGCTGTAATAGCCCGATTTAGGGCCTAAACGGAACGATGGTTTTAGAACCACGAATTCGAAGTTGAAAAATTTATTCTGATTAAGTTTTAAGGTTTATTTATTGATTAAAATATTGTGTAAAAATATCGTTAAGAAATTTTACTGATAAAGTGCTTAATTGGACTTTTAGGACTAAATTGCAAAAGTTGCAAAATATGTGTTCTAATTCATAAGTACTTGATTGAAATGGGGTTTTAAAGAGGAGGTCCTTAAATGGTAATTAGACCATTATATTTTGTTTGGACAAAAATGGGCATGAATAGGACAAAATTTTAAAGAAAAGCCTTAAGGGCATTTTAGTCATTTGGTAATTAAAAGAAATAAAAAGAGAAAATAAAGCCAAAATTGACTCATCTTTTTCATGGAGGCCGAAATTAGCATGGGGGAAGCCATGGCTAGGGTTTTCAAGCTTTCCAAGCTCAATAGTAAGTCCGTTCTAGCCCCGTTTTTCAAGTTCTTTATGTTTTTGGAATCCCGGTAACTTGATTAAGCTTATTCTAGCAATAATTTAAGTTAGGGTTCATATTTGGAAAAATACCCATAGGTGAAAATGTGTTTATTTTGATGTTTTATGGTAGAATATGAAAGCTGAAATTATGTTAAACAACTTTTGCTAAGTGGTTTTAAGCAAAAATGAGTAAAACGGCTTAACCGGTAAAAGTTGTTATTGTTCATTACTATGTGTTAGAGTGAGAATTTGATGTGGCCATAGAAGGGAAAAATGATCAGAATGTCATAAAACATAAGAATAAGGGATGAAGTTTAATTCCCGAGCCTAGGGGCAAAAGTGCAAATATGCAAAAGTTTAGGGGTAAAATTGTAATTTTTCCAAAGTTTGAGTTAAGGACTGTTTTGAATATTACATTAATTAAATAAGTAAAATATGATGTTTTAGATCTCGAAAAATGAGATTTGAACCTAGAATAGGAGAAAAATCGAAAATCGGGAAAGTTGGTAAAATGGCCGTTTTAGTATCGAGGTAAGTTCATATGTATAATAAGCATTAATTTATGCATGTTTCAATGTAAAATTAATATATTTACTATGATGGCCGAGGTGTTGAAAGTAAGTATAATTATGATGATTTAAATGTTCAATATTAATTCGACATGGAAATGAGAAAGTATGTAAGTTTGTATGTAAATAATATATTATCTTTATTACGTTTTTATATTTCAGCATATTTTATGTATTGTAGCTGATTTTTGAATCATAATTGACTATTGGAAGAATGGAATAAAGTATTAGAAAGTGAGATACTTCCCGTTTGAACTTTTAGAATCGAAAGATACAGATGGTATGTAGCTAAGTCACATGTGTAATACGGGATGTATACCATGTGTACAAGAGAGCTACGAGACATTATGAGGTAGCTAGGTCGCATGGGTGATACTATGTGTACACCATGTAGACAAGAGAGCTACGAGATGGATGTAGCTAGGTTGCATGTGTGGTTCCAGGTGAAGGACGCCATGTAAACAAGAGAGCTACTAGATAAAGTGGCTAGGTCACATGGGTGATACTATGTGTACACCATGTGTACAAGAGAGCCAAAATTTTGTGTACAACCAAGCTAGGTCACATGAGTGGTGCTAAGTGAAGGCCACTATGTGTACAAGAGAGCTTCGATTTTAAAGGTGGACTGTGTGTGATACCATCACGTATCTGTTATTATTCCGAAGTGTTCAACTGAGAAATTGATTAAATGAAATTGTGTATGACTTTGTGAAGACAAGTTTAAGTATATACGTGTGTAACTTATGAGTAATATGCTTGATATGTGATTGGAAATTGGAAAGATTGTTATGGGTAAGTGATGAATACAATTGAAGTGTGAAAGATCAGAATTGACAATAAAACTGTTCTAGATAGTTGTAGTGATGAGAATTTAAAAATTTACCAAAAATATTAGAAATTGAATTAGAGATTGAATGAGATATCAAATTAAATCTTAATGAGTCTATTTTCATATAACAGAAACAGAGCAAACAAAGGAATTCTATATTCTGAGATATTTAAGTTTCTATGAGACTGGTTTAGAATGACTACGTGATCCCCTATTCTAACTTTTAAAAATCATTAAAAATTGTAAGAAAATAATTTTGGGATATAATTTATATTTTTGAAATCCTTAATGAGTATAGTTTCAAATAAAATAAACGATAACATCATACGAGTTCTGTACGAAGAGAAAATTTATTTGTAGTGAAGAGTGGTCAGGGCAGTTGAGTAGTGAAATAGGGGTAACTTCAATGAATAAACTGTACTAATTGGCTAGACCAAAAATTCTGAAAATTTTATGGTAAGAATATACGTGAATCTAGTTTCAATTAAAATTAAAGGTTTGTAATTTGAAGTTTTTTAGCTCTAGAAATAAATAATTTTAGCTGCTGGTACTCTACTAGACAGCTTATTTTGAACCTGTTTATAATTGTAATAGTGAAAGTATGTGTGTTTGTGATGGTAATGTTCCGGGAACATATTGTGACTTTTTTTAATGTATGATAATGTATTGTTTATTAATATTTACATATTTACTTACTAAGCTATAATGCTTACTCCCTTCCTTTCCTTTTTCCTATAGTGTCGTAGATGTTAGCTCGAGTTGCAGGTCGCCGGAGGTTAAATCACACTATCAAACTATTGATCGATATATAAAGGTTTTAAAGTATTTTTAAGTCTTTGGCATGTATGGGGACTCATTTAATTATTATTAAGTTGCTAGAAGTTGGCCTAAAATACTGACCTATGTTATTTGAAGGTCTCTATTGTATAAAGTCATTTAATATAGATAGTCTTGAATATGTTTGAGAAGTTTAAAATTGATCAAATTTTATGTCTCGGTTTTAAATGATTACAAGTACTCAAGTCCAGTAATACCTCGTACCCTGTTCCAGCGTCGGATACAGGTAAGGGGTGTTACAGATCATCGACTATATATTGTCTTCACGGAGACCTTGATGTGGAGGGATGTATTTGAATATGTATAAACATTTGATGCCTACGAGTCTTGCACCTCAATGCTTACGGGTTTTGCACCTCGATGCCTTGGTATGGTGTAGTTTATACTCTTACGAGCTATCTTGGCATGGTGGAGTTCACCCACGTATCCGAGTCCATTTTGCTAAGGTTCTATTGAGCGAAACATTGAAATTAAGTATTGAAATTGGAAAAATGAAATGAACCAAATTTGGTAATTGATTTGCCACAATTCGTTGTAGCATATTAAATGACTTTCTGTACTTAATGAACTCGTAGGAAAGTGATTTCGTAATGTTTTTATTAGTTTTCACTTTTAGTATTTAGGTAACAAAATGAGCAATTTAGGAAATTTATATGACCTTGTGGGCCAAGGTAGGCCTAAAGGTATACTAATGTGTTTGGTAAGTGTGTAAGACATCATTAAAGGGAAAAAAGACAGTAGGTTGCTCACGGTGTTGCAACACAGAGCTTGGATGTCACAATACAACAAGCAATGTACTCAAAGAGTAGTTTGCCCAAGATGTCACGATACAACCCATAGGGTGTCGTGACATAACCCTGAAGACACGCCCTAATTAGCAAATTGCCATCAGTGTTGTGACATAGACCAGAGGGTGTCGTGACATGGACGCGACATGGTCACTTAATGGGCCAAGGGTGTTTTCATCTACACAATGAAATTTAATGAAGATTAGTTAAGCGTTTTAGGTCAAGGACCAGTTGCTAGCCCTAGGGCTATAAGTACAATTTCTTAGAACAATTTAGAGGATGGTTTTTCCTTAGTTTAATTTTACTTTCATTTTTAGTTTAGATTTCTTTTTACATGTAATTTTTAGTTTATTTTTTATTTCGTTCTTCGTGGGATTTGGATTGTAGATCTATCAAACTCATAACAAATTACTGTTCGCATTGCATAATTTAGATTTATATCAGGTTCTTTCTCATCTTTATTCTTGATGTTTTACAAATGTTTATCTTTCAAATAAATTATATTGCATGTTTGAGATCCATGAGGACTAATTTATTAGGGAGATTAACGAGTGGATTTGGGATTAATTAAAGATTTGGGATTAATTAACACCAATGTAGGGTTTCTTAGAAGATTAGTTAGTTGGGAAAGGAAGAACCTAAAACCCTAGGATTGACAACCCTAAGAATTTATGCAAGTAGGAATGAACTCGAAATCAGTATTGCCTACTGTGAAAACCTTACCTTTGCCCGGTCTGACCTATGACATCGAGAGATAAGTAGTTTTTTGCTGATTTATTAGGTTAATGATTAAATGATTGAATAGAACCTGAAGTAGGAGTTAATTATGAACACTTAAAAGAGTTAGTCTTCTGTTCTTTAAGTCTAATAAATTCTACAATCTGTCTCTATCTTTACTTTAGTATTTTATTAAACCCTTTTATTACTATCAAATTATGATTAGTTGTAATATAATTTAAATAAAGTACTAATTAGACTTGTTAATGTAGAAGTTAATATCAATTTAGTCAAGCCTCCTTTGGGTACAATCCTTAGAGTACTTCTAGTACTTCGTTGAACAAACCTATATTACAACCTGAACAGTTTACTTGCGAACACCATCTAATTTCCATCTTTTGTAGCAATATTCTCACTTCCAACATTGGTATGTCGAGAAGCAGTCAAGTAGTTGGCACCATTATCGAGGAGGTTTTGTCATTAGATTAATTTTTATTTTTATGCTTATTAGGATAGTTAGGAAAATTTTCAAAATATAGATACAATTTTAATTTTTTTTACCTTATTCAGATTATTAACTAATTTCTTTTTCGTTGTGTATTTTAGCATATTTTAGCGTACGAGTAGATTCATGGGTATTCTTAACGAGCCAGTACCATAGAAGTCTAAAAAGTTGATTGTGATAGTATTAATATTTAAATCATAGCATCACAATTCATATTGATTAGTTTTTTTGTTATTAGAAATTAGTAGGATGACACAAATATTAGGAGCAGTACCTTTTGACATGAACTGGTTAAAAAATACCATTATTCAACCTGTTACTAAGAACACCTAGTTCGAACTTAATCTTGCATTACTAACATGGATATCTTCAAATCTTAGGTTCAATCCAATAATATTTTTATGCCAATTTTAAAAATTATTGTTAAATTGAGTTTTATTTGATAATATGTTTTAATATAACAAATTGAAGAGTTTTTGAATAAAAGTTAAAATTGAACTCTAAGAGACAAAATTTTAAAGCTTTACTTTGAACTCTTAGAAAATTTTTAAATCAACTTCAAAACTTGTCAAAATAATTTTCAAACAAGTCAGGGTAGCTCCCAGCCAAGAAGTATCAATACCTTTTTGGCCAAGTATCGATATTTTTGAAATATCGATACCCCTTTGAAAAATGATACCAACATAACATTCTTTTTTTCACAAATTTAGCTAAGTATCGATTTGGTATCGATACCTTTTATATAGTATCGATAAAATCTGTCTAGTATCGATATGCTGGCTCCAACGGTCATTGAATTTAGCATTTATTGCAAAAAATATAGATACATTTTTATATTGTATCGATACTCACTGTTGCAAGTGAATTAAATACTCTGGCTTTCACATCCCCAATGGCTTTATTCATATATCCAACAACCACAACGGTTGGAATTCAATTCAGCATGTATAAATACCAGCTTCCAAAGACCCTAAAACAAGACAGCATATTCAAGCAAAAATCATTCATCAAACAACCTTTGTGCCAAATACTTTCATATTTTTCCTTAATACACTTGTGAGCTTTATTTCTATTATCTTGCTCAAGTTTTTTTCTTTGTAATTGAGCTTAATTTGCAAACACTTTGATCTTGTAAGAATTATTTCTTTGTTTGCTTCTTTATATCCTTTTGAGAGGGCTTATGTCTTAAGATTTGGGTAAAAATCTGAAAGGATTTGTAAGGTTAAACCTTATCCTCAAAGGTTGATCAAATTAGTGAATTTGAGAAAATCTTTAGTTGTGGAAAGATAAGGTAGTGGAGTAGGCAATTGGGGCAAAACCACTCTAAATTCTTATGTTCAAATTTATATCCTTTCTCTCTAGCTTTCCTAAATTTTTTACAAGCCAAATCACCTCCTTTTAGCAATTTCAATTTGATCAATTAAGTTAACAATTGGTATCTGAGCTAGTTTATTTTAGGCGATTTAACAGCCAAAGAGAAGATCTTTGTGGAAGCCTAACATTCATCAATTCAATTCCTACAATGATGGTTACTTCCAGCTCAATTTTCTTGGTGAGTCTCAATCTATCTCAAGCAAGAAGGAGAGCTCTTAATTTCAAAAAGTAAGAAAGAAGGGAACGAAGAAGATAGAAGGATTATTCAACTCAAAGCTAGGGCCATGCACACTCTCTTTTGTGCATTTGATTCGGATGAATATAGTATAGTACCGTCATGTTTGAATGCCAATGAGATATGGGATAAACTTGAGGTAACTCATATGGGAACTAACCAATTGATGAAGTCAAAGGTCGGAATCCTCACTCTCAATTATGAGATCTTCAAGATGAAGCCTGGGGAGGACATAAAATCAATATCTGATAGATTCACCATCATCATCAATGGGTTAAAATCCTAAGGGGAGATCTATCCTAATGAAGAATTTATGAGGAAGATGCTTTAAATCTTGCCAAAATCATTGGAAGCTAAGGTGAACGCCATAGAAGAAGCAAAGAATTTAGAAATGTTGAGCTTCAATGAGCTCATCAGTTTTTTTTTTCACATAAGATTAGGCTCAATAAAGGGGTTGAAGAACCAAAATTGAAAAGAAGAAGGTTGGTGTTGCTCTCAAATCCACCACAAATGAAGATAGTGAATCAAATGAAGAGGTGGATAAAGAAGAAGAGATGACAATGTTTGCTAGGAGATTCAAGAAGTTTATGAGGTCCAATAGAGAGAGAAAATTCCCAAAGAAGGAAGGACTCAAGCTTGAATCTACCAAGGAGAAGGATCCTATCTTATGCTATGAATGAAAGAAGCTGAGACACATCAAGTTCGATTTTCCTGATCTATCGTAATTCAGTGTAGCAGATTAAACTAGTTTTTGTACTTAGGGAGCTTGAATTCGAGCACTTTTAGTATGTTTTATTTATGTTTTTTTAGTTTAGTTAAATTCAATAAAAATGCATTTTGAGTCTTTTATTGACCTTAGGGGCAGACTGAGGCCTAAAGGCAAGCTAGCGTACTTAGTAAGTGCGCAGGAGACTATTCAAAGTCATAGGAACTCAAAGTTGGTAGCTATGTTGCAACACGAGGAGTTCAATGTTACAACATAGAGAGACAAATTCTAGGATTGCTATACTGCCTTGGATGTCGCGACATAGCTAAGGGATGTTGTGACACATCCCTGAAGCTACCCGTAAACCATGTATACTACCTTTGATGTCGCGACATAGGAACTAGGGTGCCACACCATTAGTCTTGTACGGGAGCACTTATGAACTAGGGGCGTTTTGGTCTATATAATGAAAAATTAAACGTAGGAACCTCAACTAACCTAGGGTTAAAGATAACAACAACCCTAACTCTATAAATAGGTTCTTAAAACACTTGTTTGAGGACAACGTTTACATTCTAAGTTTTTCTCTGTAAATTTAGTCTTTAGTTTTTTCATTCATTCAGGCTTTAGGTTTATTTTAGTTATTTTATATTTTGTGTTTGTCAGAGAACATGAGTTGTAACCATGATCAAACTATTGTAGATTCTAAGCTTCAATCAATACAATTCAGGATTCTCTTAAACCTTTCTCTTGATTCATTATTCATGCTTATCTTTATTATAAATATTATTATGTCCATAAGATCCACAAGGAACTAATCCTTTTATGAGGGATTAGTGAGTGGAGGTGTGATTAATTAATTGCTATGTAGGGTTTTCTTAGCAAATCAGCTATTTGGGAGAGGAAGAAGTTAAACCCTAGGCTTGACGACACTAAGAAGTTATTTAGGTGGGAATTAACCCAAAATTGGTATGGTCTATCCGTGAACACCTTAGCCCCGAACTAGTCTAGACTATGAGGTCGAGAGATAATTATTTCTTGTCGACTTGTTAGTTTAGATTAAGATTGTAACGCCTTGAATTTTGGGCCTAAATGAATTGGGCTTTGGGCTATGGGTCTCATAAAATTTTTAAGTGAGTAAGAAAATGACAAATGACATGTTGGCTTTAAGGGTTTAAGGAATTTGAAGTGTCTAGGTATGTTGGAGAAGTTCTGGGTTCGAGTTTTGTGGTGGAAGAATTTTAATTTAATTATTAAAAGAATCAGGGTTGGCAAGTAGGTGGGCTTTTAAATAAAAATAAGGGAAAAATAGCATCAACAAGCCTTGTGGAAGAGTGGCTAAGTGATGCCACTTAGGGAGTAGGGAGGTGGCATCAGTAGCTAGCAAGGAGATCCAAGGTTCGAATCCTACCTTACTATTTTTAGAAGTTTAATTTTGGACTTATAGAAGGATGGAAGTGGCGTGAAGATGGACTCCAAGGGGTGTGTTCAGAAGAGAAAATTAAGGAAAATATCAAGGAGTTATCAAGGAGAAAAACGAGGAGATGAGAAGGGAGAAGTGATGGAGCCGAATTGGGAATTAGGCATGGAAAATTCAACTATAAGGGCTATAAATATGGGCCGAAGACAGGGTTGCCAGGCTACTGCCGAAATTCTTCTTCACCTTGTTGCCAAAAACCCCTTTCTCTAAAAGCCGAAAACCCTTTTCTTTTCAAGATCCAAAAAGCCGAAAACCCTATTGTTTTTCTTTATTTTCTTCCTGTTGATTTCTATTATTATCTACACAATTTTGTTTGTTTCACTTAGCTACTTTTTTCTTCTACTCTTCTTTTTTAATCTGTACCAAATAAACCTTATTCACCATACTAAGTTTGAAAAGCCGAAAAGTCGAATCTCCCAAGGGCTGAATACTCTTTGACCGAATCTAGTGTAAGTGTTGCTCTTCCAATCGGTTTTCTTTGCTAGGTATCGATTATTGTCCCTCACTCTTTCAAACAACTTTGGTAGGGAATTAGTATAGGATCTCGGATCTTAGCTCTCTACCGAATTGCGTTTTAGGTGTTTGCGATTTTGGTAAGCATTCCACTCCTATTGGCTAAGGTTGGCCGAATAGCCATAGTAAGGTAAGGGGGCTTGTGTTGGATATGAGTCACCTATTATTCTGGTTTTAATAGTTACGATTGGTGCAGATCTAGGAATTGATCGTGGTTAGTGAAGGGGCTATGATACTTATCGCGCAAGGTAAGGTTAAGGTGAGATTCCGGCTTTTTCTAAAGTATTCGATAAGTATGTAAGATTAATCTTTGAGTGATATCGATTGTAGGTTTGGGCTAAGGAGATCGTATCACGCTTGCTTACCAGGTGTGTACATACACTGTACACACATTATGTATCGGCAAAAGCCGAAATGCTGAAAAGCTAAAAGTTTGGCTACGGTAGTCTTGCGAGTGTGCGAACACTAGTAAGGGGGAGATTGATAGGTTGCCTGAGGCCCACGGGTGATTCCGTGGACTTGGGTTTTCATTTTCCTATATAGGCCGAAATGGGCTAAATGGGCCCGATGGGCTGTTAGGCCCATAATAGGCAAAAACTGAATGTTGATGCTATGTGATAGGAACTTGTATGTGAGTATGAATATGAATGTGACTGGACCTAACGGGCCATATAAATGTGATTTGGGCCTAATGGGCCATATACAGGTGATTTGGGCCTAATGGGCCATATGAATATAATTGGGCTTAATGGGCCAGATACAGGTATGTGAAATTTTTTGGTCTTTGTAAGGGGTTTTGGGCCTAGTATATGATATCCATATAAGACTTAATTAATATATTGCGATTGTAGACAAGTCAAAGGGTTAAGGTGTGGCAACGGGTATATGCATGTCTTGGATTGGATTTAGGGAGAGCTTGGTACTTAAACGGTCTTAATGACTCACCTCCTCTTCTCTAGAATCCTACCTGGTGTATAGTATTTGTTCATCTTAGCTCTCGAGATTTGTTTACAGGCCAAGGTAAGTGAAATCTATATCTAGGGAAAATTACTGAAATGCCCTTAAGGGCAAAAATAACCAAATTACCCCTAGGTGTTAAATGTAAGTTTTATGAATGTGACATGCATGTTTGCTGCATCCATATGATTCTCTGCTTAGGTTGCATAAGGGTTGGGGATTATGGAACGGAGGAAGTATATGAGGATCGCATGGTTGCTTGACAATCATAGATCCACCGACGGCTTTTAGAGCCCAATATGTAAATGAAGGTAGTTCTAAAATCGGGCTACCATTGGTGTGTGGGCTGGGTGGGTCGATATTATATCCCCACATGGTGTGACGGGGGACGGAGCTGGTGTGTAGCGGATGGATAATTTGGATGGGGTTGTATTTCATGTTTGATATTTTTCTTTGAATGCTTATTTTTCATCGAGGGTTGTACACACTGAGTTTGCAAAAACTCACCCCTTATTTTATTTTATTTTCAGGTGATGCTCAGTAGAAGGTTCGATGTTCGGAGAAACTCTAGGTGGCCTGCTAGCAAGATAATTTGGACTTGTTTTCTTTCTAAAGCATATAAGTTTCTATGTTATTAAGTACTTTTCAAATCAGATTATAATAGGGCTTCCATTTTATTATTATTTGGATTATTATTTTTATGTGATGTAATTATAAGTAGTTAAACATGGTTTCTTAAACTATAGTATGTATTTTCTATGTTTTCGCACCTAAATTTTAAAAAGTGACATATTGTCATCAAATCCTATGTTTTGAACAAGTGATTGAAAGGAGTTTTTTTTATTAATTAGGATTTTCTTCTATTTTAAGAAGGGTTTTCAATGAAAACACGGTTTTCGCTAAAACACTTCAATGTGACACGCCGAATTCGGCTATAACGTTCGGGCCAGATTTGGGTTGTTACATTTAGTGGTATAGAGCCCATGTTACAAAACTCGGTCTGTGAATTAGGCCTTATTACTTGGTTTTTTTTGTGTCTTAAAAAAATATATTTTGAATTACAATGTTTTGCAAAAAAGGGAAGTCTTGCTGAGCGGCACACCGAGTCTCCGACATTGAACCAAGTAAGTACTTTTACTCTTAAATTTGATTAAATTGTTATACAGTAGATAGTTAGAGGGCTACTTTAGATGATTTTGTTAGAATAGAACTGAAGCCCGTAGGATCTTGGAACTGTAGAAGATTTTCGAAAACAATCTTCTCTTTAATTACTTCCATAAAACATCGAGTTAATTATTGAAACTAAGACTTCATAAAATTTTTAATTCAGATAATATGTGAATCGACGATGAGTGCTAGAAGAGGTGCAAGAGGCCGTGGCCGAGGCCGAGGAAGTTTTAGGGCTAAATCATCGGCATTAGGCCATGTACCCAATGTTGGAGTAGACGAGGCTCCGGCCTCACTTGTGGCTGGGAATGGATCGTATGATCGGGCCGCTGGAGAAGATGCATTGTCGTAGGCAATGCTGAGGATTTTGGAAAGGGTCGCTGGGCCCAACAACAGCACTGAAAATCGGGGGTCCATTTCGGATCCACTTCGATCGAACGGGGCTGAGATCTTTAAGGGCATGGCTGGCGTGGCTCCTAACGTGGCAAAATATTGGTTGGAAGCCACTGAAAGAATAATAGAGGACCTGGATTGTTCACCGGAACAAAAGTTAAAAGGAGCAGTGTCACTGCTTATGGAAGAAGCCTATCAGTGGTGGTTGACAGTGAAAAAGGGCACCCAACCGGAGCGGGTCCCTTGGGAGTTTTTCAGAGCTGCATTCCAAGGGAAGTATATGGGTGCAAGCTATGTGGATGCTAGAAGAAAGGAGTTCGTGAACTTGACCCAAGGAAACAAATCGGTGGCAGAGTATGAGGCGGAGTTTCTATGGCTTAGTAGGTATGCAAGAGTAATGGTGGCAACAGACTATAAGCATTGCGTTAGGTTTGAGGACGGACTGAGTGATAGCCTTAGGGTATTGATAGCTCCACAAAGGGAGTGAGTTTTCTCGAAATTGGTGGAGAAGGCAAAGATAACGGAGGAGGTAAAGCGCACTGAGCGCTTAAATCGGGAGAAAGAAAGGGGTAAGAATAAGAGGGAGGCTGAGACTCCGGGTGTTGGACAGATGCCTAGGGCTAGGGCCAGAGTTAATGGGCCAGATAGAGCAAGGCCCTCTGCTGTTAATCCAAGGGTGCCACCTTGTGCTGATTGTGGGAGAAGCCATGGAGGTGAGTGTTGGAAGCGGATGGGAGCCTGTTTAGCTTGTGGCTCTATGCAGCATAGGATCAAGGATTGCCCCTGAATGCAAGGTCGAGAGCTAGTAGTAGGCCAAGGTAATGCTCAGCCACCAAGGGGTGGTCAACTGCCACCAATGGGTCGTGGCCAGGCCAGGGGTTGTGACGGTAATGGACGTGGACGTGGAGCACTAGGCGAAAATGTAGGCCATGCTGAGGTGAGGCAGCCAATTTTGGTTTATGCTGCTCATCGCCAAGAATACGAAGATGCTCTAGAAGTGAATATTGGTACGTACTTTATCCATAGTTTGCGATCTATCTATTTTGGAATTAGAAATAGAGTGCGTAGCAGAAGCTTAGTGGTGTAACCTAGGTGGTGCAACTATTGGGTAGTTGGAAATTTTGAGGACGAAATTTCTTTTAAGGGGTAGAGTTGTAACGCCCCAAATTTTGGGCCTAGATGAATTGGGCTTTGGGCTATGGGTCTCATAAAATTTTTAAGTGAGCAAGAAAATGACAAATGACATGTTGGCTTTAAGGGTTTAAGGGATTTAAATGTCTAGGTATGTTGGAGAAGTTCTGGATTCGAGTTTTGTGGTGTAGGAATTTTAATTTAATTATTAAAAGAATCAGGGTTGGCAAGTAGGTGGGCTTTTAAATAAAAATAGGGGAAAAATAGTATCAACAAGCCTTATGGAAGACTGGCTAAGTGACATCACTTAGGGAGTAGGGAGGTGGCGTTAGTAGCTAGCAAGGAGATCCAAGGTTCGAATCCTAGCTTAGTATTTTTAGAAGTTTAATTTTGGCCTTCTAGAAGGATGGAAGTGGCGTGAAGATGGACTCCAAGGGGAGTGTTCAGAAGAGAAAATTAAGGAAAAGATCAAGGGGTTATCAGGGAGAAAAATGAAGGGATGATAATGGAGAAGTGATGGAGCCGAATTGGGAATTGGGCATGGAAAATTCAGCTATAAGGGCTATAAATAGGGGCCAAATACAGGGTTGCCAGGCTACTGCCAAAATTCTTCTTCACCTTGTTGTTAGAAACCCCTTTCTCCAAAAGCTGAAAACCCTTTTCTTTTCAAGATCCAAAAAGCCGAAAACCTTTTTGTTTTTCTTTCTTTTCTTCCTGCTGATTTCTATTCTTCTTTACACAATTTTCTTTGCTTCACTTAGCCGCTTTCTTCTTCTACTCTTCTTATTTAATTTGTACCAAATAAACCTTATTCACCATACTAAGTTTGAAAAGCCGAAAAGTCGAATCTCCCAAGGGCTGAATACTCTTTGATTGAATCTAGTGTAAGTGTTGCTCTTCTAATCAATTTTCTTTGCTAGGTATCGATTATTGTCCCTCACTCTTTCAAGCAATTTTGGTAGGGAATTAGTATCGGATCTCGGATCTTAGCTCTCTGCCGAATTGCGCTTTAGGTGTTTGCAATTTTGGTAAGTATTCCACTACCATTTGCTAAGGTTGGCCAAGTATCCATAGTAAGGTAAGGGGGCTTGTGTTGGATACGAGTCACCTGTTATTCTGGTTTTAATAGTTACGATTGGTGCAGATCTAAGAGTTGATCGTGGTTAGTGAAAGGGTTGTGATACTTATCGCGCAAGGTAAGGTTAAGGTGAGATTTCGGCTTTTGGTAAAGTATTCGATAAGTGTGTAAGATTAATCTTTGAGTGATATCGATTACAGGTTTAGGCTAAGGAGATCGCATCATGCTTGTTTACCAGGTGTGTACATACACTACACACACATTATGTATCGGCAAAAGTCGAAATGCTGAAAAGCCGAAAGTTTGGCTACGGTAGTCTTGGGAGTGCGCGAACACTCGTGGACTTGGGTTGTGATTTGCCTATATGAGCCGAAATGGGCTAAATGGGCCCGATGGGCTATTGGGCTCATAATAGGAAAAAACTGAATATTGATGCTATGTGATAGGAACTTGTACGTGAGCATGAATATGAATGTGACTGGACCTAACAGGCCATATAAATGTGATTTGGGCCTAATGGGTCATATACAGTTGATTTGGGCCTAATGGGCCATATGAATATGATTGGGCTTAATGGGCCAGATACAGGTATGTGAAATTGTTTGGGCTTTGTAAGGGGTTTTGGGCCTAGTATATGATATCCACATAAGACTTAATTAATGTATTGCGACCGTGGACAAGTCAAAGGGTTAAGGTGTGGCAACATGTATATCCATGTCCAGGATTGGATCTAGGGAGAGCTTGGTATTTAAGCAATCTTAATGACTCACCTCCTCTTCTCTAGAATCCTACCTAGTGCATAGTATTCGTTTACCTTAGCTCTCAGGATTTGTTTACGGGTCAAGGTAAGTGAAATCCATATCTAGGGAAAATTATCGAAATGCCCCTAAGGGTGAAAATGACCAAATTACCCCTAGCTATTAAATGTAAGTTTTATGAATGTGACATGCATGTTTGTTTCATACATATGATATTCTGCTTAGGTTGTATAAGGGTTGGGGATTATGGAACGAAGGAAGTAAATGAGGATCGCATGGTTGTTTGACAATCATGGATCCACCAACGGCTTTAAAGCCCAATATGTAAATGAAGGTAGTTCCGCAACCGGGCTACCATTGGTGTGTGGGCTGGGTGGGTCGATATTATATCCCCACATGGTATGATGGGGGACGGAGCTGGTGTGTAGCGGATGGATAATTTCGATAGGGTTGCATTGCATGTTTGATGATTTTTCTTTGAATGCTTTTTTTTCATCGAGGGTTGTATACACTGAGTTTGTGAAAACTCACCCCCTCTTTTATTTTATTTTCAGGTGATGCTCAGTAGAAGGTTCGATGTTCGGAGAAACTCTGGGTGGCCTGCTAGCAAGATAATTTGGACTTGTTTTCTTTCTAAAGCATGTAAGTTTCTATGTTATTAAGTACTTTTCAAATTTGATTGTAATAGGGCTTCCATTTTAATTTTATTTGGATTATTATTTTTATGTGATGTAATTATAAGTAGTTGAACATGGTTTCTTAAACTATAGTATGTATTTTCTACGTTTCTGTAACTAAATTTTAAAAAGTGACATATTGTCATCAAATCATATGTTTTGAACAAGTGATTGAAAGGAGTTTTTTTTTTGTTAATTAGGATTTTCTTCTATTTTAAGAAGGGTTTTCAATGAAAACATGGTTTTCACTAAAACACTTCAATGTGACACGCCGAATTCGGCCATAACGTTCGGGCTGGGTTTGGGGTGTTACAAAGATTGAGAGATCCTTCTAGGGTAGTGACTAGTTGATTGAGTATAAACCCGAAATATGAATTAGTTATGATCACCAAAGTGAGCCAATCACCTATACTTAGATTTGGTTAAGTCAGTATTTATGTATTTGAAGTTCACTTTCGTTTGTTATTTTTATTTCATTATTTATAAAAACCTCTAAAATATTTCCTTTTACGTTTTATCCTACTATAATTTATTTAAACTACTAATTACTTTTATATTTTTTAGGTTTACATTTATTTAGTACTCGCCTCTTTTGGGTACGATCCTCGGAGTACTTACCTACTTCATTGTAACTATATTACAACCTGACCCGTATACTTGTAAACACCACCTCAATTTCATATATTTTAGTTGTAGTATTCCCACTCTAGACCTTGGTACTTCTGGAGGCGGTCTTGTCCCCAATGGAATAAAAAATGGTCATTTAAACAAAAGCTCAAGGTTCATGTTGCTACTTGAAGTAATAAGGATTCATTCGATAATGAAGATCAAGAAGTAGCCAACCTTTGTCGTATGGCCATTAATGATTCAAAGGTAACTTCTAGCTAATCAATTTCAATTTCCTATTCTTTTTTTGAGTTACAAGATGTCTTGTCCCCAATGGAAGAAAAAAAGGGTCATTTAAATAAAAGCTCAAGGTTCATGTTGCTACTTGAAGAAATAAGGATTCATCCGATAATGAAGATCAAGAAGTAGCCAACCTTTGTCGTATGGCCATTAATGATCCAAAGGTAACTTCTAACTAATCAATTTCAATTTCCTATTCTTTTTATAAGTTACAAGATGCCTATGATGAACTAGGCTTGAAGTTTGAATTAATGGTTTCAAACTATAGTAAAACTATTTCAAAACTAAAAGATGAAAATTATTCACTCTTCAAAGTTAAGCATGAACTTGAAAGTAAAATAAATGATATGCAAGTTATTATAAATGATTTTGAGAAAATGAATTATGACTTGCATAATTTACTTTCTAAAGTTCATGATGATCATCAAAAGCAACTTGAGTTGCTTGAGAGTGAAAAAGCTTACTCTAACAAAGTTTTACCAAAAATATTTTTAAGAGGAGAAATTTCAAAACAAAACTTTCTCAAAACTAGCTTTAATTTCTATAAACATAGAGGTCTCCTAAGTTTTTACAAGGAAAAAATTATTAAGAGTGTATGGGTCCCTAAAGGACTCATAAATACTCAAGATAAAGACATCCTTTCAAAATTGATTCCTAAAGCGACTAAAATTATAAGAACTAATGCTTATGGTCCCAAAAGAATTTGGGTACCAAAAATCAAAGTTTAATTCTATGTTTGAAGTAAGAGGAGCATTGTTTCAAGGTGGGGGATACATTCAAAAAATCATGGTACCTTGATAATGGATGCTTAAAGCACATGATCGATGAGAAGAGTCATTTTATCAATTTGGAGACAAAAATTGGAGGAGTAGTTACATTTGGTGACAACTCAGAAGGACAAGTAGAAGGAATAGGCTTTATTGGTAAAAACTTTTCAATTCTTATTGAAAATGTTCTTTATGTTAACTGTCTTAAGTATAATCAACTTAGTATTAGGAAATTGTGTGATAATGGTCTTAATGTCATGTTTTAGTCTAATGGATGTAAATAGTTAACATAGTGTTTAATAAGATTATGTTTGTAGGGAATAGGATAAGACATATATATATATGGTGCATTTAGATGATTTGCATGATTCACTCATATGCCTTGTTGCTAAAAATGAGAATAGTTTTTTATTATGGCATACAAAACTAGGACATGCTAGCATGACCATATTGCATAAACAAGCTAAAAATGACTTAGTAAGAGGATTACTTTAAATTGATTTTGACTTAGATAAAGTTTGTAATGCATGCGTTAAGGGTAAACATAGAAGAGTCTTCTTTAAACCTATTAATGATGTATCAGCTAGTAGAGTTCTTCAACTAATTCACATAGACTTTTTTGGTCCTATTAGGGCAGTTAGCTTGGGTGGAAAATAATATGTTTTTGTACTTGTTGATGACTATTTTATGTTTACTTAGGCTATTTTCTTAAGTACTAAAGATGAGGTTTTAGAAAAATTCATCACATTTTCAAAAATGAATCAAAATGAAAAGTGTTACTCCATCACTAGTGTTAGAAGTGACCATGGAACCGAATTTCAAAATCTTTGTTCTCAAAATTTTTGCAACTTAAATGGAATTAGCCATAATTTTTCTGCACCTAGAACCTCTCAACAAAATGGAGTTATTGAGAGGAAACTAGAACTTTAGAAGAAACGGCTAGAACCATGCTTTGTGAAAATAATTTACCAAAATATTTTTGGGTGGAAGCCACAAACACCGTTTGCTACTGTTAATAGGGTAATGATTAGACCTATTTTAAAGAAAACCCTATATGAACTTTTTAAAGATAAAAAGCCTAACATTAGTTATTTTCATCCTTTTGGATGCAAATGTTTTGTTTTAAACAATGACAAAGATAAGCTGGGTAAATTTGATGCAAAAAGTGATGAAGGAATTTTCCTTAGTTATTCTTTAAATTATAAAGCTTTTAGAGTGTTTAACAAAAGAACCTTAGTAGTAGAAGAATCTATACATGTTATTTTTTATGATTCTAACTTTCCTCCTAGAAAGGATTCTTGTATTGATGATGATGATGCATAAATTTTTCATGATGATGATAAAGTTGATCACTCATCAATGAAAAAAATTCAAGAACAAACACAAGATGCTCTAAAAGAGCTTACGATAGAGAAGAGGGAAGTCAATCATCCAAGAGAGTTCAACTATGTGAAGAATGGTAAGACTTTGGGAGATCCATCTAAAAAGGTAACTACTAGATCTTCTCTTAGAAATACTTGTAATTATGTTGCATTTATCTCATGTATTAAGCCTAAAAATATGAAAGAAACCTTAAATGATGAATATTGGATATTGGTTATGCAAGAAGAGTTAAATCAATTTAAGAGAAGTAAAGTATGAACCCTAGTTGAAAGACCTTGTGATAAATATACTATAGGTAATAAATGAGTTTTTAGGAACAAGCTAGATGAGAGTGGTAACATAGTGAGAAACAAGGCTAGACTTGTTGCTCAAGGTTACTCTCAAGATGAAAGAATATATTATGATGAAACTTATGCTCCCGTAACTAGGATGGAAGCCATTAGCATAATTTTAGATTTGACATGTTTTAATGATTTTAAATTATATCTAATGGATGTAAAAATTACTTTTCTAAATAGGTTTATAAATGAAGAAGTGTATGCTGAACAACCACCCAATTTTGAAGATAAAAAATTTCCAAACCATGTTTTCAAACTATTAAAAGCTTTATATGGTTTGAAACAAGGTCATAGAGCTTGATATGAAATATTATCAAATTTTATTGTTGAAAAAGGTTTTGGTAAAGGAAATGTTGAAGCAACACTTTTTATTAAAAGAAAAGACAAGGATCTATTAGTAGTTCAAATATATGTTGATGATATTATTTTTTGTTCTACTAATGATCTTCTTTGTCAAGAATATTCTAAGCTAATGGAAGGTGAATTTGATATGAGCATGATTGGAGAACTAAATGTAACGACCCGATTTTCAGCTTAGTCAGAACAGTGGTTTTGGGACCACAAATTCGAGGTCGAGGAATTATTTTTGTTATTATTTTGGTATCATAGTATGATTATGTGAGTGTATGAAAAATTTGGTGGATTAATTTTAGAGTTTGTAAGCCTAATTGCAAAAAAGGACTAAATCACATAAAGGGAAAAAGTTTTGTTTTACTAGCCAAAGGTGTTAAATAGCTAGAGAACCAAAATTGGGGGTCTTTAAAGTGCAATTAGGCCCTTTAGAAGCTGATGGCCAGCCATAGGGGACAAGAAAATCAAATGGTCAATGGGTAGGTGACTTAATATGTAATAAAATATTACCCTAGTGACTAGCCATCATCTTTTTCGTTTTTTCCTTTCTCCTCCACCGAAAGTTTCAGCAAGAATGGTGTTTTTGGAAGCTTGAAACTTTCAACCACTTATACCTCTCTCAAGTAAATGATTTAGATGGTTATTTTTGATGATTTTGGTACCTTTGGAACCCTTGTAGCATGAGCTATCTATTGAGCGGACTATTTTGCCAAATGGTTGATAGTCTAGGGATTTCCCATGAAAGAATTTATGATGTTTGCTGAGTTTTAATGGAAGAAAATGAACCTTGTTAAATAAACAACTTTTGTGAAAGGACTTATCATGAAAACCCTAATAAGACCACTTTGTAAAGTTTGTAAAATAGATGTAATTTTGTGAAATAATGGAAATTTTGGTTGCTATAAGAGTAAAAAGGGTTCGGCTAGGCTTAAGACACGAATAAATTCGATAAAAATTGATTTTCAAGCCTAGGGGTAAAATGGTCATTTTGTGAAAGTATAGGGGAAAAATGGTCATTTTGCTAAAAATGTGAATTTTTTATTGTCTAAATTTATTTAGTGATTAAATGAGTGAATTTTTATTATGTTAGATCAAGAAATATGAAAACCAGACTTGGACTGGGGAAAGGCCAAGCTTGTGGATTAGGTTGATTAGTTGTTCACCTTTTGTAAGCCAATGTAAGTTGTATGTAAATAATGCTAATTCAATATTATCATGTATTATATGATTAGTATGGTATGAATTGTTGATTTGTGTTGTGAATGAGAATTTGTATAATGAAGACTTTCGGTTGAACATTAGGAATAGATTTGGATATTCATGCCATGGCATTGGGTGATATGTGTGCTAGTGTAAGATATGTCTGGGACGGGCATCGACCACATTGAGAGCCAGTGTAAGACATGTCTGGGACATACATTGGCCTCGAGATATACCAGCCAGTGTAAGACATGTCTGGGACATGCATCGGCATTAAGATGAGAGCTAGTGTAAGATAAGTCTGGGACATGCATCAGCCTCGAGATATACAAGCTAGTGTATGACCTATTTGGGACATGGCATCAGCTTGTTGTGTGTCAATGTAAGACCTATCTAAGACATGGCATCGACATCGTTAGATGAGAGCCAGTGTAAGACCCATCTGGGACACGGCATCAGCTTCAATATATGAATGTCAGTGTAAGACCTGTCTGGGACATGGCATCGACTTTGATGTGCTAGCCAGTGTAAGACCATGTCTGGGACATGGCATTGGCATCTTATCCTATGTTTGGTGCTAATGAATATCCTGTAGTATTCCAAATGGTTCAACTGAAGATTTATGATTTGTATCAAAATGAGAGAACTTATGACCATGTGGTGAGTGGTACAAGTACCTAAATAAGAATTTTCAAAAACAAGCTTCATTTACATGGTATGTTTTGTAAGGAAGGAACGTGAGTAAGTTATGCTTATGACCATCTGTGTATTTTACATGAAGTATGAAATGTGAATCCAATCAACGTTGTATGCTTAGTGAGAGATGAATATGAATAATTAATATTTATTAATCCTCACTTTCGTGTGCGAATTGAGTTATGTTAGGAGTATGATCCCTTATGGTAACTTGTAGCTATTTCATTATTTACATGCGACTTACTAAGCTTTATGCTTACCTTTTTTCCTTTTCATTTTCTTATAGTGCTGCCAAAGTAGTTCCTGGATCATCGCCTTACGTCGGAGAAGCCAGTCACACTATCCCTGAAGCATCTGGTATAACTAGTTTTATCATTTTGATTATGACATGTATAAGAACTAGTCTTTTTGTTATGGTCACATTGTTTTGGCCCAAACGAGTGGCTTGTTATAGCTATTGAGTCATTTTGTATAATTCCAAGGATAGTGGCTGATATTGGTTATTGATAAATGCAAATGATGATATTCTTTTGTGAATGAGTAAATTGAATGATTTTACATGTTGTTTAGTTTGCTTGTGAATAATTAGAGTTGCCCTAATGTGTGAAATGTACGGTTGGAGGCTGATTTAGCCATGTGGTTGTGTACTAAATGGGTTTGCCTTAGTGTAGTATAGCTTGGTGTAACACCCCGAACCCGAGACCATCGCCGGTGTCGGACACGAGGGGTTAACAAGCCAAGTCCACATATTTTGCCCACCAATTTGACATTTCCAGTCAGGCTGGAAAACTGCGTCACCGTCGCCTTAAAAATCATATCTCGAGTTTCAAAACTCGGAAACTGGTTTCATAAATTTTCCCTGAATTTAGACTCATATATCCATCCATGGATTTATTTCTAGAATTTTTGGTCGGGCCAATTGTTACAGTTTATTAGTTAAAGTCACCCATGTTACAGGGATCGACTGCTTTGACCTTCGCGCGTTACAACTTGAATATCTCTCTGTACAGGGCTTTAATACTGGTTCCGTTTGTTTCTAATGAAACTAGACTCAAAATGGAATCTGTACATATAAGGCATGACTCCTAATTATTTCTGGATAATTTATAGTAAATTTTTAAAGTTGCGACAGGGGACCCAGAAACCGTTCTGGCCCTGTCTCACAATAGCTTTAATATCTCTTAACATGTAACTCCTATGACCATTTCGTTTCTTCCATATGAAAATAGACTCATCAAGGTTCATTTAAATAGCTTATTCACTATTTAATACCATTCCTACAAATTTTGGTGATTTTTCACATTCACGTCACTGCAGCTGGCAGCATCTGTTTTTAAGGTAGGTCTTACCTATTTTGTAGTCTCCATGAACCAACTAGTCTTGCCATACATAGGTTCACATATGATCATTTTAACCATACCAATGGCTGATCATGTGACCAACATTCCCATTTCCAATCCATAATCACATCATGACACCATATATATATACAAACCGCAAATAGTCTAAGTTCGTACTTCACTTTTACGAGCCATTTTCGCATGGCCGTACACATATACATCACAGCATATTTAAACCAACAAGGGGTAGTCCTATACATGCCATTTCAAAGTTCAACCAAAAATTTATACCAAAATAGAGGCGTTGATAGTGTGGATGACTTGACTTTAATGATCCGAATCCGATTGCTATCGAGCAAAATCTATAAAACAGAGAGCCAAAGCAGCAGGGTAAGCATTTTTATGCTTAGTAAGTCTCAAGGAATATAATCAGCTTTAATTAAAGCAATACATTCACATAGCCAAATGCATCATTTCATTAATACACATTCACATAATCATTCTTACTTCACACTTCATCATTATATACTTTCACAAAGTATCAACCAATTCAATAGCTGAAATTGTTAGTCGATTGAGCGAATGTTGCTCAAACATGTCGACTTTCAATGCACATATAAGCGTACCTTATTCTTTGGGCTTTTCGGCGTACTAATCAATTTATTACAGCAACCAACACTCACCTCTAGCCCAAGCTTCTTGAATACAACCGGATATAACCACGTGCACGAATGCCTTGGTCTTAGCCGGATAGAATGACTTCGCACGAATGCCTTGGTCTTAGCCGGATGTAGCCACTAGCACAATTTCCTTCAGGTCTTAACCGGATATAATTTCCAGCATAAACGTCTTGAGTTTAGCTCGGATATCATTCAATTGCTCATGCACACATACATCAATAATCATTAGACATTCATGTTTCATTTTAGTTACTAAGGCTCAAACACAAATGTAATCACTAGCATAATCGCCTTGGGACTTAGACCGGTATCATTCAAATACTCATACACACATAAACCAATAATCATTACACA
The DNA here is from genome assembly GCF_025698485.1 of Gossypium arboreum. Taxonomy (NCBI): domain Eukaryota; kingdom Viridiplantae; phylum Streptophyta; class Magnoliopsida; order Malvales; family Malvaceae; genus Gossypium; species Gossypium arboreum. The sequence continues at coordinate 31,753,665 of NC_069070.1, forward strand.
TCCATATTTCATTTCACATAATTCAAGTAGGGTCACTTCTTGAGGACTTACCTCGGATGTTGTCGAGCGGCTTTTACGGCTATTCGATCACTTTTTCCTTCCCTTGTCCAATTGTGGCCCTCTAAGCTCTTGAGCTAATTCAAACAAATTCAATTTATTAAAACCTCATTGTGCTAGCTTATGGCGAATATGACAAGGAGTTTAAATGGTCATATGGCCACCCTTTAGCTTGAATACACAATGGTCATGCACATTTTATACTACATCAAGCAATTCAATACAATTCATTCGAGCACCAAGGAAAAGCTAAGGCCATCAATAGGCTACCTAAGGCCGAATATACATGTCCATGTTGAGGCCAATTATGCATAATACCACACAAAAACAGCATGCATTTTACTAGTTAATGCTTTGCATATTGTAGCTCAAAACTTATAATATAGCATCAAGCACTCATATGTGTGCTAGGCGAATGTGCTTGCAATTTCACAAACATTCTTCAACATCTTCTTCTTTAAACAAACATATTCATCACTTACTTCATAACCAAAACATCATGTGCAAACATATATATACATATATGAGCATGGCGAATTTCAAGGTGTCCATAGCCATCCAAAACACAAATTTTAACTAACATGCAAGAAGCATGAACCATGCTCATGAATGCATCATGGCGAATACATCACAATCATGCCCTTTCAACTTCAATCATGGTTAAACAAAAGAAAACTCAAAGTCTTACTCAAGATGGCTACAAAGAAATCTCAAGAGTAGACAATCCATCATTGCATGCATCATCATCAAGCTTCACACTTAGCATGCAATGGCTTTATCACCATATTCACTTTGGCCGAATTTCATTCCCATGACATAACAAAGATATGAACCATGGGCTAACAAGAACATCAATCTAGCAACCAAAAACATGCATGAATCTCATGGCACAACCTCAAACATACCTTACTCTTGATGCAAGTATAGCCAACCTCTTCCTAATCCTCTTCCAAACCAAGTATGAAGCAAAACTCCTTCCTTATCCTTAGTGTTTTCGGCCAAAAAGAGAGTGAAAATAGATGAACAAATTTTTTTCTTTTCTTTCTTTAGGACATTCGGCCAAGAGCTATGGAGAAAGATGAACACTTTTTTTTTTTTGTTTCTCATCCTACTAACATTAATTTTTTTTTCCATACTCTTATTTTATTATTTCTAACATCCACCACTAGCAAAACATGTTTAAGACATGTTTTCTTTTATATATTCATCACCATGGCGGCCACTTCCTTCTCTTTGGGTAAATTGACATGCAAAACCATTCTTTTGCATGCATGTACTATTAGACCTTTGAAGATTGGCCTATCACCTTTCAACAATGTTTCATATAAGTCCATCTAAATAAATTCACATAGAAATGATCAAATTAATGCATGCAACTTTCACACATGCATTTGCTAACATCATAAACATAGAATATAACTTCTAATTACTTATAAGACTCGGTTTAATGGTCCAGACACCACTTCCCGACTAGGGTCAAATTAGGGACGTCACAACTCTCCCCACTTAAGAAATTTTGTCCTGAAAATCTTACGGTAAATAGGTTTGGATATCGCTCTTTCATAGAGTTCTCGGTCTCCCAAGTAGCTTCTTCTATCCGTGCTTGAGCCATAACACTTTCACTAGCGGAACCCGCTTGTTTTATAACTCTTTCACTTCCGTGATAGGATCGAATCGGTTCTTCCTCATAACTCAAATTAGCTTGAATTTCAATTTCGATGGACTAATCACGTGCGATGGATCGGATCTATAGCGTCGAAGCATCGAAACATGAAAGACATCGTGAACCCTTTCGAGTTCGGGGCAAAATCAAGCGATATGCCCTGGACCGACTCGCTCGGATATCTCATATGACCCAATGAACCTCGGGCTCAACTTGCCCTTACGACCGAATCGAGTATTTTTTCCAAGGCGAAACCTTGAGAAACACTTTATCTCCCACGATACTCGATGTCCTTACGCTTGGATCCGTATACGACTTCGACGATCGGAGGCTATCTTGGACTTTCACGGATTACTTTCACTTTCATTCAGCATCTCTAATCAAATCCACCCGAAAATTTTGCTTTCACCGAGCTCGGTCCAAAACAATGGTGTACGGCATTTACGACCGTACAAAGCCTCGTAGGTGCCATCTTAATACTTGATTGAAAATTTGTTGTTGTAAGCGAATTCAATCAATGGCAAATACCGTTCCATGAACCACTAAACTCGAGGACGCAACATCTCAACATATCCTCAAGTATCTGAATTATCCGCTCAGATTGACCATCGGTTTGGGGTGAAAAGCGGTCTGAAATGCAACTTGGTACCCAAAGCTTCTTGCAACTTTTTCCAAAATCGCGAGGTAAATCTCGGATCTCTATCAAACACGATGGAAATAGGCACCCGTGTAATCTCACAATCGAGAAGCGTACAATTGGCTAATTTGTCCATTGAAAAATCCGTGCGTCACGGGGACAAAGTGAGCCGACTTAGTCAATCTATCTACCACGACCCAAACCGCATCCTTCTTACTTGCGACAATGGCGGTCCGGATACAAAGTCCATTGTGACTCGATCCCATTTCCACTCGGGTATCGTGATTGGTGAAGTAATCTGAAGGCACTTGATGTTCCGCTTTCACTTGTTGACATATTAAACATCTCGAAACAAAGTCGGAGATGTCTCGTTTCATACCATGCCACCAAAACCGGCGTTTCAAATCATTGTACATCTTCGTACACCGGGTGGATTGCCATTCGGCTACAATGGGCTTCATTGAATTATCGAAATGAGTTCAATTCTTTGGAACACACGAGACGACTTTTGAACCTCAAACAATCGTCATCATCAATTTGAAATTCGAGTCCTTGTTCGAACACACTCAGCCCGTTTTGCTTTAACTAACTCGTCGTCGACTTTTTGAGCTTCTCGAATTTGATGTATCAATAGTGGTTTGGCTTTCAATTCAGCTACTAACACACTATCGGATCGAGCAGACAAGTGCGTTCATCGCTCGTAAAGCGAATAATGATTCGACTTAAGGCATCCGCAACCACATTCGCCTTTCGGGTGATAGTCAATGACTAGCTCATAATCCTTTAACACTCGAGCCAACGTCTTTGTCATGATTTAAGTCTCTTTGGGTCATCAAATATTTGAGACTTTTGTGATCCGAGTACACATGGCACCTTTCACCAAATAAGTAATGTCGCCAAATCTTTAAGGCGAATCGATGGCGCCAATTCGAGATCATGGGTCGGATAATTTTTCTCATGTGGCTTTAATTGCCTCGACGCGCAGGCCACAACTCGACCTTCTTGCATCAATACACAACCTAACCCAAGTAGGGAGGCGTCGCTATAGATGACAAACTCTTTCTTGGGACTCGGGTTGCACTAGAATTGGGGCTTCGGTCAAATAAGTTTTCAGTTGATCGAAACTTTTCGACATTTCTCCGTCCATTCGAACTTAACATCCTTTTGGAGTAACCGTCATCGGCGTGGCTATTGTTGAGAAGCCTTTTACAAATCGTCGGTAATAAGCAAGCCCCAAAAACTCGAACCTCGGTAATATTTCTGGAGGCTTCCAATTAAGTATGGCTGAAATTTTATTGAATTCGACTCGAATACCGTCTGAATACCACATGACCCAAGAAGCTAACCTCTCTTAACCGAACTCACACTTGCTAAACTTAGCATATAATTGCTTATCCGTAAAATCTGCGGCACTAACCTCGGTGTTCAGCATGTTCGGTCTCATTTCTTGAATAGACCAAGATGTCATCAATGAACACGACTACGAATCGATCCAAATATGGTCGAAGATCCGATTCATTAAATCCATAAATACTGCGAGGGCATTAGTGAGCCCAAACGGCATCACTAGGAACTCATAGTGACCATATCTCATTACGAAGGCGGTCTTGGGTGCGTCCAGAATCTCGGATTCGCAATTGATAATAGCCCGATCTCAAATCTATTTTCGAGAACACCGAGGCTCCCTTGAGTTGATCGAACAAGTCATCGATACGTGGTAACGAATATTTGTTCTTTATCGTCGCTTTATTAAGTGGCGATAGTCGATCTACAACCGCATGGTTCCATCCTTCTTTTCACAAACAACACTGGGCGCACCCAAAGGCGAAAAACTTCGGGCGAGCAAAACCTCTATCCACCAATTCTTGCAACGAGCCTTCAACTCCTTTAATTCCGTTAGTGCCATACGACACGGAGCTATCAAAATTGAGTGGTACGGTACCAATTCGATGCCAAATTCTATTTCGAACGGTGGTAAACGGCAATTCTTGGGAAAACATCCGGTATTCACAAACCACGACGCAGATTCGGGTTTCTTTTACGATTCCTTGTCATCGAGCACATACGCAAGGTACGCCGCCGCACCTTTTCTTACATATTTACGGGCCAACATTGCGATATTACGGTGGCAACCCCTTTAAGTCCGTAGACTCAACCCGAATTATCTCGTTATTCGCGCACCTCAAATCGATAGTCTTGCTTTTGCAATTTACAACCGCATCGTGCATGGTCAACCAATCCAAACCAAGAATAACGTCGAATTCATCGAGCGGCAAAAGCATCAAGTCCGTAGGAAACAAGAACCTCGGAACACTAGGGGACTTTTCTTGCACACTTTGTTGACAAGCACGTAATGACCCAAGGGTTTGACACCAATTACAAACTCGATGAGACTCAATAGGCAAAGTCTTACTAGATGCTAAGGTTTCACATATATAAGAATGAGTAGAACCGGGGTCAATCAAAGCAATCACATTAGTATTGAAAAGAGTGAAAGTCTGGTAATGACATCCGGAGAGGCGCATCTTCGCGTCGCGTATGGCATAAGTCCTAGCAGGGCCGAGCCTCGGATCGATGGTAGCATCTCTAGATCCTCTCGACCGCCACTAACATTGCCCACATTTCTAGGTGGCCTACCTCGGCGATGGTAGCCCGGGTTTCCACTCGACTTACATTCATTTCAAGCATCCTCGGGCAATCCTTCATAAGGTGGTCGGCCAATCCACACTTATAGCGGGAGGCGATCACGGAACCAACAGCTCCCGAATGCCATTTGCCACAATGAGACACTCGCCTCTCTCGGCGATCATTTCCACCACTGGCGATCGAAGTGACTCGTGTGGTCACGGGGTCGATCGCATCCTCGTCTAGAAAAGCCCAAAGCGCCTCTAGACCGGCTCACATCATCTCGAAATCTCTTGATGCTGTTGAAGAGACTTTCCGAGGACCTCTTCGAATTCTCCGGTTCCCACATCAACTTTTGTTTCTCCTTTCTAAGCTCTTGACTTTACAAGCTCGCTCAACAAGTACTACGAACTCTCGTATTTCGAGAATGCCAGCGAACATCCTTATATCATCATTCAGCCCATCCTCGAAGCGTTTACACATAATAGCCCGGACGAAATCATTCTCGCAGCGATCGGCTAAGCCTCACAAATTTTCGTTCATAGTGATGGCGACATAGAACCTTGCTTAAGATCAAGGAATTCCCTTCGCTTTTGGTCGATGAATCTCGTGATATTCTTTTTGAACTTCGGTTTGAAAGAATTCCCAAGTCACTTGCTCTCTAGGTACCACGAAGTCGAGTACTCCACCAATAGTAGGCGGAATCACGTAGCAAGGAGATGGTACACTTTAAGCACTCATCGGGTGTACAAGATAGCTCATCGAGCACCGGATCTGTTATCCAACCAAAATTGGCTCGCTCGGCATCATCATCATCCGTAGCTTTAAATTCAGTGGCCCCATGTTTTGAATCCTATCGATTGGGGCTTACTTGACCTTATTTGGTCGATCACGGAGGTATTGCGGTCTTGGGGTTGCATTTGTCGGGAATGGAGGTTGTGGAACAGTAGTGTTAGTTCGAATGTATTGGTTAAACCATTCGTTCATCACACTATAAAAGGCTTGCCTAGCCTCATCATTCGGATTGCTGGCCATAGGTTGAGAGTCCGCCAAGACCTTTGTCCCTTCTGCGGGAGCAGCGCCACACTCTCCACATCATCAGCTATCGCTTTCGGTTGGGATCGGGATCCATTGCTATAAACAAACACAAAGTCAAATTGTCGAAATCACCACACTATCGATTCATCATTTAATGGCATGTATAGCTAGACCCCAAACACATCACGGTAGTCCTAGAATCGACTAAACCGTGGCTCGATACCAATAAAATTATAACACCCGAACCGAGACCATCATGGATTGTCGGACACGAGGGTTAACAAGCCAAGTCCACATATTTTGCCCACCAATTTGACATTTCCAGTCAGGCTGGAAAACTGCGTCACCGTCGCCTTAAAAATCATATCTCGAGTTTCAAAACTCGGAAACTGGTTTCGTAAATTTTCCCTGAATTTAGACTCATATATCCATCCATTGATTTATTTCTAGAATTTTTGGTCGGGCAAATTGGTACAGTTTATTAGTTAAAGTCACCCATGTTACAGGGATCGACTGCTTTGACCTTCACGCGTTACAACTTGAATATCTCTCTGTACAGGGCTTTAATACTGGTGCCGTTTGTTTCTAATGAAACTAGACTCAAAATGGAATCTGTACATATAAGGAATGACTCCTAATTATTTCTGGATAATTTATAGTAAATTTTTAAAGTTGCGACAGGGGACCCAGAAACCGTTCTGGCCCTGTCTCACAATAGCTTTAATATCTCTTAACATGTAACTCCTATGACCATTTCGTTTCTTCCATATGAAAATAGACTCATCAAGGTTCATTTACATAGCTTATTCACTATTTAATACCATTCCTACAAATTTTGGTGATTTTCACATTCACGTCACTGCAGCTGGCAGCATCTGTTTTAAGGTAGGTCTTACCTATTTTGTAGTCTCCATGAACCAACTAGTCTTGCCATACATAGGTTCACATATGATCATTTTAACCATACCAATGGCTGATCATGTGACCAACATTCCCATTTCAATCCATAATCACATCATGACACCATATATATATATATACAAACCGCAAATAGTCTAAGTTCAGTACTTCACTTTTACGAGCCATTTTAGCATGGCCGTACACATATACATCACAGCATATTTAAACCAACAAGGGTAGTCCTATACATGCCATTTCAAAGTTCAACCAAAATTTATACCAAAATAGAGGCGTTGATAGTGTGGATGACTTGACTTTAATGATCCCGAATCCGATTGCTATCGAGCAAAATCTATAAAAGAGAGCCAAAACAGCAGGGTAAGCATTTTTATGCTTAGTAAGTCTCAAGGAATATAATCAGCTTTAATTAAAGCAATACATTCACATAGCCAAATGCATCATTTCATTAATACACATTCACATAATCATTCTTACTTCACACTTCATCATTATATACTTTCACAAAGTATCAACCAATTCAATAGCTGAAATTCGTTAGTCGATTGAGCGAATGTTGCTCAAACATGTCGACTTTCCAATGCACATATAAACATACCTGATTCTTTGGGCTTTTCAAGCGTACTAATCGAATTTATTACAGCAACCAACACTCACCTCCAGCCCAAGCTTCTTCGGAATACAACCGGATATAACCACGTGCACGAATGCCTTGGTCTTAGCCGGATAGAATGACTCGCACGAATGCCTTGGTCTTAGCCGGATGTAGCCACTAGCACAATTACCTTGGTCTTAACCGGATATAATTTCCAGCATAAACGTCTTGAGATTTAGCCCGGATATCATTCAATTGCTCATGCACACATACATCAATAATCATTAGACATTCATGTTTCATTTTCGTTACTAAGGCTCAAACACAAATGTAATCACTAGCATAATCGCCTTGGGACTTAGCCGGGTATCATTCAAATACTCATACACACATAAATCAATAATCATTACACATCCATATTTCATTTCACATAATTCAAGTAGGGTCACTTCTTGAGGACTTACCTCGGATGTTGTCGAGCGGCTTTTACGGCTATTCGATCACTTTTTCCTTCCCTTGTCCAATTGTGGCCCTCTAAGCTCTTGAGCTAATTCAAACAAATTCAATTTATTAAAACCTCATTGTGCTAGCTTATGGCGAATATGACAAGGAGTTTAAATGGTCATATGGCCACCCTTTAGCTTGAATACACAATGGTCATGCACATTTTATACTACATCAAGCAATTCAATACAATTCATTCGAGCATCAAGGAAAAGCTAAGGCCATCAATAGGCTACCTAAGGCCGAATATACATGTCCATGTTGAGGCCAATTATGCACTTAATACCACACAAAAACAGCATGCATTTTACTAGTTAATGCTTTGCATATTGTAGCTCAAAACTTATAATATAGCATCAAGCACTCATATGTGTGCTAGGCGAATGTGCTTGCAATTTCACAAACATTCTTCAACATCTTCTTCTTTAAACAAACATATTCATCACTTACTTCATAACCAAAACATCATGTGCAAACATATATATACATATATGAGCATGGCAATTTCAAGGTGTCCATAGCCATCCAAAACACAAATTTTAACTAACATGCAAGAAGCATGAACCATGCTCATGAATGCATCATGGCGAATACATCACAATCATGCCCTTTCAACTTCAATCATGGTTAAACAAAAAGAAAACTCAAAGTCTTACTCAAGATGGCTACAAAGAAATCTCAAGAGTAGACAATCCATCATTGCATGCATCATCATCAAGCTTCACACTTATCATGCAATGGCTTTATCACCATATTCACTTTGGCCGAATTTCATTCCCATGACATAACAAAGATTTGAACCATGGGCTAACAAGAACATCAATCTAGCAACCAAAAACATGCATGAATCTCATGGCACAACCTCAAACATACCTTACTCTTGATGCAAGTATAGCCAACCTCTTCCTAATCCTCTTCCAAACCAAGTATGAAGCAAAACTCCTTCCTTATCCTTAGTGTTTTCGGCCAAAAGAGAGTGAAAATAGATGAACAAATTTTTCTTTTCTTTCTTTAGGACATTCGCCAAGAGCTATGGAGAAAGATGAACACTTTTTTTTTTTGTTTCTCATCCTACTAACATTAATTTTTTTCCCATACTCTTATTTTATTATTTCTAACATCCACCACTAGCAAAACATGTTTAAGACATGTTTTCTTTTGCCCATATTCATCACCATGGCCGGCCACTTCCTTCTCTTTGGATAAATTGACATGCAAAACCATTCTTTTGCATGCATGTACTATTAGACCTTTGAAGATTGGCCTATCACCTTTCAACAATGTTTCATATAAGTCCATCTAAATAAATTCACATAGAAATGATCAAATTAATGCATGCAACTTTCACACATGCATTTGCTAACATCATAAACATAGAATATAACTTCTAATTACTTATAAGACTCGGTTTAATGGTCCCGACACCACTTTCCGACTAGGGTCAAATTAGGGACGTCACACTTGGTGCAAGTAAAGGTGACAAATAGGCTTGATAAATAGCCTTATTTTGTCCACACGGGTAGACACACGGACGTGTGTCTATGTCGCGTGTGATACACCGGTCTGCCCCATGGGCATGTCGTCCGGCTGTGTGTCCCCTGCAGCTTGAATTTGCAAGTCAGTATGCATGGTAGTAAACACACGGGCAGAGACACGGCCGTGTGTCTTAGCCGGGTGGAGAACACGGCCTCTGGCCAAGGGCGTGTGCCTTAGCTGTGTGCCTCTAATTTGTTGCTGACATCAGAAACAGAATGTCAAGGTTTTCACACACGGGCTGCGACACTGGCGTGTTATGGCCGTGTGAGGGACACAAGCTATAGACACGGGTATGTGCCCGGCTGTGTGAAAACCCCTGTAAGTTTGAAATTGGAATTAAATTTACATGGGTTTCGGGCACAAGCGTGTCCCCTTGTGCGTAGCCTGTGTGAACCACATGGGCTTTTAGTACGGCCATGTCAAAATGGACACACGGGCGTGTACCCCTATTTCAAGTGACATTTTTCAAAGTTTTCAAAGGTGTTTGGATTATTCCCAAATCATTTCCAAAGTGTGTTTTGGGCCTCGTAGGCCCATATTAAGAATTTCTAGATCAAGATTGAAAAGTTTTAAATTCAATCGAGTTTTTATGACTCAAAATGATTGTATGCATGTGTTTAAGTTAGGTAATGCCTCGTGTCCAGTCCCGACCTCGGACTCGGGTAAGGGGTGTTACATTTAGTTGTATAAGAGCTATGACTTAGTCGATTGTAGGACTAACCTAGCGTGAGTACGAGTCTAGCTAGACATGCCATAGTTGTATATTGATAGTGTGACGACTCCTGAAAAAATGAATTGTCTTTTTATATATAGTAAATGGATCTTGACGTGGTTACAACGGATGATGTGGAAAGTAATGCACCGGCTCCCGCTGGAGGGACCGCGCCTGTAGATAGTGGGCCTAGAAGAATGAGTTTGGGCGGAGGGGCTAGAGAAGCTTACCTTCACATGATGGATGCATATTACTCGAAGTTCGTTCGTGCAAATCCGAATACTCCACCTCCTCCACCTCCTCCATTCCTCAGCCTGCCTCTATAGCTCCTCATGGGTTAGACATGATTAGGAGAGAGAAACCTCCAGTAGTCAGAATCTGTAAGCATGGGGCCGAGGAATTCTGGGCGAACATGGATGATGACTCAAAGAGAGCAAATTTTTGGTTGGAAAATACCATTAGGGTATTTGATGAGCTATCACGCACACCCGAGGAATGCATGAAGTGTGTCGTGTCACTCCTGTAAGATTCAGCCTATCAGTGGTGGAATACTTTCGTGTCTGTTGTACCAAGAGAGAGAGGGTAACTTGGGGATTCTTTCAGGAACAATTCTGGAAGAAGTATATTAGCCAATGGTTTATCGATCAAAAGAGGAAGGAATTTCTTGAACTAAAGCAAGGCCGTATGACAGTGATGGAGTATGAGCGCAAATTTGCGAGGCTCAGCAAATATGCATGGGAATGCTTATCCACAGAAGCCACGATGTGTAAGAGGTTCGAAGATGGATTGAACAAAAACATCCGACTATTGGTTGGCATCTTAGAGTTAAAAGAATTCGTGGTACTTGTCGAGAGAGCTTGCAAGGCAGAAGAATTGGCCAAAGAGAAGAGAAGAGTTGACATCGAGTCTCGTGACTCAAAGAAAAGACAGTTGGGGAAATCACACCAGACCTCATCCAAGAGATTGAGAGAGTTTCCTGCTCGATCAAATGCGTTAGTAGGATTTTCGAGCAGAAACAAAAACAAGCAGCATGCAGTGTCTAAAGCTGAAACCACTTCTATCGTAAGTGTTGGTAGTGCTCGACCAAATAGACCAGAATGTTCATAGTGCGGTAAATGTCATTTCAATGAGTGCCCAGGTAATGAAAGAGACTATTTTAAATGTGGGGTGTTGGACCATTTTATTTGTAACTGTCCCTAGATGGTCGAGAAATATAAGGATCAACGTGTGAGATCGGGTAACGCTTTTTCTAGGGGTGGACCACATAAGAACTCGGGAAGTGGGGCCAGTAGTAGAGGTGCGCCTAAGGTTTCCACTATGAGATCCGAGGGCATAGCGCCTGCAAGGACTTATGTTATACGTGCCCGTAAAGAGGCAGGGTCTTCCGATGTGATTATGGGTACTTTTTCTATCCATGATATATCTGTTGTTACTTTGATTGACCCGGGGTCTACCTATTATTATATTTGTATGTAATTGATACCCTATATGAATATGCTAGTTGAGTCCACTGAATTTGTGGTAAAAGTGTCCATGTAACGCCCCAAAAATTGGGCCTAGAAGAGTTGGGCTTTGAGTCTGGGATTCGGATAGAAGAAAACCTGAATAATTAAGAAGTTTTAATTATTATCGTTTAAGAAAGAATTTTTACTACTAGAAAATTTTTACTATATTTATTATTACGGATATTTTAAATTTTATGAAATTTTAATTAGTATTATGAGATAAAATTATTATTATTAGAAAAATATTCTGTAAGTATGTTTGAAATTTTTTTATGAAAATTATTATTATTATTTCTTGTATTATTGATATTTGAAATTTTATAAAATTATTATAATTATTATTATATGGAAAAAGAAAGAAGATAATAGTTATAAAAGTATTGTTGTTTTGGTGTTTAAACTCTAGGAAAAAATTGTTTTAATTTGGCCTCTTAAGGGAATCAGGAGTGAGGCTTCATTAATAAATTAGGCTGAGTTTTAGCACAAGCGGCATCATCTGCCCGATGGCTAAGGGCGATAGGAAGACGCTAGGGAGGAGCACAGGTTCAAGCGGCGTATGCAATTTGGGTTTTTTAAATATGCAGATCGTGGCTAGAATAAGGGTTAAGAGGAGTTTGGTATAATTTAACATAAAAAGCGCTGTGCGCGCGATGGCGGCAGCGTCTTTGGACATATGGAGAGGCGCGAGTTCGATTTAAATCTGTGCGAATCTGTTTTATTTTTAAAGTGGGCGAAGCTGAAGCGGTAAGTTTATAATTCAATGAGACGGTATATTATTGAAAACAAATGCGCGTCCACGTGGCTAGCAACGTCTTGAAAACAACACTGGAGGTCCCGAGTTGAACAGCGTTTTGCTCAAAAGGGTGTTTCTTTTTGCTAAGCGCGCATGGGAAGGACCGTATGGGATTGAAGCGGTACCAGTGCAGGAGGAGTCGGTGAGTGGGGGCTCTGCTTTCAAGATGGATAGTTTGAATTAAATTCAAACTTTGATTTTGGCCATGAATTAAGGAGAAGGAAGGAATTAAAATTGGAAAAGGATTTTATTTTATTCTAATCTTATCTTATCTCTTTTTGCTCATATTCTTTTCTATTTTTTTTCCCAAAAGCTGAACAATTCTCTCATTGTGTGACCCAAAATTGACCCTAGTCGGAATGTGGTTTGGGGCCTAAAACCGAGGCATAAAAATAATTTAAAATTTATTTTGATGCCTATAATATGTGTATGCTCATGTATGACATTTTTGATGATTGATTTAGTGTTATAAAGGTGAATTCCACTAGAAAGGACTTAGTAGTGAACTTTGAAAGTACGATAGGAAATGTGTGATGACTAATTAAAGCATGCATGCAAAATAATGGACTTGCATGTCAAATTCCCCTTTATAGGTGGTGGCGGCCATGACATGGGTTATGGGCAAAGAAAACATGTTGAAACATGTTTTGTTAATGGAGCATGAAAGAAATGATTAATAATTAGATGTGGGAAGAGAAACAAAAAAAAAATGTGTGAGAGTGTAGCATTCCCCCCCCCCAATTGCCGTGCAACTAAGAAGGAAAACAAAAAATTTTTGTTCATCCTTGTTCTCTCCTTTTTGGCCGAAAATACTAAGGGGACGAAGAGATTTTTGCTTCATTTTATTTGTTTAGAAGAGATCTAGAAGGAGATTTGGCTAAACTTGCACCAAGATTAAGGTATGTATGAGGTTGTGTCATGAGATTCATGCATGTTTTAGTTGCCAACTTGATGTTCATGTTAGCCATGGTTCAAATCCTTGTTATGCCATGGAAGTGGTATTTGGTCAAAGTTGATATTGTGATAAAGCCATTGCATGCTAAGTGTGAAGCTTGATGATGATGCATGCAATGATGGATTATCTACTCTTGAAATTTCTTTGTAGCCATCTTGAGTAAGACATTGAGTTTTCTTTTTGTTTAACCATGATTGAAGTTGAAAAGGGCATGATTGTGATGTATTCGGCCATGATGCATTCATGAGCATGGTTCATGCTTCTTGCATGTTAGTTAAAATTTGTGTTTTGGATGGCTAGGGACACCTTGAAATTGACCATGCACATATATGTATATATATGTTTGCACATGATGTTTTGGTTATGAAGTAAGTGATGAATATGTTTGTTTAAAGAAGAAAATGTTGAAGAATGCTTGTGAAATTGCAAGTACATTCGGCCTAGTACACATATGATGTGGAAATCTTGGAATTTATTGTTGAATTGGTGCAAGTATGACTAAGTATATTCGGCCTTAGGTAGCCTATTGATGGCCTTAGCTTTTCCTTGATTCTTGAATGAATTGTATTGAATTGCTTGATGTAGTATAAAATGTGCATGACCATTGTGTATTCAAGCTAAAGGGTGGCCATATGACCATTTAAACTCCTTGTCATATTCGGCCATAAGCTAGCATAATGAGGTTTTAATAAATTGAATTTGTTTGAATTAGCTCAAGAGCTTAGAGGGCCACAATTGGACAAGGGGAAGGAAAAAATGATCGAATAGCCGTAAAAGCCGTTCGACAACATCCGAGCTAAGTCCTCAAGAAGTGACCCTACTTGAATTATGTGAAATGAAATATGGATGTGTAATGATTATTGATTTATGTGTGTATGAGTATTTGAATGATACGGGATAAGTCCGGCGATTATGCTAGTGATTACATTTGTGTTTGAGCCTTAGTAACGAAAATGAAACATGAATGTCTAATGATTATTGATGTATGTGTGCATGAGCAATTGAATGATATCCGGGCTAAGTCCGGCGACATTTATGCTGGAAATTATATCCGGGTTAAGACCCGAAGGCAATTGTGCTAGTGGCTACATCCGGGCTAAGACCCGAAGGCATTCGTGCGAGTCGTTCTATCCGGGCTAAGACCCGAAGGCATTCGTGCACGTGGTTATATCCGGTTGTATTCCGAAGAAGCTTGGGCTGGAGGTGAGTGTTGGCTGCTGTAATAAATTCCATTAGTACGCTTCGAAAAGCCCAAAGAATAAGGTATGATTATATGTGCATTGGAAAAGTCGACATGCTTGAGCAACATTCGCTCAATCGACTAACGAATTTCAGCTATTGAATTGGTTGATACCTTGTGAAAGTATAGAATGATGAAGTGTGAAGTAAGAATGATTATGTGAATGTGTATTAATGAAATGATGCATTTGGCTATGTGAATGTATTGCTTTAATTAAAGCTGATTTTATTCCTTGAGACTTACTAAGCATAAAAATGCTTACCCGTTGCTTTGGCTCTCTGTTTTATAGATTTTGCTCGATAGCAATCGGATTCGGGATCATTAAAGTCGAAGTCATCTACACTATCAAAGCCTCCATTTTGGTATAAATTTTGGTTGAACTTTGAAATGGCATGTATAGGACTACCCTTGTTGGTTCAAATATGTTGTGATGTATATGTATACGGCCATGCGAAAATGGCTCGTAAAAGTGAAGTCTGAACTTAGACTATTTGCGGTTTGTATATATATATATGGTGTCATGATGTGATTATGGATTGGAAATGGGAGTGTTGGTCACATGATCAGCCATTGGTATGGTTAAAATGATCATATGTGAACCTATGTATGGCAAGACTAGTTGGTTCATGGAGACTACAAAATAGGTAAGACCTACCTTAAAAACAGATGCTGCCAGCTGCAGTGACGTGAATGTGAAAAATCACCAAAATTTGTAGGAATGGTATTAAATAGTGAATAAGCTATGTAAATGAACCTTGATGAGTCTACTTTCATATGGAAGAAACGAAACGGTCGTAGGAGTCACATGTTAAGAGATATTAAAGCTATTGTGAGACAGGGCCAGAACGGTTTCTGGGTCCCCTGTTGCAACTTTATAAATTTACTATAAATTATCCAGAAATAATTAGGAGTCATGCCTTATATGTACAGATTCCATTTTGAGTCTAGTTTCATTAGAAACAAACGGCACCAGTATTAAAGCCCTGTACAGAGAGATATTCAAGTTGTAACGCGCGGAGGTCAGAGCAGTCGATCCCTGTAACATGGGTGACTTTAACTAATAAACTGTACCAATTGGCCCGACCAAAAATTCTAAAAATAAATCCATGGATGGATATATGAGTCTAAATTCAGGGAAAATTTACGAAACCAGTTTCTGAGTTTTGAAACTCGAGATATGATTTTTAAGGCGACGGTGATGCAGTTTTCCAGCCTGACTGGAAATGTCAATTGGTGGGCGAAATATGTGGATTTGGCTTGTTAACCCCTCGTGTCCGACACCGGCGATGGTCTCGGGTTTGGGGTGTTACAATTTTATTGGTATCAGAGCCACGGTTTAGTCGATTCTAGGACTACCGTGATGTGTTTGGGGTCTAGCTATACATGCCATTAAATGATGAATCGATAGTGTGGTGATTTCTGACAATTTGAATTTGTGTTTGTTTCTAGTAATGGATCCCGATCCCAACCGAGCGATAGCTGATGATGTGGAGAGTGTGGCGCCTGCTCCCGCGCAAGGGACAGCGCCGGCGGACTCTCAACCTATGGCCAGCAATCCAAATGATGAGGCTAGGCAAGCCTTTTATAGTGTGATGAATGATTGGTTTAACCAATACATTCGAACTAAACAACTATTCCACAACCTCCATTCCCGACAAATGCAACCCCGCACCTACAATACCTCCGAAACCGACCAAATAAGGTCAAGTAAGCCCCAATCGACGAGATTCGAAAACATGGGGCCACTTGAATTTAAAGCTACGGATGATGATGATGCCGAAGCGAGCTGAATTTTGGTTGGACAACACTATCCAAGGTGCTCGATGAGCTATCTTGTACACCGATGAGTGCTTAAAGTGTACCATCTCCTTGCTACGTGATTCCGCCTACTATTGGTGGAGTACTCGACTTCGTGACTTGGGAATTCTTTCAAACCGAGTTAGAAAAAAGTATATTAGTCGAGATTCATCGACCAAAAGCGAAGGAATTTCTTGATCTTAAGCAAGGTTCTATGCGATTCTGACTATGAGCGAAAATTTGTGAGGCTTAGCCGTCACGCGAGAATGCATTTCGTCCGAAGCTATTATGTGTAAACACTTCGAGGATGGGCTGAATGATGATATAAGGATGTTCGTTGGCATTCTCGAAATACGAGAGTTCGTAGTACTTGTTGAGCGAGCTTGTAAAGCCGAAGAGCTTAGAAAAGAGAAACAAAAAGTTGATGTGGGAACTAGAGAATTCCGAAAAAGGTCCTCGGGAAAGTCTCTTCAACAGGTATCGAAGAGATTTCGAGATGATGTGAGCCGGTCTAGAGGCGCCACGGGCTTTCTAGGCGAGGACGCGATCGACCCCTGTGACCACACGAGTCACTTCGATCGCCGATGGTGGAAATGATCGTAGAGAGGGCGGAGTGTCGCATTGTGGCAAATGGCATTCGGGAGCTGTTGGTTTCGTGATCGCTCTGCTATAAGTGCGGATCGGCCGACCACCTTATGAAGGATTGCCCGGGTTGCTTGAACAAAATGTAAGTCGAGTGGAAACCCGGTGCTACCATCGCCGAGGTAGGCCACCTAGAAATGTGGGCAATGTTAGTGGCGGTCGAGAGGATCTAGAGATGCTACCATCGGATCCGAGGCTCGGGCTCTGCTAGGACTTATGCCATCGCGCACGCCGAGGATCTTGCCTCTCCGGATGTCATTACCGGTACTTTCACTCTTTTCAATACTAATGTGATTGCTTTGATTGACCACGGTTCTACTCATTCTTATATATGTGAAACCTTAGCATCCAGTAAGACTTTGCCTATTGAGTCTACTGAGTTTGTAATTCGGGTGTCAAACCCCTTGGGTCATTACGTGCTTGTCAACAAAGTGTGCAAGAAAAGTCCCCTAGTGTTCCGAGGTTCTTGTTTTCCGGCGGACTTGATGCTTTTGCCGTTCGATGAATTCGACGTTATTCTTGGTTTGGATTGGTTGACCATGCACGATGCGGTTGTAAATTGCAAAAGCAAGACTATCGATTTGAGGTGCGCGAATAACGAGATAATTCGGGTTGAGTCTACGGACTTAAAGGGGTTGCCAGCTGTAATATCAGCAATGTTGGCCCGAAAATATGTAAGAAAAGGGTGCGAAGCGTACCTTGCGTATGTGCTCGATGACAAGGAATCAGAAAAGAAACCCGAATCTGTGCCCGTGGTTTGTGAATACCCGGATGTTTTCCCTGAAGAATTGCCGGGTTTACCACCTGTTCGGGAAATAGAATTTGGCATCGAATTGGTACCTGGTACCACTCCAATTTCGATAGCTCCGTATCGTATGGCGCCAACGGAATTAAAGGAGTTGAAAGCTCGATTGCAAGAATTGGTGGATAGAGGTTTTGCTCGCCTTAGAGTTTTTCGCCTTAGGGTGCGCCGGTGTTGTTTGTGAAAAGAAGGATGGAACCATGCGGTTGTGCATCGACTATCGTCGACAATAAGCGGCGATAAAGAACAAATATCCGTTACCACGTATCGATGACTTGTTCGATCAACTGAAGGGAACCTCGGTGTTCTTGAAAATAGATTTGAGATCGGGCTATTATCAATTGCGAATCCGAGATTCGGACGTGCCCAAGACTGCCTTCAGAATGAGATATGGTCACTATGAGTTCCTAGTGATGCCGTTTGGGCTTACTAATGCCCCTGTGGTATTTATGGATTTAATGAATCGGATCTTCGGACCATATTTGGATCGATTAAGTAGTCGTGTTCATTGATGACATCTTGGTCTATTCAAGAAATGAGACCGAACATCTTTGAACACCGAGGTTAGTCTTTGCAAATTTTACGGGATAAGCAATTATATGCTAAGTTGACAAGTGTGAGTTACGGTTAAGAGAGGTTAGCTTCTTGGGTCATGTGGTATCTGCATCGGGTATTCGAGTCGAACCGAATAAAATTTCAGCCATACTTAATTGGAAGCCTCAGAAATATTCTCGAGGTTCGAGCTTTTTGGGGCTTGCCGATTATTACCGACAATTTGTAAAGGTTTCTCAACGATAGCCACGCCGATGACGGCTACTCCAAAAGGATGTTAAGTTGAATGGACGGAGAAATGTCGAAAAGTTTCGATCAGCTGAAAACTTATTTGACGGGAGCCCCAATTCTAGTGCAACCCGAATCGGCAAAGAGTTTGTCATCTATAGTGACGCCTCCTCCTTGGGTTAGGTTGCGTATTGATGCAAGAAGGTCGAGTTGTGGCCTATGTGTCGAGGCAATTAAAGCCACACGAGAAAATTATCCGACCCATGATCTCGAATTAGTCGCCATCGTATTCGCCTTAAAGATTTGGCGACATTACTTATTTGGTGAGAAGTGCCATGTGTACTCGGATCACAAAAGTCTCAAATATTTGATGACCCAAAGAGACTTAAATCTGCGACAAAGACGTTGGCTCGATTTGTTAAAGGATTATGAGTGGTCATTGACTATCACCGGAAAGGCGAATGTGGTTGCGGATGCCTTGAGTCGTAAATCATTATTCACTTTCTGAGCGATGAATGTGCACTTGTCATTCGATCCGACGGTGTGTTAGTAGCTGAATTGAAAGCCAAACCACTATTGATGCATCAAATTCGAGAAGCTCGAAAGTCGACGACGAGTTGGCGCAAAACGAGTGAGTGTGTTTGAACAAGGACTCGGAGTTTCAAATCGATGATGACGATTGTTTGAGGTTCAAAGGTCGTCTGTGTGTTCCAAAGAATTGAACTCATTTCGATAATTTTGAACGAAGCCCATTGTAGCCGAATGGCAATCCACCCGGAGTACGAAGATATACAACGATTTGAAACGTCGGTTTTGGTGGCATGGTATGAAGCGAGACATCTCCGACTTTGTTTCGAGATGCTTAATATGTCAACAAGTGAAAGCGGAACATCAAGTGCCTTGAGATTACTTGACCAATCACGATACCCGAGTGGAAATGGGATCGAGTCACAATGGACTTTGTATCCGGACCGCCCTTGTCGTGAGTAAGAAGGATGCGGTTTGGGTCGTTGTAGATAGATTGACTAAGTTGGCTCACTTTGTCCCCGTACGTACGGACTTTTCAATGGACAAACTAGCCGAACTGTACGTTTCTCAGATTGTGAGATTGCACGGGGTGCCTATTTCCATCGTGTCGGATAGAGATCCGAGGTTCACCTCGCGATTTTGGAAAAAGTTGCAAGAAGCTTTGGGTACCAAGTTGCATTTCAGCACCGCCTTTCACCCCCAAACCGATGGTCAATCCGGCGGATAATTCGGATACTTGAGGATATGTTGAGATGTTGCGTCCTCGAGTTTAGTGGTTCATGGGAGCGGTATTTGCCGATGATTGAATTAAACACAACAACGACTTTCAATCAAGTATTAAGATGGCACCCTACGAGGCTTTGTGCGGTCGTAAATGCCGTACACCATTGTTTTGGTGAGCTCGGTGAAAGCAAAATTTTCGGGTGGATTTGATTAGAGATCTGAATGTAAAGTGAAAGTAATCCGTGAAAGTCGAAGATAGCCTCCGATCGTCGAAGTCGATGCGGATCTGAAGCGTAAGGACATCGAGTATCGGTGGGAGATAAAGTGTTTCTCAAGGTATCGCCTTGGAAAAAGATACTCGATTTGGCCGTAAGGGCAAGTTGAGCCCGAGGTTCATTGGGCCATATGAGATATCCGAAGCGAGTCGGTCCGGTGGCATATCGTTTGATTTTGCCCCGAACTCGAAAAGGTTCACGATGTCTTTCATGTTTCGATGCTTGACGCTATAGATCGATCCATCGCACATGATTAGTCCATCGAAGTTGAAATTCAAGCCAATATGAGTTATGAGGAAGAACCGATTCGTATCCTATCACGGAAGTGAAAGAGTTGCGAAACAAGCGGGTTCCGCTAGTGAAGGTGTTATGGCTCAAGCACGGATAGAAGAAGCTACTTGGGAAACCGAGAACTCTATGAAAGAGCAATACCCAACCCTATTTACCGGTAAGATTTTCGGGACAAAAATTTCTTAAGTGGGGAGAGTTGTGACACCCAAAATTGACCCTAGTCGGAATGTGGTTTGGGGCCACAAAACCGAGGCATAAAATAATTTAAAATTTATTTTGATGCCTATAATATGTGTATGCTCATGTATGGCATTTTTGATGATTGATTTAGTGTTATAAAGGTGAATTCCACTAGAAAGGACTTAGTAGTGAACTTTGAAAGTACGATAGGGAAATGTGTGATGACTAATTAAAGCATGCATGCAAAATAATGGACTTGCATGTCAAATTCCCCCTTTTATAGGTGGTGGCCGGCCATGACATGGGTTATGGGCAAAGAAAACATGTTGAAACATGTTTTGTTAATGGAGCATGAAAGAAATGATTAATAATTAGATGTGGGAAGAGAAACAAAAAAAATGTGTGTGAGAGTGTAGCATTCCCCCATTGCCGTGCAACTAAGAAGGAAAACAAAAAATTTTGTTCATCCTTGTTCTCTCCTTTTGGCCGAAAATACTAAGGGAAGAAGAGATTTTTGCTTCATTTTATTTGTTTAGAAGAGATCTAGAAGGAGATTTGGCTAAACTTGCACCAAGATTAAGGTATGTATGAGGTTGTGTCATGAGATTCATGCATGTTTTAGTTGCCAACTTGATGTTCATGTTAGCCATGGTTCAAATCCTTGTTATGCCATGGAAGTGGTATTTGGTCAAAGTTGATATTGTGATAAAGCCATTGCATGCTAAGTGTGAAGCTTGATGATGATGCATGCAATGATGGATTGTCTACTCTTGAAATTTCTTTGTAGCCATCTTGAGTAAGACATTGAGTTTTCTTTTGTTTAACCATGATTGAAGTTGAAAGGGCATGATTGTGATGTATTCGCCATGATGCATTCATGAGCATGGTTCATGCTTCTTGCATGTTAGTTAAAATTTGTGTTTTGGATGGCTAGGGACACCTTGAAATTGACCATGCACATATATGTATATATATGTTTGCACATGATGTTTTGGTTATGAAGTAAGTGATGAATATGTTTGTTTAAAGAAGAAAATGTTGAAGAATGCTTGTGAAATTGCAAGTACATTCGGCCTAGTACACATATGATGTGGAAATCTTGGAATTTATTGTTGAATTGGTGCAAGTATGACTAAGTATATTCTGCCTTAGGTAGCCTATTGATGGCCTTAGCTTTTCCTTGATGCTTGAATGAATTGTATTGAATTGCTTGATGTAGTATAAAATGTGCATGACCATTGTGTATTCAAGCTAAAGGGTGGCCATATGACCATTTAAACTCCTTGTCATATTCGGCCATAAGCTAGCATAATGAGGTTTTAATAAATTGAATTTGTTTGAATTAGCTCAAGAGCTTAGAGGGCCACAATTGGACAAGGGGAAGGAAAAAATGATCGAATAGCCGTAAAAGCCGTTCGACAACATCCGAGGTAAGTCCTCAAGAAGTGACCCTACTTGAATTATGTGAAATGAAATATGGATGTGTAATGATTATTGATTTATGTGTGTATGAGTATTTGAATGATACGGGCTAAGTCCGAAGGCGATTATGCTAGTGATTACATTTGTGTTTGAGCCTTAGTAACGAAAATGAAACATGAATGCCTAATGATTATTGATGTATGTGTGCATGAGCAATTGAATGATATCCGGCTAAGTCCCGACGACATTTATGCTGGAAATTATATCCGGTTAAGACCAAGGCAATTGTGCTAGTGGCTACATCCGGCTAAGACAGAAGGCATTCGTGCGAGTCGTTCTATCCGGGCTAAGACCAAGGCATTCGTGCACGTGGTTATATCCGGTTGTATTCCAAAGAAGCTTGGGCTGGAGGTGAGTGTTGGCTGCTGTAATAAATTCCATTAGTACGCTCGAAAAGCCCAAAGAATAAGCTATGATTATATGTGCATTGGAAAAGTCGACATGCTTGAGCAACATTCGCTCAATCGACTAACGAATTTCAGCTATTGAATTGGTTGATGCCTTGTGAAAGTATAAAATGATGAAGTGTGAAGTAAGAATGATTATGTGAATGTGTATTAATGAAATGATGCATTTGGCTATGTGAATGTATTGCTTTAATTAAAGCTGATTTTATTCCTTGAGACTTACTAAGCATAAAAATGCTTACCCGTTGCTTTGGCTCTCTGTTTTATAGATTTTGCTCGATAGCAATCGGATTCGGGATCATTAAAGTCGAAGTCATCTACACTATCAAAGCCTCCATTTTGGTATAAATTTTTGTTGAACTTTGAAATGGCATGTATAGGACTACCCTTGTTGGTTCAAATATGTTGTGATGTATATGTGTACGGCCATGCGAAAATGGCTCGTAAAAGTGAAGTACGAACTTAGACTATTTGCGGTTTGTATATATATATATGGTGTCATGATGTGATTATGGATTGGAAATGGGAGTGTTGATCACATGATCAGCCATTGGTATGGTTAAAATGATCATATGTGAACCTATGTATGGCAAGACTAGTTGGTTCATGGAGACTACAAAATAGGTAAGACCTACCTTAAAAACAGATGCTTCCAGCTGCAGTGACGTGAATGTGAAAAATCACCAAAATTTGTAGGAATGGTATTAAATAGTGAATAAGCTATGTAAATGAACCTTGATGAGTCTACTTTCATATGGAAGAAACGAAATGGTCGTAGGAGTCACATGTTAAGAGATATTAAAGCTATTGTGAGACAGGGCCAGAACGGTTTCTGGGTCCCCTGTTGCAACTTTAAAAATTTACTATAAATTATCCAGAAAGAATTAGGAGTCATGCCTTATATGTACAGATTCCATTTTGAGTCTAGTTTCATTAGAAACAAACGGCACCAGTATTAAAGCCCTGTACAGAGAGATATTCAAGTTGTAACACGCGGAGGTCAGAGCAGTCGATCCCTGTAACATGGGTGACTTTAACTAATAAACTGTACCAATTGGCCCTACCAAAAAATCTAGAAATAAATCCATGGATGGATATATGAGTATAAATTCAGGGAAAATTTACAAAACCAGTTTCCGAGTTTTGAAACTCGAGATATGATTTTTAAGGCGACGGTGACGCAGTTTTCCAGCCTGACTGGAAATGTCAATTGGTGGGCGAAATATGTGGATTTGGCTTGTTAACCCCTCGTGTCCGACACCGGCGATGGTCTCGGGTTCGGGGTGTTACACTCATTTTTTTATTATTTTATTTCCTTCTCTCATCTCTTCCCCTCTTCTCTTTTCTTTCTCCTCTTGCCGATTGTTCTTAAGCTAATCCCTCTCTTTTCTCTTCCATTATTTCTTCCACAAACTCTCTACCTTTCATTCTTCCTCTCTTTCATTTATAGTAAAAGCCAAACCTATCATTCTTTTCATTGCTAACCGAATAGCAACAAGCCAAATCCCGAAGGAGTCAAAGGAAGTCGTTTTCTTTATAAAGGTATACACTTGTTCTTTTTCTTTTTAGCCGATTCTTGTTATTTTAAAAAGCCTTTCAACTCTTTTGTCAACACCCTTTTTGGTCCATAACCACTTTTTTCTTCAGTGACCCAAAAGCCGAAATCAGTGAAGCTAGTGGGGGTGCCGAATCTTTGTTGACCAGCAACGCTCTATTTCCTTTTCACTTGTTGGTGTTCAATTCCCTCATCTTTTAGGCATAACGGATTTAAGAGGAGAAAGACTGTGGTAAGTGCTCGAACTCTAAACGATTCCTAGAGTATCTAGTGGCCAAAAGCCGAAACCCCTCTAGTTTAGGGAAGTGGCCGAATATGGGTATAGGCCTTATAGGGTTCTTCTTTTAATATTTTTATGGTTTCTATAGTGGAGGAGTAGCAAGACGTAGTGTCAACTAGGATTAGCTTGGATCACCGGAGTGGCTAGATCTCATCATAAATCTCGGCAAAGGTAAGGTTCCTAAGGCCATTATGGATGGTGGCCGAATGTGTAAGTATTAATATTAGAGGGTTCTTGATTTGGTTCAATTATTGTGAGCTGATCTATTAACGGTTGATTATAGGAGAAATCACATAGGAGATCTCGACGAGGAATATAAACAGCAGTAGTAACGAACCCTTTTCATAGCTTAAAGCGATAAATGCGAAAAGTCAAAATGCCAAAACTCTGGCATTTCGAGGACTTGTGAGCAAGCGAACGCTCATTAGTCAGTTAGATTGTTGAGATGATGATCGGGAAGGTTGGAAAAGGTAAGAGCGTGATTTTTGGCATTCACGGTAAGTGGGCCTCGAGGGGCTGAAACAGGGCCCAATGGGCATTCGGGCCCATTTGAGTAAAATTGGTAGAATATGGAAACTTGTTAAATTGTGCATCGAGACTGATAAAACCGTTATGGAATATAGGCTGAATAGGCCTAGATGACAAAATCGGCTAAGTAGGGCCATTAGGGGTTTTTAGGCCCAATAACTCGATTTCGCTAAAAATGGGCCAGAATCACTGTTTGCACCCATGAATTGTTAGTAACCGTTAATGAACATGGAAACCCTAATTTTCGGTAAAAATTACAGAATTACCCTTATAATATGAAAGTGACCGTTTTGCCCCTAGGTAAAAATGACCATTATACCCCTAGGGTTTAAATATGAATTTAATACATGGGATTTTGATAAACATGGTATGTATGATATGCACATGACATGTATGATATGCACATGATATGTATGATATGCACATGGTGTATTTATAAATGCATTAGGTTGGGTTTATATGGATGGAGGAAGTGCAAAAGGGCTTATGCCCTAATTATTAAAGGGCTTATGCCCCAATTATTGAAGGGCTTATGCCCCAGTTATTAAAAGGGCTTTTGCCCCAGTTATTAAAAGAGGCTAGGCCTCCAGTTATATGATAAAGCAGCTATGCTGCCAGTGGAGAGTTATGGCGGGCTGGGTCGAGTTAATCCCCACATGGTGTGTTGGTTGGTACGGGTGGAGAGTAGCGGATGGTGGGTTGAGTAGTCTCCCCAAATGGGCTTGCATTCTCTCATTGACATTACATGTGATATTGAAATGGGCCTATGGGCCATACCATTTACAGTAAAGGCTTTCGCCCAGTAATATGAAATATGAAAAGGCTTCGGCCTAGTGTTATGAAATATGAAATATGACAAGGGCTACGGCCCAGTACATGTTGAGTTTGGATTTGGGCTTAGGCCCAATAGGCTGTTATTGTTTTGGGCTCTGAAAGGGGCTTGTTGCATACTGAGTTTCCAAACTCACCCCTTTCCTTAACCTTGCAGGTGAGCCTTGATGTGGGGACTTGGGCCGGAGGGGATTCAGAGTAGCCACGGTGATCGCCTTTGGACTTTTAAATAAGCATTGGTTTTCATTAAATTTCCTTTAATTATTATTTATTTTTGGGTTGTAATAAGGCCATTTTAACTTTCCTTTTATTTCTTTTCGGGATTATTTTAATTTTAATAACTTTAAACCTGGTTGATAATTATTCAAATGGGCTAGACTTAGGACGTGTTTTCAAAATGATACTTGTTTTCAAAATAGCTCAACACCACGATTAATCGATTTATCAAAGACGTCCACTTAAACAAATTTAAACTCGATATAACAAAGTGTGGCTATGGTTGTGGGCATGTCTAGGATTGGATCCAATAAAAGAGCTTGGTACTTAAGCAGCCTTCATGGCTCACCTCCTCTGTCTCAGATACCTACCTGGTGCCCAGCTTCCATACACTTTGTTAACTCAACAAAATATATGGTTTTTTAAAACACTACGGAACGTAGGTTTCAACTCTAATGTGGCACGTCAGATTTGGCCATAATGTTTGGGCTGGGTTTGGGGTGTTACAGTCCAACCGTTTAGGCAAACATGTATTAGTTGACAAAGTGTGTAGAAATTGTCCTTTGAAAATTAGAGGTCATTTTTTTCTAGCTAACTTGATGTTATTGCCGTTTAATGAATTTGATGCAATCTTGAGATGGATTGGTTAGCTTCTCATGGTGTTGTAGTAGATTATGGAAGAAAAGTGATTGAGTTGAAATGTGCAAGCGGGGATATTCTTCGGTTGAAATGGGTGAATTAGACAATTCGCCTGTAGTGATATCGTCCATGTCGGTAGTGAGATATTTGAGAAAAGGGTATGAAGCTTACCTCACTTTTGTATTGAATATTCAAGCATCTGAATTGAAGATTGAGTCAGTACCAGTGGTATGTGAGTTCAAAAATGTGTTTCCGGAGGAATTACCTGATTGCCTCTAGTGGGGGAAGTTGAATTTGGAATCGAGTTAGCCTCTGGTATAACACCTATCTCAATTACTCCATATAGGATGGCTCCGACGAAGTTAAAAGAGTTGAAAGTTCATCTACAAGAGTTAACGAATAAAGGTTTTACGAGACCGAGCTATTCTCAGTGGGGTGCTCCGTTACTTTTTGTGAAAAAGAAAGACGGGTCGATAAGGTTATGTATAGACTACAAACAGCTTAACAAGGTGACTGTAAAGGACAAGTTTCCCTTGCCAAGGATAGATGATCTGTTTGACCAATTGAAAGGAGCCACCATGTTTTCCAAGATAGACTTAAGGTCCGGTTATTACCAGCTCAGAGTAAAAGTGCAAGATATACTGAAAATCGCATTTAGGATGAGGTGTGGGCACTATGAGTTCCTTGTAATGCCCTTTGGTTTAATGAATGCCCCTGCGATGTTTATGTACTTGATGAATCGCATTTTTAGCTGTATTTGGATAAGTTCGTAGTGGTCTTTATCGATGATATATTAATTTATTCTTTAGATGCGAGTGAACACGCGGAGCATTTGAGAATTGTTTTGCAGACCTTAAGGGATAAGCAGCTGTATGCTAAGTTTAGTAAAAGTGAATTTGGCTTCGAGAGGTCAAATTCTAAAGACACATAGTGTCGGGTGACAGAATTAGAGTTGATCCGAGTAAGATCTCGACTATTGTTGAGTGGAAACCGTCGAGGAATATGCCAGAGATTAGAAGCTTTCTGGCTTGGCAGGGTACTACAGATGGCTTGTTAAAGGGTTCTCGATGATAGCTACTCCGATGACTAGACTGCTACAAAAAGAGGTCAAGTTCGAGTGGAATGATAAGTGCCAACAGAGCTTCAAGGCATTAAAGGCGTTATTGACCGAAGCCTCAGTTTTAGTGCAATCGGAACTAGGAAAAGAGTTTTTGGCATATAGCAACGCCTCCGTAAATGGATTGGGATACGTACTCATGCAAGAAGGTAAGGTCATAGCCTATGCATCGAGACAGTTAAAGCCGCATGAGAAAAACTACTCGACCCATGATTTAGAGTTGGCCGCCATTGTATTTGCATTGAAAATATGGAGACACCATTTGTATGGCGAGAAATGCCAAGTGTTCACCAACCCTAAAAGCCTCAAGTACTTGATGACTCAGAAGGAGTTGAACCTATGACAACGAAGATGGTTGGAGTTGATAGAAGACTACAAGTTAATAATCAACTACCACCCTGGAAAAGCAAACATAGTCATTGACGCTCTGAATAAAAAGTCATTATTCGCCTTGAGGGCCATGAACACTCAGTTATTGGTGGCCAATGATGGTTTGGTTCTAGCAGAACTGAGAGCTAGATCGATGTTCCTTCAAGAGATCCATGAAGCTTAGAAGGGTGATAAGGAATTGCAAGCCAAGATGACTCAGAACAAGACAGGTTGTGAACCAGACTTTCAAATTGGTACCGATGGGTGTATAATACTCAATGATAGGGTTTGTGTACCCAAGGACAATGAGCTTATTCAGAGGATTCTACGAGAAGCACATAGTGGTTACTTGTCTATCCATCTAGGTAGCGTGAAAATGTATAACGACTTGAAGAAAATGTACTAGTGGTCAGGAATGAAAAGAGACATTTCAGGGTTTTTTTCTAAATGTCTAGTTTGTCAGCAAGTGAAGGCTGAACACCAAGTACCTTCGGGTTTGCTTCAACTCGTAATGGTTCCCGACTGGAAATGAGACCGTGTAACTATGGATTTTGTGTCAGGGCGGCCTTTGACACTAAGGAAAGAGGATTTCGTTTGGGTTGTTGTTGATAGGCTTCCCAAATTGGCACATTTATACCGGTGCGTACCGACTATTCCCTTGAGAAATTGGCTAAATTGTATGTTTCTGAGATTGTGAGACTTCATAGAGTACCCTTGTCGATTATTTTGGATAGAGATTTGAGATTTACCTTGCGGTTTTAGAAGAAGTTACAAGAGGCGTTGGGAACAAATTTGAATTTTAGTAAGGCTTTTCACCCTCAAACTGACTGCTAGTCAGAAAGAGTGATTTAGATCTCAGAAGACATGTTGTGGTGTTGTGTTCTCAAGTTGCAAGGCAGCTGGGAAAGGTATTTACCACTGGTAGAGTTTGCCTACAACAATAGTTATCAGTCAAGTCTAAAAATTGCGCCCTATGAGGTTTTGTATGAATGCAAGTGTCGAATGCCCTTATATTGGACCAAACTTAAAGAAAATTAGATTCACGTGGTTGACTTGGTCAAAGAAACCGAAGAGAAAGTTAAGGTGATTCGTGACTGTTTGAAGGCCGCTTCAGATAGACAGAAATCCTACGCTGATTTGAAACGAAAGGAAATTGAGTTTCAAGTTGGTGATAGGGTGTTTTTGAAAGTATCCCTGTGGAGGAAAGTCCTCAGATTCGGTAGAAAGGGGAAGCTGAGTCCTGGTTTCATAGGACCTTATGAGATTACCGAGAGAGTAGGGCCTGTTGCCTACCGATTGACTTTACCCTCAGAGTTGGAGAGGAGTCATGATGTGTTTCATGTGTCCATGTTACGTCGATATAGATCGGATCCTTCGCATGTGATCGTGCCAACTGAGGTGGAGATTCAGCTGGACATGACTTATGGCGAAGAGCCGGTTAAGATTTTGGCTCGGGAGGTCAAACAATTGAGGAATAAAAGTATAGCACTCGTGAAAGTTTTATGGCATAGACAGGGAGTCGAGGAAGCCACATGGGAACCCGAGGAGACCATGAGAGATCAATACCCCAACTTATTCACTAGTAAGATTTTTGGGGACAAAAATCCCTAAGGGGGGAGAATTTTAACGGCTTGATTTTGGGCTTAGTCAGAATAGTGGTTTTGGGACCACAATCTGAGGTCGAGGAATTATTTTTGTTATTATTTTGGTGTCATAGTATGATTATGTGAGTGTATGAAAAATTTGGTGGATTAATTTTAGAGTTTGAGAGCCTAATTGCAAAAAAGGACTAAATCGCATAAAGGGCAAAAGTTTTGTTTTACTAGCCAAAGGTGTTAGATAGCTAGAGAACCAAAATTTGGGGGTCTTTAAAGTGCAATTAGGCCCTTTAGAAGCTTATGGCCGGCCATAGGGGACAGGAAAATCAAATGGTCAATGGGTAGGTGACTTAATGTGTAATAAATTATTACCCTAGTGACTAGCCATCATCTTTTTCATTTTTTCCTTTCTTCTCTACCGAAATTTTTAGAAAGAATGGGGTTTTTGAAAGCTTGAAACTTTCAGCCACTTATAACTCTCTCAAGTAAGTGATTTAGATGGTTATTTTTGATGATTTTGGTACCTTTGGAACCCTTGTAACATGAGCTATCTATTGAGGGGACTATTTGGCAAAATAGTTGATAGTCTAGGGATTTCCCATGAAATAATTTATGATTTTTGTTGAGTTTTTATGGAAGAAAATGAAACTTGGTTGTTAAATAAACAACTTTTGTGAAAGGACTTATCATGAAAACCCTAATAAGACCATTTTGTAAAGTTTATAAAATAGATAGTACTTTTTGTTAAATAATAGAAATTTTGGGTTGCTATAAGAGTAAAAAGGGTTCGGCTAGGTTTAATACATGAAGAAATTTGATAAAAATTAATTTTCAAGCCTAGGGGTAAAATGGTCATTTGGTGAAAGTATAGGGTCAAAATGGTCATTTTGCCAAAAATGTGAATTTTTTATTGTCTAAATTTATTTAGTGATTAAATGAGTGAATTTTTATTATGTTAGATCAAGAAATATGAAAATCGAACTTGGACCGAGGAAAGGCCAAGCTTATGGATTAGGTCGATTAGTTGCTCACCTTTTGTAAGCCAAGGTAAGTTGTACGTAAATAATGCTAATTCAATATTATCATGTATTGTACAATTAGTATGGTATGAATTGTTGATTTTCATTGTGAATAAGAATTTGTATAATGAAGACTTCTGGTTGAACATTAGGAATAGATTTGGATATTTATGCCATGACATTTGGTGATATGTGTGCTAGTGTAAGACATGTCCGGGACATGCATCGACCCCAAATTGAGAGCCAGTGTAAGACATGTCTGGGACATGCATTAGCCTCGAGATATACCAGCCAGTGTAAGACATGTCTAGGACATGCATCGGCCTCGAGATATACAAGCTAGTGTAAGACCTGTCTGGGACATGGCATTAGCTTGTTGTGTGTCAGTGTAAGACCTGTCTGGGACATGGCATCGATACTGATAGATGAGAGCAAGTGTAAAACCTATCTAGGACACGACTTCAACCTCAATATATGAAAGTTAGTGTAAGACTTGTCTAGGACATGGCATCGATTTTGATGTGCTAGCCAGTGTAAGACTATGTCTGGAACATGGCGATGGCATCTTATCCCATGTTTGAGGCTAATGAATATCCTGTAGTATTCCAAATGGTTCAGCGGAAGATTTATGATTTATATCGAATGAGAGAACTTATGACCATGTGGTGAGTGGTACAGGTACCTAAATGAGAATTTCAAAATACGAGCTTCATTTACGTTGTCTGTTTAGTAAGGAAGGAAAGTGAGTAAGTTATGCTTATAAACATCTGTGTATTTTGCATGAAGTATGAATGTGAATTCAGTCAATGTTGTATGCTTGATAATAGATGAATATGAACAATTAATATTTATGAATCCTCACTTTCGTGTGCAAATTGAGTTATGTTAAGAGTATGATCCCTTATGGTAACTTGTAGCTATTTCATTATTTACATGCGTCTTACTAAGCTTTATGCCTACCTCTTTTCCTTTCCATTTTCTTATAGCGCCTCCAAAGTAGCTCGTGGATCATCGACTTACGTCGGGGCAACCAGTCACACTATCCCTGAAGCATTTAGTATAGCTAGTTTTATCATTTTGATTATGGCATGTATAGGAACTTGTCTTTTTGTTATGGTCACATTGTTTTGGGCCAAACGAGTGGCTTGTCATAGCTATTGAGTCATTTTGTGTGATGCCATGGATGGTGGATAATATTGGTTATTGATAAATGCAAATGATAATATTCTTTTGGGAAAAAGTAAATTGAATGATTTGCATGTTGTTGAGTTTGTTTGTGAATAAGTATAGTGGCCCTAATGTGTGGAATGTTTAGTTGGGGGCTGATTTAGCCATGTGGTTGTGTACTAAATGGGTTTGCCTTGGTGTAGTATAGCTTGGTGCAAGTAAAGGTGTCAAATAGGCTTGGTAAATAGCCTTATTTTGTCCACACGAGTAGACACATGGGCATGTGTCTAGATCGTGTGCCTTGGCCGTGTGCCTTTAATTTGTTGCTAACGTCAGAAACTAAATGTTAAGGTTTTTACACACCGACTGCGACACGGGCATGTCATGGCCTTGTGAGGGATACGAGCGTGTGCTCGGCCGTGTGAAAACCCCTGGAGGTTCAAAATTGGAATTAAATTCACATGGGTTTGGGGCACGGGTGTAATCCCTTGTGCTTAGGCCTTGTAAACCATATGGGCCTTTAGTACGGCCATGTCAAAATGGACACACGGGCGTGTCGCCTTTCACACGAGTGTGTGCCCCTGTTTCAAGTGACATTTTTCAAAGTTTTCAAAGATATTCGGTTTAATCCCAAATCGTTTCCAAAGTGTGTTTTAGGCCTCGTAGGCCCATATTAAGAATTTATAGATCAAGATTGAAATGTTTTAAATTCGATCGAGTTTTTATGACTCGAAATGATTGTAAACATGTGTTTAAGTTAGGTAATACCTTGTGCCCAGTCCCGGCCTCGGACTTGGGTAAGAGGTGTTACACTAAATTTCTTTTTGGGACTCCAAATCAAGCAAATAAAGGATAGTATCTTCAGCAATCAAGCTAAGTGCAAAAGGGAAATGCTCAAGAAGTTTGGGATGGAAACTCTTAAACCACAAGCTACTCCCATGAGCCCGTCTACAAAGCTTGACAAAGATGAGAAAAGTAAATGTGTTAATTTAAAGTTATATAGGTCTATGATTAGTTCTTTGATTTATCTTACAACAAGTAGACTTGATATCATGTTTATGGTTTGCTTGTGTGTTAGATTTCAATCATGTCATAAAGAATCACATTTACAAGCCCTTAAGAGAATCTTTAGATTCCTTAGAGACACTCTTAGTTTAGGTCTTTACTATCCTAGAGACTCATCCTTTAGCTTGCATGCATTCTTGGATGTGGATTTTGGAGGATGCAAATTAGATAGGAAAAATATCTCTGATACTTATCAATTCCTAAGCAACATGCTAATATCATGGTTTTCAAAGAAAAAAATAGTGTTGCATTGTCCACCACCAAAGCAAAATATATTTCTTCCATTAGTTGTTGTGCTCAAGTTTTATGGATAAAACAACAACTAAAGGACTATTAAATAGATTTAGATACCATTCTTATAAAGTGTGACAATACCAGTGATATTTATCTTACTAAAAGTCTCATCCATCATTCTAGGACTAAACACATTGAAATAAGAAATCATTTCATTAGAGATCATGTCCAAAGAGGAGAAATAGTTCTAGAGTATGTAGACACTTTAAGCCAATTAGCTGACATTTTTACAAAACCTTTAGACAAGGAGAGATTTTGGACACTTAGGAGAGAACTAGGTTTGACCACTTTGCCTTGACTTTGTGTTGAATTTTTCCATTGACATTGATTGATTTTTAAATTTGTAAATTGTGTTTTTATTGCAAAAAGCATGATAGTATGGCATTCATAGCTCTTGTATGCAAAAATATTGGGGGAGTTTTATGTGGTTATTTGATTTATTTTGACCTTATTTATCTAGCATGATTTTTTTCTTTTACTCTTGTACTTGCTAAGAATGGATTTAATATTGGTAATTTAGCCTTTTTTAATCTAATTTTGCTTCATGAATCATATGCATCATGCTTAAATTTTGCATTTTCATGCATAAGAAATCATTTGGGATGATCTTAGAGTCATTCTAGGACCCTTAGAACCCTTTAGGACCTAAAAGTTTCATTTTTGCAATTTTTCTGTACTTGGAAAATAGAACTGCAATTTGGTATCAGTATTATTTAAAAAATATTGATACCATTTAGTTTTTGAATGCACCTACACCGTGTTTCTTCAAAAGTAATTTGCAGAAACCCAAAAACTTTTTTTCTCTTCATCCAAAAATCATTTTCTCATATTAAAAAATTCTTCAAAACTCTTGATTCTTTTTGTAAAATATTATCTTTGCAACCCTTTAAAACACCATTACATCAAGATTTCAATATTTTTAAGGTAATCCCTATAACAAACTGACTTTGGGGCTAGTCGGAACAGTGGTTTCGGAACCACTAACTCGAGGTTGAGGAAATTATTTTTATATTATTTTATATACTTTAGCATGATTAGAAAAGTACATGAAAATTTTGGTGAATTAATTTTAGCGATTGCTTGCTTAATTGCGAAAAAGGACTAAATCGCATAAAGTACAAAAGTCTTAAATTTTTAGTTAAAGGTGTTAAATTGCTATGAAACTTAATTTGGGGGGTTTTTAAAGGGAAATTACACCCTTTCCTAAGATCTTGGCCGGCCATAGGGAACAATTTGGTCAAAAAGTCAAAAGTTTAGGTGGTTTGGTGACTTAATTGAATCAAAAAAGATAAGATGACTTCATCCTTTCACTCTCTTCTCCTACCACCAAAATTTTCAGCCATTAGAGGCGTTTTTGAGCTTCAAAATTTCAGCAACTCTAAGCCTTTGCAAGTAATTGATTCTCATGAGTTCTCTTAATGATTTTTACATTTTTGGACCCCTTGAAGCATGGGCTTTCAAATGAGGGGACTATTTTGTAAGATAGACAAGAGTCTAGGGTTTTACCATGAAAGCATGTGTGTTGATAACTGAAATTTTATGGAAGAATATGAGTCTTAAATGGGTAATAAACAACTTTTGTGAAGAGATTTCTCATGAAAACCCTATTAGGGACTATTTTGTATAAGTTGTAAAATAGATGATAAATGTATGAATAGTGGAAATTTTGGATTTCTATAAGAGTAAAAAGGGTTCGGCTAGGCTTATTATATAAAGAATTCTGATAAAAATCGATTTTTGTGGTCATTTTGTGAAAGTCTAAGGGGAAAAAAGTCATTTTGCCCAATTATGAAATTTGAGTGTATAAATCGATGTGCTGATGAAATAAATGACTTTTATTAATGTAGATAAAGAGAAACGTGATTCGGGTCTTGATTGGGGTAAGAATAAAGTTTACGAGGATTAAGCTCGTCTTCATCATTTTGTATCGAGGTAAGTACATATGTAAATAATGTTTTAACAAAACTTACTTAAAAATACCTTTATAATATACATGTGCAATTAGCTTATTGTGGTTATGTATCTGAAGTTTCAATTGTTGCCATGAATGTGTAAATGACATGTTCTTCGAGTATAATACGTTGCGAGCAAATGTGATACTATTCTGTTAAACATGAAATCCCGTTAAACTGTGGATATATAATAGGATACGAAGGGGCATGTCATGAAAATTATGTGTTCTGAACTCATGAGTTAAGTCTGAGTTCATGAGATGATTTTTATAAGTAACATAGGACCGAGTACTGGCTTTGTGCACAGGCCCGTGAGTGGCTCAATGAGCGAACGTTACATAATTGCCATGGGGTCCAGGTCCTTACTTGATAGAAAGGCCTGTGAGTAGCTCAAATGTGAGCACATCATAGTATGAGGTAGCCCTAACTATCTATATAACATTTATATGAAAATTCCCTACGTATTCCTATGTATCCCTAGCGTTCAACGGGAAATGCAAAGATTTAGTTGGTGAAAATTTGATGACGTACGTAGACTGAACTCATGGATAAAGCCTAAAACTATGAGGAGATGTCTTTCAGCATATATGAATGAAAGGAAGAATAAGATCGAGAAGTCTAAGTGACTCAAATCTTTTATGCATGTCAATTTATCGTTTGATAGATATGTTTTCTTTTAATTACATTTTATTTGCATATATGTACTTACTAAGCTTACATGCTTACCTTCCTTTCTTTTCTTTCCTTATAATGCCGCCAAGCTAGCATCGGGGATCTAGTAACGTTAAAAGCTTTGATCACACTATCACTCAAGACCTTGGTATAGTTAGTTAATTGTTTTGTTTACTGGCATGTATAGGGACTCGAGTCTTTTGTTTAGCGTTTTGTGAAGTAGAAAAATGTGTTGGCTCATATGTGATTATGATACTCATTTTGTATAGGACATGAATGTTGGCTAATGCTAATTATTATTCAATATGATGATGCAAATTTCTAATGGTTATGGTTGTTTTGGTTGTGCATATTATGTTGGTATTGAACTTGGTTGATCTTATATAAATAGGTGTTTGTAAGGGTGGCAAAGAGGCTTGGTAAATAGCCTCATTTTGTCCACAAGGGTAGACACACGGGAGTGTGTCTAGGCCATGTGTGACACACAGTCAGCCCCATGGGCGTGTTGTTCAGCCGTGTGTCCCCTGCATGTAAAAATTCAAGTCAGTATGCATGGTAGTAAACACACGGGCGGAGACACAACCGTGTGTCTCAGCCGTGTGAAGGGGACGACATAGCACACGGGCGTGTGCCTTGGCTGTGTCCCTTATGGATTGCTGACGTCAGAAACAGAGTGTCCACATTTTTACACACGGGCTAGCACACGGATGTGTCCTAGCCGTGTGAAGGACACGGGCCAGAGACACGGGCTCGTGCCAGGCCGTGTGAAAACCCCTTTAGGTGTGCATTGAAAATTAATTCCACACAAGCGTGTTGCCCCTCCCACACAGGCGTGTGCCCTTGTGTTAGGTGTTATTTTTAGGGTTCGTTTAAGGCCCCAAATTAATTTCTAATGGGTTTCAATGAATGTTTTAAACCCCGTAAGCTCTTATTGAGGAGTTTATATCTGAAATTGAAAATGTTCTAATTTGACCACATTTTGGTGTCAAGAAGATGTTTTTATGCATAAGTTTCAATCTTTTAATTTTATGCAATGTTGGTTGGAATATTTTTTTTAATGAACTATTGGCTTGCTTTGGACAATATGCATTGTGTTTTGTTGCAGGGAGTATCCTCTTTCTAGACTTTTTCTTAAACTTTTTGCCTATAACCCTTGCATACGAAATGTTTGTCAAAATTCCTAAATGAATTTTTTTAGTGTTTTAGTGGAACTTTAGTGCTTAATTCTCAAAGTATGGCCCATAAGAAATGATCCAGAATTAATGCATCATCGTCACATCCTTTTAGTGGTCCTAGATCATCCTTCAATGCATGTTTTAGTTTTGATGAGTATTGTGAACATTTTCATAGGAACTTTGTGTCCAATAGAGTATGGGAGTCTAGGAGAGTTGTTGTAGCCATGTTAGAAGGAATAAATTTTGCCTATCTTTCTATTTTTTGAAATTGGGGTTGGATGGATTTTTTTAAAATTTCCTCGCTGGCTTTCTACAATCCTGTTCGAGCACTTTTCTCCAATGCTAAACTTGAACACGATGAGTCTGATAACACTGTTATAGCCATCGTTCCTTTTTAATAAACACCGATATCCATCTAACTTTATAGGAATTCAGAAATTTACTTCATTTGCCTTCCAGAGGTAACTCCGACGAAAAAAGACCCTTTAATCTCGCTCTCTTCATTTAGTCTGGATTAGCATTCGAACTTAACATTCATAATTGTGTCCTCCATTTTATCATTAATTTGAACCTATGTCCTATTAAGAAACATGCTAAGCTTTATAACATTGATTATTGGTGGCTCGATTCTTTCCATTTCGATAGGCATCCCGACCTAGCCTTTATCATGTTCAATGACATAACTATGGCTATCAGGAGGGCGATAAGTACAGCTATCACCCTTCCCCATGGAACTTATTTGTCATATATCTTTAGGAGGTTAGGCATTAGCATAATTGGACACACCCCCATTTCTTCTAACCAACCTATTAGTTATGGGGCAATTCATCATGCCGACTATCACTATAATGCCAACTCCGGTGCGTGGATTAAGAGTGGTCATTTGGAAAAAAATAAAGATGAAGACGCCGAAGGAGCTTTTGAAGAGTTTCTAGCACCCGAGCATGTTCGTTCACTCGAACATGTTCCTTCGTTCACTCGAACATGTTCCTATTTCGGCTTCTTCCTCTCAAGCAGCTCAGCCTTCATTCGGTATCAACATTACCATCCTTAACGCTCTAGATTCCTTGAGTAGCGATGTTTAGGGACTTTGAGATGAGTTTGGAGCTCATCGAGATGATGTTAAATCTTAGTTTTCGATGTTAGAGATGCAAATGGAATCTCTCTTTACTCATTTTCCTTCGAGACCTCTTTTCTCTCCTCATGATGATGATTAGAGTAGTTTTTTAAGTTTTCATTTTTCATATCATTGTTCATCACATTTTCTCTATTACTTTTGCTCATTTCGTATATCTATATATTTTTTAACCTTAATGTTTTTATTAGTATTATAAGATACTCTGGTATTTTTGTTAGTTATGCTAGTTCTCTATTTCTTCATTTTCATATATTTTTGAACTAACCATCTTTTTCTCCTCAAAATTTTTGTCTTTTTTATATAACAAAAGGGGAGAAGAAAAGGTAAATTGATTGATTAATATTATGCTTTTGCTAACCTTATGCAAATTATGTGACCATTTTCTTAAAAGTAAAAATGAATTTCAAGATTTGAAAATGTATGCCAATTTTTTATTTAGGCCTTAAATTGAAATAACTTTTATTAAGGGAGCAATTTTAAAAAAAATTACCAATTGTTTTGTTATATCAAAAGGAGAGATTGTTAAACTAAGCTTTATTTGATAATATGTTTTGATATAACAAATTGAAGTTTTTTGAATAAATGTTAAAATTGAACAAAATTGACAAAATGATTTTTCAATTCAAGTCTAAGAGACAAAATCTTAAATCTTTACTTTGAATTCTTAGAAAATTTAAATCAACTTCAAAATCAAGTTAAAATGATTTTAACAAAGTAAAAAATTCTTTATACTTATGAAAATAATTTTCAAACAAGTCAAGATAGCTATAGGCCAAAAATTTCTCACAGGTTAAACCTTGTCCTCAAAGGTTGATCAATCTTTACTAATTTGATCATACTCCCTTGATTTTGAGGATAAGGTTTATGATCTTAAGGGAGTTGTAAGGTTAAACATTGTTCTTAAAGGTCGATCAAATTAGTAAATTTGGGAAAATCCTTATTTATGGAAAGCTAAGGTAGTGGAGTAGGAAATTGGGGCCGAACCACTCTAAATTCTTATGTTCAATTTTTTATCCTTTGTCTCTAGCTTTCCTAATTTTTTAAAAAATTCAATTCACCCCTCTTGCCAATTTCAGTTTGGTCATTTGAGCTAATAGTTATGTAGCATAGTTGTGTACGTAGATGTTGCGCCAAAAGCCATTAAGTTGTTATTTATTCCTTTTACCATAGAAGGACAAGCAAAAGCTTGGTTAGATGCTCTACCTCCAAACACCATCACTATGTGGGAAGAATTTGTACAGTTATTTTTGCATCGAGTTGTACCAATGACTATGGTAATTAGCACCTACAAGGAGTTATCCAAATTCAAGCAAGGTGCTACCGAAACATTTAAGGTGATTATCTGAAAGGTATTGGGATGAGGTATTGATCTCACTATACAATTGCAAATTTTTTATGATGGGTTGGATGGGCATAATAAATGATAGTTTGACATCATAGCTAAAAGAAGTATTTGGGCAAAAATGGGCCGTGAAATAGTCATACTATTGGAAAAGGTAAGCAACAACGATTATACATGGGGCATGGGTATGAAACTAAAAACTGTGGAGGCAATGGAAATCATACCACAAGATGTGTAACACCTTGATTTTCGGGATTTTCGTAATTTTTGAGAATTTGGTAAAAATTTTTAAAATTTGGTATTTGGTTGTGAAATTCATAATTGGAGTGTGTAAATGGGCCTATGGAAGGCCAATGTGTTGGCCAAAACCTGGTAGAATTTTTGAAGTTTGGACTTAAGGAGTTAGGGGTATTGGATAGGTGGCCTTATCGAAAGATGTGGGTAGAATGTGACACAAGAGAGCCCTTGGCAAAGTGGTTAAGTGACACCACTAAGGAGCTAAAGAAGGAGCATGTGAATGGTTGGGGGAAGCCAAGGTTCGATTCACTAAGCTGGCAATTGTGTTGTTATTTTTATGACTTGAGCATGTAAAAGTTTGAGGCCATATGAAACTCTATTGGAGAGAGTTTGAATCAGTCAAATGCATGAATTTAGGAGTGATAAGGGGAGAGATTTTAAGGATTTGAATTAGAAGGAGTTGGAGCCGAATAGGGGTGCTTGTGAGTGCAATTTCAGCCAAGGGGTTTTGGGAAGTGTGTTTTCGGCAATTAGGAAGAGTGTAGGTGCCGAATTGTTCTTAGACTATTTCATGTTTGCATTTTTTGTTCTCTTGATACCATTTTTCCCCTAGTGCCGATTTTTTTTGGTATCTTTTAGGTTAAGCCGAAATTCTTTCTTACTATTTCTCCCTTTTGTTTTTCGCTTTGTGCTGGATACACTCTTTCAGTTCACTCTCTAGCCTGTGACGAAACTCTTTCCCTTCTTTTCTTTTTTTCTGACCCCTTCTCCATTACTCTGTTGTGTTTCTTTCTTTGGATCCTTGCCTGAATACCGCTTACTCTTTCCCTCTCATCTTATTCGGGTTTATCTTGGTGCTAGCCGAATATATTCTTTCCTCTGCTGAATTTTCCCTACTTTGATCAAGGAGAACATTCGTGGCATCGCATGCTTTGATTATAGGTGGTGTTGGGGTTGGCCGAAAGTTGTTATTCTCTTCTCTTGGTTTACATTTCGGTAAGGAGTACACTTAGTCTAAGTTTATTACTTGTAAGGTTGCTAATGGATGGGATTTTTGGGTAGATTATCGCCAATAGGTGAAGGTTGTTGGTTAAGGGTGGTTTGAACCCTACTGGTTCTATCAAGGTGAAGCACGTGGTGTGTAGTGATCTCTTCTCCAAATAGGTGTGTAATAACCCTCGCAGTAGCTTAGATTAATATTCGCCGAAAGGCCAAAATGCTAAAATTTCGGCATTTCGAGAACTTGTGATTTTGCCTCTGGTTAGAGATGCGATAGATACGATATGATCGGTGTTTGGATCGATGGAATAGGTAAGAGCGCAATTTGGTGCCCGATGGTAAGTGGGGCTCCAATGGGCTGGAATTGGGCCCAATGGGCTTTCGAGCCCATTTGGGTAAAATGGACAAAAAATTAGAATTTGGAAAAGTTGCATGTAAACACGGTTAGTACTGTTGTAAGATTTAGGTTAAGTAGGCTTAGTGGGCTAAATCGACATTCGTAGGGCCCATTAGGGGTTTTGGGCCCAAAAGCCCGAATTTGATAAAGTGGGTTAAAGACCATTGTTTAAACACTCAAAAATATTAATAATTGTTAATGAACATGGAAATCTCATGATACTTGGTGAAATTATGAAATTACCCTTATAATATGAAAAAAGACTATTTCGCCCCTAGGTAAAAATGACCGTTGTACCCCTAGGGTTTAATCATGAATATAATGCATGAGATATTGTTATACATGATATGGCATGGTATGCACATGATATGCTATGATATACTCATTTTATGCATGGGTTGGGTTTTATATAAACGGAGGAAGTGCGAAAAAGGCTTTGCCCCAGTTATTAAAAGAGGCTAGGCCTCCAGTTATATGATAAAGCAGCTATGCTGCCAGTGGAGAGTTTGGTTGGGTGGGTTGAGTTATTCCCCACATGGAGAGCTTGGTTGGTACGATTGGAGAGTAGCGGATGGTGGGTTGAGTAGTCTCCCCAAATGGGCTTGCATATATTCATTGGTATTTCATGTGATATTGAAATGGGCCTATGGGCCGTACCATTTACAGTAAAGGCTTTGGCCCAGTGTTATGATTTATGAAAAGGCTTCGGCCCAGTAACCGTTAAATGAAAGGTTTCGGCCCAGTATATGTCGAGACTGAATTAGGGCTTAGGCCCAGTATACTGATATTAATTTGGGCTCTGAAAGGGACTTGTTGCACACTGAGTTTCCAAACTCACCCCTTTCCTTAACCTTGCAGGTGAGCCTTGATGTGGTGACTTGGAGCTGGAGGGGAATTCAGAGTGGCCGTGGTGATCGCTTTCGAACTTTGCAATAAGTAATCGGTTTTTTTTTAAATTTTATTTTAATGATTACTAGTATTTGGTTTTGGGTTGTAATAAGTCCATTTTAATTATTTTTCTGGGGTTATTTTATTTTATACTCTATATTTACTGATAATAATCCAAAATGGGTTAGGCTTATGGCGTGTTTGCAAAATGATACTTGTTTTCAAATAACGCAACGATACAATTAATCGGTTATCAAAATATCTACTTAAATAATTCCAACGTGATTTTTATTTTCCCAAAACCTAACCTCGCACCAAAGTGTGGCAATGGTTGTGGGCATGTCTAGGATTGGATCCAATCAAAAGCTTGGTACTTAAGCATCCTTCATGGCTCACCTCCTCTGTTTCGGATACCTATCTAGTGCACAGCTTCCATTCACTATATTAACTTAGCGAAGACTATCTTTTAAATCACTAAGAGGGACGTTGTAAGAGGTTTGGATTTTCTCAAAAACTTTAATGTGACACGTCGGATCTGGCCATAATGTCTGGGCCGAGTTTGGGTTGTTACATTTTGTGTATCAGAGCTAGGTTGCAACAACTCGGCTGTGGGTTTTAAACGGGTTTAAAATCGAGAATTTCAAAATAAAGGTATTTTAAATCAATTTTTAAGAATTTCTAAAAAGAAACCCATTTTTTTAATTTTTTGTGACCAAATACA
The DNA here is from genome assembly GCF_025698485.1 of Gossypium arboreum. NCBI lineage: Eukaryota > Viridiplantae > Streptophyta > Magnoliopsida > Malvales > Malvaceae > Gossypium > Gossypium arboreum. Next base: position 31,796,549 of record NC_069070.1, read on the forward strand.
TGTTTTAAGTTTTAAATGGTTTGGAGAAAGAAGTGGCACACTGAATCCTCGACACCAAGTCTGTAAGTATACCTTCTTTTACACCGTGTGGTATTGATATGATGCTATAGATAGAACTGAGACCCTACTATGGTACTTTAGATAGGGTAGAGCTGTAAAACAGTAGGATTGAGACTGTAGCTAGGCTACGATATTGCGAAAACAATCCCTGAATTGCTATATTTCCATAAGACATCTCGTAATAAATAACTAAAATATTAAACTAATGTCATAAAATTCGTAAGCAGATAATTCGAAATGAGTACAAGAGGAACTCGTGGATGAGGCCGTGGACGTGGTCGCGGAAGGGTGCAAGATGAATCTTCATCCTCAGGGCATTGGCCAGCTAAGGAGGCATCCGTGCCACAAGCAACTGAGGCTGGGTCACATGATCGGGCTGTGGGGGACGATGCTTTGTCCCAAGCGATGTTAAGGGTTTTGGAAAGGGTTGCTGGAGCTAGCACTGGGACAATGAATAGAGGATCCATCTCTGAGCGAGTCCGGGCCAACGGAGCAGAGGTTTTTAGGGGTGTATCTGGAGTAGCCCCAAACGTAGATGAATATTGGCTAGAGGCAACAAAGTGGATTATGGACGACCTAGATTGCTCTGTGGAGTAAAAGCTGAAGGGGGCCGTGTCATTGCTACGGGATGAGGCATACCAGTGGTGGATCATTGTAAGGGAGAGTACCCCTAATCGAACGAGTAACCTGGGAACTGTTCAAGACTGCTTTTAAGGGGAGGTATGTTGGAGCTAGTTATGTGGATGCCTGTCAAAAGGAATTTTTGAATCTAGCTCAGGGTAATAAGACTGTTGCGAAGTATGAGGCGAAATTCTTGAGGCTGAGTCGATATGCTAGATGGGATAGTTGTAACCGAATATGAGTGCAGTGTTTGATTCGAGGATGGCCTCCGCGATGAGCTTAGGGTGCTGATAGCTCCACAGAGGGAGCGTGATTTCGTTGCGTTGGTAGAAAAGGCTAAAATAGCCAAGGAAGTAAAAGTGCTGAACGGCAGAATCATGAGAGGGATCGACACAGATTCAGGAGGGATTCTAGACCCTCGGGTGCTGCATATAAAAATGCTAAAGGAGCTAGAATGGAGGAACTGGCTCGAGCAGTTCCGGTGAATACCTTTAGACTGCAGGCTTGCAGGGACTGTGGCAGAGTGCATCTGGGGGAGTGCTGGAAACAAACTGGAGCATGTTTTTGATGTGGGTCGAAGGAACATAAGTTCTGAGAGTGTCCTCGGAGAGCAGCTCGGGATCAAGTTGCAGAGCAAAGAGGTGTCCAACCGCTGGGAGGAGGACCACCACCACAGAGAGGCTGTGGGCAAGGTAGAGGTGGTAATCGTAATGGACGTGGACGTGGGGCACCTGGCAGGGGTCCTGGACATGCTGAAGCTCGACAACCGGCATTGGTTTATGCTACACGGCGTCGTGAGGAGGGTGATGCTCCTGATGTTATAACCGATACGTTCTTCATTCATAGCACGCCTTACACTGCTTTGATTGATGTTGGTTCCACTCATTCGTATGTTACCTGTAATGTATCTAGGGCGTTGGGTGAGCTTCCTGAGGAAACTGTGAGTGAGGTATCAGTGATAAGTCTTTTAGGACACTCGGTTAAGGTAGATAAACTCTTTAGGGAGGTGCCTTTAGAGATACAAGATAGGATATTTGTAGGAGATTTGATGAAGCTACCATTTGGGGAATTTAATCTTATTTTGGGAATGGACTGGCTAACTAAGCATAGGGCGACATTGGATTGTGCTGTTAAGAGAACAGTGCTAAGAACTGCTGAGGATGGGGAGATAATGGTCATAGGGGAGCGAAGGAACTATTTGTCCAATGTTTTCTCGGCTTTAAGGGCTGAGAAGTTGATTCGAAAAGGTTGTGAGGTGTTTTTAGCATTTGTAAGTCAAGCTGAACCTGAGGGGATGATTGTGGAGTCAATTAGGACCATCAAAGAATTTCAAGATGTTTTTCCTGAGGAGCTTCCTGGACTACCTCCGAACAGAGAAGTCGAGTTTGGAATCGACTTGTTACCTGGATTAGCTTCAGTGTCCATTGCACCTTACCGAATGGCACCAAAGGAGTTGGTGGAACTGAAAGCTCAGATTCAAGAACTGTTGGATAGAGGGTTTATAAGACCAAGTGTTTCTCCGTGGGGCGCACCAGTGTTGTTCGTAAAGAAGAAAGATAAGACCATGCGGATGTGTATTGATTATCGACAGTTGAACAAACTAACGATCAAGAACAAGTATCCTTTGCCAAGAATCGACGATCTATTTGACCAACTGAAAGGAGATTCAGTATTTTCTAAGATCGACCTTCGGTAAGGATATTATCAGTTAAGAGTCAAAGAAGAGGATATTTATAAGATGGCATTCAGAACTCGATATGGTCCTTACGAGTTTTTGGTTATGCCCTTTGGTTTGACTAATGCGCCGGCAACATTCATGGATTTGATGAATCGAGTATTTTAGCCGTACTTGGATCAGTTCGTAGTCGTTTTTATCGATGATATCTTGGTGTACTCAGAAATGGAAGAGAAGCATGATGAGCATCTTCGTATTGCGCTGTAAGTGCTAAGGGAAAAGCAACTCTATGCAAAGTTCAGTAAGTGCGAGTTTTGGTTGAGTGAAGTAACTTTCTTGGGGCATGTTGTGTCTGCTGAGGGGATCAAGGTAGACCCTCGGAAGATTGAGGCGATTCTGGAGTGGAAGCCACCGAGGTCAGTAACTGAAATCTGAAGTTTTCTGGGGTTGGCAGGTTATTATCGTAGATTTGTGGAAGGATTTTCTGTGTTGGCAGTTCCGTTAATGAAACTTATAAGGAAGGGAGCATCGTTTGTTTGGACAAATAAGCAGCAAGAGGCTTTTGAGAAGTTAAAGAAGGTTATGACGGAGGTACCAGTGTTGATTCAGCCAGAGTCTGGTAAGGATTTCACTGTGTACAGTGACGCGTCACATGTAGGTTTGGGCTGTGTGTTGATGCAAGAGGGTAAAGTGGTCGCTTATGCTTCACGACAGTTGAAGCCTCATGAGGTAAACTATCCTACTCATGACTTGAAGTTGCCAGCGGTGATCTTTGCTCTTAAGATATGGAGGCACTACTTGTATGGAGAGAGATGCATTATCTATACGGATCATAAGAGTCTTAAGTACTTGCTGACTCAAAAGGAGCTGAATCTTAGACAACGAAGGTGGATAGAGTTGTTAAAGGACTATGACTGTTCGATTGAGTACCATCCAGGTAAGGCAAATATCGTGGCTAATGCGTTGAGTCGAAGGATTGTGGCGGAGTTGAAGGCAATGTTTGCTCGTTTAAGCTTGTATGACGATGGAAGCTTATTGGCAGAATTACAAGTGAGGCCGACTTGGGTGGAACAGATTAAGAAGCAGAAATTGGTGGATGAGTCATTGGTTTCTCGGTTTCAGCAAGTTGAGAAGGGGGAGAATGCAGACTTTGGATTAAATGGTGATGGGGTTCTTTATTTTAGAGAAAGAATTTGTATGCTGAAGGACTCTGATTTGAGATTGATGATTTTGAGATAGGCTATTGGTGGACCTTGTGCTATGCATCCAGAACGGAGTAAGTTGTATCGAGACTTGCAAGAGCTATATTGGTAGCTTGGGCTTAAGCGAGAAGTGACCGAATTTGTGGGAAAATGTTTGACGTGTCAACAAGTAAAGGCCGAGTGTCAACTGCCTTCAGGATTATTACAGCCAGTAAAGATACCACTTTGGAAATGGAAAAGGGTAACCATGGATTTTGTGAGTGGTCTGTCATTGACACCTTCCAAGGACTCAGTTTGGGTGGTTGTGGATAGGCTGACGAAATCTTCCCATTTCATACCTGTCCGAACCGATTACTCACTTCAGAGGTTGGCCAAGTTGTATGTGGCAGAGATAGTACGGTTGCATGGGGTACCAGTATTGATAATTTCTGATCGAGACCCAAGGTTTACATCTCGGCTTTGGCAGAAGTTGTATGAGGCGTTGGGAACGCGATTGGATTTTATTACAGCTTTTCATCCTTAGTCGGATGGGCAGTCAGAGAGGGTCATTCAGATTCTAGAAGATATGTTAAGGGGTTGTGTTATCGACTTTAAGGGCAGTTGGGAGGATTACTTGCTGTTGGCGGAGTTCGCGTATAACAACAGTTACCAAGAAAGTATTCAAATGGCTCCTCACGAGGCACTGTATGGGCGAAGGTTTCGTTCGCCTACTTGTTGTGCAGAGTTGGGGGAAAGGCAAGTACTTGGACCGGAGTTAGTAGCAGATACTGAAGACAAAGTTAAGGTGATCAGGAATCGGTTAAAGGAGGCAGCGGATCGACAAAAGTCTTATACTGATCTGAAGCGTAAGGATATTGAGTATGCTGTAGGGGACACGGTCTTTTTAAAGGTTTCGCCTTGGAAGAAAATATTAAGGTTTGGTAAGAAGGGCAAGTTGAGTCCACGGTTTATTGGGCCTTATTGGATCTTTAAGCGGATAGGGCTGGTGGCTTATCAGCTAGAGTTACCTCCAGAGCTGGATCGTATTCACGATGTCTTTCATGTGTCCATACTAAGGCGATATTGTTCTGGCCCTACTCATATCGTGCCAGTGGCAGAAATTGAGGTACAGACGGATTTGACCTTCGAAGAAGAACCTGTGTAGATACTTGATCGTGACGTCAAGGTGTTGAGAAGAAAGTCAGTCCCATTGGTGAAGGTACTTTGGAGAAACCATGGCAAAGAAGAAGCTACTTGGGAGTCAGAGGAGGCGATGCATCAACAATACCCTCAATTGTTTGGATCAGGTAAAATTTCGAGGCCGAAATTTCTTTAAGGAGGGTAGAGTTGTAACACCTTGATTTTCGGGATTTTCGTAATTTCTGAGAATTTGGTAAAATTTTTTAAAATTTGGTATTTGGTTTTGAAATTCATAATTGGAGTGTGTAAATGGGCTTATGGAAGGCCCATCTGTTGGCCAAAACCCGACAGAATTTTTGAAGTTTGGACTTAAGGAGTTAGGGGCATTAGATAGGTGGCCTTATCAAAAGATGTGGGTAGAAGGTGACATAAGAGAGCATCTGGCAAAGCGGTTAAGTGACGCCACTAAGGAGCTAAAGAAGTGGCATGTAAGTAGTTGGGGGAAGCCAAGGTTCTATTCACTAAGCTGGCAATTGTGTTGTTATTTTTATGACTTGAGCATGCAGGAGTTTGAGGCCGTATGAAACTCTGTTGGAGAGAGTTTGAATCAGTCAAATGCATGAATTTAGGAGTGATAAGGGGAGAGATTTTGGGGATTTGAATTGGAAGGAGTTGGAGCCTAATAGGGGTGCTTGTGAGTGCAATTTCGGCCAAGGGGTTTTGGGAAGTGTGTTTTCAGCAATTAGGAAGACTGTGGGTGCCGAATTATTCTTAGACTATTTCATGTTTGCATTTTTTGTTCTCTTGATACCATTTTCCCTCTGGTACCGATTTCTTTTGGTATCTTTCAAGTTAAGCCGAAATTCTTTCTTGCTATTTCTCCCTTTTAATTTTCGCTCTGTGCCGAATACACTCTTTCGGTTCACTCTCTAGCCTGTGCCGAAACTTTTTCCCTTCTTTTCTTTCTTTCTGACCCCTTCTCCATTACTCTGTTGTGTTTCTTTCTTTGGATCCTTGCCCGAATACCGCTTGCTCTTTCCCTCTCATCTTATTCGGGTTTATCTTTGTGCTAGCCGAATATATTCTTTTCTCTGCTGAATTTTCCCTACTTTGATCAAGGAGAACGTTCGTGACATCGCATGCTTTGATTATAAGTGGTGTTGGGGTTGGCCGAAAGTTGTTATTCTTCTCTCTTGGTTTACATTTCGGTAAGGAGTACACTTAGTCTAAGTTTATTACTTGTAAGGTTGCTAATGGATGTGATTTTTGTGTAGATTGTCGCCAATAGGTGAAGGTTGTTGGTTAAGGGTGGTTTGAACCCTACTGGTTCTATCAAGGTGGAGCACGTTATGTGTAGTGATCTCTTTTCCAAACAGGTGTGTAATAACCCTCGCAGTAGCTTAGATTAATATTCGCCGAAAGGCCGAAATGGTAAAATTCCGGCATTTCGGGAACTTGTGATTTTGCCTTTGGTTAGAGATACGATAAATACAATATGATCGGTGTTTGGATCAATGAAATAGGCAAGAGCGCAATTTGGTGCCCGATGGTAAGTGGGGCTCCAATGGGCTGGAATTGGGGCCAATGGGCTTTCGGGCCCATTTGGGTAAAATGGACAGAAAATTGGAATTTGGAAAAGTTGCATGTAAACACGGTTAGTACTGTTGTATGATTTGGGTTAAGTAAGCTTAGTGGGCTAAATCGGCATTCGTAGGGCCCATTAAGGGTTTTGGACCCAAAAGCCCGAATTTGATATAAAGACCATTGTTTAAACACTCATAAATATTAATAATTGTTAATGAACATGGAAATCTCATGATACTTGGTGAAATTACAAAATTACCCTTATAATATGAAAAAAGACTATTTCGCCCTTAGGTAAAAATGATCGTTTTACCCCTAGGGTTTAATTATGAATATGATGCATGAGATATTGTTATACATGATATGGCATGGTATGCACATGATATGTTATGATATGCACATGATATGCTATGATATACTCATTTTATGCATGGGTTGGGTTTTATATAAATGGAGGAAGTGCGAAAAGGGCTTTGCCCTAGTTATTAAAACAGGCTAGGCCTCCAGTTATATGATAAAGCAGCTATGCTGCCAGTGGAGAGTTTGGTTGGGTGGGTTGAGTTATTCCCCGCATGGAGAGCTTGGTTGGTACGAGTGGAGAGTAGCGGATGGTGGGTTGAGTAGTCTCCCTAAATGGGCTTGCATATATTCATTGGTATTTCATGTGATAGTGAAATGGGCCTATGGGCCATACCATTTACAGTAAAGGCTTCGGCCCAGTGTTTTGATTTATGAAAAGGCTTCAGCCCAGTAACCGTTAAATGAAAGGCTTCGACCCAGTATATGTCGAGACTGAATTAGGGCCTAGACCCAGTATACTGATATTAATTTGGGCTCTGAAATGGGCTTGTTGCACACTGAGTTTCCAAACTCACCCCTTTTCCTTAACCATGCAGGTGAGCCTTGATGTGGTGACTTGGAGTCGGAGGGGGATTCAGAGTGGCCGTGGTGATCGCTTTCGAACTTTGCAATAAGTAACCGGTTTTTTTTAAATTTTATTTTAATGATTACTATTATTTGGTTTTGGGTTGTAATAAGGCCATTTTAATTATTTTTCTGGGATTATTTTATTTTATACTCTATATTTACTGATAATAATCCAAAATGATTTAGACTTAGGGCGCGTTTTCAAAATGATACTTGTTTTCAAATAACGTAACGATACAATTAATCGGTTATCAAAATATCTACTTAAATAAATTCCAACACGATTTTTATTTTCCCAAAACCTAATCATGCACCAAAGTGTGGCAATGGTTGTGGGCATGTCTAGGATTGGATCCAATCAAGAGCTTGGTACTTAAGCAGCCTTCATGGCTCACCTCCTCTATTTCGGATACCTACCTGGTGCACAGCTTCTATTCACTATATTAACTTAGCCAAGACTATCTTTTAAATCACTAAGAGGAACGTTGTAAGAGGTTTGGATTTTCTCAAAAACTTCAATGTGACACGTCAGATCCGGCCATAACGTCTGGGCCGGGTTTGGGGTGTTACAAGATGTTATGACCGGTAATTAGAAAGATTCAAGAGAAGTGTTGAAGGAAGAAGAAGAAAGCACTGAAAACCTGGAACAAGAAAATGATAAACTGATATTTTAGTTAGATTGATGAAATCAGAGTATGGAACATCAGGAACTGGTAAACTCATCTTCAAAAAAAAATGAAACCTTCTATTTTAGCACCACCTGTCTTAGAATTAAAACCCCGTCCTCATCATTTGGAACATGGGTATTTGGGAGAAGAGAACACCTTATCGATAATTACTGCAACGAGTCTGTCGCAGGGCTAGAAGGGGTATTATTGGATGTTTTAAAAAGGTACAAGAAAGTGATTGGATGGACTATCGCAAACATTAAAGGAATCAATCCAGCCTTATGCCAGGATAAGTTCAAACTGGAAGGGGGAAAGAAACCAGTCGTAGATGCACAACAACATTTAAATCCAACCATGAAGGATGTAGTAGAAGATTTACTTAAATGGATGGATGCCAGAATAGTCCATGCTATTTCTTATAGTAAATAGGTGAGCCCAACGTAGTGTGTACCTAAAAAAGGAGGATTAACAGTAGTAAAGAATGAGAAGAATGGATTCATCCCAACTTAGAAAACAATTGGATGGAGGGCGCGTATTGATGATAGGAAATTGAATGATACGGCTAAAAATGATCACTTTCCTTTCCCATTTATTGATCAGATGCTCGATAGATTAGGAGGAAGAGAATATTATTGCTTCCTTGATGGATACTCTGGATACCATCAGATTTCTATACACCCCAATAATTAGGAAAAAAACCACCTTTACATGTCCCTTTGGTATATATGCTTTCAAGCGCATGACATTCAGGTTATGCAATACCTCAACAACTTTTATGAGATGTATGATTGCTATCTTTACATGTATGTTAGAAGATGGCCTTAACATGTTTATAGAAGATATCTCGGTATATGGAGACTCATTCTAGGAATGTGTAGATAATCTCGAGAGAATGTGTCAAAGATTTGAAAAAACCAACCTGATACTTAGTTGGGAGAAGTACCATTTTATGGTAAAAGAAGGAATAGTTCTAAGACATCAGATCTCTAAGAAAGCCCTAGAAGTAGATAAAAAGAAAATCGAAGTCATAAAAAATTTGCCAATTCCCACTACGATTCATGGGGTAAGAGATTTCTTGGGACACACAGGTTTTTATAGCTGATTTATTAAAGATTTCGCTCAAATCTCAAAGCCGCCGAACTAACTTTTATAGAAAGATATGCCTTTTATGTTTAATAAGGAACATATTGAAGCTTTTTAGGTAATAAAAGAAAAACTCACCTCTGCATCTATTATTATTAATCATGACTTCTCAAAACCTTTTGTTATTATGTGCGATGCTAGTAACTACGCTGTAAGAGCAGGATTGGGACAAAAGAGGGACAAGATATTCTACGCCATTCATTACGCAATTAAGACATTGAACTCAACACAATGTAATTAAACTACCACGGAAAAAGAAATGCTACCCATTGTGTTCACGTGTGGGAAATCTCATCCTTATTTGATGGCACACAGAGTATATGTTTATACAAATAACTCTACATTGAAATATGTGATAAAAAAGAAAGAGACTAAAGCTTGATTGATGAGGTGGGTACTATTGCTTCAAAAGTTTGACCTTTGGATAATAGTTCAGAAAGGAACAAATAATAAAATAGTTGATCATCTATCAAGGTTGAAAACTAGAACAAAAACAAAAGATGTTGATGTGGTAAACGAAACTTTCACTAATAAGCAATTATTTAAAGTGGATTTGTATTTAGACGGGCACAAGGATGATAAAATGCCATGGTATGCTGATTGTATTAAATATATAGCCCTAGGTGTCTTCCCAATAAATTCCTCTTGGAAACAAAAATAGAGGATTATCCACGAGTCAAAAAAATATATTTGGAAAGAAACGTATGTTTTTTTGACAATGTGCAGATCAATGGATTTGAAGATGCGTAGCAAAAGAAAAGAAAGATGGTATCCTAAAAGGATGCCACACATCACTGTGTGGTGAACATTTCATAGGAAAAAGGACCATAAAAAAGATATTGAAATCAGGATTCTATTGGCCCACCATGAATAAAGGCGCCTACGATTTTGTGCTGAAGTGTGACAGATGCCAACGAACTGGAACTATATCGAAGAGGGATGAAATGTTGCAAACTAGAATCCTAGAGGTAGAAATATTTGATTATTGGGGAATCGACTTCATAGGGCCTTTTCCAAGATCATTTAGAAACCAGTATATTCTGTTGGTCGTAGATTATGTCTCCAAATGGGTCTTCACAATGAATTTGCCCACCAATGATACAAGGCCAATAGTAAAATTCTTGAGGAAAAATATATTTTCAAGATTTGGAACTCCACAAGCTCTCGTAAGTTATGAAGGATCTCATTTTTTTAGTAAACAGTTCCAATCAATCATGGCTAAATATAGTCAAAGATATCGAATCACAACAACATATCATCCTCAAGCAAATGGATAAGTAGAAGTGTCCAGCCGAGAAGTCAAAAAAATTTTGGAAAAAATAGTAAACTCGAGCAGGAAAGATTGGGCACTTCGATTAGACAATGCACTATGGGCATACCGAACAACATCTGATAAGACTATAATGCATTTTTAGCTTATATCATGGATTTTAGAATTTTTGAAATGAAATTTGATCAAGTACAGAAAATTTGCGAGTTTATAGATGTTTTTCCTGAAAAACTATCGGGATTATCATCAGAACGGGATGTTGAGTTCACTATTGAGTTAGTGTCAGGGATTAATCCGGTCTCAGTTGCTCAATACAGAAAGACTCTAATAGGGTTAAAAGAATAAATATATGTTTCCTGGTCTTAAAGATCTATTTGATTAGTTGAAAAGTGCTATAGTGTTTTTGAATATAGATATCCATTTGACTATTATCGGTTACAAGATAAAGACATAGATGTAACGAAAACAACGTTCAGAACCAGTTATGGACATTACAAGTTTCTAGTTATACCTCTTGGATTTCATAATGCTTTTACAGCATATATCAATCTGATGAATCAAGTTTTTCAACCACATTTCAACTGGTTCGTTGTTGTTTTTATTGATGATATACTGATGTTTTATAAAAACTAATTTAGAGCATGCTCGGCATTTAAAATTTTGTATTAAAGATGATTCATTAAGAATTTCTCAATAATGGTAATGTCGATGACAAAGCTAGTACAGGAAAATGTCATGCTAGGAGTGTTTTGACCAGTTGAAAACTTTATTGACAGAAGCTCTAGTATAGATTCAACCTAAATACATGAAGGAATTTATTGTTTACAGTAATGTTTCACTCAGATGATCTTGAATCATATTGATTTGATTATTACAAAGTTTATTGTAAACTATTAATTCTTTAGAAAATTTATGAGATACAAAGAAAAGATTCAAATTTTGTAGCCAAACGAGAACAGATTTGGAATGATCAAATCACTAATCTTAGTATTGATTATGATAATAGATTTTATTTTCGAAATCAAATATATGTTTTGAACAATTCTGAAATTATATGAGACATCTTAACTAGGTTCATAGCAGTGTCTACTTAAGTTAAACTAGGCGGCAAGAAAATTTATAATGACTTGAGACAAAATTACTAGTGGTCAAGAATAAAACATGAAATTTCTAAGCTTGTACTGAGACATCTATATGTCAGTAGTTAAAATTTGAGTATCAAATTCTGTCCAAATTATTACGGCTTGTTTTGATTTTCGATTGGATATGAAGGCGAATTATGATGGCTTTCGTAACTAGATTGCATTTGACGTCGAGAAAGCAAGACTTGATCAGGGTTATTATTGTCAGACTAATGAAATTGGCTCATTTTATTCTATTCAGAATAGATTGCTCACCTGAAAAGGTAGTTAAGTTATTCTGAAGTAAACTTCATGAAGCTATGGCACAAATAGACGGACAGCTAGAATAGGTAATTCAAATTTTGAAGGACATATTATAGTGTTGTATCGTTGAGTTTACTTGGGCGAGAACAAGTTAGTTGGGACAAATTTAATTTGGAAAATTGAAGAATATTTAAGAACACAGTAATCAAAACTAGTATTAGGTGAGAAATTTTGAGGACAAAATTTTCTAAGGGGAAGAGTTATAATAGCCCTTTTTCAGTGGTTTCAAAAATCGTGATTTCGGGCTCCAAATTCGACGAGTGATTCCGTAAATATTATTATTTAATATTTGCAAGTCAAATATTGTATTATTGTAAATTTTAATTTGATATTTTTTATTTGAATGAATAGTTAAGTTCAAGTGGTTTGTCCCTAAGGTCAAATAGTTTTGGAAAATAAGGTATTGGGACCTCATTTCTGTAAACCAAGGCTGTACATATTTTATTAAATATTTACGGATTGGTTATATAGGTTTATTGAAATTTGGTTCAAAAATTTCAATATTTGGATAGTTAATTAAGGAAAAAGGACTAAATCGTAAAAACTGTAAAAGCCAATCATTATAGATTTTTAATTGTTAAAAGCTTTAAAAGGTAAACATTCAAGGACTGGCTTGGCAATTAGTCCATAATGTATTATAGTGGATGGTTGAAGTGGATAATTGGTTTTGTTTTGTTAATTATTAAATTAAATAAACAATAAAATATGTAAAATAAAGTAACTAAAGTGGAGGGAAAGAGAAGGAAAATTCATTCTCATCTTCCTCCACCATAAAAACATCACTAGAGAAGAAAAAAATGGAAGCTTTAAGTTCTTCAATAATCAGCCCCTTGCATGTAAATGTAAACGACACCCTTTTTTTTTTGTAAATTTTACGTTTTCGAGATTGTTGTAGCTTAACCTAGCTAACCCAGGGAGTAATTCATAAAACTTTTAAATATTTTTAGTTATGCCATTGATGAAATTATTGTATTTTTGAAGTTTGGTGGTAGATTTATAAGCTTGATAGTTAAATAGGACTATTTTGTAAGGTAGTTTTTAGAGATTTCAATGTTTAAGGATTAAATTGTTAGAATACTAAAAATTCTTGAAATTCTTGTAAAGTTATGATAAATATGGGTTATAAAGGGACCATAAGAAATTTTTTCAGCTTGGTTTAAGCTTAATTGTGTTTAGATTTGGAAGTTTCACGTTTAGGAGCTAAATTGAATAAAAAGTAAAAGTGTAAAATATTGATAAATGGTTGTATATGTGAAATTAAGTGTTTTAAAGTAATTGAAATGGTTATTTAATGAAAATATTATATTTAGATCAAGAGACAGATCAGACGGTTGAAAATCGTGGGAAAGAAAAAGTTGTCAAGTAGTCGTTGTTGAAGTGTTCATAGCTATAGCATTTAGGTAAGCTCATATTATATTTTGGTTATGCATGTTTATGTTTTGAATTAAAATTGAATATATGTGAATGGGTATATAAATATGTATATGTACGTACTTATGATTTACTGGGTTAAGTAAGGAAAGTTTTGAAAACGGAAGCAAAGAACTAATTTGTAAAATATGGAAAAGGTATATGTCTGAATTGAATTATAACATTATATGGATTACAAATGCTTATGTGGATATGGTACAATACCATGGAAATGTAAAGGATTATGTAATCTATTGAATAGTTATGAAATAAAATATAAATAGATCGAAATGTAAAGTACAGAAATGTTAGAAGTTGAAAACGAATAATATTATGACATGTTATGCGTTAATCTTTTGGAATATGGTATTATGCTATAAAGACGCAAAGATTACGGAATTTTTCTGATCAAGGCAAAATATAGCATGTAAAGGTTATGGTATACAAGATAAGCCCGTGTGCATGTAGTGAATAGCTAGGATACAAATGACATGTCATTAGGGCGTAATAGGCTTTGTGCCAATGTATATTTAGCAGGTACTATGTACCTGTGATGGATACCATACCGATGGCTTGAGGTCCTGCATGTGTTGTGGATTTTTTGAAGATTGCATAAGCAGCATTGTGTATCGATTAATGTCCTTATGTTAGCTCGTATGAGCATTACCCTCTCGTGTATCCGAGGTCAATTTACTATTGTTCTCCGAGCAAAACAGTTAACTATCGAAATGGAAATGGAGTAGAAAGATATGATGATTTATATATTGATATATGATTATTGACATGTTATGTTAGGTTATACAAATTGATTATATGGAAATAGTTATATGAAATGGTTATATAAATAAGATATATGAAAATAGATATATGAAATGGAACATTGGATATAGACATTTGAAGTGAAAATGTGAAATGTGAAATGAATAGATGATGGATGAACGTCATATCAAATGTGTTTATCGGTATATGTTTTATGACATAAAGAAGTTAAACGTTTTCATAGATGTGAATTTACTAATCTTGTGAGACCTGTGATGTGTATAGGTAATTAAATGAACTCATGACCTTGGTTATGATTTTTATTGTGAAAGGTTTATGGTAAGTTAAAGTTTGAGTTTAGTATGAACTTACTAAGCTTTACACAAGCTTACCTCGTTTTGGTTTTTCTTCCTTGTAGATCATTAGATACGAGCTATTGGTTGGATTGCTTTTGAATATCACAATATCTGACAACTTAATCGGTAACTAATTGATCACTTAGGTCAGGTTATAAGTGGCATGTAAATAGGGTTTTTGGTATATATATATGTTATGATCATTTAGTTTGGTTTTGTGCCATTTGAAATATGTAATATTTATTTTGATGTAAATCCTTAATGGAATTTTGGGTCGGTTTGCATTTGATATTTGAAATATAAGGCATTGTTGGTTTGTTGAATTGGCACATACATGATAGGTTAATTGATGAAATTGAAGTAATGATTTTGGAGTTTGGTGATTTATGTTGATTTGGTAAATGTATAGGCATGGAATGCTAATTTGTTTAGGTTTAAATGGTGGATGTTTATGTTTGAATTTTGGTGCCAATGAAGGCATATTGGTTAGAAACATAGGTTGATTATGAAATGTTATGTTTTGGCACGTTTTGAATAGGCTTGAATGTTTATTAATGTATGGCTTGGAACCTTTATTTTGGTATGTGAATTGGCTTGTGTTTGAAGGTGAATTTAGGCACACATAGCCTGTGACACGGTCTTTCACACAGTTGTTTGACACTATTATGTGGTCTATTTGATTTTAGGTACAGGATGTTCCACATTGTCATAGATTGTTACATTGCCTGGCTACATGACCGTGTGACCCTATATTTCACAACATTGAATTGTACATGGTTTTAGGATACGGGTGTGTAGTGTATCACCACACGGCCTCAGCCTTGTCACACGGCCGTGTGGCTTCTATTTACACTTTTTACTCAAAATTTCGTAGAAATTTCAATTTAATTTAGAATTGATCACGGGTTATTTTAACAGTTTTGTATGCTCATTTAAGGCTCGGTTACATTTGATTATCATTGAATGATTATAATTATATTATATCATGAATTGTTTGATCATTTATATACTAGTTAAGATTGATGTTTTACAGTTATAATACCTTATATCTCGGTCAGATGATTGGACTGGGTATAGGGTGTTATACTTTAGGTCAGAAAAAGGAGCTCCCTTTCCAAAATATTATAGATGCCATGCCGACAAAGCTTGATGTGATGGTAGAAATTATCCAATACAATACTCAAATGATCGAAACAATGACGTCCCATATTAATCGAGAAGCAACGGAGTATGGTTTTCTGCAACCAAGTTGGTCAGGGAAGCTGTAGGGAGTAGAAATTCATACCTTGAGTGAGGAAGAGTTAGGTATTCGACCGCAAGATTAAAGTAGTTCTCCTTTCAAGAGTAAAGGGAAGCAACCATTGATCGAGAAGTCAAGCTCTGACTCAGAATAGTTTCATGCTTTCTCAATTTTAATTTTAATTTTATTTATTTATGCGTCATGTAAACTGTATTAAACTTCATTACTTTTGGACTTATATTTCTATTTTTATATTTCGTATGTTGTTCGGTTGTTTTTTATTTTTTATGTTCGTTTCATGTGCAGCGAATTACCTTGAAAGACTATGCAACATTCGTGAGCTTTGACGATGAGGTAGACCTCTAAGCTTGTTTGACGCTCGATTCTAGGGAAGTTGGTAACCTTCTATCTCTTTTCGGGAACACATTGAAGACAATGTAGTCTAATTATGGGGGATTTATATAATTTTATGTGTTTTATTTGTTCTTGCTTTTATGTTATTTTGTGTGTTTATTTTATTTTTAAGCCTTTTCCAAAAAAAAATTCAAAATAATTTTTTCAATTTTTTTTTTGTAATTCCATGGTGCTCGGACAATAATTAGGTAATAAGTATTTAGTTGTAAATATTGAAAGTACATTGAATTGTCCAACGTGTAAATTTCAAATGATACTAGACAACTTGATGCTCTTAATTGTAGACTAAATAGTTCATTTAGTTAATATGTATAATAGAGTAGAGGCAATAACCTAAATGAAAATGTATAAAGTCTACTGCACGATGAATAAAGTATACAAATCCTTATAGATAAATAATTTGAATTGTTAATTGTTAATTGTTCGTTCAAATAGATGTATACTTGATAGAATTCCTATTGTGTGATTAATTTGGGAAAGACCTTAGGCATTGTTTGAATTAGTCAAGAGCCTAAACGCTTACCTTTTACTATGTACCCCTATTTCCCACTTCTTTGAGCCTCAAGTACCCTTTCCTTGTAACCATAAAATCAAAGCCTTAAGCCTAAACGAGTCTAGTACTCAATCCTTCTCTGTCATGATCTTTAAAATGCACTATGTAATGGACGCCAGGCCATGAACATTGAGGGCTAGGTAGAGACATGATGGTGACTTTGTATGTGAAAAAGAAAATGAAGAGATTACGCGATTTAGTACATAATAATAAAAAAAGTGAACGAAAGAGTGCAAAATGAAGAAAAAGAGAGCTAAATCAAAGTTAAGCTCAAAAAAGAACATATTTCGGTTCACAATTACCAATTTTTTGTGTACTAATATCGCATAATACCTTATTACATTTTGGAGAAATAAGGTAGACAAAGGAAGGAGAAATAAGAAGGTAAGCTTGTAAATAAATTGGGGGCGAGTAGGAAAAATGTTATGTGTTTAACCATTTATAGTGCTTGAACCTGTTTTGAGTGCCTATTGTATCAATTTCGAACCGCTCTAAGCCTTAGAATGCTACAGGCCTAGAATACCTTTAGGACCAAATAATTCATCAATACAAAAATTTGTGAATAGCTTGCATTTGTTTGAACAAATATGACTAATTCTTTTTAAATATCTATAAGCGATCCGCATAATTTATTTTGATGGATAACACTTGTACATATATTCATTTCCTTTGCCTCTATTCTATTGACATTTTAACTTAGTGAACTAATTGTGGGGTAGAGGACATAGAGATGAAGGACACAGAAAATGAGACGGGATTTTCTATGGCTGTAGCAATCGCTCCTAAGGGAGAAAGCCGGTTCGAGGAACCAAAAGAGTACAGAGTAGAACAATTTTCTGATTCCCGTAGCTTGGATTTTGTGGTTTCTGAATAGTAAGGTTCACATCTAGTTTCTGCAACTCAACAAGAGGACGAATGTCATCTTGATGATGATGACACTTTGGATGCTCACAACGATGTTGAGGGTCAAATTGAGCAAGAACGGGTTAACCAACTAGATTGGTGGAGGCATTGCAAGGAACTGTTGGGTCCTTTGGAAAACACGTCTGAGAAAATTATACCCTTTATAGTTAAACCTTCAAACTTGGAATTGAAGCCTCTTCCCAAAACTTTAAAGTATGGGTATTTAAGAGAGAGCAACACGTTACCTATGATTATCTCTACTCAGTTGGTTCTGAAATACGAAGAGGCTTTACTTCAAGTGTTAAAAGCACATAAGAGGGCCATTGGATGGACTATTGTGGATATTAAGAGTATAACTGTAACACCCTTAACCCGTATCTATCACCGGAATAGGGTTACAAGGCATTACCAGATAACGCACCTCATTCATATACATTTATACATTCATACTCAAAATCCATTCAAAACATTCACAATGTCCCTTGTAAGGCTCTACAAGACCTTAAAACATACTTAGAACTGGTTTGGGACTAAATCGATAACATTTGCAAACTTTGGGAAACATGGAAAATTTTTCAACATTAAAGGGTCACATGCCCATGTGAACAGGCTGTGTGCCTCACACGGCCACCAGACACGCCCGTGTCACAAGCTATGTGAGAACAAGGCATACATTCTGACTTGCACCACACAGTCAAGGAAACACTTGTGTGCTATGACCGTGGGAAAATTGGAGAGGTTACTAACTTGTGCCACACGGCCGGCCACACGCCCATGTGTTAGCCCGTGTGTCACACACAGCCAATAGACACTCTCGTGTGTCTAGATCGTGTCAAACCTGTAGGGTATACTGACTTAATTCGAAAGGGTACCCTAGGGGACACACGGCCGTGTAACATGACCATATATCGCACACAGTTGAGACACAAGCCTGTGTCTCTGCCTGTGTGGAAAAAAAAATAGGCCACTTGTAAAGCCAATTTGCCACCCTTTTCTCATGCATACATAGCAACCAAATTGGTACCATTTCAACACATATATAGGCAGCTAAAACATGCCAATTTATACACATATCATGCCATCTATCCACAACCATTTTAACTATTCAATTCCGTATTCAAAAACATACCAAAACAATATATCAAGACTTACATAAGCTCTAAATGCATTTCTCATCCAATTATCATCTATATCATGACAAAAATTGCACCATATCATCATCTTAAATTCAAACCACAATATGCCAATCTTCCAAGCATTAATACATCAACTAATAATTAACCAAATGAACAACCATTTAGCTATATCAACAACTATGGCAAACATACGAAAACAAGCCAACATATAAGGCATTATATACCTCACATATATCACTTATCAAACATATAATTCAAGCCAACTTAAACGTCCATACACACCTACATTTACAAGCCAAATCTTATGGCTAATATCATAACTCAAAACATACTAAGATGAAACTAGCCTATACATGCCATATTCCATATATACAAAGCTTTAAAAGTACCAACCAAATGATTGATAGTCTGATGACGCTTCCCGACGATCCCCGAGTCCAAGTTAGCTTTGATTCTCTATAAAACATAAACAAATAACACATAGTAAGCTTCATAGCTTAGTAAGTTCATACTAAATATACTCAACAGTTCATAATATACAAATCATCAATTTGTACTAATTAATATCTAAATCATGGTGACCAACAAACTTTCCTCATACTTAGTCAAGTGTTTATGAACAAATTCATAACGTCTTCTGTTTGGATTTCATGCTTTATATGTATGTACCTGTACAAATTCATATCAAACTCATACTTTTACGTCGTAATGTTGAATACTCGATATCTCGCACACTAAGTGCAAAAGCATAGCTGAAGTTATTATAATCTCGCACGCTAAGTGCCTTTCATAGTTGACGTTATCTCAGTCTCCCACACTACGTGCCATATATAGTCGAAGCTATTCTGATTCGCACACTAAGTGCTTTATATAGCCGAAGCTATCTCGATACGCACACTAAGCGCCAAACATAATCGATTCCTTGTCGTACACAACCATCGTCTCATATATATAATTTATGCAATATTAAAGCATTAAAAATATAATTGTAATGATGTTTGTCACGTACGAACTTACCTCGGATGTAAAAACAACGAAACTAGTCGATTAGTCAAGTACTTAATTATATAATTACCATTTTGTTCTCTTCTAATTTTTGGTTGGAAAAGATTAGAAATAATGAACTATTTTGTTATGCTTTGTTATAATTAACTTAATTATATAATTACCATTTTAACCTTAATTAAAACATTAACAAAACATTTAATGGTTGACCATTTATGTCAAATTCCACTAATCATGGTCTAATCACATCATAAGGACCGCACATTTAATAAACCATAGCAGTTGGGCACTTTTAACTATAGCATGCTACTTTTGCATTTTACGCAATTTAATCCTTTTCTCAATTTAAGCACTCAAACATTAAAATTAGCTCATGAAATTTTCACACATATATATTCACATACTATAAACACAATAAATAATATTAAAATAATTTTCTAACCTTGGATTTGTGGTTTTGAAACCACTGTTCTGATTTAGCTAAAATCGGGCTGTTACAACTCTCCCCCATTAAGGATTTTCGTCCCTGAATCTTAGCAGTGAATAGGTTTTGGTATTGCTTTCTCATAGCATCCTCGGGTTCCCACGTAGCTTCTTCAACCCCGTGTCGATGCCATAATACTTTCACTAATGCAATATTCTTATTTCTCAGCTTTTTGATCTCGCGAGCGAGAATTCGAATCGGTTCTTCACTGTATGATAAGTCTTACTAAATCTCAACTTTGGTCGGGGAAATACCATGCAAAGGATCAGATCGGTATCGTCGAAGCATCAATACATGAAATAAATTATGAATCTTTTCTAATTCAGACGGCAATGCTAACCGATAAGCCACTGGTCCAATTTGCTTGATAATTTCATACAGTCTAATGAATCTCGGACTTAATTTGCCTTTATGACCAAATCGAAGTATTTTCTTCCATAGAGATACTTTCAAAAACACTTTATCCCCAATCTGAAACTCAATATCTTTCTGTTTCAAATCTGCGTTGGATTTCTAACGATCTGACGCTGATTCCAGACTATCACGAATTACTTTCACTTTTTCTTTTGTTTCTATAATCAGATCAACCCCGTGAATCTTATTCTCACTTAGCTCAGTCCAATACAATGGTGTTATACACTTACATCCGTATAGAGCTTCGTACAGTGCCATTTTAATACTCGATTGGAAACTGTTGTTATACGCAAATTCAATCAATGATAAATACTTTTCCCATGTTCCTTCAAACTCAAGAATGCAACATCTCAACATATCCTCGAGTATCTGAATAACTCCCTTGGATTGACTATCCATCTGTGGGTGAAATGCAGTACTGAAATGTATTTTTTGTGCCCAGTGCATCTTGCAGTTTCTTCCAAAATCTCGATGTGAATTTCGAGTCTCTATCCGAAATAATAGAAATAGGTACTCTGTGTAATCTCACAACCTCGGAGATATACAACTCAGCTAACTTTTCAATCGAATAGTTCGTTTGTACCAGAATGAAATGAGCAGATTTTGTCAATCTGTTAACTATAACCCAGATCGCATCTTTCTTACTAGGAGATAGGGGCAAACCCGAAACAAAATCCATAGTCACTCTATCCCATTTTCACTCGAGAATCATGATAGGCTGTAATGAAGCTAACGACACTTGATGTTCAGCTTTGACTTGCTGACAAATCAAACATTTAGAAACGAACTCTGAAATGTCACGTTTCATATCATGCCACCAATAGAGCTATTTCAAATTGTTATACATTTTTGTGCTTCTCGGATGAAAGATAAACGACTACTATGTGCTTTATTTAGAATCATTCGAATCAACTCTAAATTTCTCGGAACACATATTCAAACTCTGAATCTCAAACAACCATCAACATCAACTTGAAATTCTGAATCAGGGTTCAAATCACATTAAGCTCGTTTTGCTAACATTTCATTATCAACTTTCTAAGCTTCACAAATCTGCTGTAAAAATAACAGTCTCACTTTGAACTCAGCTACAATCGAACCGTCATCAGATAGTACGAACTGTGTATTCATTTCACGTAGAGTAAATAAAGATTTCTAGCTTAATGCATCAGCCACCACATTTGCTTTTCCAAGATGGTAGTCAGTCACTAGCTCATAATCTTTTAGCAATTCTAACCATCTCCACTGTTGCAGATTTAAATCTTTCTGAGTCATCAAATATTTCAAACTCTTGTGATCTGAATAAATGTGGCATTTCTCACCGAACAGATAATGGCACCAAATCTTCAATGCAAAAACAATAGCAGTTAACTCTAAATTGTGCGTCGGGTAATTCTTTTCATGCGACTTCAACTGTCATGAGGCATAAGCTATGACTTTGCCTTCTTGCATCACAAAGCAGCCCAGACCATTCAAATTTTACATCTTTCTAAAGCAATCTCATCAATGGAGTTGCAATCATCGAAAAGCCTTTTACGAACCATCTATAATAGCGAGCTAGTCCCAGAAAACTACAGGCTTTAGATACATTTCTCGGAGGCTTCCAATCCATTATTGTAGAAATCTTGTTCGGATCGACTTGAATATCTGATGTTGACACAATATGCCCCAGAAAACCAACCTCGTGCAACCAGAATTCCCATATACTGGACTTTCTATATAACTGCATGCAGAGTCTGCAAAACAATTCGCAAATTCTTGGCATGCTCGGTTTCATCTCATGAATATATCAAAATATCATCTATGAACATAACAACAAATCAATCTAGGTACAGTCTAAAAATCCAGTTCATTAAGTCCATAAAGGCAGTAGGTGCATTCGTTAGTCCAAAAGGCATAACTAAGAATTCATAGTGACCATATCTCGTTCTGAATGCATTCTTCGATACATTAGAATCTTTAACTCTTAACTGATAATAACCTGATCTCAAATCTATCTTTGAAAACATTGTAGCCCCTTTCAATTGATCAAAAAAATCATCAATCCATGGTAGAGGGTATTTGTTATTGATTGTCACTTTATTCAGCTGTCTGTAGTTTATACACATTATCATCGTGTCATCTTTCTTTTTCACAAACAACACAGGAGCACCTCAAGGCGAGAAACTCGATCGTGCAAAACCTCTATCCGTCAGCTATTGCAACTGAGCTTTCAATTCTTTTAACTCTGTCGGTGCCATTCGATACGGAGCTATTGATATCAGTGTAGTTCCTGGCACTAACTCAATGCCAAACTCAACCTCTCAGATTGGTGGTAAACCTGGTAACTCTTCAAGAAACACATCTGGATATTCACACGCAATTAGCACTAATTCAATCTTCTTATAAGTCACTTTTGTATCAAGCACATAAGAAAAATAAGCTTCGCAACCCTTTCTCACATATTTCTGAACTAACATCGATGAAATCACTGTTGGCAAGCCATTCAGATCATCTGACTCAATCTAGATAATCTTATTATTCTGACATCTCAGATCAATCGTCTTTCATTTGCAATTCACAATAGCATCGTGCAGTGTTAGCGAATACATACCCAGAATTATATCAAATTCATCAAATGGTAACAACATCAGATCATCCAGAAAGTAGAAATCCCAAATCATCAACAGATAGTTCTTACACACTTTATCAATCAACACATATTTTCCTAAGGGATTCGATACTTTAATCATAAATTCAGTAAACTCTACATGCAAAGTCCTACTGGATACTAAATTCATACATATATACGAGTGAGCAAATCTTGGATCTATCAATGAAATCACAATAGTATCATAGCGAGTGAAAGTACCAGTAATGACGTCCAGAGATGACGCTTCTTTACGAGTGCGAATAGCGTAGGCTCTAGCAGGTGCTCTGTCCTCAGATCTTACTATAGAATCTCTCTTGTAGCACGATTACTGCTTGCATTTCCCGTATTTCTTGGCGGTCTCCCTTAAGTAGCTGTGTTGTTTGATTTTACATTCTGAGATTTATCTTTTTCAATTAACTCAGGAAAATCTCTAATAAAATGATCTTGTGAACCAAAACTGTAAAAAGTTCTATTATTACTTTTCACCCAACAATCTCCAAAATGTCGTCTTCCACATTGTTGACACTTGAGCTTAACATATTTTACGTTACCAACACTCGATACCGATGTGGCTTGAGTTTTAGGGTTGGTGTATTGCTTTCTGCATTAGCTTTAGGGTTGGTGTATTGCTTTCCGCATTCTCTATTCTGATATACCACTGAAGCTATCGATTGGTTAAAATAGTCTCTAGATTTCTTCAACAAGGAATGATAAGATTTACTCATTGATCTCTTCCTCGAATCTCTTGCCTTTGAATCAGCCTTTCTCTTTTCTCGGTTAAAATCTTGCATGCCCGTTCAACTAGCACAACGAATTCTTTCAAATCTAATATCCTGACTAGAAGTTTAATATATTCATTTAGCCCATCAATAAACAGCTTACACATTATTTCTTCAGTCGAAACATATTCTCGAGCGTACTTGCTCAACCGTACAATTCCCTCTAGTATTCGGTTATAGTCATGCGGCCTTGTTTCAATTCTAAAGACTCTTTATGTTTCTGATCGAGAAATCGTTGACTTATTTACTTCTTTCTAAATTTAGATTAAAAGAACTCCCAGGTAATTCGTTCTCTAGGAACCACCGATGTCAACGTTTTCCACCAATGATATGCATTATCTCTAAGTAAAGATACCATACATTTGATACATTCTTCAGGAGTACATGACAATTCTTCAAATACTCTGATCGTTTTCTCGAGCTAATCGTGTTCTCGAGCCAAAGATCAGCTCTCTTAGCATCATCATCAATAGTAGCCCAAAACTCTTCAGCCCCATGTTATCAATAAGTGGCCTACTCAATCGAATCGGATCTATCATTTGTGGCACAACTGGGACTTGTTGAGGAACAGGTGGGGCTGGAGGCTGTTGAACAGTTGGATTCGTTTAAACGAACTCCATAAATCACTCATTCATTATCTAGAAGAAGGCTTGCTTAGCCTCCCCCCCTTGGCTACTAATTACGAGTCTAGAATCAGACTGCACTGCCCTTTGAGTGGGAGCGAGTGTATTACTTTCAACATCATTAGCTACGACTCGATCAGGATCCATTTGCTATATAAAAAACACATTTTAACTGTCACAAATCATCACACTATCACAATTTATATATATGCAATGTATAGCTAGACTCTCACACGATACGTTAGTCCTAGAATCAACTAAACCGTAGCTCTGATACCAATTAAATGTAACACCCTAACCCGTATCTGTCACGGAAATAGGGTCACGAGGCATTACGGATAACGCACCTTATTCATATACATTTATACATTCATACTCAAAATTCCTTCAAAACATTCACAATGTCCATTATAAGGCTCTACAAGACCTTAAAACATACTTAGAAGTGGTTCGAGACTAAACTGATAACATTTGCAAACTTTGGGAAGCTTAGAAAATTTTTTAACATTAAAGGGTCACACGTTCGTGTACCTCACACGGCCACCAAACACGCTCGTGTCACAAGATATGTGAAAACAAGACATACATTCTGACTTGCACCACACAGTCGAGGAAACACCTGTGTGCCATGACCGTGTGAAAATTGGAGAGGTTACTAACTTGTGCCACACGCCCAATTGCCAGCCCGTGTGTCACACACGGCCAATAGACACGCCCGTGTGTCACACACGGCCAATAGACACGCCCGTGTGTCTAGACTGTGTCAAACCTGTAGGGTATACTGACTTAATTCGAAAGGGTACACCAGGGGACACACAGCCGTGTAACATGACCGTATATCGCACACAGTTGAGACACATGCCCGTGTCTCTGCCTGTGTAGAAAAAAAATAGGCCACTTGTAAAGCCAATTTGCCACCCTTTTCTCATGCATACATAGCAACCAAATTGGTACCATTTCAACACATATATAGGCAGCTAAAACATGCCAATTTATACACATATCATGTCATCTATCCACAACCATTTCAACTACTCAATTTCATATTAAAAAACATACCAAAACAATATACCAAAATCATCAAGACTTACATAAGTTCTAGATGCTGTTCCGCATCAAATTATCATTTATATCATGACACAAATTGCACCATATCATCATTTCAAATTCAAACCACAATATGCCAATCTTCCAAGCATTAATACATCACCTAATAATTAACCAAATGAACAACAATTTAGCTATATCAAAAACTATGGCAAACATACCAAAAAAAGCCAACATATAATGCATTATATACATCATATATATCACTTATCAAACATATAATTCAAGCCAACTTAAATGGCCATACACACCAACATTTACAAGCCAAATCTCATGGCTAATATCATAACTCAAAACATACTAATATGACACTAGCCTATACATGCCATATACCATATATGCAAAGCTTCAAAAGTACCAACCAAATGATCGATAGTGTGATGACGTTTCCCGATGATCCCTGAGTCCAAGTTAGCTTTGATTCTCTATAAAACATGAACAAATAACACACAGTAAACTTCATAGCTTAGTAAGTTCGTACTAAATATACTCAATAGTTTATAATATACAAATCATCATTTTGTACTAATTAATATCTAAATCATGGTGACCAACAAACTTTCCTCATACTTACTCAAGTGTTTATGAACTAGTTCATAACTTCTTCTATTTGGATTTCATGCTTTATATGTACATACCTATACTAATTCATATCAAACTCATACCTTTACATGATAATGTCGAATACTCGATATCTTACACACTAAGTGCCAAAGCATAGCTGAAGCTATTATAATCTCGAACACTAAGTGCCTTTCATAGCCAAAGCTATCTCAGTCTCGTACGGTAAGTGCCATATATAGCCGAAGCTATTTTGATTCGTACACTAACTGCTTCATATAGTCAAAGCTATCTCGATACGCACACTAAGCACCAATCGATTCATCGTCGTACACAACCACCATCTCATATATATAATTTATGCAATACTAAAGCATTAAAAACATAATTGTAACAATGTTTATCACGTATGAACTTACCTCGGAAGTAAAAACAACAAAAATAGTTAACCATTTATGTCAAATTCCACAAATCATGGTCTAATTACATCATAAGAACCTTACATTTAATAAACCCTAGCAATTGGGAACTTTTAAATATAGCATGCTACTTTTGCATTTTATACGATTTAATCATTTTCTCAATTTAAGCACTCAAACGTTAAAATTAGCTCGTGAAATTTTCACACATATATAGTCACATACTATAAACACCAAAAATAATATTAAAATAATTTTTTGACCTCATATTTGTGGTTCCAAAACCACTATCTGATTTAGCTAAAACCGAGCTGTTATAATAAACCCAATGTGGATGCCAAGGGTAGATGCCCAGAGAAGATTAAATCCCGCAATAAAGGAGGTTGTGAAAAGGGGTTCAAAAAAATGTCTAGATACAGGTATTGTATATGTGATTTTCGATAATAAGTGGGTTAGCCTGACTCAGCGTGTTCCAAAAATGGGCAGCCTAACTATGGTCACTAATGAAAGGAATGAGTTAGTCCTGACCCGCATTGTAACTGGATGGTATGTTCGCATCGACTATAGGAAACTCAATGATGCCACCCGAAAGGACCACTTTCCATTACCATTCATTGACCAAATATTGGATAGGCTAGCGGGGAAAAAGTACTATTCTTTTCTTGATGGCTACTTTAGATACCATCAAATCCATATTCACCCCGATGATCAGGAGAAGACCGTATTCACACGTCCCTTCGGGACCTATGCTTTTTGAAAAGTGCCTTCAGCTGCTTTAACACCTCAGCAACCTTAATGTGTTATATGAGAGCAATCTTTGCCGACATGATAGAAGACGGGTTAGATGTTTTCATGGATGACTTTTCTGTGTATGAGGATTCCTTCATTGACTGTCCAGCTAATTTAGTACGGGTTTTAAAAAGATATGAAGACACAAATCTAGTTTTGAATTGGAAAAATGTCATTTTATGGTCATTGAGGGGATTGTTTTAGGACACTGTATTTCTAAGAAGGGGTTAGAAGTTGACTCGTCTAAGATTCAGGTCATTAAAAAACTTCCTCCTCCGAAGACAGTCCGTGGGATTTAGAATTTCCTTTGAAATGTGAGATTTTATCAGTGCCTTATTAAGGATTTCTCTCAAATAGCTAAACCCTTGAATTATCTTCTCCAAAAGGATGTTCCCTTTATCTTTGACATAGAATGCCATAAAGCCTTTGAGGTGTTGAAATATAAACTAGTTATGGATCCAATCATAACAAGTCCAAATTGGAATAAGCCCTTTGTGGTCATGTGTGATGCTAGTGATTATAAGGATGGGGTAGTGTTAAGATAAAAAAAAGGGACAAGTTCTTTCATGTCATCTACTACGCAATTGAAACATTGAATTTAGTTCAATGGAATTACATGATCACTAAGAAGGAAATGTTAGCGGTGGTGTTCACGTGTGAAAAGTTCCAACCGTATCTGATAGCAAATTGAGTTTATGTATATACAAACAATTCAGTGTTACAATATGTAATGAAAAAGAAAGATACCATATCTCGATTGATGAGGTGGGTTTTACTTTTTTAGGAATTCGATCTATGGGCTTTGGATAGAAAAAAGACAGAAAACCAAGTGGCTGATCATTTATCGGTGTTAGAGGTCGAAGATGACCAAGGGGAGATGGAATGATGGAAAATGTGCAAGTGTACACAACCGCAACAAGTAATAAAGTGACAAGTAAATGTTGAGTTATCGTACCCACAGGGACTGTAAAAAGAATTATTTATGAAATTAATTGTAATACACTTTGGCAAGGTAAAAATAATTTGGTTTTAAAAGATAGTCAAAAACTATTTAAAAACTAAGTAAGTAATTAAAATAAAACAAAGGACTTCTAATGCACGATTTCAAATAAGATTTAATCAAGAAAACATACTTGTCTTGGATTAATTACATTTCTTTAACTTAGAATTATTAAACTTATGTTTATATTGCTACAAATAAATTCACGGAAACTCGGTAGTTTGCTAATTACTACTCATACATACTTATTAAATTAATCAATCTCTTGAACATTTTTCAATGTCAATCCAAGCGGTTAATTAATCTTCACAAGCATACAAAAGATTAAGTGAGGTAACAGGGTCTTTCTACCTTGAAACAATTTAATCACAAAAATCTTGCAAGTTATGCGAGGCATATGTATCGCCGAATACAATGCTAATTTAAACTTCAGCTACCTTAGAAGAATAAACATGCACTGATTAAGTATTGTCTCTATTAATTATAATTTCAATACGATTTAATAATTAATTCATTAGTTATTTAACAATTATATTGCAAAAATAACTTAGGCATGATTTTACTTAACCAAGCAATTTACCGAGGCCTATAACAGCATAAACATTATTTTAACAATTCAAGCAGGCAGAATATAATCAACCCAACACAAGCTTAATTTAAGCTAAATTGATTAAAATAACCATTTCAATAGCATAAATATTCATAAACATGTTCGTCAAAACAACAACAAAAATTAAGGAGATAGGGAACAAGAAGCAAATCCGGTGTTTCTCCGTGGCTTGACTAGTTGATCCGTTCTTCGTTTTTCGTTCTTCGTTGCCCTCGGCTACCAAGGTAGCTTATGAACACCTAATTGCTGCTACAAAATGGCTGATGAGAGCCTCTTTCCCAAGAGAAGAAATTGACACTTGAACAAAAAGGGAAATGAGATGAAAAAAAATGGGGAGAAAAATGAGAGAGGAGAAGAGAGAATGAGAGAATTGTTGTGGGATTAAGGGATGGTTTGAATGATCAGAAAGGGGTGGCTTTTATAGCTGATTGCGGCCACTAAAAATAGCAAATTCCAGTAGCCAAAGAGCCCCTCTGTGGCCGGCCATCTACTTGGCAAAAGTTGAGATTTTCAACTTTGCTAAAAATAGCCTGGGGCAAATCTACAAAGCCACAATTAAAGGTGGGGTTTGAATGCAATTTAGAAGTCTTTCAAGGGTCTTTTTGCAAGAATATTTAATCAGCTAAAATATTATTTTGGTCAGCATATGGACGGTTCTGGGCTGCCCAATTAGTGG
Organism: Gossypium arboreum; assembly: GCF_025698485.1. Classification (NCBI taxonomy): domain Eukaryota; kingdom Viridiplantae; phylum Streptophyta; class Magnoliopsida; order Malvales; family Malvaceae; genus Gossypium; species Gossypium arboreum. Next base: position 31,826,133 of record NC_069070.1, read on the forward strand.
CTGATTCGGTTCACTCAATTTGGTTCTACCAGTGCGGTTCAACTGGACCCTTTCTCCATAATTAATTAAAAATAATTTATTTAACCCAAATTAAATGGGAAATAAATTAAAATTAATTAAATTATGAATTAATACACATTTCTGGACCATCTTAGGCTGGAAATTAATGTGCCTCAATACTTCAAATTACTTATCAGTTTTGTGCTTTTCAGTAGTGTCTGTCGAGCCAATTTTCGCCCTTTGTGTGAATCTGTCGAAAATAGTCAAAATTAATCAAAATTAAGTATAAAATTAACTAAAATTCACCATGTTCATATTTTTAACACAATTTAATTATTTTATAATATTTAATTATTTTTCGACAAAAATTTAATCGGATTTGCACGAATTTATGTAAATATGGGTATGAAAAAGCATATAAATTTTTGTGTTTCCACACCCCCGAACTTAATTCATTGCTCGTCCAGAGAAATGTACAAATTTTGAAAAGAATTTATCGGAAAAAATTTTGAAAAACTCCTTCAGAACAACATTCTCCTTAAAATTATGAATTTGATTTACTTATGGTCAAAAACAAGAAATATGATAGTTTTGCTACTTAAATATAACGTTCAGATTAGGTTCAACAACTTATTATAATAGCAAATTTTAGACTAAATGCTTTTGTAACAAAGACATGTTAACCCTTACCAATTTGATTTTTATTCCTTTATTCAAGACTAAGCTGCAATCATTAAGCTTAACTTATGTCTTCATATGTTGACGTAGCAATTTCTCACCACTAATGTAGGTAGCATTAGGACTTTGAATCAATAGGTCTTTATCAAGGTTGTAACGTGTCTAGGCTAGGGGTAGGTGAAAGATGGATAAATTTTGGCTTAAAACCCTAGACTCAGCGTCAACCAAACCTTCGGAATTTTTACTTTCAATACACCAACTTGACTTTCATATGCTCTTTTGTACATCTATTTCAAATACATGTGCTCTCTCTCTTTTTTTTTTAAGCTAACACGAGCGCTTCCTTTGTGTACAGCAATTCTCAAGCATTTGATACTTCTTTTCAAATCCCCAAACTTATTTTCGAAGAACATTTTGAATAGTACTGAGTCTGGTGTTTGGGACAATTTCAAGATCATTAAGCGAAAAGTAATGGCTAAATATTGCAAGGGTTGAAATAAAATTAGGCCATATAGTCTCAAAGTTGGGTTTCAAAGGATAAAGTTTACCATGGTGGGCTTGAAAGGCTCAAACGGTCCAAACAATAGTTGCTTAAATCATTTCCAACGTTCCATGCTCCCTAGGATTTCACCTCAAGAAACTACTAAGTCAATTATAAAGACTTAAACTTTCATGCATACCTAACTTTCCTAAAGAACTAAAAATTTTATGGTACAAACTTGCATGCTTTATTAAAAACACATTCATGTCACTATTAAGCTAACATAATAATTTATTGAAATAATAGAACTTTATTCATACTCAAGTTTAGCATACTTAACAAAATTTGAATTTTTGAACAAAATATATCCTAATCATAATTAAAAGAAAAAAAAATTTTGAGTGGAAATTTCGGTCCCCCCAACTTAAAATGAACAATGTCCTCATTATTTAAAGTGAATAAATACTATACATAAGGTAGGATTCCAAAAAAGAGGACGTGAGTCAATTTGACTGCTTAAGTACCAAGCTCTCACTGAATCCAATCCTAAACATGTAAATATCTATTGCCACACTTTATATTTTGTGACTTGTTCATATTTACTCATAATTTCCATCTCTTGTTTTATTATGCAAAAATAAAAATTCCTAATTAAACTTAATTCTAAATAATCTACGAACAAAAATAAAGTAAAGCCAAGATCCCTCCCTTTTATTTATTTGCAGATCCTTCTGAATTGGACTCATCTTTTGCTCCATCATTATTGCCTTTGCATGAATCGCTTTGCTCCTTCTTTGATAATGGACTCCATGGTTCAAATATGAAATCTGGGAAATCAGGCACAAAAATAAATGGGTCATTGTATATTTTCTTAAAAGCACTTCTTATCAAGTCATCCCTTATTTTTGAGTATCTCCAGTAGGCTTGTTGCTGCTCTAAATATTGAAGTTTCAGCATCAGGTTCAGCTTCTGGCTCCACTAATTCTACCTTATCAGGAACTTAAAATGATTGCATAGTAGGATCGTCTTCTTCATCAGGGTCCTCAGGTTCCTCACTTCCTTCAACTCGTTGCTGTAGAACTAAGTATCCAGCTACTCGGTAGAGGTCCCAATCTGTGATTGTGCCTTGGCTATACCCTGTCTTCCTTACATTTGCAAGAATTTTAGCTTTCAAGCATAGAATTGTTATTGTAAACGGGAAGTGAGCAGGGCCAGAGCGTTTAATGGCACAATTCCATATTTCCCTCAAGATAATCTTTCCCACAACAATGGTCTTACCAATTAGGATCGAGTACAATAAGACAATTTGCTCTAACGAGATTGTAGTCCCATGTGAGCTAGGCATAAGGCTGAATCAAATGAAGTAAAATGATACCTTCGTGAGTCGAGTCAAATATTCTCTTCGACAAGTGTGGATTCCTTGTTTTGAGACAATCCATGTAGAACCCTGAACTGTCAATTCCTCGAGAATTTCTTGCAAATTTTCAGGCTTGATATTGCTTATTAATGTGGAATATTCATTATTTTTGAAATCAGGTAATTCAAAAAGCTCATTAATAACATTTGAATTTATTGGTACCTTGATTTCGCGAACTGGAACTTTTGTCATCTCACTTGAAGTTAAATTCGCATAGAACTCACGAACTAGCTCTCATCCACACTAGGTCTTTTTTCACAAAACAGTACCCAATCGAGGGTTTCAGCAACTTGACGAATACGTTGCATAAAGTCTCTATAGTTGCTTTCCTTTAATGTAAAGCCTGTCTCTGGATGCATCTATTGATTTTTGAAGATACTTTTATATCTCACTTTGGCTTCTTCTTAGTGGAACTTGTTTTGTGTTTCATCAATTTGAGCAGAAGCACAAGTTCTCTTGCGAGGCATGTTTAACCTGATCATAAGATGGAAAAATTATTTTCTAAAAAATTTAATAAAAATTATTAATAATTCAATGAATTGAAAAATTAACTAATTGAAAAAATTAAAAATTAAGAGAAAATTAGGTCTTACCACCTTTTTTTGTAAAAGTATTAGAAATCTTAAAAATAATAATAATAATTATAAAGAAAAAGATGGCAATTTAAAAGAAGGGTTGGAAGGCTTGGCTAAAGGGCTTGGTGTGCAAGGTGGCTAGGTGCTTGGACGGATGGTGCGTGTGGAAGCAGCAATGCAACAAGGAGCCTTCAGTAGTAGTACTGAAGTAGTAGGAATGCACGGATGGAAGCCTAGTGCAGGACTCACTGAGACATTCTTTGGCGGGCGGCAGTCTTGGATGGATGGCGTTTGGCGAAAGCTGAGGCTGGAGCAATAGGCGCGAGATGGAGCTGGACGTGCAGAGGTCTGCTGTGCGTGTGCTAGTTAATCAACTGGACTAGGCTTGCTGCACTTAGGGGTTTGGTGTTTTGGGGTTTTGAAGATGAATGAATGGAGGGAGAAAGGTTGACGGTATTTATAGATGGAAAAATAAGATTTGTAGTAGAATTCTTAGAAAATTAAAAAAAAATCCTAAGTTCTAATTCTACTCAAAGTTTAACAACAATTAATAATTAAATATATGTATATGAAATTATCAATTGCCATTAATTTATTAAGATAACCATAAAATATAGTTAAGATACAATTAATCCTAATTCTAAGCTAAGTTGATAAAATTAATATATAAATTATAATAAATATAATTATATATTAAGGTTTATCAAATTAATAAATAATATTAAAATATTTATTCTAGATTCTTTTGAAAATATTTATAAGGAGAAGCACCTAGTTTTTATTATTTACAAAAGAGTAATTAAATTTTAGAAATAATTCAATTAAGTCCCTAGACTTAATGAAAATTAAAATTGAGTTGCAAATTAAAACGTGGATCAAAATTGACCCTTTTATTTGAAAAACTAAAAATTTATTTTTCCATTTAGGGAATAATTTCTTAGGAAATTATGTCAAAATAAATTCCCAGGCAAGATTGGAGGGGTCACAAGCGGTCCTGTTTAAGTTCCAGTCTCCTAGACAGAATTTATTTAAACATACTATACCCGAAAATATACCCTAAATCATTTATTCAAAAATAATTAAGTATCCGATAAAATGAATGAGATTTTATCCCGTTCAATTTTATCTCCCCAATAATGTTTCAGGCGCTGAGCATTTACTCGAAAATTACCTCCCTTACCTTGGAGTTCAACAACTCCATATGGATAGATTGGATGAATTGTAAATAGACCGGACCAACATGATTTTAACTTACCCGGAAAGAACCTTAATCTGGAATTGAATAACAAGACTTGCTGACCTGCTTCAAATTCTCAAACTCGAATGTGTTTGTCATGCCATTTCTTGAGTCTTTTTTTAAGTAATTTGGCATTTTCATATGAGAACATTCGGAACTCTTCTAACTCATTAAGTTGGAACATCCGTTTCTCTCTCGCAAGCTTAGAATCCAAATTAAGTTGTTGAAGAGCCCAGTAAGCTTTGTGCTCTAACTCCAAGGGTAGATGACATGCTTTCCTAAAGACCAACCTGTAAGGTGACATCCCTAAAGGTGTTTTGTATGTTGTTCTGTAAGCCCACAAAGCACCATCCAGCCTTTTGGACCAATCTCTTCGGTCCGGGCAAACTACCTTCTCAAGTATGCCTTTGATCTCCTTATTTGCCAGTTCAGCTTGCCTATTCGTCTGCGGATGGTAAGCTGTTGCAACCTTGTGTTTCACTCTGTGCTTGTCTAATAACCATCTTAACCACTTGTTCACAAAGTGGGACCCTTCATCACTAATGATAGCTCTTGGGGTTCCAAACCTTATGAACATGTGTTTCTGCAAGAACTTCATTACAACATTCACATCGTTTGTCGGATAAGCTTCAGCCTCGACCTACTTGGACACATAGTCTACTGCTACCAATATATACTTGTGACCAAAAGACGGAGGTAAAGGACCAAGAAAGTCAATACCCCATACATTGAACAATTCTACCTCAATGATGTTTGCTTGAGGCATCTCATTTCTGTTGGTGACATTTCCAAGTCTTTGACATCGGTCACAGCTCTTTACATACGCATATGTATCCTTGAATAGTGTTGGCGAAAAGAATCTAGCTTGCAATAATTTGGCCACTGTACGAGTACCTCCGAAGTGTCCCTCACTTGGAGCTAAGTGACAATGGTATAAAATCTTTTGTACTTCATCTTCTGCCACGCATCTCCTAATCATCTGATCTGCACACATTTTAAACATATATGGCTCTTCCCAGAAATAGTACTTCACATCGTGAAGAAACTTTCTCCTTTGTTGATACGTCTTATCAAGTGGCATTAAACCACAAGCTAAATAGTTAGCAATATCAGCAAACCAAGGGGTATTATGAACATGACTTACCTTCAGTATGTGTTCATCTAGAAACGTTTCCTGAATTGGTATAATAGGAGAATTCCCTTCTTGCGGCTCCAATCTAGACAACTGAACAGCTACTTGGTTTTCTACTCCTTTTCGATCTTGAATTTCTAGATCAAACTCTTGAAGTAGAAGCACCTACCGAATCAGTCTTGGCTTAGCATCTTTCTTGGCAAGTAAGTACTTAATTGCCAAGTGGTCCGTATAGACAGTCACTTTGGTACCTACAAGATAAGATCAAAACTTGTCAAAAGTAAATACAATAGCAAGTAACTCTTTTTCTGTTATCGTATAGTTCAGTTGAGCTCCTTTAAGAGTCCGGCTTGCATAGTAGATGGGATGAAAAACTTTGTTCCTTTGCTAGCCCATGACAGCTCCTATCGCAAAGTTGCTTGCGTCACACATCAATTCAAATGGAAAATCCTAGTCTGGTGTGACGACTATAGGTGCCCTAACTAATCGACACTTCAAATCTTTGAAAGCTCTTAAGCATTCATCATCGAACTTGAATGTCATGTCCTTTTCCAATAATTTACATAAGGGTTTAGCAATTTTGGAGAAGTCCTTGATAAATCTTCGATAGAAACCGCGTGGCTCAAAAAGCTCCTAACACCCTTTACAGATGCTGGTGGTGGAAGCTTCTCAATAACGTCTACCTTCGCTTTATCTACCTCGATCCCATGTCTTGTTATCCGATGCCCTAGAACAATTCCTTCTCGTACCATGAAATGGCACTTCTCTCAGTTAAGTACAAGGTTTATTTCTTCGCATCGCCTTAGTACCTTAGCTAGATTGGCTAAGCAATCATCGTAAGTATCTCCGAATACTGAAAAGTCATCCATAAAAACTTCCAAGTACTTTTCAACCATGTCAGTAAAAATAGACATCATATATCTTTGAAATGTAGCAGGTGCATTACATAAACCAAATGGCATGCGTCTAAATGCAAATGTACCATACGGGTAGGTGAACGTCGTCTTGTGTTGATCTTTCGGTGCTACTGTAATCTAATAATACCCTGAGTATCCATCAAGAAAATAGTAATAGTCTCGCCCCGCGAGCCTATCCAGCATCTGGTCCAAGAACGGCAAAGGAAAGTGATCTTTCCTAGTCACCTTGTTCAGCTTCTGGTAATTGATGCAAATCTTCCATCCCGTAACTGTTCTTGTTGTTATCAACTCGTTATTCTCATTCTCTACGACTGTGATACCTCCCTTCTTTGGTACGTACTGGACCGAACTTACCCACGAACTGTCTGAGATGGGATAAATGTGTAACACCCCTAACCCGAATCTGTCACCGGAATAGAGTTACGGAGCATTACTGGAGTTACCGATTCATTTATCAGATATTTCATTAATCCTATATCTTTTCTTTACCACGTTCAAGTCTCATATTCAAGTCATCCGGATTTTTATAAAGAAATTTGATCGTCGTTTTCATTTATTTCATGTTATAATACATTCAACTAATGCTCTAAACAAAATCATCATTTTGCCCCTAAACTTTTAATTAATGACGATTTCATCCTTAGGTTAAAATAAAATAAATTTATTGCAAGTTAATCCTTATTTCCAGCCGTTATTCTAACACAAATTGATAACAACCTATGAATTCTATAAAATGTCAGAATTTTCCATAATTTCAACACTTTTCAATTTAATCTTTAAAACATGTTTTTCCCTGATCTTGAGCTAAATTAATAATTTCATTCAATTTTATAATTTAAATAATAAAATAATCCATTTCATATAATTTGGTCATTTCTGACATTTTTACAAAATTACCTATAAAGTTTTACTTTTATTCAATTTAGTCCCTGAGCCTAAAACATGCAAATTAGCCATGCTAGATGAATATTCATACATATATTTCCTCCTCCTCCTCCTCTCCATTCCACATCCTTAATTAATATAACATGCAACAAGTAACATTATCAATAATTTCACTATTTACTTATGTATATTCAAAGCGTCCGTTTGCATCATAGTCACTAAATTATTTATATCTTAAGATATAGAACTCGAAATTAAGATCCACTAATTTTTCCTTAAACTAGACTTACTTATCTTATTACCATAAAATTTTCAGAATTTTTGGTTTAGCCAATAAGTACAGTTAATTCTTTAAAGTTTCCCCTGTTCTACTGTTTGACAATTCCAACCCTTCTTTACTAAGAATTAATTATCTCATTGTACGAGATTTGTATGATGTTCCCGCTTATTTCTATTGAAAATAGACTATTTAATGATTTTAAACATATAAATTTAATCCCTTAATTATTTTTCTCCAATTTTTGATGATTTTCTAAAGTCAGAAAAGGGGAATCCGAAATCATTCTGACATTGTCTCACAAAACTTATTATATCTCATGATTTACAATTCCATTGCTTACACCGTTTCTTCTATAAGAAACTAGACTCAATAAGCTTTAATTTCATATTTTATTCATCCTCTAATTAGGTTTCTAAAATTTTTGGAGATTTTTTAAATTTAGACTATTGCCACTGTCCAAAACTATTTTAGTGCAAAATGTTGATTTTCATTTTGCCTCAAATTTCACAGTTCATACAATTCAGTCCTTACTTAATTAACCCCTCAATTAAACTAATTTTCTCAATTAATACTTTTCCTAGACATTATAAGTTATTTCATAACTATTGAAATTCAAAATTTCCACATAAAACTCTAACTTCAAACTCTTTTACAATTTAGGTCCCAAACATTCACTTTCTATTCAATTCTTTCAATAAAATCAACATATAAACAATTGAAAGCTCTAATTCTATAGCAAATCATCATATACTTCCAGCACATATTCATAGAAACTTTCAATTTCTTTCATAGAATCAAGAACTAATGAATTCAACAAATGGACCTAGTTGTAAAATTCACAAAAACACAAAAATTTCAAGAAATAATCAAGAATTGAACTTACTTGCATTAAAATATGAAAAACCACTTAAGGGAACTCTTCCATGGTGTCTTTCCTGATGAGAATGCAGAAAAATAAAGAGAAATCTAGATAATTCCACTTTAGTCCTAGCTTTATTAAGTAAATTTTGCAATTTTCTAATTTTGCCCTTATTTTCTTGGTGATTTCATGCTCTTGCTGTCCAGCCCAAATAGACCTTGGGTCTATTTTCCTTTTAAACCCTCTTTCTTTTATCATTTAAGCTATTTAATCATTTCTACAATTTTACATTTGATACAATTTAGTCCTTTTTGTTCAATTAGCTATCAGTACTTTAAAACTTCTTGACGAAACTTTAATACTAAATTATTAACACTCCATAAATATTTATAAAAATATTTATGGCTCGATTTAAAATTCCCGAGGTCTCGATACCTCGTTTTCAATTCTAATTATTTTAATATATATATATATTTTTGTACATTTCACTATTTCAAAATTTTTCCTAACTTCACATTTAACTTATACTTACTAAATTAATAATATTTCCTACTCATTTGTCGGATTTAGTGATCTCGAATCACTGTTCTGACACCACTGAAAATTAGCCTGTTACAAAATGATACCCACATCTAACTACTTGATAATCTCCTTTTTCACCGCGTCCTTCATGATGGGGTTCAGTCTTCGTTGTCCATCAATCGTCCATGTTTCACCATCTTCCAAGATAATCTTGTGCATGCATATAGATGGACTAATACCGTGAATATCAGCTATGGTCTATCTGAAGCCTTCTTGAATTGTTTCAAGACTAAGATAAGTTTCTCTTCTTGCTCAATAGTCAATTCTGTTGAAACAATCACAGGCAGAGTAGAAGCGTTACCTAAATAAACGTATTTTAAATATGAAGGTAATACCTTGAGTTCTAATTTAGGTGGTTCCTCAATTGATGATTTTGGCTGGGCATTCTCCCTCTTCTCTAACTCCAAAGATTCAAAACGAGATTGTGGATTAAATCCCCTTTGATTAGCCTCTAGCAAAGCTAAGTACTCATCCTCCTCTTCATCATTTGGAAGGTCCAATGTCAAAATTCTTTTTTCCAGTGGATCCTCAACAGAGTTGAGTTCCTTTTCCACTATTAAATCCTCTAAGTCGGATACTACAGAACAATCATAAACCGCGTCAGGAAATCACATAGACTTAAAAACATTAAATGTTACCTGATCATCCTGAACAAGCATCGTAAGCTCGCCTTTCTACACATCAATAAGGCTCCTTCCGGTTGCTAAGAACGGTCTTTCAAGGATAATTGATACTTCTTTGTCTGCTTCAAAATGTAGAATCACAAAGTTAGCAGGAAAGATGAATTTGTCTTCCAAGGATAATTGATACTTCTTTGTCTGCTTCAAAATGTAGAATCACAAAGTTAGCAGGAAAGATGAATTTATCTACACGTACCAATACATCCTCAATTTTTCCTTCTGGATGTGGTACGGATCGATATGCTAGTTAAAGTGTAATCATAATAGGTCTAACTTCACCTATCCCCAACTTTCTAAATATTGACATAGGCATCAATTTTATACTTGCACCCAAGTTACATAGTGCCTTACCACAATATGCTGCTCCAATGTTTCAAGGTATGGTAAAACATCTAGGATTCTTCAGCTTTGGGGGTAGTTTTTCTTGAAGATATGCGTTGCATTCCTTTGTCAGAGCTACCGTCTCAAATTCTCCAAGTCTTCACTTTTTGGACAGGATATCTTTCATCAACTTGACATAGTTCGACATTTGTTCAAGTGCTTCTACCAACGGGATGTTGATATGAAGTTGCTTGAGTACATCAAGGAACTACTTGAATTGAATTTCCTATTTCTGCTTCTAAATTCTTTGAGGGTAGGGTGGTGAAGGTTTCATTACTGGAACTAGTACTGGTTGATTTGTCTTTGGTGGCAATTCTGCATCTAACATAGTTGTTAGTTGATCAGAATCAGGTGGTTCTGAGGTTACCTTATCAGATTTTGCAGGTTCTGGTTCTGGTGAAACTGGCTTCCTCTGAGTATTGAGTGTCAGCTGGCTACTTTTCAGCTTCGATGGTGTTGGGCTCTACTATCTTTCTGCTCCTCAATGTTAACACTTTGCAATGTTCCTTCCTTGGATTTCTTGGATTCTCTATATCACTAGGTAAAGCACCTTGTGGTCGGTTTCTGAGTTCAGTTGCAAGCTGGCCTATCTGGTTCACCAAGTTCTTCAATGTAGCTGCTTGGCTTTGAATTAAGGCATCATTCTTCCCCATGTAAGCCTTCAGTAGATTCTTTAAGCTATTGGATGATTCAGCTTGAACTAGTTTCTGAACTTGTTAGGAAAAACTAGGCGGCTGGGTCGGTCTAGGTTGGGCATAGTTGTTACTGGTTCCAGCCCCTTGGTTACTCCAGGAAAAATTTGGGTGGTTTTGCCATGATGGGTTATAGAAGTTGGATTGCATTCCTTGCCCACCTCGATTTTGGTTCTGGTTACCCATGTAATATACGGATTTGGGGTTAGATGGACATTCTTCAAACAAATGTCCTTCCCCACAATAAGCACAGCCTATACTTTCAAATTGGTGAGGTGGTTGGGTTGCAAAACTTTTAGTCCCATTAGTGGTAAGATTCTTAAGCATTGAGGATATTGAAGATTCCTAAGATGTGAGTAAAGTGAGACCGTCCACTTCATGTATTCCAGCGACTGGTCTTCCTAACACGACTCGATTGGTTTGCCATTGATAATTGTTGCTGGTGATCCTCTTGATGATTTTGTAAGCCTTATTGTAAGACTTAGAAAGAAGAGCACCATTAGCAGAGGCATCCACTACCATCCCTGTGTGAGCGTTGAGACCATTATAAAATGTCTCAAGTTGGATGCAATGTGGGATTCCGTGATGAGGGCATTTCTGTAATAATTCTTTGTATCGTTCCCATGCCTCATCAAGGACTCATCATCCATTTGTTGGAAGGCAATGATCTGGTTCCTCAACTTAGCATTCTTGCTTGGCGAGAAATACTTCATGAGGAATCTTTCAACTAACTCTTGCCATGTGGAAATTGAGTTTGGTGGCAATGAGTTCAACCAAGCTCGAGCTCTGTCCCTTAGTGAGTACGGGAACAGCTTCAATCATAATACACCTTCGGGTATTCCGGTTAATTTGAAAGAGTCGCTCACCTCCATAAACAGTCTTAAATGAAGATGAGGATCTTCGGTAGGCATTCTGCTAAATTGGCCCACTGTTTGAAGCATCTGGAGCATGACCGGCTTCAGCTCGAATTATTGTGCCTCAATTTCAGGTCTCCTAATACCTGAATTAGGATCATTAAACACTAGCACAACATATTTTCTTAAGGATCTATCCCTATCATTAGCAATAAGGATAGGATTTTGAACAAGGTTTGCTTCATTTCCTTAATTCATATTCTCGAAATTTATTCCTTCAGTCCTTCTCTAGTTCATTTGTCTTCTTCGTTGTCGAAAGGTTCGTTCTATCTCAGGGTCTACAAGGAGTAAGTCAACAATTTGGTCAATACTCATAAACACTTGCAATAATCACAGAAAAATTAAGAAAACAAAATTTTAAACAAGAAAATAAACCAAAATGTAAAACTAACAAATTCACAAATAATGTTTTTTTTTAAAATAGTCCCCGACAATGGCGCCAAAAACTTGGAACGACGAAAAATGTGCAAGTGTACACAAGCGCAACAAGTAAATAAATGGCAAGTAAATGTCGAGTTATCGTACCCACAGGGACTGTAAAAAGAATTATTTAAGAAATTAATTGTAAAACACTTTGGCGAGGTAAAAATAATTTGGTTTTAAAAGATGGTCAAAAACACTTTAAAAACTAAGTAAGTAATTAAAATAAAACAAAGGACTTCTAATGCACGATTTCAAATAAGATTTAATCAAGAAAACATACTTGTGTTGGATTAATTACATTTCTTTAACTTAGAATTATTAAACTTATGTTTATATTGCTACGAATAAATTCACGGCAATTCAGTAATTTGCTAATTACTACTCATACATGCTTATTAAATTAATCAATCTCTTGAACATTTTTCAATGTCAATCCAAGCGGTTAATTAATCTTCACAAGCATATAAAAGATTAAGTGAGGTAACAGGGTATTTCTACCTTAAAACAGTTTAATCACAAAAATCTTGCAAGTTATGCAAGGCATATGTATTGCCAAATACAATGCTAATTTAAACTTCAGCTACCTTAGAAGAATAAACATGCACTGATTGAGCATTGTGTCTATTAATTATAATTTCAATACGATTTAATAATTAATTCATTAGTTAGTTAACAATTATATTGCAAAAATAAATTAGGCATGATTTTACTTAACCAAGCAATTTACCGAGGCCTATAACAACATAAACATCATTTTAACAATTCAAGCAGGCGGAATATAATCAACCCAACACAAACTTAATTTAAGCTAAATTGATTAAAATAACCATTTAAATAGCATAAATATTCATAAACATGTTCGTCAAAACAACAACAAAAATTAAAGAGATAGGGAACAAGAAGCAAATCCAGTGTTTCTCCGTGGCTTGACTAGTTGCTCCATTCTTCGTTCTTCGTTCTTCGTTGCCCTCGACTACCAAGGTAGCTTATGAACACCTAATTGCTGCTCCAAAATGGCTGATGATATCCTCTTTCCCAAGAGAAGAAATCGGCAGTTGAACAAAAAGGGAAATGGGATGAAAAAAGATAGGGAGAAAAATGAGAGAGGAGAAGAGAGAATGAGAGAATGTTGTGGGATTGAGGGATGGTTTGAATGATCAGCAAGGGGTGGCTTTTATAGCTGATTGTGGCTGCTAAAAATAGAAAATTCCATTAGCCAAAGAGCCCTCCTATGGCCGGCCATCTACTTGGGAAAAAGTTGAGACTTTCAACTTTGCTAAAAATAGCTTGGGGCAAATCTACAAAGCCACAATTAAAGGTGGGGTTTGAATGCAATTTGGAAGTCTTTCAAGGGCATTTTTGCAAGCATATTTAATCAGCTAAAATGCTGATTTAGGTCAGCATATGGGAAATTCTGGGCTACCCAATTAGTGGCTGGTTCGGTTCACTCAATTTGGTTCGACCAGTGCGGTTCAACTGGACCCTTTCTCCATAAGTAATTAAAAATAATTTATTTAACCCAAATAAAATGGGGAATAAATTAAAATTAATTAAATTATGAATTAATACACATTTCTGGACTGTCTTAGGCTGGAAATTAATGTGCCTCGATACTTCAAATTGCTTCTCTATTTTGTGCTTTCAGAATGTCGGTAGAGCCAATTTTTGCCCTTTGTGAATCATTGAAAATAGTCAAAATTAATAAAAATTAAGTATAAAATTAAATAAAATTCACCATGTTCATATTTTGAATAGAATTTAATTATTTTATAATATTTAATTATTTTTTGACAAGAATTTAATCGTATTTGCGCGAATTTAAGTAAAAATGGGTATGAAAAAGCATATAAATTTTTGTGTTCCCAGGAGACTGGTGCCATAAACAAAACTTTTACAGATGAGTAGTTGTTCTTTACCCAATGTTATCATGTGGACGAAAAAACTGAGTCCATACCTTGGTGTACGGATATTTTTAATTATTCAGTTCTAGGCGTTTTCCTGACAGGATCATCTAGTCAGCAAAAGAAAAAGATCGATCATGATGCTAGGGATTACATTTGGGAGGAACCCAATGCCCTTTGGTAGTGTTCTAACCAAATCATCCATAGGTGTGGTACAGAAGAAGAAATGAGGGATATTATTAGTGGATGTCATACTTCTCCATGTGGGGTACATTTCAGGGGGAAGAGAATTGCTCAAAAAATTCTTCAATCTGGCTTCTATTAACCCACTATGATTCAGGATGCATACGAGTTTGCAAAATGATGTGATTGGTACCATATAATGGGAAGCATTTCCAAGCATAATGAAATTCCTTAGGAATCCTAGAACTGCAAGTTTTTTATGTATGGGTGATTCATTTCATGGTACGTCCGGAAACTCCTTTGGTAACCAATATATCCTGTTAGCAATGGATTATTTGTCCAAATGGGTGAATTTGTTGCTCTTCTGACTAATGACATGAAAGTTGTTGATAGATTCCTCCGAAAGAACATCTTCTTACGATTTGGGACATTCAGAGCTCTTATTAGTGATGAAGGGTCACATTTTTTTGTAGACAACTCGAAAGTGCTCTAGCTAAATATAGTGTGAGGCATCACATCACCACTACTTACCATCCTCAAGCAAGCGACCAAGTAGAAGTTTTCAATCACAAAATTAAGCAAATATTGGAAAAAATGGTGAACCCAAACAGGAAGGATTGGTCAACTCACTTGGATTATGCATTATGGGTTTATAGAACAACTCACAAGGCGCCATTTGGGATGTCTCCCTACCGGTTGGCCTATGGAAAAAATTGTCATCTTCCTATTGAGTTGTAAAAACAGGTGTATTGGGCTATCAAAGAATGAAATCTGGTTCCTAGCTTGGCAAAGGAAGCTCGTCTGTTTCAATTTCCTGAGTTAGAGGAGTTTTGATTTTTGGCATATGAGAATGCTAAGTTGTATAAGGAAAAATAAAAAATCTGTCACGATGCTATGATTAGACACAAGAGCTTCGTACAGAATCAACAAGTTTTGCTATTAAATTCCAGTTTGAAATTATTTCTCGGTAAACTGATATCGTGATGGTAAGGGCCATACACAGTCCACCATGTGCTATTAAATTCCCATTTGAATTTTTTTCCAATAAAAAGTTTCAAATTCTAAACAAGTTTCAAATGCAACACTTAATTAGCTTAAACCTTAAGGCGTAGCCTCGGTGGGTGCCCCTTTTTATGCATGAACAGTTATCGCACTCCATGTAACTTGAGAGAAGTCAATCTTGGTTCCTCTTAATGTCCCCAACTTTATTTATCCTGCATTTAGGCAACAATTTTATAAGTTTCGAAGAACTAGTGAGACTTGCACATAACTTTATATAAGCCACATAACTTTTAAGAAATTATGGTGCTTGTTTTAAAAGTACAACTCCCTGATTTTCGTAGGAGAATTAGTGAACTCCCTTGGTAAGAGCTATGCCCTAGTTGCTCTGAGCCATTCATTGGCGGGCTTAGACTCTAAACTGGTCCTAATCGAGTCCATCTCTTGGGTCTTATTTCCTCTTCCTATCTCTTATCATTCTACCTTATGATATTTGTTTCCATTACCTTTGGCTAGCGGCGTTTAGCATTTTCCTAAGTAACAATAGTAACTGCGGTCTTTTGTAGTACCTTCACTTCTTTGGTGAGCTATTTCACACATAACAACACCATAATACCCATTCTTTAAGCCCATCCCTTTGGAAACTTCATTTGACAAGTGGTGCCCAACATATCATCTTTTACTCAGGTATTATGTAAATGTTTCTTCCTTTGGTGAATCCACTTGATAAGTTACATATTTCCTAGCCTTGACAAACTTCCATTTCCACCATTCTCTAGCGGACTTAAATAATCACTCCACATTAAGCTGGTTTTCCCTTCCATAGAGACCTTGGTCGGTCTACCTAATCTCTCAGCTCCCTCTTTATTGACTTAAAATTTTAAAACGGCAACCGCAGATCCTATTGGGAAATGTACCCATATTGTAGTAAACATGTAACTATTTTCTATTTATTTGAATGATGAATAAATAAATAAAGTTAATTTCACATTTCATATTATGTCTTTTGTATTTCCCATCTTTTATAATTTGCATGCATAGCGAAATTGTGACAAGCAAATATTAGTTCATTGATTTTTAAAGTTCAAATTGAAGATAAGTGGCATTGTAAAGAATGTTTACATTACGAGAAAGACAATTTACTTCAGTAGATAATCTAAATGAGCCTATAATCCCGTAAAAGAATCAAAGTGAACATTTGATTCAAATACTAAGAAGGATTATTATGTTGTCTACAATTCCAATTAGGGAGATGGCTAGGCTTAGCTATCAAAGCAGTTGACTCCACGAGTAGAGACATAGATGTATTCATTGGTAGAATGATACATTGGACCAGATCCAAGATGAATTAATTCTAAATTCATTTGTGAATTAATTCACTTGTGACGTTTATGGTGCAATTTACCTAAATCTTGAGTTAGTCACAACTCATGTGCTTTCATATAAGTGGAGGCTTATGCTCTAAAGATGATCGAGCCCATAGATGGTTTGTTGGGTACATGACTTGTGTATGACATGGCTTTACTAGCAATACTGGAATTCATACCTCAATTAAAAAGCTAATGATCTCCTCTCATTGGCATTGTGTGGATTGATAAATATGGAAAGTGGCCACAAGTTGCTTGTTCTCAAACGAGCAATTTATCACAGTCATTTGTTGACAGTGATCATATTAATCATTAAGAAGACACAATGATGATAATGAAATAAAATAGGACTGTATTGAGTGAACGGATTTAACTCAAAGGAATCAAGGATATAATATGAGGGTAACACACACATGACGAGGTCATTGGACAAAGTAGTTTGATGAATTACTTTCGTAAAGAGTATACAATAAGGAGTTTTCAATCATGGTACTTCTTGTGGACTGACTCCATGAATAAGCAATTGTGAAATATTGGAACGATGCTTCTGGACATAATTGCAATCACTAGAGCCTAATTGTATATGTCTGATTGGTCCTCCGCTAGCTTAACAAAAGCTTAATTGGACTGCATTTGAATCAGAAGAAAATTCTATGACTTTGGGAATAATTTAATTGAGTCAATTTATTCAATGTGGAATTAAATTAGGTGGTCATAAGAATTTTTCAACTAGAGAATTTGATTAAAGAATTTTCTTGAAAAATTAATTTGGAAAATCTAAGTGATTTTTGGAGAAATTAATTTTGATCAAGTAAAATTAAATTAATCAAATTAATTAAATTAATATTAAATTTTTGGAAATTAATTTTCAAGTTAGACAACTGGCCCAATAGGTAATTGAACTTGAAAATTGGACCTGAGATAGTAAAATAGGCCCGAGAACCCAAAATCAAGATCAAGACGCAAAACTAGTCGAACTGAGCCCGATATGTGAAACCGAGCTGACAGTCCAACCAGTGGCTAGACCAGACCGATTGGGTCGTCATTGACCCGGACTGAAACGGTGGCAGCCGAACTGGTTCGGGGTACCAAAAGGGTGATACACCTGCATCACCAAACATGATGGTGCCAGTGGCTGCGACGGTGACGTCCCAGTGACTAACAGTGGTTAGTCATTGGTGGTTGAGAAGTGGAAGAGTTACAATGGGACTCTACCAGAGAATTTGATTTCAAATTAACTATTCCAAAAATAATATTATTTTAATAGTTTAATATTAAATTTAATTTAATACTTATGTTAATAGTATTTTATTAATTTAATATTAAATTTAATTTAATGTTTATCTTATAGATAAACATTCTATTATTTAATAAGATTTAATATTAAATTTAATCTAATATTTATCTTGATAAATATTATATTAGTTTAATATTAAAGTGATTAAGTTTAATCATAATTGAACTCTCTAAAACCTCCCTATATAAAGAGAGTATTGGGTCATTATTTAAACACACATGAATTCAAGAAAAAGTTGTAGAGAGAAAATTCTCGAAAGAGATTATTCCAAAAAAATTCTAGAAATATTTTTCTGATTTACATCTTGACCCAAAATTTTTGTGAAAATTTTTTTGATTCGAAGCGAGCCCAAACTCGGCAGATGAGAGCTTGAGGATAACGGAGAAGACTACTCAGTCAAAGCGCTCATCCTAGACGAATCGAAAATGTACAATTTTGATTAAGTGTTTATTACTTGAGATATCATAGCCAAGATCTTGTTCTGGAAAAATTTTTAAAACATTGGTTTTTCCCTAAATTTAATTTCCACTACGTTTTCCAAACTCGTTTTTCCAACATATCCCTGACAGACACATTTGTTGCATACTACCTTTAACTCCTTATCTAAAGAGCTTCTTTCCCTTTAACCCTAATTGGGTTAAAAAGCCATCTTGACCTTGCTCATCATCATATTTGGCTAATTTTCTCACTACCCGATGGTCCGAGTCCTTCAGACGCACCACATTCCATCATTCTTGTGACTTACCGCACCAGTCACACTGCAAAATCTATCTTAAACCCTGACACCTCTTCTGGTGTACTAACCTGTGGATTTCCCATGTATAGCCCCATGTTTTTCATTCTGGCAGACTACTTTGTATTTGATGTCCCAAAAGACTACCCCATGTTTTATGTCCTAGTGGACTACTTATGTTGCCAAGCTCAAGCCATAGGCTTACATGTTATTTCCCATGTTTTTTTCCTTGTCGACTGATTTGGATGTCATAGTTGAGCTATGGTCTTACACATTATATCTCTTTGAGGTGTCACCCCGAAGGACCTTATCGTTGTGTGGTGTCACCCCATAGAGCCTACTAATTACTGTCACAGTGATACCCTATGGAACCTAAATATCGTTGCCATAATGTCACCCCGAAGGACAAGCCACAACACTGTATGACGATATTTTAATTGAATTCAATTTCCTTATCCATCCGCTCATTCTCTATTTCACCATTCCTATACCTTGATGCTCAATCACCAAAGTGCCCCCTTTGCAAGATCCGGAGCTTCGCACATCATGGTTTGCACCCAGCAACTCCATATGATGGTATCTGTAACAACTCATTTTTGGGTCAAATTGAAATAGTGGTTTTGAGACCACAAATTTGAAGTAGAAATATTCACTTTATTACTATTTTAAGGTCTACAGCATGATAGAATAATTTTGTGAAAATTTCTTTAAGAATTTTTATCGATTGAGTGCTCAATTTGACTAGAAGGGCTAAATTGCAATAGGTGCAAAACTTGAATTCTATAAGTTAAAGGTGTCTAATTGTTATTAATTTTTAAATTAGAGGTCCTCAAATGGTAATTAGACCATTATACTTTAGGATGGACAAAAATGGACATGATTAGGTGTAATTTTAAAGTTATGCGTTAAGGGTAAATTGGTAATTTTGTAAATAAAGACAAATTAACTTAATAAAAGATGTCCATATTCTTCAATTTAGTCCCCCCATAGTCAAAATTTTGGAGGAAGCCATAGCTAGGGTTTTGGCCAAGCTTTCAAGCTCGATTGTAAGTCCGTTCTTGTCCCGTTTTTAATGATTTTTATATTTTTGAGATAGTTGTAACTTGATCTAGCTATCTCAAGGACTAATTTTAAAGAAAGTTAAAGTCTTTTTACCCATGTTGAATATGCTTGTATTTTGATGTTTGATGGTAGAAAATGCATGTTTGTTGTTTGTTAAACAACATTTGTAAAGTGATATTCGGTAAAAATGCCAAATAGGGACTTATTTGTAAAGTATTGAAAAATATGTGGTAAAGTGTGAATAAATGTAAAATGTGGGCTTTTATGAGTAAGGGTAAGGTTCGACTAGGCTTGAGTTGTGAAGAAATTGAAAGAAATTTATTTTACGAGCCTAGGGACTAAATTATAAAATGTTGAAATATTAGGGGCAAAAATGTAATTTTTTCCATCATGTGATTTTGGATTGAATTGAATAGCTTGACGATTAAATGAGTTAAATTTGGTATTATAGATCAAGAAAAACAAAGTTCGAATCTATATCTGGGGAAAAATAAAGTAATTGACGAATAAATCCTTTTTGCCTTTTTTTGTAACCGAGGTAAGTTCATATGTAAGTAAGATTTATTATAATTTTTTTTAAATGCTTTAATTTTTTTATGAATTGTGTAAATGACTCTACGGACATGTTCGACGACATTTTGGCAAGTGGGAAATCCCAATTGAACCTTAGGAATAGATTAGGATACAAGTGACATGTCACTAGGGTATTATGTTATGTGATCCAGGTGCTGGTCTTGTACGTCCTACCGGTGGCTGAGTATATTAGCATATGTTACGGTTACTTGATATCTTGTGTGAGCAACTAGCTACGTCTTAACTGACAGCTTGTGTGAGTAGGCCCGTTGATGGCTCGAGAGCGAGTATATATGTGATATGAGATAGAGGTAGCAATGGCTACATATGTGACACCTTGTGTGCAAGGTTTCTCGAGTGTCCGATTTTATTATTTTGAGTGGTTCATTGGGTATGTCAATCCAGTACATGTATTTACATAAAGCCTATGATTATTAAATTCGCGAAGTAATGATTTCAAGGTAAGTTGTGATGGAATGGATTATGGTCATGAGATTATGGTAAATTACATTATCTTATATTGCATTACTTGAATGTTAAATGTATGGTAAGATTTGTTTATTTCTTTCATACGAGCTTACTAAGCTATATAGCTTACTTCGTTTTATTTTTCCATGTTCTATAGTGTTAACAAGCTAGCTCGGGTTGGAGGTCGTCGGAGATTGCATCACACTATCAAACTATCATTTTGGGTATCGATGATTTAAAAATTTTGAGTATATGGCATGTATAGGGACTTGGTCATTTTGTTATATGTGTCATTATGATTTTGGCCAAATGTATTGGCTTGTAATTTTCAAAGGCTTGATTTGGTATTTAGCCTTGTCATTTGGCTCATTTTGGTTAAATTGATTGTAAGCTTATACATATATGCATCTATGCACCAATGTCTCTTGGTGATGCAGTTTATATTGTTTTGATAAATGTTGATTATGGCCTAGTGACTTGTTGTGAAATGGATGAGTTTGGGTCATTGGTATGCTAGTGGATCTTGATAAGTTAATGCAAGTTGAAAGTAGACTTAGTGGTGTTATTGAATGTGAAATTGGTATATTTGATTTGCCATAATGAAGTGTCATGAGCACAATAGATAATGGTATTGCATTGATATGTGTTGGTCATGATCATGGATGTTTTGGTTGCCTAAGTATACCATGATTTATACCATTGAATTTGTGTATGTATATGTGTGAATGAGGGTAGAAAATGGCTTGGTAAATAGCCTTTACTTTGTCCACACGGGTAGACGCATGGGCGTGTGTCTACACCGTGTGTCATGGGCATGTGTTTTGGCCGTGTGTCCTCTGTACATTAATTTTTGAGAAACAGAATGCTCAGAATTCAGCACACGGACAGAGACAGAAGCGTGTGTCTCATCCGTGTAAGGGACATGGCCCCAGACATGGGCATGTACCCTGGCCGTGTAAAGTGTGTAGATATTTTATAAAAATTAATTAACCACATGGCCTAGCACACAGCATGTGGCTTGGTCGTGTGACTTCAATTTGTTCATGCCTTGGAAAGCAGAGAGTTACATGGGTTAGGGACACGGGCGTGTGTAACGACACGGCCTGCCCATATAGGCGTGTCCCAAACCACACGGGCATGTGACCCCTGTTTATGCAAAAAAATTTTAAGTTTTGTAAAAATTTTCAAGGTTCTCGGTTTACTCTCGAACCACTTCCAAAGCATGATTTGGGCCTCGTAGGTTCGTATTAGGGACTTTATGAATGAATGCAAATGGTTTTAAATTTGGTTTAAATTTATGACTCGAAATTGTATGATTGTTTGTGATGTACGTCTGGTAATGCCTTGTAAACCTATTTTTGCGTCAAATACGGGTGAGGGGTGTTACATTTAATGGTATCAGAGCTATAGTTTAGTCAATTCAGGACTCACGTAGCATGTGTGAGAGTCTAGCTATACATGTCATATATAATTTGTGATATTGTGACGACTCCTGACAATTTAAATTGTATTTTCATATAGTAAATGGATCCTGGCCAAGATGTAGCTGATGATGTTGAAAGTAATGCGCCGACTCCCGCCCAAAGGATAGCGCCATCTGAAAGTAGACAAATAATGGTTAGTCAGGGAGGAGAGGTTAGAGAAGCCTTCTTCCAAAGGATGAATGAGTGGTTTGCCATGTTTATTCAAAAAAATCCGACTGCTTAACATCCTCCACCCCCACCTAAGCCCCAATCGATTCCCATAACTCCTCAAGGTGTGGAATTGTTAAGACTAAACAAACTTCCAGTTGATAAGATTAGAAAACAAGGGGCTGAAGAATTTAGAGCTAATGTTGACGACGATCCTGAGAGAGTAGAGTTTTGACTTGAGAACTCTATCAAGGTATTTGATGAGCTTTCTTGTACACCGGATGAGTGCTTGAAATATGCTATATCACGACTCGGCATATCAATGGTGGAATTCTCTTGTATCCGTGGTACCAAGAGAAAAAGTTACCTACGAATTCTTTCAAGATAAGTTCAGAAAGAAATATATCAGTCAACTGTTCATTGATCAAAAACACAAAGTGTTTTTAGAGCTGAAATAAGTTCGTATGTCTGTGACTGAATATGAGCGAGAGTTTGTTAGGCTCAGTAAGTATGCTCGAGAATGTGTTTCCACAGAGGCCATCATGTGCAAAAGATTCGAAGATGGGTTAAGTGAGGATATCAGATTGCTAGTAGGGATTCTAGAGTTGAAAGAATTTGTTGTGCTAGTTGACCGAGCTTGCAAAGCCTAAGAGTTGAGTAAAGAAAAGAGAAAAGTTGAGTTTGAGGCTAGAGTTTCAAGAAAAAGACCGATGAATAAGTCATTCCAATCTTGAATGTCAACACTATGGTAGAAGACATCCCAGTGAATGTAGAATGAATGGCCATGCTTGCCTTAAATGAGGCTCCAAAGGTCACTTCATTCGAGATTGCCCTGAAATGGATGAGAAAGATAAGTTTTAGAATGTAAGGCTGAGTAACACTGCCAATAGAGGGAGGCCACCGAGAAATAGGACTAGTAATAGAGGTGTAACGAAATATTTAACTGCGAGATTAGAGGTTAGAGCACCTACTAGAACCTAAACTATTTGCGCTCGCGAAGATGCGTCAACCCTTGATGTTATCACTGGTACATTTTCTCTCTATGATACTAATGTAATTGCATTGATTGATCTTGGATCGACTCATTCTTATATATGCATGAATTTGGTATCTAGTAAGAAATTTCTTGTTTAGTTTACTGAGTATGTGATTAAAGTGCCGAACCCCTAAGGCAAATATGTTGTAGTTGACAAAGCTTGCAAGAGTTGTCCTTTAATGATTCGGGGTCACTGTTTTCCGGCTAACTTAATGCTTTTACCATTTGATGAGTTCTATGTAATTCTTGGGATGGATTGGCTGACTCTACATGATGTCGTAGTGAATTGTAGATGAAAGATTATTGAATTAAAATGTCAAGATAATGAAATTCTTTGGATTGAATCAGACGAGTCGATTGAGTTACCAATTGTGATTTCGTCGATGCCGGATCAGAGGTATGTAAAAAAAGGCTGTGAAGCTTATCTTGCACATGTACTAAATATGAAAGTGTCTAAATTGAAGATCGAATCCGTGTTGGTAGTATGTGAATATTCGGATGTGTTTCCAGAAGAGTTGCCTAGATTACCACCAAACATAGAGGTTGAGTTTCCCATTGATTTAGTACCGGGAACTTAAACGATATTGATAGCTCCATATAGAATGGCTCTGATTGAATTGAAAGAAATTGAAATCACAGTTGCAAGAATTGATAGAAAAGGGTTTTATGAGATCGAGTTTTTTGCCCTGAGGTACACCGGTGTTATTCATCAAGAAAAAAGACGGATCCATTAGACTTTGTATTGATTATTGTTAGCTTAACAAGGTTATGAAAAAGAACAATTATCCTTTACTGAGAATTGATGATCTGTTTGACCAGTTGAAAGGGCAACAATATTCTTTAGGATAGATTTGAGATCTGGTTATTATCAGCTAAGAGTTAAGGATCCGGATG
Source organism: Gossypium arboreum (assembly GCF_025698485.1). NCBI lineage: Eukaryota > Viridiplantae > Streptophyta > Magnoliopsida > Malvales > Malvaceae > Gossypium > Gossypium arboreum. The sequence continues at coordinate 31,850,410 of NC_069070.1, forward strand.
TGCCCAAAACCGTGTTCAGGATGAGGTACTGGCATTATGAATTTCTTGTTATACCGTTTGGATTAACTAATGCTCCTGCAGTTTTTATGGACTTGATGAATCGAATCTTCAGACCGTATTCAGATAAATTTGTGGTTGTTTTTATTGATGACATTTTAATTTATTCACGAGATGAGTCTGAACATGCTAGGCATTTAAGAATTGTGTTGTAGACCTTAAGAGACAAATAATTGTTTGCTAAATTCAGCAAAAGTGAGTTTTGGCTCCGAGAAGTCGGATTTCTGGGACACATTGTTTCAACGGAAGGTATACGGATTGGTCCGAGTAAGATTTCGGCAGTTATTGATTGGAAACCACTGAGAAATGTATCCGAAGTTAGAAGCTTTTTAGGTTTAGCTGGTTACTATCTGCGTTTTGGTAGAGGATTCTCATTGATTGCTACACCTATGACCAAACTGTTACAAAAAGACGTGAAATTCGAGTGGTCCAATAAATGTCAAAAGAGTTTCGAACAGCAGAAAGCATTGTTGATTGAGGCACTGGTATTAGTACAACCTGAGTCAAGAAAAGAGTTTGTGATTTTTAGTGACGCGTCATTGAATGGTCTTGGTTGTGTGTTGATACAATAGGGTAAAGTGATAGCTTATGCCTCAAGGCAGTTGAAACCGAACGAAAAGAATTATCTAACGCACAACTTGGAACTAGCCACTATTGTGTTTGCTTAAAAAATTTGGAGACACCATTTATTCGGTGAGAAGTGTCACATCTTTGCTGATCATAATAGTTTAAAGTATTTAATGACTCAAAAATGTTTGAATTTGCGATGGCTCGAGTTATTGAAAGATTATGAGTTAGTGATCGACTATTACCTGAGAAAAGCAAACGTAGTCGCAGATGCCTTAGGTAGAAAGTCTATGTTTACTTTGAGAGCGATGAATACATGACTAACCTTATCAGATGATGGATCAATTTTGGCCGAGTTGAAAGCTAAACCAGTATTTCTTCAAAAAATTTGCAAAGCTCAGAAATGTGATAATGAATTGCAAGCTAAAAGAGTTCAGTACGAATTGATTAGCGATTCAGACTATCAGATTAGATCTGAGAATTGTCTGATGTTCCAAGGTAGGATTTGTGTACCAAGAGATATTGAACTGACTCAAAAAATTCTTCACGAAGCACACAGTGGTTGTTTATCCATTCATTTGGAGAGCACAAAGATGTATAGTGATTTGAAACAATTATATTGGTGGTCGGCCATGAAATGAGACATTTTACAGTTTCTATTGAGATGTTTGATTTGTCAACAAGTAAAAGCTGAACATCAAGTGCCTTCAGGTTTGCTTCAGCCTGTGATGATACCAGAGTGAAAATGGGATAGAGTTAAGATGGATTTTGTATCGGGGTTACCTCTGACTCTGAAGAAGAAAGATGTTGTTTGGGCCATTATTGATAGATTGACGAAATTGGCTCATTTCATTCCGATGCATGCAGATTATTCACTTGGTAAACTAGCTGAATTATACATTGTTGAGATTGTTAGATTGCATGGGGTGCCTATTTCTATTATTTCGGATAGTTATCCGAGGTTCATGTCGCGATTTTAGAAGAAATTGCAAGAAGCGTTGGGTACAAAGTTGAATTTTAGTATTACATTTCATCCACAAATCAACGGTCATTTGAGAGAGTGATTCAAATTCTCAAAGATATGCTTCATTGTTATGTTTTAGAGTTCGAAGGTAGTTAGGAGAAATACTACTGTTGGTCGAATTTGCTTATAACAACAGTTTTCAATCGAGTATAAAAATGATACCGTATGAAGCACTCTACGATCGCAATTGCTGAACTACGCTATACTGGACCTAGCTTAGTGAGAAATAGATTCACGGGGTTGATTTGGTTAGAGAAATCGAAGAGAAATTGAAAGTAATTCGTGATTGTTTAAAAGCAATTTCGGATTGATAGAAATCGTATGCGGATTTGAAACAGAAGGATATTGAATTTTAGGTTGGTGATAAAGTGTTTCTGAAAGTGTCACGGTGGAAGAAAATTCTTAGATTTCGTCGCAATGGCAAGTTGAGTCCGCATTTCATTGGGCCTATGAGATTATTGAAAAAATAGGGCTAGTGGCATATCGACTAGCCTTGCAGTTAGAGTTAGAAATGATCCAAAATGTATTTCACATGTTGATGTTGCGATGCTATCAATCAGATCCATCGCATGTACTCTCACCGTCAAAGATTGAGATTCGACCCGATATGACATATGGTGAAGAACTGATCAAAGTGTTAGCTCGAGAAGTTAAATAATTGAAAAATAAAAGCATAGCTCTAGTAAAAGTTATGTGGCAATGACACGGGGTTGAAGAGGATACGTGGGAACCTGAGGAAGCTATGAGAAAACAGTACCCTAACCTCTTTTCTGGTAAGATTTTCGTGGACGAAAATCCCTAAGGGGGAGAGTTGTAACAGCCCGTTTTTGGGTCAAATCAAAATAGCGATTTTGAGACCACAAATCTGAAGTAGAAATATTCATTTTATTACTATTTTAAGGTCTACTGCATGATAGAATAATTGTGTGAAAATTTCGTTAAGAAATTTTATCGATTGAGTGCTCAATTTGACTAGAAGGGCTAAATGGCAATGGGTGTAAAACTTGAATTCTATAAGTTAAAAGTGTTTAATTGTTATGAATTTTTAAATTGGAGGTCCTTAAATGGTAACTGGACCGTTATACTAGGATGGACAAAAATGAACATGATTAGGTGAAAATTTAAAGTTATGCATCAAGGGTAAATTGGTAATTTGGAAAATAAAGACAAATTAACTTAATAAAAGATGTCCATCTTCTTCAATTTAGTCCCCCCATAGTTGAAATTTTTGAGGAAGCCATATCTAGGGTTTTGGCCAAGCTTTCAAGCTTGATTGTAAGTCCGTTCTTGTCCCGTTTTTAATGATTTTTGTATTTTTGAGATCATTGTAACTTGATCTAGCTATTTCAAGGACTAATTTGAAAGAAAGTTAAAGTCTAAAATTTTACCCATGTTGAATATGCTTGTTTTTTGATGTTTGATAGTAGCAAATGCATTTTTTTTGTTAAACAACATTTGTAAAGTGATTTTCAGTAAAAATGCCAAATAGGGACTTATTTGTAAAGTGTTGAAAAATGTGTGGTAAAGTGTGAATAAATGTAAAATGTGGGCTGTTATGGGTAAGGGTAAGGTTCGGCTAGGCTTGAGTTGTGAATAATTGAAAGAAATTCATTTTACAAGCCTAGGGACTAAATTATAAAATGTTGAAATATTAGAGGCAAAAATGCAAGTTTTACCATAATGTGAATATGGACTGAATTGAATAGCTTGATGATTAAATGAGTTAAATGTGGTATTATAGATCAAGAAAATAAAGTACGGATCTAGGTCAAGGGAAAAACAAAGTAATTGACGAATAGATCATTTTCACCATTTTTGTAACCGAGGTAAGTTCGTATGTAAATAAGATTTATTATAATTGTGTTTTAAATGCTTTAATTTTTGTATGAATTGTGTAAATGACTCTACAGACATGTTTGAAAACGTTTTGGCAAGCAAGAAATCCCAATCGAACCTTAGGAATAGATTAGGATACAAGTGACATGTCACTAGGGTATTATGTTATGTGATCCAGGTGCTGGTCCTGTACGTCCTACCGGTGGCTGAGTATACCGGCATATGTTCTGGTTACTTGATAACTTGTGTAGGCAGCTAGCTACATCTTGACCAACAGTTTGTGTGAGCAGGCCTGTTGATGGCTCATGTAACATCCCAAAACCGGCTTAGACGTTATGGCCAAATCTGGGGATGTCACATGATAGCGTGTTGAAACTAAATTGTTACAGTAAAACCATTTTCATTTATTTACTCTTGTTGATTCCAAAATTGCTTACTTATTTAATCAATTTTTTTAAAACACAGTCCGCTGCGAAAGCTTTTAAAATCATTTATTTTATGAAAAACCGAGTTAGTTAGGTGAAATCATCCGTATTAGGAAAACCCCTTAGTTTTAGAGAAAACTGTTTGTTCGTTGAGTTAGTACAGTTATTAAATTCATGAAAATAGTCCAAAATCCAAAATAAAAGTAACCAGTCCAAAAAGTTCATTTTACATAAAAAATAACCCAGAAAATAATTAAGAAATAATTACCAAAACTGAAATCTAAAACAGTATAAAATACATGTGGCCACCGCCGAGTCCTCCGCCGCACCGATCTGTCAAGTCTGGGATTACCTGTGCACATTAAACAAAGAGGGGTGAGTTTAGGTAAACTCAGTGTGTAATCCCACAGAAAAAAACAACAGTAAACACAGTGCACAATCAAATCAGTCTTGGGCCTAAGCCCCCTTTCAGCATCAGTAATGGTTCGACCTTAGCGCAACCCAGTATCAGTATCAATATGCATAAGGGCCAAGCCCATCACAACATCAGTAACAGACATACAGTACAAAGTTCTACCTAACCAACCTCTACACACCATCTTCGTCCAACCCTACACTCCATGTGGGGATTAAATCAACCCACCCATCCCTACACTCCAGGTAATACCGAATGCAGCACAATACAGTAGTTTGTAGCTGAGCTACCAGTATATTAGGCTTAAAGTCTTTCAGTACACTTCCTCCAAATATCATCATCCCAACCCAATGCAATGCAAACATACAATATGTCACGCCTTTATGCAACCAACAGTCATACTTATATATTCATATATCATTAATCATGCATAATTTATCATGCATTACATACACTCAGATCATACATTTAGGGATCTAGGTAACGGTTATCGACCCTACAGTAGGTTTACAGTCGACTTGGGCGACCCATACAACCCTAGGAATCATTTTAGGTAAATGGGCTCGCACGCCCATGTGGCTTGCCCATGTGAGCCCACACACCCTTGTGGCCCACACGGTCTAAATTTTCCTTGGCCGTGTGGATCACAAGGCCTGGCCCAAAATCCCATATAGTCCAAATTTTCCTTGACCGTGTGGATTACACGGTCCAAATTTTCCTTGGCTGTGTGGCCCACACGACCCAAGTTAGTCTAGCCCGTGTGCCGTACACAGCCTACCAGGCCATCACACCGTCGTGTCTTGTGTGCAAGGCCTAGCCTGTCGATCACATTCTCGTGTTGTGTCACACGGCCTACCACACGGGCGCCCACATGCCCGTGTGGTGTCGGCAATTATGTTTTCGACTTTCGCCAAAACCTCATTTTCTGTGCAATCGAGTACACACCTGGTTCCAATTGAAGCTAAAATGATCCCCGAGCACTCTAGAACCTATTTTCAACCATCCAAAAACCAATTTTAGTTACTTAAACCAATACCAAACCGAATTATTAAGAACAAACAATCCCAAATATTTTCGACAACTCATAACTTGAATGCAAAATAACAAAATTGCAGTTCCTCGGCACTGGTTGGAACTCACAGCCGCATAAGGGTCTCTTAATCACAAAATAATTCCATTAATTACTGATTCAAGAATACCAAAACTAAAACACGGTTACCTAACTTACCGAAACGACTTGAAGAATCCTAACGTGAAAACGATAATCGATCAAAATCACGACAGCAACAGTGAAAGAGAATAAAAATTGAATGTAAACTACGAAAGAAAAGATGAAGAAACGCAAAAGATGCTTTGGAGAAATAAAAATCGACAGAAAGAGAAAAGAGGGAATGAGACGTCAAAATTTTGGGGAAATAATTTGGAAAAGAATAAAGACAAAAATAAAATCCATCTAATAACCCCCCTAAATCCCTTAATTATCTCCCACTAATCCCACTACTCAAAATTCCTTTTGGACTGAAGCTCTTCCAGCCTACCGAGCAAAAATAACATCCTTGCTCGCACAGGGATTCAAACACAAGACCTATAGCAGATCAACCCGCATCTTAACCATCAGACCAGCAGGCCCATTCTGTTATGGAATTACAAACAATCAAATAAAAGCCTACTGAACAAGAGTGAGGCTTCACTTAAAAAATTCCAAATTTTGCCTAAGGCAAGGCTTGAACTTGGGACCTCACACACACACCTAGAGCACATAACCACTAAAACAGATACTCAATTGCGTCACATTTCACAAAAGCCGATATAAAATTTTTTGGGCATTACAACTTTACCCCCTAATAGAAAATTTCAGCCTCGAAATTTACCTGGCCAGAACAGGTGAGGATGCTGCTGACGCATTGCATCCTTTTGCTCCCGCATGGCTCCTCAGTGCTATGATTCTGCCATAGCACCTTCACTAATGGGATAGAGTTCCTTTGAAGAACCTTTACATGTTGATCCAAAATCTGACCCAGCTCCTCCTCGAAGGTCAAATCTGGTCTAACCTGAATCTCCTCAACATGGAAAATGTAACATCCCAAAATAGGGCCTAGTCAAAAAAGTGGTTTTGGGAGCACAAATTCAACATAAAAATATTTATTTTATGATTATTATGAGGCCTAGAATACGATTATATACATGTGTTAAAGTTTCGTGAAGAAACTCTTTGAGTAAGGTGTTCAATTGGAAATTAGGGACTAAATAGAATAAATTGCAAAACTTGAATTCTAGAAGCAATTTGTATGAAATTGCTTTGGATTATAAATTAGAAGGTCTTAAAGAGTAATTTTTCCAATTTTTAAATATTTTGACAAAAATGGGCTTGCATGAATGAAATTTTAAAGAAAGGGCATAAGGGCATTTTGGTTATTTGACTTTTTAATGAAATAAAAATGGGAAAAATCAAGCCAAAATCAGCCATTCTTCTTCTCCATGCTGCCGAAATTCTCTTTTCACCATAGCTAGGGTTTTCAAACATTTCAAGCTCAATAGTAAGTGCTCCCAAGCCTCATTTGCAATGTTCTTTGTATTTTTGAAATCCAGGTAGCTTGCTCTCTCCGTTTCTACCCATATTTCATGCTAAGGTTCATATTTAAAAATTTACCCATGCATGAGTCACTTGTATTTTGATGGATTATGGAGAAACGTGAAAGATGAATATGTGTTAAACATATTTTCCTACGTGATTTTCATGAAAAACCCTTATAGGGACCATTTTGTAAAAGTTGTAAAATGTGTGGTAGAAGTCTGAAAATAATGGAAAATGAGGGCTACCATAGGAAGGAAAAGTGTTCGGCTAGGGTTGGGTAAGGTAGAAATTGTTGTGTTTTATTATACGAGCTTAAGGGCTAAATCGTAAAAATATCAAAGGTTAGGGGCAAAATGGTCAGTTAGATCGGGGGTGAGAATTAGAATTGTAATGTATAATGTGGGGAATTAATGATATAATTTTGTTGTTACAGACCCCGAGGAACAAATTCCGGAGGTCGATCGAGGTAAACGTAAGGTTTCAGAATAACCGAAACACAACTTCGAAACAAATACCAGGTAAGTTCGGATAATTTAAAGTAAACCCCTAATATGCGTAACTGTATGATTTATGAATGCATGATGATTTCATTTATTATTGGCATGAAATATCATAGAAATGCATATTTGATGGTAATATGTGAAAAATGTCTCGGTTGAGGTTGACAAAGGGAATTCGATGGATAAACCCTGATTGATATGTGTAACGAGATCCTGCATGTGTTACACTAAGGATTTAGCCCGGACGGGTAATCCGTTGTTCTCAAATATAGAAATGATCTAGTCCGGACAGGTGTTCACTGAATGATCAAACCTCCTGAAGAATATGTGTGCATTAAGGATTTAGCCCGGATGAGTAATTCGATTAGGGTTTAAATTTGGCCTGGACTGGTAATTCAGATCCAAGCTCAATAAGGATGTTTGTCAGAATAAGGGATTTAGCCTGGACTGTAATCCCGACATCACCTTATGAGTTCATAAAATAGGGGATTTAGCCTGGACTTGTAATCCAGCCGTAAGATTGAGGTTCGCAGGAGTGCATAAATGGAATGATCATTCGTTTGAATTGACGGTTAATGGGTATTCCATCGAGATTCCCTAGAAACACAACAAGATTAGCAAGAGATGTTAGTGTAAATGAGATGTTGAATGACGAGCTCATCTAGCTAAATTTCATGATGTTTGATTATGTTACTAACTCATTGATTGAGTGCATGTAATAGGGAACCATTTCTTAATTGTTGGTTTCCTTATCTACCATGGATGCATATTAAATATTCAATAAGTTTACTTTCCTGTTATTTGAGCTTACTAAGCACGTAAATGCTTACTCCTGTCTTTTTCCCTATCTCACAGAGCTGAAGGACTCACAAGGACTGGAAGACGATTAGAGAGTCGACACATTGTCAACTAGTCAAGCTTTGGTATAAAGACATTTTTATTTTGCTTTGTTCAATGGCATGTATAGGATTTTTGAGTATTTTGTTATATGTGTCATTTGATTTGCCAAATGAAGGCATGTAAAAATATGTTTATCTTTTTGTATATGGTCATGAAAATTGGCTTAATTGAAGTAGGCTATGACCTACGAATTTTTGTATGGTTTTATTTACTGGTGATGGGTTGTTACCAATTGGCAATGAGTTACATGGACGAGCCAATTTCGGATGAATTAAAGTGACATGGAAACCCATAACCACTAAATGGGAAATAACCTTTCATGTATGAAACCAATGATATGAGGTTTCCATACAACTGGTTTTATTAAGATTATTTACAAGTGTATAATCATGTTTTGCTGTGAAATCGGTAACCATTAAGCATAAGTGATAAGAAGGGTGACAATAGGCTTGGAAAATAGCCTATAGGGGTCCATATAGTTGGACACACGGGCGTGTGTCTAGATCGTGTGTGACACACGGCTTTCTCTCATGGGTGTGTTCTATGGCCGTGTCTCCCCTGCACTTTAAATTTTCAGCTCAAAGTTGTACATGGGTAGGCCACATGGGCGTGCGCCATGGCTGTGTTAAAAAGACGTTGTTGCCTATGAGCAGGCCACGGTCGTGTTGATAAGCCAGTGTTGTACACGGCCGAAGGGCATAAGCGTGTCCCAAGTCACACGGGCGTGTGAGTCCACACGCCCATCTACACGAGCGTGTATCACTTTAAGATAAGAAAAATCTTCCAAGGTGCCCAAAGTTTATCAAACATTCTCGGTTTTGTCCCGCGCTGGCCCGAGACATGTTTTAGGTCTCGAAAGCCTGTTTAAGGGGAAGTATCTACATATTTGAAAAGTTTTAAATTTGTGCTCAACTTAGTGACTTGATTTAATATGTTTATGAATGTGAAATCCCGATAACACCTCGAGCCCTATCCTGACTTCAAATATGTGTGAGGGGTGTTACATTTAGTGGTATCAGAGCTATAGTTTAGTCGGTTCTAGGACTACTGTAGAGGATAATAAAGTTCGCAATACATGCCATTATTCGAATGTTGATAGTGTGACATCTCCCAATCAAGCGCAAGATGAGTCCGAGGGAGCCGAGAGGCATGCTCCAGCTTCCATACGAGCTGTATCTAGTAGTAGTAGAAGGCTTATGTTTGAAGGCTGGGAAGAGGCCCGAGCTGCCTTCTTTGATATGATGGACGAATAGTTTGGGGATTATTTAAGAAATCACCCCAATATAGCAAGACCTCCCTCGCCCCCTAACCAATCTGATGAGGATGTCCCACAAGGTATGGCACTAGTGAGAATCAGTAAAGCCCCTGTAGATAAGCTTAAAAAGTATGGGGCTAAGGAATTTAGAGCGAAAGTTGATGATGACACTGAAAGAGCTTAGTTCTGGCTCGAGATTACTACACGAGTGCTAGATGATTTGTTGTTCACACTCGAGGAATGTTTGAAGTGTGCTGTGTCCCTTTTGAAGGACACTACATACCATTGGTGGAAGACCGTATCCTCAGTAGTGCCGAAAGAAAATATTACTTGGGATTTCTTCCAAGCAGAGTTCAGGAAGAAATACATTAGCCATTAGTTTTTGGACAAGAAGCAAAAGGAGTTCCTAGAACTCAAACAAGGGAACAAGACTGTAGCAGAATATGAGAGAGTTCATACTACTAAATCAGTACGCAGCTGAATGGGTCCAAACAGAATCAGAAATGTGTAAATGCTTTGAGGAAGGCCTGAATGAGGACATCAAGTTGTTGATTGGGATCTTGGAAATACAGGAGTTTACCGCATTGGCCGATCGAGCCAAGAAGGCCGAAGAACTTAATAATGAAAGAAAACAAGCTAAAAGAGAGGCTTGAGTTACGAGCAAGAGGTCTAGCGGTAAAACACTCTCTTTCTCCACGAAGAAAGCCAGGAGCCAGTATGAACGCTCCACTTCGTCAGTGAGATATTCAGGTAAAGTGAGAAGCTCTAAGCGACGAGGTCAGAAGTCTTCCTCCCCGATGGTAACTAGTGTGGGGAGTGTAGATGATCAAAAGCCGAAGTGTAAGATTTGCAACAAATTTCATTTCGGAGAGTGCCGAATGAAGAGTGGCGCATGTTTAAGGTGTGGTTCTTTTGATCACTTTCTCAGAGACTACCCGGAACAAGCCGAAAAAGAAGTGGATGTAACTCCGAAATTGAGTACTCCTATTCCTCGAGGTAGACCTCTGAGATACCCTGAGAGTGCTAGTGTCAGTCGAGTTGTGACTAAAGACGCTGCAAAATCAAAGGTTCGAGCCTCAGCAAGAACGTATGCAATACGCACCCGAGAGGAAGTCTCTGCTCTTGATGTTATTACTGGTACTTTTCCCTTTTTAATACAAGTGTTATTACTTTAATTGACCCGGGATTGACGCAATCATACATTTGCATGAGCTTGGTATCTAGAATGAACATACTCATTGAGCCTACGGAATTTATTATTAAAGTGTTGAACCTACTAGGTAGATCAATCATGGTTGATAAAGTCTGTAAGAATTGTCCTTTGACGATTCAGGGTCATTGTTTTTCAGCTAATCTTATGTTGTTACCATTTGATGAATTTGATGTAATACTTGGTATGGATTGGTTAGCACTACATGATGTAATTGTAAATTGTGGTAGTAAGTATATTAAATTGAAATGCCCGGATAGTGAGATTCTACGGGTTGATTCAAGAGAGTTGGATACGTCACCGGTTGTAATTACGGCAATGGCTGCCAAGAGATATATGAGGAAAGGATACGAAGCTTACCTTGCATTTGTGTTGAACACTAAGGAAACTGAATTAAAGATTGAGTCTGTGCCGATAGTATGTGAGTATCCAGATGTGTTTCCGGAGGGATTACCCGGATTACCTCCTGAGAGGGAAATAGAATTTGGTATTGAATTGATGCCAAGAACAACTCCTATTCCTACTGCTCCTTACAGAATGGCACCAACTGTGTTGAAAGAGTTGAAATTATAGTTACAAGAGCTAACAGATAAATGATTTGCAAGGCCAAGTTTTTCACCTTGGGGTGCCCCCGTATTGTTTGTAAAGAAGAAAGATGGTTCAATGGGATTATGTATTGATTATCGGCAACTGAATAAGGTAACCATTAAGAATAAGTATCCTTTACCAAGGATTGATGACTTGTTCGATCAGTTGAGAGGAGCCACTGTGTTCTCTAAGATAGATTTAAGGTTTGGCTATTATCAGCTGCGCGTTAAGGACTCAGATGTACCTAAGACAGCTTTCAGGACAAGGTACGGTCATTATGAATTTCTTGTTATGCCGTTTGGGATGACGAATGCATTGGCCGTTTTTATGGACCTAGTGAATAGGATCTTTCGGCCATATCTGGATAAGTTTGTCATGGTTTTCATTGATGACATTTTAATTTATTCCAAAGATGAGATAGAGCATGCGGAGCACCTGAGAATTGTATTATAGACCTGGAGGGAAAAGCAGCTGTATGCCAAGTTTAGCAAGAGTGAGTTTTGGCTTCGGGAAGTCAAATTTTTGGGTCATATTGTTTCGGGTGAAGGCATCTGAGTTGATCCAAGTAAGATTTCTACAATTGTCGAATGGAAACCGCCTAAGAATGTAACCAAGGTTAGAAGCTTTTTGGGCTTAGCCGGTTATTATCGAAGATTTGTGAAAGGATTCTCCATGATAGCAACTCCGATGACGAGATTGTTACAGAAAAAAGTTAAGTTTGAATGGATGGAAAAGTGTCAACAAAGTTTTGAGAAGTTAAAGACACTGTTAACTGAAGCTCCTGTTTTAGTATTGCCTGAATCGGGAAAGGAATTTGTAGTCTACAGTGATGGGTCCTCAAATGGACTGGGTTGTGTACTTATGCAAGATGGCAAGGTAATAACCTATACTTCACGACAGTTAAAGCCATACGAGAAGAATTATCCGACCCACGACCTAGAACTTACTGCTATTGTTTTTGCCTTAAAGATTTGCGACATTATTTGTATGGTGAAACTTGCCGCATCTTCACGTACCACAAGAGTTTGAAATACTTGATGACTTAGAAAGAATTAAATTTGAGACAAAGGAGATGGTTAGAATTAATTAAGGATTATGATCTGGTTATCGACTATCACCCGGGTAAGGTGAATGTGGTCCCCGACTCAGTGAGTAGAAAATCTCATTTCGCTTTAAGAGCCATGGATAATCATCTGACATTGCTTGATGATGGTTCAGTCTTAGCAGAGCTGGAGCCTAGGCCAACATTTTTGTAGGAAATTCATGATGCTTAGCTTAATGATGATGACTTGCAAGCAAAAAGGGCTCAATGTGAGTCTGGTGTTGAATCAGATTTCTAAATTAGTCTTGATGGATGTTTGATGTTCAGAGATAGGGTTTCTGTACCTAAAAACAATGAAATTATTTGGAAAAGTTTGCAAGAAGCACATAACAGCTGTTAGTCAATTCACCTGAGAGGTACCAAGATGTACAATGATTTGAAGAAAATGTACTGGTGGAACAGCATGAAAAGAGATATTTCTGAATTTGTGTCAAAATGCCTAGTATGTCAGCATGTTAAAGCTGAACATCAAGTGCCTTCAGGTTTGCTACAGCCTGTGATGGTCCCCAAATGGAAGTGGGACAGAGTTACTATGGATTTCGTGACAGGATTGCCATTGACTCCAAAGAAGAAAGATGTCATATGGGTTATGGTAGATAAGTTGACGAAGTCAGATCATTTTATTCCGGTGAGGACAGATTACTCCCTCAATAGATTGGCCGACTTGTACATTTCTGAGATTGTAAGATTGCATGGGGTACCACTATCAATTATTTCCGACAGAGACCCGAGGTTCACTTCAAGATTCTGGAAGAAATTACAAGAAGCCTTGGGTACGAAGTTAAACTTTGGTACAACTTTTCACCCTCAAACAGATGGTCAATCTGAGCGGATGATTCAGATTCTTGAGGATATGTTGCGATGTTGCATCCTTGAATTTCAAGGTAGCTGGGAAAAATATTTGCTGCTTGTAGAATTTGCCTACAGCAATAGTTTCAGAGGAATTTGAAGATGGCACCTTATGAGGCCTTGTATGGCAGGAAGTGCCGGACTCCATTGTATTGGACAGAACTTAAGGAAAATTAGATTCACGGAGTTGATCTGATTAAAGAAACTAAAGAGAAAGTTAAAGTGATACGAGACTGTTTAAAAGCGGCATCAGATAGGAAAAATCTTATGCACATTTGAAAAGAAAGGAAATTGAGTTCCAAGTTGGAGATAGAGTATTCTTGAAGGTATCTCCATGGAAAAAGGTATTGAGATTTGGTCAGAAAGGTAAACTGAGTCCACGATTTATCGGACCGTATGAGATCACTGAAAGAGTTGGACCGTTAGCTTATCGTTTGACATTACCACCTGAACTGGAAAAGATTCACAATGTGTTCCATGTATCTATGTTAAGGCGATACCGATCACACCCCTCTCATGTGATTTCACCAACTGAGATTGAAATTCGACCGGACATGACTTATGGAGAGGAACCGGTCAAGATTTTGGCTCGTGAAGTTAAACAATTGAGGAACAAAATGTGGCTTTAGGAAAAGTTTTATGGCAACGACATGGTGTTGAAGAGGCTACATGGGAGCTAGAAGAAACCATGAGAAGCCAATATCCGAACCTGTTTACTAGTAAGACTTTCGAGGACGAAAGTCCCTAAGGGGGGAGAAATGTAACATCCCAAAATAGGGCCTAGTCGGAATAATGGTTTTGGGACCACAAATTTGACATCAAAATATTTATTTTATGATTATTATGTGGCCTAGAATACGAGTATATACATGTATTAAAGTTTCATAAAGAAATTCTTTGAGTAAGGTGTTCAATTGGAAATAAGGGACTAAATTGAATAAATTGAAAAACTTGAATTCTAGAAGCAATTTGTATGAAATTGCTTTGGATTATAAATTATAAGGTATTGGAGAGTAATTTTCCCAATTTCTAAATTTTTGGACAAAAATGGGCTTGCATGAATGAAATTTTAAAGAAAGGGCATAAGGGCATTTTGGTCATTTGGCTTTTTAATGAAATAAAATGGGAAAAATCAAGCCAAAATCAGTCATTCTTCTTCTCCATGCTTCCAAAATTCTCTTGTCACCATTCCTAAGGTTTTTAAACATTTCAAGCTCAATAGTAAGTGCTCAAGCCCTGTTTTCAATGTTCTTTGTATTTTTTAAATCCCGATAGCTTGTCTCTCTACTTCTACCCATATTTCATGCTAAGGTTCATGTTTAAAAATTTACCCATGCATTAGTCACTTGTATTATGATGGATTATGGAGAAACAAGAAAGATGAAAATGTGTTAAACATCTTTTCTTAGGTGATTTTCATGAAAAACCCTCGTAGGGACCATTTTGAAAAAGTTGTAAAATGTGTGGTAGAAGTGTGAAAATAATGGAAAATGAGGGCTACCATAGGAAGGAAAAGTGCTTGGCTAGGCTTCAGTGAGGTAGAAATTGTATGTGTTTCATTATAGGAGCTTAAGGACTAAATCGTAAAAATATCAAAGGTTAGGGGCAAAACGATCATTTAGACCGGGGGTGAGAATTAGAATTGTAATGTATAATGTGGGGTATTAATGATATAATTTTGTTGTTATAGACCCTGAGGAACAAATTTCGAAGGTCGATCGAGGTAAACGCAAGGTTTCGGAATAACCGAAACACAACGCCGAAACGAATACCAGGTAAGTTCGGATAATTTAAAGTAAACCCCTAATATGCGTAACTATATGATTTATGAATGCATGATGATTTCATTTATTATTGGCATGAAATATCATAGAAATGCATATTTGATGGTAATATGTGAAAAATGTCTCGGTTGAGGTTGACAAAGGGAATTCGATGGATAAACCCTGATTGATATGTGTAACGAGATCCTGCATGTGTTACACTAAGGATTTAGCCCGGACGGGTAATCCGTTGTTCTCAAATATAGAAATGATCTAGTCCGGACAGGTGTTCACTGAATGATCAAACCTCCTGAAGAATATGTGTGCATTAAGGATTTAGCCCGGATGAGTAATTCGATTAGGGTTTAAATTTAGCCTGGACTGGTAATTCAGATCCATGCTCACTAAGGATGTTTGTCAGAATAAGGGATTTAGCCTGGACTGTAATCCCGACATCACCTTATGAGTTCATAAAATAGGGGATTTAGCTTGGACTTGTAATCCAGCCATAAGATTGAGGTTCGCAGGAGTGCATAAATGGAATGATCATTCGTTTGAATTGACGGTTAATGGGTATTCCATCGAGATTCCCTAGAAACTCAACAAGATTAGCATGAGATGTTAGTGTAAATGAGATGTTGAATGACGAGCTCATCTAGCTAAATTTCATGATGTTTGATTATGTTACTAACTCATTAATTGAGTGCATGTAATAGGGAACCATTTCTTAATTGTTGGTTTCCTTATCTACCATGGATGCATATTACATATTCAATAAGTTTACTTTCCTGTTATTTGAGCTTACTAAGCACGTAAATGCTTACTCCTGTCTTTTTCCCTATCTCACAGAGCTGAAGGACTCACAAGGACTGGAAGACGATTGGAGAGTCGACACACTATCAACTAGTCAAGCTTTGGTATAAAGACATTTTTATTTTGCTTTGTTCAATGGCATGTATAGGATTTTTGAGTATTTTGTTATATGTGTACATTTGATTTGCCAAATGAAGGCATGTAAAAAAATGTTTATCTTTTTGTATATGGCCATGAAACTTGGCTTAATTGAAGTAGGCTATGACCTACAAATTTTTGTATGGTTTTATTTACAGGTGATGGGTTGTTACCAATTGGCAATGAGTTACCTGAACGAGCCAATTTCAGACGAATTAAAGTGACATGGAAACCCATAAACACTAAATGGGAAATAACCTTTCATGTATGAAACCAATGATTTGAGGTTTCCATACAACTGGTTTTATTAAGATTATTTACAAGTGTATAATCATGTTTTGCCTTGAAATCGGTAACCATTAAGTATAAGTGATAAGAAGGGTGAGAAAAGGCTTGGAAAATAGCCTATAGGGGTTTATATGGTTGGACATACGGGCGTGTGTCTAGATCGTGTGTGACACATGGCTTTCTCCTATGGGTGTGTTCTATGACCATGTCTCCCTTGCACTTTAAATTTTCAGCTCAAAGTTGTACACTGGTAGGCCGCACGGGCGTGCGTCATGGCCGTGTTAAAGAGACAGTGTTGCCTACGGGCAGGCAGCACGGGAGTGTGCCACGGCCGTGTTGATAAGTCAGTGTTGCACACGGTCGAAGGGCATAGGTGTGTCCCAAGTCACAGAGGCGTGTGAGTCCACACGGCCCATCTACACAGGCGTGTATCACTTTAAGATAAGGAAAATTTTCCAAGGTGCCCAAAGTTTATCAAATGTTCTCGGTTTTGTCTCGCGCCGCCTCTAGACATGTTTTAGGTCTCGAAAGCCTGTTTAAGGGAAAGGATATGCATATTTGAAAAGTTTTAAATTAGAGCGCAACTTAGTGACTTGATTTAATATGTTTATGAACGTGAAATCCCGGAAATGCCTCGAGTCCTATCTCAGCTTCAGATACGGGTGAGGGGTGTTGCAGACAATATGCGTGGGATTAGAGAGATAGCGTCTCAACATTGAGACATGGAACACATCGTGAATTTGGTCTGACTCCAAAGGTAGCTCCAACTGATCGCTTTAGAATTCGATACGATCCAATAAACCTAGGGCTCAGCTTACCAGTAAGACTAAACCTCAAGATCTTCTTCCATGCTGAGACCTTAAGAAAGACAAAGTCCCCCATAGAATACTCAATCTCGTGTCTTTTCATATCCGCATAAGACTTCTATTTATCAGATGCTACTTTCAGATGATCCTGAATCACTCTCACCTTATCCTCTGTCTCAAAAACCAATTCAGGCCTCAGAACACATCGCTTACCCAGCTCAGTCCAACATAAGGAAGTGTGACACTTACGACCATATAGAGCCTCGTAAGGTGCCATCTGGATGTTAGACTGGTAACTATTATTATAGGCAAACTCCGTTAATGGTAGATAATCCTCCCAACTACCTCAAAAATCAATCGCACAACTCCTCAACATATCCTTCAGTATCTGAATCATCCTCTTAGATTGACCTTCTGTCTGAGGTTGGAACGCAGTATTGAAGTCCAATATCGAACCTAGAGCCATATGTAACTTTTTCCAAAACCTAGATGTGAAGCGAGGGTCCCTATCAGAGATGACCGAAACTGGTGCCCCATGCAACCTCACTATCTCAGAAATATAAAGTTTCTCTAGCTTTTGCAAAGAATAATCAGCACGAACCGGTACGAAGTGCACTGACTTGGTCAATCGATCTACGATGACCCAAACAAAATCCTTCTTAGTGGGTGTCAAGGGTAACCCACTAACAAAGTCCATCGTTATACGTTCCCACTTCTAGAGGGGAATCCTAATCGGCTGTAGCAAACCAAAAGGTAGTTGATGCTCAGCTTTAACTTGCTAAGATGTCAAACAATGAGAAACAAAATCAGTAACCTCTCACTTCAACCCTGGACATCAATACAACTCTCGAAGATCTCGGTACATGTTTTTCCCACCAGGGTACATGGCATAAGGACTACTATGCGCCTCTCTCAGTATAGAATGCCTCAAATAAGTATCATTTAGTACACATATCCAGCCTCAAAAATAGAGTACCCAACACTATTCAGTCTAAAAACTGTAGTGCTACCACTCCCAATCTGTTGGAACCGAAGACCTAAAGATTCGTCCTACAACTGCTTACCCTTAATCTGCTCAATCCATGTTGGCTTAACTTAAAGCTCGGATAGTAAGCTACCATCATCAAATAAGTTTAGGCAAGCAAACATCTCCCTTAAATCAATCATAGCTCTACGGCTCAATGCATCGGCCACCATATAGCCTTACCAAGGTGGTACTCAATGGTTCAGTCATAATCCTTAAGCAGCTCAATCCATCTACGTTGCCTAAGATTTAGCTCTTTCTGAGTAGGAAGGTACTTAAGGCTCTTGTGATCAGTGTAGATGATACACTTCTCACCATACAAGTAATGCCTCTAGATTTTCAGTGCAAACACCACAGCGGCCAACCCTAAGTCATGCATCAGATAATTTTCCTCATGAGTCTTAAGCTCACGAGACACATACGCTACCACCTTAACATCCTGTATCAACACACATCCCAAACCGACATGTGATGCATCACTATAAAATATGAAATCCTTCTCAGGTTCTGCCTGTATCAACACATGAGCCTCAGTCAGCATAGTCTTAAGCTTCTTAAAGCTCTCTTACTGTGCATTAGTCCAAAAAAATGACACACCCTTACGTAGCACCTTAGTTAAGGGCACTACAATCAGTGAGAAACCTTCCATAAATTGTCGATAATAATTCGTCAGACCTAGAAAATTGTGAATCTCAGATACATTCTTAGGCTATTTCTAATCCAATAGAGCCTCAATCTTTCAAGGATCGACACAAATCCCCTCTGTAGATACTACATACCCCAGAAAAGGGACTTCACGAAGCCAAAACTCGTACTTTTTGAACTTAGCATAAAGCTTCTTTTCCCTCAAATTTTGAAGAACAATCCTAAGGTGCTCATCATGCTCATCTTTAGTTCTCGAGTAAACCAATATGTCATCGATGAA
This sequence comes from Gossypium arboreum, assembly GCF_025698485.1. Lineage (NCBI taxonomy): Eukaryota > Viridiplantae > Streptophyta > Magnoliopsida > Malvales > Malvaceae > Gossypium > Gossypium arboreum. The sequence goes on from NC_069070.1 coordinate 31,869,470, forward strand.
CACCACTACAAACCAATCCAGGTAGGGTTGAAATACTCGGTTCATCAAATCCATGAAGGTTGCCAGTGCATTAGTCAGTCCAAATGGCATCACTAGGAACTCGTAATGACCATAGTGAGTCCTAAATGCCGTCTTATGTACGTTAGCCTCCTTGACCCTCAACTGATGATACTCAGATCAGAGGTCAATCTTGGATAATACCGAAGCTCCTCGAAACTAGTCAAATAGGTCATTGATCTTCGGTAATGGGTACTTGTTCTTAATGGTCAACTTGTTTTGTTACCGATAGTCGATAAACATTCGTATGAATCCATCCTTATTTTTCACAAACAGTACCGATGCTCCCCACGAAGACACACTAAGGCAGACGAACCCACAATCCAATAACTCCTGAATCTGAGCCTTAAGCTCCACAAGCTCCTTCGGTGCCATTCGATAGGGAGCGATAGACATCAGAGTTGTACCAGGAAAAGCTCAATCCCAAAATCCACTTCTCGATTCGGAGGTAAACCCTGTAACTCCTTAGGAAAGACATCTAGAAAATCCCTTACAGTATGAATATCCTTTACAGTAGAGTCCTTAGAAGTAGAAACACTAACATAGGCAAAGAATGACTCACATCCCTTATGAACTAGTTTTTCAGCCATCAGTACAGAAATCACATTCAACAGATAATCCCGATGCTCTCCAATCATGATCACCTTGCTACCCTCCTCCATTCTCAATACAACCCTCTTAATCGCACAGTCCAAGCTGACACGCTGCTTAACCAACCAGCCCATTCCCAATATTAGGTCAAACTCCCCAAATAGAACCTCCATTAAGTCAGCCAAGAAAACCACCCCTTGAACCTCTAATGGTACATCTCTGAATAGCTTGTTAACCCTTACAGACTGTCCCAACAGACTCAGTACAGTAACCTCACTCGTAGTGCTCTCAACTAAAATCCCCAAGTTTTCAGATATGTTGCTAGCTATGTACGAGTGAGTACTTATGTCAACCAATGCAAGATATGGTACATCAAGAATTTAAAATGTACCCGTAATGAAGTCTAGAGCATCTCTATCTTTTCGACGACGTGCAGCATAAACTAAAGCAGGCTGCCTCACCTCAGTCTGTCCAGCACCTCTGGTCGGTGCTCTCTATCCACGACCCAAACCATTACCACCCCTAGCCTGACCACGGCCTTTTGGTGGCTGCTGAGCTGCTCTCTGTGGCTATGCAGTACCAGTACCCTGAGCTTGCATCTAATCGGCCCTCAATGGACACTCCCTAATACGGTGCTCCAAAGACTCACACCTAAGGCAAGGCCCAGTCCTCCTTCAACACTCGCCCTGATGGCGTCTACCATAATCAGCACATGGCTGCAGTCTAATAGCAGTAATAGGGGGCCCAGCTCTAACCGGCCCATCAAATTTGGCCTTTTTCTTAGGCCTTTGCACAGAACTCATGGGCTCCGGATCCCTCTAGTTCTTACCTCTCTAGAGATCTCTGTTTTGGCGCTTAGCGAGCTTAACCTCTTCGGTGATCTTCGCCTTCTCAACTAGAACCAACAACTCTCGCTCCCTCTGCAGAGCTATCAGGACTCTCAAATTATCCCTGAGGCCATCCTCAAAGTGGATACACCTCTCATACTCAGATGCCACCATACCTAGCGCATAGCGGCTCAGTCTCAGGAATTTAGCCTCACACTCGGTCACAGATCAATCTCCCTAAGTAAGGTTCAGGAACTCCCTCCTACGGGCATCTACATAGCTTGCTCCTACATATTTCCCCTGAAAGGCAGTCTTAAAGAACTTCTAGGTCAAACATTCAAGCTGAGCGCCCTCCTTAACAGTCAGGCACCTCTAATAAGCCTTATCCCGCAGTAGTGAGACTGCGCCCTTTAATTTCTACTCAGGGGTGCGATCTAGATCATCCATGATCCTCTTTGTGGCCTCAATCTAGTATTTTTCCACATTAGGGGCGACCTCAGTAACACCGCTGAAGTGCTCAGCTCCATTGGACCAGAGTTGTTCCGTAACCAACCCTCGGCCCCCAGATCCAGTATTGGGTCCAACAACCCTCTTCAATATCATTAGCATAACCTAGGACAATACGTTGTCCCCAGCCATGCGATCTTGAGACCCAATCTCAATAGCAGGCGACATTGGCATCTCACTCGTGTCTAAATTAGGCATTCTACTAGATGATAAAGACTCAGCTCGAGCTCTTCTACGACCTCTTCCACGGCCTCTAGTACCCCGTCCACCGATAACTCGTGCGCTCATGTCTAGTTGGATTTATCTGTATTACGAATTTTATAAATCAATTACAATTTTAGTATTTATTAGTAGATGTTTTATGTAAACGGTTTCAGTAATTCAGAATGTTTTTCGTAAATTGTAGTCCCTATCAGTTTTGCTACAGTCTCAATATACACTATCTAGAGGGTTTTCACAGTATACTACCTACAGTAGTTTCAGTTTACACTATGTTTAAACCTTTTCATAGTTTCAGAAAAACTTACAGTATCGACGCTGGAGACTCTATATACAACATACTCAGTCAAATCATTTCAAATAATTTGAAAATCAGTTATTAAAACCAAATTTTAAAACCCAAATCCACAGCCGTGTTTTGTAACTGTATCTGATTCCACAAAATGTAACATCTGAAACCCGGCTTAGACATTATGGCTGAATCTGGTGATGTCACATGATTGCGTGTTCAAACTAAGTTATTACAATAAAATCGTTTTCATTTATTTACTCTTGTTGATTCCAAAATCGCTTACTTATTTAATTGATTGGTTTAAAATACAGTTCATTACGAAAGTTTTAACAATCATTATTTTATGAAAAATTGAGTTAGTTAGGTAAAATCGTCTGTCTTAGGAAAACCCCTTAGTTTTAGAGAAAACTGTTTGTTCATTGAGTTAGTGCAGTTATTAAAACCACGAAAATAGTCCAAAATCCAAAATAAAAGCAACCAGTCCAAAAAGTCAATTTTACATAAAAACTAACCTAGAAAATAATTAAGAAATAATTACCAAAACTGAAATTTAAAATAATATAAAATACATATGGCCACCGCCGAGTCCTCCGTCGCACCGATCTGTCAAGTCTTGGGATTACCTGTGCACATTAAACAGAGAGGATTGAGTTTAGGTAAACTCAGTGTGTAATCCCACAGAAAACAACAACAGTAAACACAGTGCACAATCAAATCAATCTTGGGCCTAAGCCCCCTTTCAGCATCAGTAACGGTTCGGCCTTAGCCCAACCTAGTATCAATATCAGTTGCATAAAGGCCTTAGCCTATCACAGCATCAGTAATAGATATACAGTACAAAGTCCTACCCAACCAACCTTTACACACCATTTCTATCTAACCCTACACTCTATATGGGGATTAAACCAACCCACCCATCCCTACACTCCAAGTAGTACCAAATGTAGCATAATACAGTAGTTCGCTGAGCTACCAATATATTAGGCTTAAAGCCTTTTAGTACACTTCCTCCAAATATCATCATCCCGACCCAATGCAATGTAAACATACATTATGTCATGCCTTTATGCTGCCATCAGTCCTATGTATACATACATATATCAGTAATCATGGATAATTTATCATGCATCACATACACTTAGATCATATATTTAGGGATCTAGGTAACACTTACCGATCCTACAGTAGGTTCACAACCGACTTGGGTGACCCGTACAACCCTAGGAATCATTTCAGATAAATGGGCTCACACGCCCATGTGGCTTGCCCATGTGGGCCCACACGCCCGTGTGGCCCAGATGGTCCAAAATTTCCTTAGTCGTGTGGATCACACGACCTGGCCCAAAATCCTATGCGCTCGTGTGGTTTACTCGTGTGGGCCTATAAGCTCGTATGGCCCACACGGCCGAAGTCAGTCTAGCTTGTGTGTCGTACACAGCCTACCAAGCCATCACATGGTCGTGTCTTGAGTGCACAGCCTGGCCTCATCGATCACATGCCCATGTTGTGTCAAACAGCCTACCACACGGACGCCCATACACCCATGTGGCGCTGACAGTAAGGTTTTTGGCTTTCGTTGAAACTGCGTTTTCTGTGCAATCGAGTACACACCTAGTTCCAATTGAAGCTAAAACGATCCTTGAGCTCTCCAAAACCTATTTTCAACCATCCAAAAACCAATTTTAGTTACTTAAACTGATATCGAACCGAATTATTAAGCACGAACAATCCCAAATATTTTAGACAACTTATACTTTGAACACAAAATAATGAAATCGCACTTCCTTGGCACCGGTTGGAACCCACAGTAGCCTAAAGGTCCCCTAATCACAAAATAATTCCATTAATTACTGATTCAAGAATATCGAAACTAAAACACGCTTACCCAACTTCTCGAAACAACTTGAAGAATCCTAACGTGAAAATGATAATCGGTCAAAATCACGACAGCAACAGTGAAAGAGAAAAAAAATTGAATGTAAACTACAGAAGAAAAGATGAAAAAAATACTAGAGAGGTTTTGGGGAAACAGAAATCGGGAGAAAGAGAAAAGAGGGAATGAAACATCAGAATTTTGGGGAAATTTTTGAAAAAAATGAAGACAAAAATAAAATCCATCTGATAACCCCCCTAAATCCCTTAATTATCTCCCACTAATCCCACTACTCAGAATTCCTGTTTGACCGAACCTCTTCTAGCCTACCGAGCAAAATAACATCATTGCTCGCTCAGGGATTCAAACACAAGACCTATAACAGATCAACCCACACTTAACCACTATACCAGCAGGTCCATTATGTTATGGAATTACAAACAATTAAAAAAAAGCCTACGGAACAAGAGTGAGGCTTCACTTAGAAAAATTCCAAAACTTACCCTAAGGTAAGGCTTGAACTTGGGACCTCTAACATACACCCAAAGCACATAACCACTAAAGCAAATACTCAATTGCGTTACATTTCACAAAAGCCGAAATAAAATTTTTGGGGCATTACAGCTCAAGAGCGAGCATAAATGTGATATGAGATATGAGATAGAGGTAGCAATGGCTACATATGTGACACCTTATGTGCAAGGTTTTCCGAGTGTCCGATATTATTATATCGGGTGGTTCATTGGGTATGTCAACGACGAGAATAAGTATGAAATTACTACGAGATGGTACAGGTATGTACATAAAGCCTATGATTATTGAATTCGTGAAATGATGGTTTTAAGGTAAGTTGTGATGGAATGAATTATGGTCATGAGATTATGGTAAATTACATTATCTTATATTACAATACTTGAATGTAAAATGTACAGTAAGATTTGCTTATTTCTTTCATACGAGCTTACTAAGCTATATATTTTACTCCGTTTTATTTTTCCATGTTTTGTAGTGTTACCAAGCTAGCTAGGGTTGGAGGTCGACGAAGATCGCATCACACTATCAAACTGTCATTTTGGGTATCGATGATTTAAACATTTTAAGTATATGGCATGTATAGAGACTTGGTCATTTTGTTTTAAGTTTCATTATGATTTTATCCAAATGTATTGCCTTGTAAATTTCAAAGGCTTGATTTGGTATTTAGCCATGTAATTTGGCTAATTTTGGTTAAATTAATTGTAAGCTTATACATATATATATGCATGTATGCACCAATGAGTCTTGGTGATGTGGTTTATATTGGTTTGCTAAATGTAGATTGTGGCTTAGTGACTTGTTGTGAAATGAATGAGTTTGGGTCATTGGTATGCTTGTAGATCTTGATAAGTTAATGCAAGTTGAAAGTAGACTTAGTGGTGTTATTGAATGTGAAATTGGAATATTTTATTTTCAATAATGAAATGTCATGAGCACGATAGATGATGGTATTGCATTAACATGTGTTGGCCATGATCGTGGATATTTTGGTTGCCTAAGTATACCATGATTTATACAATTGAATTTGTGTATGTGTATGTGTGAATGAGGGTGGCAAATGGCTTGGTAAATAGCTTTTACTTTGTCCACACAGGTAGACGCATAGGCGTGTGTCTAGGCCATGTGTGACACACGGCCTAACCCATGGGCATGTGTTTTGGCCAAGTGTCCCCTACACATTGATTTTTGAGAAATAGAATGCTCAAAATTAAGCACACGAGCAGAGACACGGGCGTGTGTCTTGGCCGTGTGAAGGACATGGCCCCAGACATGGGCATGTACCCTGTCCATGTGAAGTCTGCACATATTTTGTAAAAAATTAATTAACCACACGGCCTAGCACACGGGCGTGTGGCTTGGCCGTGTGACTTCAATTTGTTCATGCCTTACAAAATAGAGAGTTACACAGGTAAGAGACACTTGAACTTGAGGGTGTCATTTCTCACCCGACTCATACTAGTCCTACTGTTGAATCTTGATTTGTCTATTCAAGCTTTTTCTCTCCCCTTATCTCTTTCCAACGCCCTCTTCTCATGGACATGGTGATATTTATGGAAAGCGAACAAGAGGTTACGGTAGTAGCTAACATTCGAGCTTGGGTAGTTATAGTAACCGCAAGAAGCAAAGGCTAAAAGGAGAGTCCTCCAATATCGAGGAAAATAACGAAGCTAGTTTGGTCCACCATTGACCTAATAAAGAGTTATTGGTCCAAGAGAGTGAATCTCTTATCCTTCCCCTAGAGATCTCTCTTCTTCCCACCAAACCAGATTGTACTTCAACCCCCTCCCCACACCCATCGATGTCTATACTCGGAGTTTCAGTCTGGGTTACTACTAGTTCCTCCACACCCACTCCCCTGATCTATACCATCGATTATACCTTGACTATTGGTAGGTAAAATCCTTCTTCTCGTGCCCCTTTTGCCCACCCCTAATCCAGCAAAAACAAGTTAGGCACTTTCCCCGAAGCTAAAAGAATTCACCTACCTGTCTTCTTCCTCCGAGTGTATTTACAAGCCCACTCTCACTAAGCTGGCAGGTTCTTTCTCTATAATAACCGCGAAGTGGAAACTTATGAGTTAGGCTCTTCAACAAGTCTGCAGTGAGGTTGAGGCCAATAAGCTAATTCAGAGAAAACCATCTATTTGAAATAACCATCACTCGTTCAACTACGGCAATCCTATGATGTCCTTACTCTCTAAAATCACAAACTTCCTCAATATGTCTCTGCATGGGAAGCTAAATACAAAGCATCGATGGTGCGATAAAAAGAGTTAAAAGAAAAAATCCACCATCTAGAACCTTAGAGAAATAGCACATTGTCGACAAAGAGAAGATACGAAAAGAGAGTAATGTGGCCTTGGAAAAATTTGTCTCATATATCAACAAAGGTACGAGGCATATTTACAAATTTTAAGGTCCAGTATGATACTGCCCTTGCAAGTAACCATGGGTCCCTGTGATCTACACTACAAGAATTTCAAATGCCTACGGCCTCCCATCAAGATTGACTTTGGGTTCGACATCCTAAATCCTAAGGGGGTTACATGGAGGAAATTCTAGAAGAAATGGAAGGAGTCTAGTGAACTTTTCTATTACTGTGATTCAAACACCTCTAGTTCAGACTCCTCGAATGGTACTTCCTTAAAAAATGGAACCCTCAATGATGCCTCAATCTCTTCTACCTAAGGGGAAGCTAGTGTTGAGGTGAAGGAAAACACAAAGGGAACAACTAATCTTTTCTTCTATTTGTAACGATTCTCCATAGTAATGAAAACTCCCATCTTTTTTTCTCGCTTTCATTACTCTTTAATATATTCATCGTCAATCTAACAATGACCCGCCAACTCGTACTTTCTCGTGTCACACACTTACTATCATTTATAAACTCAAAGGACTAAGTCAGATCTAAAGTGTCATGTATGTAAGGCTATTTCATAATTTTCTATGCCTAGAGGATTGGCTAAATCAAATCTCTAATAGCAATAAAATTCTAACACCCTATACCCGACCCGATTACCAGGTCTGGATACCAAAGGATATGATGATTCAATTCACTTAGCAGGGTTTCCAACTATGTTTATATTACACGTTTAAATGCTCAAATCTAAATTATAGCATTTTTTTAAAACTCGTGCCAGACTAGAGGTGAGTGCTTACAAAACAAATTTCTATAACAAGGTACAAATTTTAAATAAGTTTATAATACAACACTTAATCAAATTAAACCATGAGCCATGGCCTCATTGGGCCCCCCTCTATATACATGAACAATTACCGCACTCTACGTAACTTGGGATAAGTCTAGCGTGGTCCCTCTTAAAGTCCCAATCTTTATCAATCCTACATTCAAGCAACAGTTTTATAAGTTTCGAAGAACTTAGTGAGACCTGCACATAAATTTATATAAGCCACATAATTTTTAAGAAATTAGGTTGTCTTGCTTAGAAGTACAACTCCCTAATTTTCTAAGAGAATTTACAATCTTCCTTCGCAAGACCCATGCCCTAGGTGCTCTAAGCCATTCATTGGAAAACTTAGACTCCAGCTGGTCCTGATAGAGTTTATCTCTTGGGTCTCATTTCCTCTTCCTATCCCTCATCATTCTACCTTATGATATTCGTTTTCATTACCTTTGGCTGGCGGCGCTTAGTGTATGGCCAAGTAATGACAGTAACTGTGGTTATTTCTAGAGCATAATACCCTCACTTCTTTGATGAGCTAGTGCCCACATAACAGAACCATAATACCCATTCTTTCAGCTCACCCTTTTGGAAGCTTCATTTGATAGGTGGTGCCTAACCTATCATCTCTTAGGTATTATGCAAAGGTTTCCACCTTTGGCAAATCCACCTATTAATTTATTTGTTTCCTAGCCTTGACGAACTTTCATTTCCACCCTTCTCTAGTGGACTTAAGTGATCATTCTGCATTAAACAAGTTTTCCCTTCCTTAGAGACCTTGGTCGGTCTACCTAATCTCTCAACTACCTCTTTCTTAACTTAAAATTTTAAAATTGCAACCGTAATATCTATGGTGGACTCATTTGTTGCACATTACCTTTAGCTACATTTTTAAGGAGCCTTTTTCCCTTTCACCTTAACTAGGTTGAAAACTCATCTTGACCTTGCTCGTCATTGCCTTTGGAAAATTTTCTTATTAGGCGATGGTTTGAGTCTTTCAAATGCACCACGTTCCATCATTCTTGTGACTTATCGCACCTCAAACTCCACCTTAAACCCTAACGTCTCCCTTACTATACTGACCTACAAATTTCCACTGCATAACCCCATGTTTTTCATCCTAGTAGACTACTCTGTATTTCGTGTCCTGGCGGACTACTACGTGTTTTATGTTCCTGTAGACTACTTATGTCACCATGCGCAAGCTATGGTCTTCCACGTTATTTCCTATGTTTGTGTCCTGGCAGACTCCTTTGGATGCCATAGTCAAGCTATAATCTGATACATTATACCTCTTTTATGTGTTTCCCCGAAGAACCTTATCGTAATCACAGAGTTCCTCAAAGAGCCTACTGACCGTCATCGCAGTGGTACTTTATAGAACCTAAATATTGTCGTCATGATGTCGCCCTGAAGGATCATTCAATATCATTCATTTTCACATCTTTGCCTTGATGCTCAAACGTCAAAGTGTCCCCCCTTGGAAAGGCCCGAAGCTTTACACATCATGGTTTGCACTTAGCAACACCATGTGACGGTATCTGAACGAAATTTAACTTCCCTATCCATCTGCCCATTCCTCCCTTTCACCATTCCTGTACCTTGATGCTTGATCTACTGTAATTCGGTGTAGTAGATTAAACTAGTTTTCACACTTGAGGAGCTTAAATACAAACACTTTTATTATGTTTTAATTAAGTTTTCATAGTTTCATTTACATTCAATAAAAAGTGTAATTTGAGTCTTTTATTGACCCTAGGGGCTAAATGAGGCCTAAGGGTGAGCTAATATACTTAGTGAGTGTGTAGGAGACCATTTAAGGGCGTACCAACTCAAATATTGGTTGTTGTGTTGCAACACGAGGAGTTTGATGTTGCAACATAGAGAGCAAAGTACAAGAACTCTGAGACAGCCTTCAGTGTCGCAACACAGCCAAGGGATGTCATAACACACCCTTAAAGTCACCCTGAAGCTGAGTATACTACCTTCGATGTCGCGACATAGGCACTAGGATGTCACGATATCGATCTCGTACTAGAAACACTTACGAGCCAGGGGTATTTCTGTCTACACAATCAAATATTTAATATGAGAGCGTCAACTGACCTAGGATTAAGGACAATGACAACCCTAAATCTATAAATAGGCTTATTTAACATTTGTTAGGGATGACTTTGTTACTTGAGAATTTTCTTTGTAATTTCAGTTTTCAGTTTTTCCCTTTTCTTAGGTTTTAAGTTATTTCTAGTTTTTATCTTTGCATTTGTCAGGTTATCTGATTTGTAGACTCAATCAACTCTTTATGGATTTTTCACTTTATTCAAATACAATTCAGGATTATCTTAAACCGTTTCTCTTGATTCGTTATTCTGTTTATCTTTAGTATCAAGTTTGTTGTGTTTATGAAATCCAAGGGGAACTAATCCTTTTATGGGGGATTAGCGAGTGGAGGTATGACTAATTAATTTTTGTATAGGGTTTTCTTAGCTAATCAACTGTTTGGGAGATGAAGAACTTACATCCTAGGCTTGACAACCCTATGAAGTTATCTGGGTGGGAATTAACACAAAATTGGTATGACCTATCCATGAACACCTTGAACCAGCCTGGACTATGAGGCCGAGAGATAAGTAGTTCTTGCCAACTCATTAGTTTAGTGGAAGATTGAGAGATCCTACTAGGGTGACAATTAGTTGATTCAATAGAAACCTAAAGCGAAAATTAGTTGTGATGACCAAAGTGATGTAATCACCCATGCATAAATCTGGATTATGAGGTCGAGAGATAAGTAGTGCTCACCTACTTTTTTGTAACTATATTACAAACTAACTCGTATACTTATAGATACTACTTATTCCATATCTTTTGTGCATGATTCTTACTCTGGATGTGAGTACATCCGAAGGTGATTATTTCTCGATCACCAAAGTGTCCCCTCCGTAAGGCTCAAAGCTTTGCACATCCCAATTTGCACTCAGCAACTTCGTATGGCGTATCCAACAGAGTTCCCATTCCCAAATCTTAGCTTTATTTATCCTATCAATTCTTTTCCCATCCATACCTAAATTTCACCAACATGCAAACACAATCATGCAATTTATCACTTCACATTCATCATGAACTCGGGCCATCTCAGTACATGTTCAATGTTGTTCATGCAAGCAACATAATGGCAATTTAACACCCAAAAAGCAAGGTACAAAGACTCACTTGGCTTCCCTATCCTTCTGTAACACCTCTAACCTGTATCCATCGCTGGAGTAGAGTTATAAGGTATTACCGATAAATATACATCATTTAATATCCATATATCATACATTCATATAAAAATAATCATAGCATTCACTTAACTTCTCTAGTTACACATATAGCATCATAAAAATGCCAATTTAACAAGAACATTTATCTCAATATAAACTTTCCTTTCATCTTATCTCATCATTAATATTTCCCGAACAATTCTTTTTCACAATTTATTCATTATCACATAAACATCATGAACCATTATTCTTACATTTTATGAGCCTCAACTCATCATAAACATACTGCCTGTACTATCAAACTTAGCTCAGTTGGAGTGCGTATTTGTCTGACAAAACATTTTATATCTGGTCGGGAGTCGTCACACTATCATAGTTCAATATGGCATGTATAGCTAGACTCTTACTCATACTAAATATTTCGATAACTGATTAAATCTTTGCTCTAATACCAATAAATGTAACACCCCTTACCTGAGACCGTCGCAGGAGTCGAGCACGAGTCGTTACCTGACTTAACTTACTAATTTGGGGCATAAAATTTGCTTTTAGAATTAATTTATTTACATTCATTCAATATGTCCCTAAAAATGGCCCTCGAGACTGTAAAAAATGTAATTGAAATAGTTCGGGACCATGGTAGAATATGAAGCTTGAAATTATGTTAAACGACTTGAGCTAAGCGATTTTAAGCGAAAACGAGTAAAAAGACATAATCGGTAAAAATACCTAATGGTCATAAATACATATTAGAGTGGGAATTTGATGTTGTCGTAGGTAAATAAATGATCAGCATGTCATAAAACATAATAATTAGGGATAAAGTTTCATTTCCGAGCCTTGGGGAAAAAGTGTAAATATGCAAAAGTTTAAGGGAAAAATTGTGATTTTGCCAAAGTTAGAGTTAAGGACTATTTTGATAAATGTGAATATTAAATAAGTTAAATTTGCTATTATTGATCAAGAAGAACAAAATTTGGGGTTAGACCGAGGAAAGAAAAAGGTTGAGGACTAAATCAAAATATTTAATCGTATTTTGTATCGAGGGAAGTTTGCGGTAAATAAATGAAATGTTTTATTATTTATAATTAATGATGTTATTTTTCAACATCTATATATTTATTTTTTAAAATTTATTCCTTGATGATTCAAGGAAGAATTGACGGAGAAATGATACTTAAAAGTCCCGGTTGAACCTTAAGAATGTGTAGGATACAAATGTCATGACATTAAGGTTTAAGGATACCAAGTAAGACCATGCCAAGGCATGGCATTGGTAAGTTTTACAAGGCAAGGAAATTATGTAAGACCATGTCAAGACATGGCATTGATAAACTACAATAAGGCAAAGATCCCATGTAAGACCATGCCAAGGCATGGGAATGGTGAGTTCATATGGCAAGGATACCACGTAAGACCATGTCAAGATACGAAAATGGTAAGTTTAATTAGGAAAGGTACCTGTGCATCCTTAGTATTCCAAGTGGTTCCACAGAAAATTTAAAGAGTGTACCAAAAGGAAGGTAAGATGAGTCCATGTTCGAAAGGTTCAGGTTATCTTGATAATTCATTTAGAATGTTGTTATTTATTTACATGCAAACTTACTAAGCTTTATTCTTTCTCCCTTTCTTTTCTCTCTTTTTTATAGTATCAAAAAGCCAACTCAAAAAATCATAAGGACGTCATAGATCACCTCACACTATTAACGAGCTATCTCAGTATTTTCTGACTAGAAATATTTTAAGTTATGCCATGTATAGGGACTTGGCTATTTTGTGTGTGTGTCCTTATGATATGATTAAAGAATGGCACGTGAATACTTGGTAATGATTAGCTTATGATATAGCTAAATAAGAACATGTTTTGGTATTATATATGCCTAAATGAGGTTTGAAGCAAAGAAATTATGAAGGAGTAAGAGTTGGCCATGGAACAGTTAGGAAATAGCAGCAGTGACATGGTTTTGAAAAATCACTAAAAATTGTAGAAATGGAATAATGGTGAACGAGATATAGAATTAAATTTTACTGAATATATTTTCATAGGAAAGAAACAGAGCAAGCAAAGGAAGTCTATATTCACAGATATCTAAATTTTTGTAAGACTGGTTTAGAGTGACTTCATGATCCCCTGTTCCAAATTTGGACAATCACTAGAAATTTTACAAAAAGAATTATAAGTCATAGTTTATATGTCTAGATTCATTAATAAGTTTATTTTCAGTAGAAGCAAACGGAAACATTATCCGAATTCTTAATAATGAGATAATCGATTTTTGGTGAAGAGAGGTCAAGTCCGCTAAACTACAAAATAGGGGAACCTTTGATGAATAAACTGTACTAATTGACAAAACCAAAAATTCTGGAAAATTATGGTAAGAAGATATATGAGTCTAGTTTTAGGTAAAATTTATGGATTTAAATTTTGAGTTCCGTAACTCGAGTTATAATTAATTTAGTGACTATTATGCAGATGGAAAGTTTTATTATGAATAGTGAAATAAGTTGTTTTGATTTGTGTAAGTAATTGGAAAATTTTTTAATGTTCCCAGTTTGGTCTAGAACCGTTCCAATTGCATGTTTTAGGGCCTCGAAGGCCCTTTTTATGGATCTATTGGATGAATCCGAGCAAATAAATTTTTAAAATAAAAAATAAAAAATTTTATGCCCCAAACAAGTAAGATAAAGTCTGGTAATGCCTCGTGCTCGACTTCGGCGACGGTCTCGGGTAAGGGGTGTTACATTTATTGGTATTGGAGCAAGATTTTAGTCAGTTCTTGGAATATTCAGCATGAGTAAGAGTCTAGCTATACATGTCATACTTATATTTTGATAGTGTGACGACTCCTGCCGATTTTAAAATGTTTTTCTTTCATAGTTATGGATCCCGAAAGAGTTGGTAAAGATGATGTAGAAAGTAATGTGCCCACTCCTGCAGAAGGGACGGTGCCACCAGATAGTAGTGAAAGCCCCGTTACAGTTAGTCAGAGAGGAGGGGCTCAAGAAACCTTCTTCCAAGCTATGAATGAATGGTTTGCCGAGTTCGTTCTTACGAATCCAGCCGTTAGATCTCCACACCCTCATGATCCTCAAACTACCCATGTAGATTCCCCAGTCACAGATACAGCTAGAAGAGAGAAGCCACCAGTTGATGAAATTAGAAAACAAGGGGCCGAAGAGTTTTGGGCTACTAAAGATGACGATGCAGATAAAGCTGAATTTTGGATCGAGAACACTATCAAGGTTTTTGATGAGTTATCCTGCACACCTGAAGAGTGCATGAAATGTGTTGTATCACTTTTATGAGACTCGGCTTACCATTGGTGGAAGACACTTGTGTCAGTAGTACAGAAAGAGAGGGTTACTTGGGGTTTCTTTTAGGAAGAGTTCCGTAAGAAATACATTAGTCAGAGGTTCATCGACCAAAAAAGAAAAGAATTCCTTGAACTAAAGCAGGGTAAGATAACAGTGACTGAATACGAACATGAATTTGTCAAACTCAGTAATTATGCTTGAGAGTGTGTGTCTACTAAAGGTATTATGTGTAAGAGATTTGAAGATAGGCTCAATGATGATATTCGACTGTCAGTCGGTGTTTTAGAAATAAAAGAGTTTGTTATTTTAGTTGAAAGAGCTTGTAAGGCAGAGGAGTTGATGAAAGGAAAAGGTAAAGCTAAAATTAATATGCAAGAGACGAAGAAAAGACAGATGAGCAAGTCGTTTCAGTCTACATCCAAGAGGCCTAGAGAGTTTTCTATGAGATCTAATTTTTCAGCAGGGTATTCTAGCCGAAACAGAGGTAGAAGATTTATGGGTCAGAAAGCTCAGACCACTTCAATTGCGAGTGTTGGTAGTATTCAGCCTAATAGGCCCAAGTGTCCTCAATGTGGTCGATGTCATTCAGGTCAATGTCGAGCAACTGAGACTGGTTGTTTCCGATGTGGTGCATCGAATCATTTCATTCGAGAGTGTCTTGAGATGGTTAAAAAAGAAGTAATACCAAGTGAAAGATCAGGCAATGCCCCTGTTGAGGCAGACCTTAGAAAAGTTCATGAATAGGGGTAGCTAGAGGTGCATCTCGAGATTCAGTAGTGAGACCAGATGTTAGAGCACCTGCAAGGACCTATGCTATTCGTGCTCGTGAAGAGGCATCCTCCTCCAATGTAATTACGGGTACATTTTCTCTTCATGATGTTAATGTTATTGCTTTGATTGATCTGGGTTTGACCCATTTCTATGTTTGCATGAAATTGATGCCTAGTATGAACATGTCCATAAAGTCTACGAAATTTGTGATTAAAGTATCTAATCCATTGGGTCAGCACGTATTAGTAGACAAAGTATGTAAAAATTGCCCTTTAATGATTAGAGGTTACTATTTTACGGTCAGTCTCATGCTATTGCCATTTGATGACTTTGATGTGATTCTTAGTATAGATTGGTTGACTGCGCATGACGTGACAGTGAATTGTGGAAAGAAATTCATTAAGTTGAAATGCGAAAATGGTGAAATTCTTCAGGTTAATTCAGATGAGTCAGATAGTTCAATTGCCATGATTTCTGTTATGTCTGATCAGAAATGCTTGAGAAAAAGGATATGAAGCTTATCTTGCTTTTGTGTTGAATACTAAAGATCCAGAGTTGAAAATTGAATCAGTGCCTGTGGTATGTGAATTTCCTGATGTGTTTCCAGAAGTACTACCAGGTTTGCCTCCTATCAGAGAAGTTGAGTTTGGTATTGAATTGGTTCTGGGTACAACACCTATTTCTATTGCTCCTTATAGAATGGCTCTAATAGAATTGAGAGAGTTGAAAGTTCAGCTGCAAGAACTAACAGAGAAAGACTTTGCAAGACCTAGTTGTTCAACATGGGGTACACCAGTGCTCTTAGTGAAAAAGAAAGATGGTTCGATGAGATTGTGCATAGATTATTGGCAACTTAACAAGATGACTATTAAGAATAAGTATCCACTGCCTAGAATTAATGATTTGTTTGATCAATTGAAGGGAGCTACTGTGTTCTCTAAGATAGATTTTAGATCCGGATATTATCAGTTGCGAGTTAAAGAGTCAGATGTTCCGAAGACTGCTTTTCAAACTAGGTATGGCCATTATTAGTTCCTTGTGATGCCATTTGTCTTGACTAATGCTCTTGCCATTTTCATGGACATAATAAATAAAATTTTTAGACATTACTTGGATAAATTTGTAGTTATGTTCATTGATGATATCTTGATTTATTCTCATGATAAGACTGAACATTCAGAGCATTTGAGAATAGTTTTACAGACTTTGAGAGATAGTCAGCTTTATGCCAAGTTTAGCAAAAGTGAGTTCTGGTTACAGGAAGTTGGTTTTCTTGGACATATAGTCTCAGGTGAAGGTATTAGAGTTGATCCAAGCAAGATTTCAGCCATTGTTGATTGGAAGCCTCCCAGGAATGTATCAGAGTTCAGAAGTTTTCTTGGTCTTGCAGGTTATTATAGACAATTTATAGAGGGATTTTCCATGATAGCTACTCCATTGACAAGATTGCTATAGAAAGATGTCAAGTTTGAATGAACTGAAAAGTGTCAGCAGAGTTTTGACAAGTTAAAGGCATTGTTGACTGAAGCTCATGTCTTAGTACAACCAGAACTAGGTAAAGAGATTATGATTTACAGTGATGCGTCCTTGAATGGACTAGGCTGTGTACTTATGGAGAAAGGAAAGGTAATTGCTTATGCCTCTAGACAGCTAAAGCCACATGAGAAAAATTATTTGATACATGATTTAGAACTAGCTGCCATTGTATTTGCGTTGAAAATCTAGAGACATCACTTGTATGGTGAGAAGTGCCGAATATTTACTGATCATAAAAGTTTGAAATACTTGATGACTTAGAAAGATTTGAACTTGAGGCAAAGAAGATGGCTAGAGTTGATTAAAGATTATGAACTAGTGATCGATTATCACCCGAGTAAGGCAAACGTAGTTGCTGATGCTTTGAGTAGAAAATCTTTATTTGCATTAAGAGCTTTGAACACTACTTTAACCTTATCGGATGATGGTTCTATCTTAGCCAAATTAAGAGCTAAGCTAATGCTTCTTGAAGAAATTTGTGAAGTTCAGAAAGATGACAGTGAGTTGCAAGCCAAAAGAGCTCAGTATGAGTCGGGTATAGAGTCAGATTTTCAGATCAGTTCTAACAGTTGTTTAATGTTCAAAAATTGGATATGTGTACCAAAGAATGATGACCTTATTCGAAAGATTTTAGTGGAAGCACATAGCAGTTCCTTGTCTATTAATCCAGGTAGTACAAAGATGTATAATGATTTAAAGAAAATGTATTGGTGGGTAGGAATGAAGAGAGATATCTCAGAGTTTGTTTCTAGATGATTGATCTGTCAGTAGGTAAAAGCCAAACATCAGGTACCTTCAGGTTTGTTGCAGCCTGTATTAGGTCCTGAGTGAAAATGGGACCGAGTTGCCATGGATTTTGTGACAGGATTGCCGTTAACACCGAGAAAGAAAGATGCAGTATGGGTTCTGATTTATAAGCTAATGAAGTCAACTCATTTTATTCCATTTCGTATGGATTATTCACTTGACAAGTTGACTGAGTTGTATATTTCAGATATAGTCAGACTACATAGAGTACCGTTATCGATTGTTTCAGATAGAGACTTGAGATTCACTTTGCGATTTTGGAAGAAGTTACAGGAAGCTTTGGGCACAAAGTTGAGTTTTAGTACAGCATTCCATCCTTAGACCGATGGTCAGTCAGAGAGTTATTCAGATACTTGAGGATATGCTCAGATGTTGTGTCTTAGAATTTCAAGGTAGTTGGGAGAAATATTTGCCATTGGTAAAGTTTGCTTATAGTAATAGTTACCAGTCGAGTTTGAAAAAGGCACCTTATGAAGCTTTGTATGGACATAAATGTCACACACCTTTGTATTGGACAGAGCTTAAAGAAAATCACATTTACGGGGTTGATTTAGTTAAAGAAACTAAAGATAAAGTGAAAGTTATCAGAGATTGCTTGAAAGCAGCTTCAGATAAATAGAAGTCTTATGCAGACTTGAAAAGAAAAGAGATTGAGTATCAAGTTGGTGACAAAGTGCTCTTGAAAGTATCCCCGTGGAAGAAAGTCTTTAGATTTGGCAAAAAAGGCAAACTAAGTCCATGTTTTATTAGACCGTTTGATGTGACTGAAAGAGTTGGACCATTAGCATATCGGTTAGCTTTGTCGCTAGAGTTACACAAGATTCATGATGTGTTCCATGTGTACATGGTAGATCGTTACCATTCTGATCCTTTACATGTGATTTCATGATAGAGGTTGAGATTCAGCAAGATGTGACTTATGGTGAAGAACCGGTAAAGATTTTAGCTCGAGAGGTCAAGCAACTAAGGAACAAAAGTATTGCACTTGTGAAAGTATTATGGAATAGGCATGGGGTAGACAAGGCTACATGGGAGCCTGAAGAGGTTATGCGAAAACAATATTCAAATCTTTTCATAGGTAAGATTTTCGAGGACGAAAATCACTAAAGGGGGAGAAATGTAACATCCCAAAATAAGGCCTAAACGGAACAATGGTTGCAAAACCATGAATTCGAGATAGAAAAGTTTATTCCGATTAATTTTTATGATTTATCGAGTGATTAGATGCAAGTGTTAGAGTATCGATGGAAAATTTTATAGATAGCATCCTTAATTTACCTACTAGGGCTTAATTGCAAAAGTTAATAAATATGAGTTTTAGATGCTAAAGGATTAAGTTGAAGAGTATAATTGAAGTAGAGGTCCTTAAATGGTAATTATACCATAGGTTTTTATGGACAAAAGTGGACATACATAGATAAAAAAACTAAAGTTTTAATGAAGGGTGTTTTAGTCATTTGGTAATTAAAAGATTAAAAAAGGGAAAAAGATGGCAAAATGTGCCCATCTTCTTTATTAGGCCGAAATTTCAAGGGTTCTTCATAGCTAGGGTTTTTTCAAGCTTCCAAGCTTCATAGTAAGTTATTCCAAGCCCCGTTTTTAATGTTCTTTATGTTTTTGAAGTCTCGATAACTTGATTTAGCTTATTCTAGCAATAATTTAACCTAGGGTTCATATTTGGAAAAATACCCATAAATGAAATGTGTTCATTTTGATGTTTTATGGTAGAATATGAAGCTTGAAATTATGTTAAACAACTTGAGCTAAGCAATTTTAAACAAAAACGAGTAAAACGACATAATTGGTAAAAATACCGGGAATTTGATGTTGGTGTAGGTAAATAAATGATCAGCATGTCATAAAACATAAGAATTAGGGATAAAGTTTCATTTCCGAGCCTTGGAGAAAAAGTGTAAATATGCAAAAGTTTAGGGAAAAATCATAATTTTGACAAAGTTAGAGTTAAGGACTGTTTTGATAAATGTGAATATTAAATAAGTTAATTTGCTATTATAGATCAAGAAAGAAATTCGGGGTTAGATCAAGGAAAGAAAAAGGTTGAGGACTAAATTAAAATATTTGATTGTATTTTATATTGAGGTAAGTTTGCGGTAAATAAATGTAATGTTTTATTATTTATAATTAATGATGTTATTTTTCAACATCTATATATTTATTTTTTAATTTTATTCCTTGATGATTCAAGCAAGAATTGAAGGAGAAATGATACTTAAAAGTCCCGGTTGAACCTTAGGAATGTGTAGGATACAAATGTCATGAAATTAGGGTTTAAGGATACCAAGTAAGACTATGCCAAGGCATGGCATTGGTAACTTTTACAAGGCAAGGAAATCATGTAAGACCATGTCAAGACATGTCATTGATAAACTACAATAAGGAAAAGATCCCATGTAAGACCATGCCAAGGCATGGCAATGGTGAGTTCATAAGGCAAGGATACCATGTAAGACCATGTCAAGATATGGCAATGGTAAGTTTAATTAGGAAAGGTACCCGTGTATCCTTAGTATTCCAAGTGGTTCAACGGAAAATTTAAAGAGTGTACCAAAGGGAAGGTAAGATAAGTCCATGTCCGAAAGGTTCAGGTTATCTTGATAATTCATTTAGAATGTTGTTATTTATTTACATGCAAACTTACTAAGCTTTATTCTTACTCCCTTTCTTTTCTCTCTTTTTTATAGTATCGAAAAGCCAACTCAGAAAATCGTAAGGACGTCAGAGATCGCCTCACACTATCAATGAGCTATCTCGGTATTTTGTGACTAGAAATACTTTAAGTTATGGCATGTATAGGGACTTGGCTATTTTGTGTGTATGTCCTTATGATATGATTAAAGAATGTGATAAACCGTAATTTATACATATTTTTATCCCATGCTTGGCAAATTTATGGATGGTTTCTCCTTAGAATTGGTGAATTCGATGCTCTTAATCCTTTAATTTCATGTTTTGTACTTAGGTGAGCATAGGAGAGTAAAAAGAGCGAAAAATGGGCCGAAAGCGGAGAAAATGGACACACATGGGAAATCAACACGGCTTGGACTTCCTTACACGGGCGTGCCACACGACCGAGTACCTTCGGCAAGATTGAAGCACGACTTACACGGGTATACTACATGCCCGTGCCTGTTCAATAGCCTTGACCATGGGCTGGAGTAACCGCACACGGGCGTGTGACACGACCGTGTCCCTGCTGAGCCTAAGCATAACCTTATTCGGAAAAGGCCAATTTTGGGGGCTCTTAGGCATTCTAAAGTCTATTTAAGCACCTGAGGAGACACTTAGAACGGGGACACAGAGTAAAAAGCAAGAAATTACTCAAGGAAAGTCGATTAATCCATCTCAGAAGCCGGATTCATCATCAAGACTGAAGATCTCCCTTCAAGTTCCTTCAGGAGTTTTGGGTTTTCTTATGTTTTGTTATCTTTATGGTTTTGAGATGTTTTCTTTCATAAGTATGAACTAAACCCCCTAAATACCTAAGGGGAATGAAACCTAAGAAGGATCATGTTATTATTATCTGAATTGTATGATAAATATTTGACTTGTTCTTAATTATGTGTTCTTAATTCTTGTTTTGATATTCTAGGATATTAATTCAAGTCAAGCTCTTATTCAGAGGAGGAATAGACCCTATCTAAGAATAAATTTGTCATAATTAACTGGAGTTGATTGCACGCCTAGAGATAGGGTGATAAGATTTTTCTAGATTAGGGTGAAACCTAATAAGGGAATCCATAGATCGAGCTAATGCAATTTTAAGGTGTTAATTAGAAAGAGATTTCATTTATTCAACCTAGGGTTAGACGTTATTATTCTCGAGAGAGATAATAATATAACTTAGGGATTTCTACGGATCAAGTCAAAAAACAAGTGAAGTCTAGGTGGATTTTTCCTTCGGTATTGTCTTAATCAATCGAATTTTCCCAAAAGTATTTTCCCAAATTTTCTTTCTGTGCATTCTTAGTTAATAATTAGTTTAGATAACCAAACATCTTAATTTTTAGGCTAGATTATAAAAAGTAAGTAAATAATAGTACTCGTAGTTCCTTTAGGTTCGACAATCCGGTCTTGTTCAACTATACTACTGTTCGATAGGTACACTTGCCTTAATTGTGATAATAAGTTAGTCTCGAGAACGATTCATTTATAAATTTTTAAAACCTGTTACGAATATCACGCATCAGAATGGCATGTGAATACTTGGTAATGATTAGCTTATGATATAGCTAAATAAGAATATGTTTTGGTATTATATAAGCCTAAATGAGGTTTGATGCATAGAAATTACGGAGGAGTAAGAGTTGTTCATGGAACAGTTAGGAAACAGCTGCAGTGACGTGGGTTTGAAAAATCACTAAAAACTGTAGAAATGGAATTAAATGGTGAATGAAATATAGAATTAAATCTTATTGAGTCTATTTTCATAAGAAAGAAACAGAGCAAGCAAAGGAAGTCTATTTCTGAGATATTTAAATTTTTGTAAGACTGGTTCAGAGTGACTTCGTGATCCCCTGTTCCAACTTTGAAAAATCACTAGAAATTTTAAAAAAAGAACTATAAGTCATAGTTTATATTTATAGATTCCTTAGTGAGCCTATTTTCATTAGAAACAAACGAAAATGCTATTCGAATTCTGTATAATGAGATAATTGATTTTTAGTGAAGAAAGGTCAGGTCTACTAAACTACAAAACAAGGGAACCTTTAATGAACAAACTGTACTAATTGGCCAAACCAAAAATTCTGGAAAAATTATGGTAAGAAGATATATGAGTCTAGTTTCTGGGAAAATTTACGGATTTAAATTTCGAGTTTCTCTAGTTATAATTAATTTAGTGACTGTTACGCAGATGGACAGTTTTATTATGAATAGTGAAATAAATTGTTTTGATTTGTGTAAGTAATTGGAAAAATTTTTAATTTCCCAGTTTGGTCCCGAACAGTTCCAATTGCACGTTTTAGGGCCTCGAAGTCCCTTTTTATGGATTTATTGGATGAATGTGAGCGAATAAATTTTAAAAAAAATTATGCCTCGAACAAGTAAGATAAGTCTGGTAACGCCTCGTGCTCGACTCCGGCGATGGTCTCGGGTAAGAGGTGTTACACTTACCTTTCATTCTCAATCTTACTATACATTTCAAATGCACCTAGATTGTATACAAGTTCACATAGTCATTCATTTTCTGGGAATGCCCGTTGAACCATTCAGAATCAAATAGGATACGAGGATAGCTCAAAAAGCTCGTACAATGCAAACGTCCCAGACGTGGTCTTACATGTAATCAAATATCAATGTCACTGTCCCAGACAGGGTCTTACATGAAGTCAAATACGATGCCGATGTCCCAAACATGGTCTTACACATAAATCTCAAATCGATGCCAACGTCCTAGACGTGGTCTTACACGAAATCACATATCGAAAGTCTTATGTTATGACATATGTATCCTAGTTATTCCTATGGTTCGTACGGGACTTTTCTAACGTCGTCACTGTAACACCCCTTACCCCTACCTGAGATTGAGACAAAGTGCGAGGCGTTACCAGACACATACTCGAACATTTCAAAAAGACAAGTTATAAAATTTCATTTCCAAATTCAAACCAATTGAACAAAATCATAATGTCCCTATTATAGGCCTACGGCACCCAAACCGTGCATTATTAGCGGTCAGGGACTAAACCGAAAACTATAGAAAATTTTAGTAAAATGCCTAGGGTTAAGCCTCACACGCCCGTGTGCTTGGGGACACGCCTGTGTGCTTTGGGACACGCCCATGCCCCTCACCCGTGTTGAATTATTTGATTTATTTTCCATTTCGAACCTACAGGGGTTTTCACAAGGCAAAGCACACACCCATGTCCCTAGCCCGCGTCCCTCACATGGCCTTTACACGCCCGTGTCATCACTCATGTCTAAAAACCCAGACATTCTGTTTGTGACATCATCACTCATTTGTGGGCAGGTGGCCTAAGCACACGCTCGTGTACAGTTTACTCCTAAGGTTCGTATAATGAAATCCATGTAATTCCTTGGCTACCCAAACCTAGCCGAATGTTATTCACACTTATAGCAGCCCATGTTTTCCTTCATTCTATATTGTTCTACCCATATTCAAAACTTTTACAATTTAATCCTTTAAGCCATTTCCATGAAAAACCACTTAGTAAAAGTTGTTTACCATCCTTTAAACTCTCATATTCCTTCATAAATCACCAAAACACAAACATTGCATGCATGGATAATTTTCTAAACATGAACCCTAGCATGAGATATGGGTAGAAATAGAAAGAGCATGTTACGAGGATCTCAAAAATACGAAGAACATTAAAAACCGGGCTAGGATTGACTTACTATCAAGCTTGAAATGTTGGAAAACCTTAGCTATGGATACCCTTAGAATTTCGGCAGCATGGAGAAGAAAATGAGCTGATTTAGTTTGATTTTTCCCTTTTTTATTTAGTTTATAACCAAATGACCAAAATGCCCTTCCTTACTCAACTTCCAAAATTTTCCATGCATGCCCATTTTTGTCTAAAAACTTAGAAATTGCGTAAATTACTCTTTAAGGACCTCTAATTAATATTCCAAAGCAATTTCGTACAAATTGCTTCTAGACCCCAAGTTTTGTAATTTATTCAAATTGGTCCCTAATTTCCAATTGGACACCTTGCACATATAATTTCTTCATGAAACTTTAACGCATGCTTATTCTCATATCCTAGACCTCATAATGATCATAAAATAATTATTTTAACATTGGATTTGTGGTTCTGAAACCACTATTCTGACTAGGCCTTAATTCAGGATGTTACAGTCACATTATCATAACTTTCTCAGATTACATATATTCAGTTCTCATATTCATTCATCATAATTCAAATATCTTGTAAGCAATAATAATTCAATTTAACACATTTCTTTATATATCGACTTACCTCATATCGATTCGAACGAACGAAATCGACTACTCGACGACTTTTGACTTTCCCCGATCTAAATTCTTTTTCTTTGGTTCTTGATCTAAATAAATTCAAATTTAACTTATTCAATCTCACATTCATTCGAATCAATCCATATACACATATTTAAGGCATTTTAAAAATTAGCTCTCACATTTTCACATTTTAACACTTTAGTCCCTAATTCATAAAATCACAAAATATGCATAATTCTTTATAGACATGCTTCGCCGAATTCTCATGTAGTTCAAATAAGCCCATATATTCTGTTTATTTCACATTTTAATCACTCAGTTTCTCATTTTCACAATTTAACCCAAAATACTCAAATTCATCAAAAATCCTAATACAAAACATAGTAATATAACATATATCTTTCATATTTCATCAACTAACATTACAAAACTCACAAAATCAACAATGGAATAACTCAAAATCATCATCAAAATTATAAATTTTGGCATGGGCTTGATGCAACACAAAGAAACGATCACAAAAACGTAGAAATTATCAAAAAAGGAACCAAAACGAACCTTCAATTGAATTTAAGCATGGTCGAACCCTAAAACTCATTTCTTCTCCTTTTTCTTCTTCAATTTTCGGCAATATGAGCATAAAATGCCTAATTTCATGCCTTTGTTTTATTTTATTTCATAATAATTCACCATTTACTAAATTTCCCTTTATAATTAAACATATAATTCATGTTAATTAAGGTCATTAATGTCCACTCAAGCTTGAAATGGTCTATTCACAACATAAGGACCTCTCCTTTAATAAGACATAACAAATAAGCACACTTAACATATAGCATGCAACTTTTATAATTTACGCGATTAGGTCCTTTTTAACAAATCGACACACAAACGATAAAGTTTTCATATGAAACTTTCATAGATATCAATTTACATATCATAAGCACAGAAAATAATATTAAAATATTTTTCTAACTCAAATTTGTGGTCCCAAAACCACTTTTTGACTAGGGTCTAAATCGGGCTGTTACAACTCTCCCCCCTTAGGGATTTTTGTCCCCGAAAATCTTACCGTTGAACAGATTCAGGTATTGCTGTCTCATAGCATCTTCAGGCTACCACGTAGCCTCTTCAACACCGTGTCGATGCCACACCACTTCAACACCATGTCTGGGACATGCATCAGCCATATTACGAGAGCCAGTGTAAGACCATGTCTGGGACATGCATCAACCTCGAGATGTAAGCCAGTGTAAGACATGTCTGGTACATGCATTGACTACGAGTTGAGCTAGTGTAAGACCATGTCCAGGACATGGCATTGACATCCTATCCCATGTTGAGGCTCATTGAATATCCGGTAGTGTTTTGAATGGTTCAACGGTGAGAATTATGGTTTAAAATCAATAGAAAAGTGTAACTGTGTTGTGACTGATACAGGTACCTATTCAGTCTGTGTGAGACGTGAGTTCAATATATATTATATAATGAGTATTGGATTGTGATGAGTAAGTTGTGTTTATGCCTATGTATATCTAGAGCATGTTGATGAATGGTATAGTTGTTGCTATGTGTTTGCATACTTCTTACTAAGCTTTATGCTTACTCCTTCTCTTCTCCATTTTCTTATAATGTCGCCTAAATAGCTTGAGGATCAACTGACGTCAAAGGCCATGGTCACATTATCATTCGAAGCACTCGGTATAGTTGGATTTCTTGTTTTTTTTTGTGTATGGCATGTATAGGGCTAGAATTTAATGTTTTGTGTCATTGAGAAATAGCCAAATGTGTTGGCTTGGGATAAATACATTTATTTTGTATAAGGCCATGGATAATGGTCAGTTCTCATTTTGATATTTATCTAGAAGATATTATTTTAATAGATGAGTAAAACGCACAAATAAAATGTTGTCCATTGTGGTTAGTTTGGCTATGTGATGTGCCCTTGTTTGGTATAGATTAATTTTATGTAAGTTATGTAAATAAGGGTGGCAAAGAGGCTTGGTAAATAGCCTTATTTTGTCCACACGGGTAGGCACACATGCCTAGGCCGTGTGAGACACACGGTCCGCCATATGGGCTTGTGATCCGGCCGTGTGTCCCCTGCACGTAAAATTTGCAAGTTAGTATGCATGGTAGTAAACACACGGGCAGAGACACAGCCATGTGTCTCAGCCGTGTAAAGGGCATGGCCTAGCACACGGGCGTGTGTCTTGGCCGTGTGACCCTTAAGAATTGCTGACGTCAGAAACAAAATGTCTAGCTTTTTGCACACAGGCTAGGACAAGGGCGTGCCATGGCCGTGTGAGCAACACGGGCCAAGGACAAAGGCATGTGTTAGGCTGTATGAAAACCCCTGTAGGTGTGAATTTAGAATTAATTCCACATGGGTGAGGGACACGGGCGTGTCCTTGTATTTCTTAGGTCGTATGAGTCACACGGGCCAACAGCACGACCATGTCGAATTGGTCACACGGGCGTGTTGCCCCTCCCACACGGGTGTGTGCCCCTGTGGCTAGTAACATTTTTCAGGGTTCATGGTAAGACCCAAATCATTCCTGAATGGTTTTAAATGAACGTTTAGAGCCTAGTAGGCCTTTATTATGGGTTTTTCGATTTAGAGTGGAAAAGTTTTAAATTTGACCAAATTTTGATGACTAAGAAACGTGTGAACGTATGTGACTAAGTTAGGTAACACCTAGTATTCTGCCCCGGCGTAGGGTATGGGATGGGGTGTTACACAATTGTCGAGATGTCTTTTACCACAGTGTTTACACTCAGGTCGATCGGATCGAACATTTCTAACACTTGCAATAGAAGTAGCTAGAGCTTTAAAGCTCGAATGCGATCTAGCATGCTCTTTACTCGAATGCCCCACATTAGCCTTTGAACGACTATAATCATCTTGGAATTTCTTTGATGCAGACTGAAATGATTTACTTGTGGATCTCTTTCTCACGTCTCTAGCTTTTGAGCCAGCTTTTCTTTTCTCTTTCCCAAGCTCTTCAGCTTCACATGCTAGTTCAGCAAGCACTACAAATTATTTTATCTCCATAATTCCGACTAACAATTTGATGTCTTCATTCAAACCATCCTCAAATCTTTTGCACATAATTGCTTCAGTCGGGACACATTCTCTTGCATACTGGCTCAATCTTACAAATTCTCACTCATATTCCATAATAGACATACGGCCCTGTTTCAGCTCAAGAAACATTTTACGTTTCTAATCAATGAATCTCTGACTGATGTTTTTCTTTAAGAATTCAACTTGGAAGAAATCCCAAGTGACTCAATCTCTTGGAACTATGGATATCAATATCTTCCACCAATGATACACTGTATCTCTCAGAAGTGAAACGACACACTTAAGGCATTCGTCGGGAAGACATGATAATTCATCAAACACTTTTACCATATTCTTTAACAAGAATTCAGCTATCTCAGCATCATCATTAGCAATAGCATGGAATTTGTCGGCCCTATATTTTCTAATTTTATCGATAGAAGGCTTATTCAACTGAATCAGATTAGTTTGTGGCATGACAGAAGGTAAAGGTTGTGGCATAGCCAGATTGGTTATTATATATTGTGTGAACCAATCATTCATCATTTGGTAAAAGGCTTGCTTAGCCTCTCCCTCGTGGCTACTAGTAGTAGGTCTAGAGTCAGATGGCGCTGTCCCTTGAGTGGGAACAGGCGCATTACTTTCAACATCGTCAGCTACAACTCGTTCGGGATCCATTTACTACATAAAAACACATTTTAATTGTTAGGAATCATCACACTATCATAGTTTATATAAATGGCATGTATAGCTAGACTTACATACGCTACGTTAGTCCTAGAATCAACTAAACCTAGCTCTAACACCAACCAAATGTAACACCCTAACCCGTATCCATCGTCGGACTAGGGTTAAAAGGCATTACCAGACATATCAAAATATTTCGCATACATTTCACAAACATCATAGCATCATAATCAAACATCAACATAAAGTCCCTTTCTTAGGTCAACAAGACCTTAAACATGCTTTAGAAAGACGTTGGGACTAAACCGAGAAGTTACAAAATTTTTCAAAAACTTAAACATATTTTTCTAAGTTACAAAGGTCGCACACCCATGTGAACAGGCCGTGTGCCTCACACAGCATTAGACATGCCCATGTGTCTAGGCCATGGCAAAATAGGGCATACATACTGACTTGTCCACACGGCCACAAGACAAGCCCGTGTGCCAAGCTGTGTGAAAATTTAAGGAGGCTACTGACTTGGATCACACGGCCAACCACACGCCCATGTGCCAGCCCGTGTGTCACACACGACCAATAGACACGCTCGTGTGTCTAGGCCCTGTCAAAACTATAGAGTATACTAACTTTAAATCGTAGGGTACCCCAGAGGACACACGGCCATTTAACATAACTGTGTGTCACACACGGCTGAGACACACGCCTGTGTCTCTGCCCGTGTGGACAAAAATAGGCTATTTGCAAAGCCAAATTGCCACCCATTAAGGGTCCTCCCTACAAGCAACAAATAGGTAAAAATTGCACCACAAATTCAACCAATTTCAATCACATAACATACATTCTTCATGCCATATAATCACTAACTAATATCATGCTTATATCCAAACCAAAACATACCAAAGTACATGATTCATAGTCTTAATTTACTTCATGCATTCACATGCAAAAATCTTATCAAATTTCCAAAATAGGGACATACCATAACTTACCAAAATGACCAATTCTAATAGCCATTCATGAACACATTATATTGACCATATTGCACCACATAGCTTATACACAAAATTCATTTATAAACACAACCAAAACCAAGCCATGTCACATGGCTAGATATACACATTACCAAATATATTCAACTACTTCTAGCCTATACTTGTCATACTTCAAATTTATATTTTCAAAAGGTACCAAAATAGAGTTCGATAGTGTGGTGATGATCCTTGACGATCCTCAAGCTCCTAGTAGTTTCGATATCTATAAAAACAATGCAAACACATACAAAGTAAGCTTTCAAAAGCTTAGTAAGCCATATAAAAATAAACTTATCACATAACACTTTTCTAAACCATTTCATTCATGTAGTTCATGGAAAAATATAACCACATATCTATAATTCTTATATAGCTCAAATGTTCATAATTCAACTACATATGCACATCTCATTTTCAAATAACTCATACATATTTCATATGTCGATATATATACATATGCTTACCTTTCACTCTCAATCTTAATATACATTTCTAACGCATCTGAATCGTATACAAGATCACATAGTCATTCATTTTCTCAGAATGCTCGTTAAACCATTCGAAATCAAATAGGATACGTGGATAGCTCAAAAAGCTCGTACAATGCCAACGTCCCAGACATGGTCTTACACGAAATCATATATCGAAAATCCAATGTCATGACATATGTATCCTAGCTATTCCTATGGTTCGTATGGGACTTTTCAAATGTCGACACATTATTAGAACTTTCTCGGATTTAATATATTCAGCTCTCATATCCATTCATCATAGCAAGAATAATTCAATTTAACACATTTATTTGTATATCGACTTACCTCGTACGGCTTCGAACGAACGGAATTGACTACTTGACGACTTTCGACTTTCCCTGATCTAAATTCTTTTTCTTTTGTTCTTAATCTAAATAAATTCAAATTTAACTTATTCAATCTCGCACTCATTCGAATCAATCCATATACAAATATTTAAGGCATTTTAAAAATTAGCTCTCACATTTTCACATTTTAACACTTTAGTCCCTAATTCATAAAATCACAAAATATGCATAATTCTTTATAGACATGCTTAGCCAAATTCTCATGTAGTTCAAATAAGCCCATATATTCCGTTTATTTCACATTTTAGTCACTCAGTTTCTCATTTTCACAATTTAATCCAAAATACTCAAATTCATCAAAAATCCCAATACAAAACATAGTAATATAACACATATCTTTCATATTTCATCAACTAACATTATAAAACTCAAAAAATCAATAATGGAATAACTCAAAATCATCATCAAATCAGAAATTTAGGCATGGGCTTGATGCAGCACAAAGAAACAATCACAAAAACGTAGAAATTATCAAAAACGGAACAAAAATGAACCTTCAATTGAATTTAAGCATGGTCGAACCCTAAAACTCTTTTCTTCTCCTTTTTCTTCTTCAATTTTCGGCAATATGAACATAAAATGCCTAATTTCATGCCTTTGTTTTATTTTATTTCATAATAATTCACCATTTACTAAATTTCCCTTTATAATTAAACATATAATTCATGTTAATTAAGGTCATTAATGTCCACTCAAGCTTGAAATGGTCTATTCACAACATAAGGACCTCTCCTTTAATAAGACATAACAAATAAGCACACTTAACATATAGCATGCAACTTTTACATTTTACGCGATTAGGTCATTTTTAACAAATCGACACACAAATGATAAAGTTTTTATACGAAACTTTCACAGATATCAATTTACATATCATAAGCACAGAAAATAATATTAAAATATTTTTCTAACTCGAATTTGTTGACATGAAACCACTATTCTGACTAGGGTCTAAACTGAGTTGTTACAATGATGTATGGACGCATTGGACGCTAAAATTGAGTAAGAACGGCACTAAAGAAGAGGGTATTGCAATATTCAATACTTGCAATCGTAATACCTCCAAACGACCAAAGAATAGACACCACCCTTTAGTGGTATCACAATATCCATGTTGGGTACCAAGATATACACTTGTCAAGTAGCACCCCAAGTTCAAGATTGCTTGAGGTATCGCGATATCCTATTCCTTGGTATCACGATACTAACACCATGAAGGGACAAAAATTGACAAAAATGGTAGTATTTGTCCACTCGAAGAACCAATCATTAAAAGGCATTTTCAAGGGTATTTTGGGCACAAGAATAGGGTCATAATAACTGCTTATATCAGCCAAAATTTGGCTAAGAGAAAGGGAGGTCACATTAGCTTAGTTTAGGTTTATTTTTCTCTAGGTTTTCTCTTAGTTTTTCTTTCTCTTCTTCTAGTGTTTCTTAGTTTCATTTCCTTAGCTATAGATTTAACATTTCTCTACAACTTTCCTTCTTGCTTTAGTTGTTCTTAGTGTTGGTTAAGGTAGTTATTACTATAGCTTAGTTTTATTTGCACTTTCAGTCTCTATACCTTAGTTGTAAGACATTTTTAGCTTTATTTATGTATTTCAATTTCCTTTACTTTAAATCTGTTAAAGTTTTGTTCCTTTTATGTTTTTTACTTTAGATTTTCTTGTTAAATGTTTCTCTTTACATGTCCTTTAAATTTTCTTGCATAAAAATCCCAACTTTTACATCTCTCTCAAGCTTTTCTTTAATGATTTTCATGCTTTTAATTCCCTTGTTTATTAGATTTATTTTTAGCATGAGCAACTAAACTTTTAAGAGGGTTGGTTGACGAAGATGTGGTGAGCTGATTTTTATATAAAGGACCAAATCGTATAAATTGGACTAATTTGAATGAACCTAAAAACTTAGGATTGATGACCCTAAAGGATTATCTCTTGATTTCATTGGTTAGGTGCCCAACAAGATATACTCTTGGTCTCACTTACCTATACATTCCGTTAGGGTCATCAATTCTAAGTTTTTTGCCTAAATACCAAGTTTTACCGAGGGATAAAATGGAGTCATTTTGGAAGTTTAAGCGATTTGGACCCTAATTCAAAGATTATTGAACAACATCAAGATCAACCAACCACCGTTTGTTATTTAATTGTTAATTTCGTAATTTTACACGTTTTACAATTTAGTCCTTATTAGCTAGGTTGTAGATTAGTTGAATTTCTCTTGACTTTATGATTTGTTGTAATATAATCTTTTGTGATCAGTTGGTTATACTCTTTATTTTGCATGCACGTTATTTATAAATTGTTCGATCCACGATTCTCTTAGGTTTGACCCTTGGAAAACTCCAATATTTCATTGTAACACTACAAATATTACAATGGACCTATCACACTTGCAGTAAAGTCACGATATTTATATTCATTTTAATTTCAATGTTAATTCATCTCTCTCCCTCTGTGTCTCTCTCTCTCTCTCATCAATCGAAGGAGAGAGGCAATTGACGCCCTTAAGGGAAAATCAAGATAAGTGAGACCAATAAGAGATTTTATTGGGACCAATTTGATGAGTCCTAGATTAGTCGAAGAGGTTGAGAGATAAACCAGACTAATTTGTCTAATTTGGTATAACTAAGGCCGAAAGGTAAATAAAGTCAATTTAGGAGTATTTTCAATTTAGATCCCTAATTTGGAAGTCACCTAACCACATTGAAGTCAACCAAACACTATATGTTATCATATTTACTCATATTTGATAGTTGCTTAGTTTGCTTTCTTTACAATTTAGTCATTTTCTATTTTTAAGTAATTAATTAGTTTTCATCAACTTTTATTATGGTTTTCCATACTATAGCATTTGGCGAGTAGTTGTTTAGACTCTTTAATTGCACATTTATAGTTAGAATTCACTTAATCGGCAACTCATTTGGGTTCGATCCTTGGAATACTCTGGTGTTCCATTGTAACACTACAAATATTACAGCTGACCTGTCACACTTGTAGACACCACACCTTATTATTCTAATTTTGTTGTCGTTTTAGTGTTGATTCTCAACCCCAATGCACAAACACCGGGACGAGGTAGTTACTAACTTCTTAAAGTTTGTGAGGAATGTTGTGGTAATTGCAAATACCATGCTTGAGTTGAATCTTTTAACGTCATTGAAAATGTCCTGTACTTAACTTCATCCAAAGATCTAAATATATTCATATGGTTAACATAGTGGACCAAATGATCCTAAGAATCCCTTCAACCACCATACATTATTTTAGGAAACTTAAAGGTAGGGAAGACATGGAGCCATGATATGTTTTCAGCTAAAGGTTCATTTTTATACTTTTTCACTACTCCTAGGTATTCAACTTTATGAAAAATCCTATAAATGTTTATCTGACCTTTCTATTTTTTGCTCCAAAGTATTTTGACTATCTGATCCATGCATAATATCATGAAAAATGTAACACCTCTGACCTGTATCCATCACTGGAACAAAGTTATAGAGTATTACCAGAGTTTATAGAACAATTAC
This sequence comes from Gossypium arboreum, assembly GCF_025698485.1. Classification (NCBI taxonomy): domain Eukaryota; kingdom Viridiplantae; phylum Streptophyta; class Magnoliopsida; order Malvales; family Malvaceae; genus Gossypium; species Gossypium arboreum. Next base: position 31,903,398 of record NC_069070.1, read on the forward strand.
ATGTAATTCAAGACATTTACTATTCATATCCGAAATTAATCATATCGTCCCTTAGATAGACCCTCGAGGCCCAATTTAAGCATTAGAAACAAGTCGGGACTATATCGAGGACTTAGAAAAAAATTTTCTAAATTTCAAAATTTTTCTTATGTATAGGGGTCACATGCCCGTATGAGTAGGTCGTGTGGCTCACATAGCCATGAAACACCCCTTATACGTATTCAACGCCAGAATAGGGCTCGAGGCATTACCGGACTTTCATCACAAACAATTATACAAATTGAGTCATAAATTTGCATCCAAATTAAAACCATTCGTATTCAATCATAAAGTTCCTAGTATAAGCCTACGAGGCCCAAAACATGTTTTGGAAGTGGTTTGGGACTAAACCGAGCACTTAAGAAAATTTTACAGAACTTAGAATATTTTTCCACTAAAAAAGGGTCACACGCCCGTGTGGATATGGGACACGCCCGTGTGATCAGGCAGTGTGGTCACGCACGCCCGTGTCCCGATCCCGTATAACTTTCTCGCTTGTAACTCATGAACAAATTGGGATCACACAGCGAAGTCACACGCCCGTGTGCTAGACCGTGTAGAAAATTAATTTTCACAAAATAGGTACAGACTTCACACGGCCAGGGCACATGCCCGTGTTCGAGACCGTGCTGTCCACACAGCTGAAACACATGCCCATGTGCTCAATTTCAAGCATTCTGTTTCTTAAAATTAAGGTGTAGGGGACACATGGCCAAAACACATGCCCATGGGACAGGCCATGTGTCTACCCGTGTGGATAAAATAGAGGCAATTTACCAAGCCATTTACCACCCTTATACACACATACATATACATCAATACAATGGTACAAAACATAATATACTTAGACAACCAAAACACCCACAATAATGACCAAAACATGCCAATAAAATAGCAATATTTATCATACTCACAACACTTATTATGCCCTAAATCAATCATGCAAATTTCACATTCATTAAGCCTCAATTTACTACTTTCAAGACACCTAATTATGCATAATTTATCATCTCATCAATATATCACATTTCCAAACATTTCACAATCATACTATGAATCACATTCCATCATTCACCTAGCATACCATGACCATATCACCAAAGACATTGGCACATATATGAATATACTTAGGCTTAGAACCATGTTAGCCAAATTAAGCCAATTCACACGGCCAAATATCAAATCAAGCCTTTGACTATTACAAGCCAATACATTAGGCCAAATCAAAGACACATATAACAAAATGACCAAGTCTCTATACATGCCATACTTCCAAAATACTAAGATCATCAATACCCAAAAATGAGGGTTTGATAGTTGATTCGAATCTCTAATGATCTCCGGTCCGAGTTAGCTTGGTGACACTATAAAACATGGAAAATAAACGGAGTAAGCTATATAGCTTAGTAAGCTCATATGCAAGAAATAAGAAACCTTACCATGCATATAACATTTAAATATTATAACATAATTAAATGTAAATTTACCATAGTCTGATGATCATAACTCATTCCACCACAAAACTTACCTCATATTCATCGTTTCAAGCATTTAATACACATGGGTTTTATGTACATACCTGAACCATCTAGAAATAAATTTGCACATATTCTCATCTTTGACATACCCGTGAACCACTCGGAATAATAATTCAGATACTCGAGATTTTTGCACACTAAGTGCCACATACTTAGCCAATGCTACCTAAATCTAATATCACATAATCGCTCACTCTTGAACTATCGACGGGCCTGCTCATACAAGCTGTCAGTCAAGACGTAGCTACGCTGTGCTACTTACACAAGCTATCAAGTATTCGTAACATATGCTGGTATACTCAGCCACCGGTAGGACTTACAAGACCAGCACCCGGATCACATAATCACATAACACATAATGACCCTAGTGACATGTCACTTGTATCCTAATCTATTCCTAAGGTTCAACGGGACTTCTCACTTTCCGAATCGTCGTCGAACTCATTCATAGAATTATACTCATTCACATATTCAAACATACAATTCATGCAATATTAAAGCATTTAAGTACAATTATTCTAAAGCTTATTTTTTTAATATACAAACTTACCTCTGTACAAAATGGCTAATAGTTAGATTTAGTCCTCAACCTTGTTCTTTCCCTGGTCTAGGTCAGAACCTCTTCTTTCTTGATCTATAATATCACATTTAACTCATTCAACCATCACATTATTTAGTTTAATGCCAAAAACACCTTATGGAAAAAATTACATTTTCCCCTTAACTTTTTAACTTTTTACATTTTAGTCCCTAGGCTCGTAAAATTATTTTTATTCAACTTCATCACACCCAAGCCTAGCCAAACCTATTCCTTGCTCATAATAGCCCACATTTTTCATTTATTACATTTTCACACATATTTTACAACTTTCACAAAAAGGTCCTTATTTGACATTTTTATCAAAACTCAGTTAGTAAATGTTGTTTATCTAACACCCAACATGCATTTTCTATCACTAAACATCAAAATAAATAAATATTCAACATGGGTAAAATTTTACACTTTTATTTTCTTTCAAATTAGTCCTTAGAATAGTTAAATCAAGTTACAACATTCACAAAAATGTAAAAATCATTAAAAACGGGACAAAGACGGGGTTACAATCAAGCTTGGAAGCCTTGCCAAAACCCTAGCTATGGTGACCCTTGAAATTTGGCTATGGGGGATGAAATTAGAAAGATGAACATCTTTTATTTGTTTTATTTTTTCTTTATTAACCAAATGACCAAAATCCCTTAATGCCAAACTTCAAAATTTCGCCTAACCATGTCCATTTTTGTCCAACTTAGAGTATAATGGTCTAATTACCATTTAAGGACCTCCAATTTAAAATTTCATAGCAATTAGACACCTCTAGCTTCTAGAATACATTTTTGCATATATTGTAATTTAGTCCTATTAGTCAAATTGGACACTTTATCGATAAAATTTCCTAACGAAATTTTTAGAAAATCATTCAATCATATTGTAGACCTTAAAGTAATAATAAAATTAACATTCCTACTTTGGATTTGTGGTCTTAAAACCACTGTTTCAATTTGACCGAAAAAAGGGTTGTTACAACTCTCCTTCATAAGTCATATCCGAGTAGGATCTTGATCGGTTCTTCACCATAACTCATATCGGGTCGAATCTCAATCTCTGCCGGAGAAATTACATGCAAAGGATCTGATCGATAACAGCACAACATCAACACATGAAACATATTGTGAATCCTTTCTGATTCCGACGGCAAAGCAAATCGATATGCCACTGGCCGTATTCTTTCAATAATCTCATATGGCCCAATGAACCGCGGACTCAACTTTCCTTTGCAACCAAATCTAAGAATTTTCTTCCACGGAGACACTTTTAGAAATACCTTATCACCGACTTGAAATTAAATTTTCTTTCATTTTAGATTTGAGTACGATTTCTATCTATCCGAAGCTGCTTTCAAACAATCACGAATTATTTTCACTTTTTCTTCTATTTCTCTAATCAAATCAGCCCCGTGAATCTGTCTCTTACTGAGCTCAGTCCAGTACAATAGAGGTCGACACTTGTGACCATACAATGCCTCATACGGTGCCATCTTTATACTCGACTAAAAACTGTTGTTATAAGCAAATTCGACTAAAGGTATATATTTTTCCCAACTACCTTCGAACTCTAAAACACAACAGCAAAGCATATCTTTGAATACCTGAATCGTCCTTTCAGTTTGACCGTCAGTCTGTGGATGAAATGTGGTACTAAAATTCAACTTTATGCCCAAAGCCTCTTACAACTTCTTCCAAAATCGAGACATAAACCTCAGATATCTATCCGAAATAATAGAAATAGGCACTCCGTGCAATCTAATAATTTCAGCAATGTACAATTCAGCTAGCTTATCAAGTGAATAGTTGGTACGTACTGAAATAAAATGAGTCGATTTCGTCAATCTATCAACAACGACCCAAACAACATCTTTCTTCTTCGGAGTCAGAGGTAATCCAGTTACGAAATTCATTGTAATTCTGTCCTATTTCCACTTGAGAATCATCACATGCTGAAGTAAACCCAAAGGTACTTAATGTTCGGCCTTTACTTGTTGACAAATCAAAAATCTCAATACGAATTCAGAAATATCTCGTTTCATACCCAACCACCAATACAATTTCTTCAAATCATTAGACAGCTTCATACTTCCTAGGTGAACAGACAGACAACTACTATGTGCCTCGTGAAGAATTTTCTGAATAAGCTCGGTATCTCTCAGTACACGAATCCTACCTCGGAACATCTAGCAATCATCGGCCCCAATTTGAAAATCTGAATCACTATTCGATTCGCACTGAACTCTTTTAGCTTGAAGTTCTTTGTCACATTTCTGAGCTTCGTAAATCTGTTGAAGAAATACTAGCCTAGCTTTCAACTTAGCTATAATTGAGCCCTCATCAGAAAAAGTCAATTGCGTATTCATTGCTCTCAAAGCAAACAAATATTTCCTACTTAAAGCATCAGCGACTACATTTGCCTTCCCAGGATGATAATCGATCACCAACTCATAGTCTTTCAACAACTCGAGCCATCTTCATTGTCGCAAATTCAAATCTTTTTGAGTCATCAAATACTTTAAACTCTTATGATCGGTAAAGATGTGACACTTTTCACCGAATAAATGGTGTCGCCAAATTTTTAAAGCAAACACAATGGCAGCAAATTCCAAGTCATGTGTTGGATAGTTCTTCTCATGCGGTTTCAACTATCTCGAGGCATAAGCTATCATTTTACCCTCTTGTATTAACGCACAGCCAAAACCGTTCAGTGACGCATCGCTATAAATCAAAAACTCTTTTCCCGACTCAAGTTGCACTAATATCAGTGCCTTAGTCAACAACGCTTTTAACTATTCAAAACTCTTTTGACATTTCTCAGACCACTCGAATTTTACATCTTTTCGTAACAATCTGTTCATAGGCATAGCAATTGTAACAGCCCGATTTAGGGCCAAAATAGAATAGTGGTTTTGAAACCACGAATCCGAGGTTAAAAAAATTATTTTGATTAAGCTTTAGTGTTTATATTATGGTTGCATAATCGTGTGAAAATTTCGTTGCGAAATTTTATCGATTGGGTGTTTAATTTGACGTTTAGGACTAAATTGAAATAGGTGAAAAATGTGTGTGTTCTTGTTCATAAAGTACTTGATTGAAATGGGGGTTTTAAGTAGAGGTCCTTAAATGGTAATTAGACCATAATACTTTATATGGACAAAAATTTGGACATGGATGGAATTTTTAGAAAGTTTAGTAGTAAGGGCATTTTGGTCATTTGCATAATAAATGAAATAAAATGGGAAAAATAACACAAAAATGTGTTCATCTTCATTTAGCTTGCCAGAAACTTGCATGTTCTCCATAGCTAGGGTTTGTTTCAAGCTTTCAATCTCAATAGTAAGTGCATTCAAGCCCCGTTTTTAATGTTCTTTACATTTTTTGAAATCCCCGTAGCTTGGTTTACCTATTTCTACCATTATTTTGAGCTAGGGTTTACGTTTAAAAATTTACCCATGAATGATATGCATGTATTTTGATGTTTTATGGTAGAATATGAATGTTTGAGATTAGGAGAACGATCTTTTCTAAGCGATTTTTAGCGAAAACGAGCAAAACGGTATAATTGGTAAAAATACCTAATGCTCATAAGTGCATGTTAGAGTGAGAATTTGATGTTGTGATAGAAGAGAAAAATGATCAGCATGTCATAAAACATAAGAATAAGGGCTGAAATTAAATTTTCGAGCCTAGGGGTAAAATTGTACTTTTGTAAAAGTTAGGGGGAAAAATGTAATTTTTCCATAATGTGATTTTTGGATTGAAATAAATATTGTGAGTATTAAATGAGCTAAATGTGTTGTCATAGATCAAGAAAGGCGTGGAATCGACCTCGAACGGGGGAAGGAAAAGGTTTTGGACTAAATTGTAAAATTTCCATATTTTGCACTGAGGCAAGTTTGTATGTAAATAATACATTAACTTCATTTACATTTTTATATTTCAACCTATTATATATATTTTAGCTGATTTTAAAGCATAAATCGACTTTTGGAAGAATAGAAATAAGTAATAGAGAGAAAAATCCCGGTTGAACATTCGGAAAGATTGAATAATATAAATGGAGCGTAGCTAGGTCACATGTATGGTACTGAGTGCACATCATGTGTACAAGAGAGCTACGAGATACTATGTAGTAGCTAGGTCACATGTGTGATACGAGATGTATCCCATGTAGACAAAAGAGCTACGGGAGAGATAAATGTAGCTAGGTCGCATGTGTGATTCCAAGTGAAGGACACCATGTAGACAAAGAGATATGAGATAAATTGGCTAGGTCACATGGGTGGTACTAAGTGTCCACCATGTGTACAAGAGAGCCGAATTATATGAAATATGATGGTGGGGCTGTGTGCTGAAACCATCAAGTATAGAGGATTGATCCGAATTGTTCAACGGGATGGTTTTAAGGTGACATTGTAATCATGGACCTATACTTGTGATGTATGAAATGTGGTGAAAATGAATTGTGATATGCATGTTAAAATGAGGTTAATACAAAGAAAGTGTGAAAGAGTGAATTAACAATAATACTGTTTTGGACAATCACAAAGACGTGAATTTAAAAAATCACCAAAAATAGTAGGAATTTAATTAAAGGCTGAATGAGATATGAAATTAAAGCTTAATGAGTCTATTCCCATTTAAAATAAATAGAGAAAGTAAAGGAACTCTATATGTTGAGATATTTATATTTGTTTGTGACTCGCTCAGAATGACTATGTGATCCCTTGTTCTAACTTTGAAAAATCATTAAAAATTTAAAAAAAAAATTAAGAAATATAGTTTATATGTCTAGATTTCGTACTGAGTCTAGTTTTAAATGAAATAGATTTCATGGATATTTGAATTGTGTACTGGGAGAAATTCAATTCGTAGTGAACTGAGGTGAGATCAGTCGAGCTGTATAACAGGGGAAAATTTAACTAATAAACTGTACTAATTGGCTGGACAAAAAATTATAGAAATATTTTAGTAAGAAGTAATATGAGTCTAGTTTCAGGAAAATTTTACAGATTTGAATTTTGAGTTTTGTAACTCGAGTTATGATTTATTTAGTGAATATGACGCAGGAGAGACAGCTTGACCAAAGTGGAGTAAATAGTAAAATTAAAAAGTAGATACACTTGAGTTATTGTGTAAACATATTAAATTTTTTATTCATTATTTATATACTTGCTTACTAAGCTATAAGCTTACTTTCTTTTCTCTCTTTTGTCTTATAGTGTCGTCCGACTTGCATGTGAGTCAAGGATCGTTGAAGATCGCCTACACTATCAATACTTTTGGGTATTTGAACTGAACATTTTGAATTATGGCATGTATAGTAGACTTAGTTATTTTGTTACGTGTCATAATTGTCTTGGTTTAAAATATTAATTATAGGATCTGACCGATTATTTTGTACGAAGCCTTTGAAATTGGCTAGTATTGTTAAAGGCATATGGTATAATGATTCATGATCTAATTACACGCCATATTTTTGTCTCGGTTTTATTAAATAGTATGTACTATGATTTGTTAATACCTCGTACCCTGTTCCGGCGACTGATACGGGTAAGGGGTGTTACATTTAGTGGTATCAGAGCTATGGTTTAGTCGGTTCTCGGACTAATAAAGTGTGTGTAAAAGTCTAGCTATACATGCCATAAATATACTGTTATAGTGTGGTGACTCTTGATTATTCTAAACTATGTTTTGTTTTAATATAGTAATGGATCCTGAAGGAACTGCGGCTGATGATGCTGCTAGTAATGCGTCGGCTGCCGCACAAGGGACCGCACCTGTAGAAAGTAGACCAGAGACATTGAGACAGGGAGATGAGGCCCGGGATGCCTTTCTCCAAATGATGAACAATTGGTACACTGAGTTTATTCGAGCAAACCCAAATGTCAACCTCCTCCACCCCCTTCCATACCTCAGACGGTTCCTGTAGCTGCTCAAGACATAGATTTGGTAAGAATGAACAAGCCTCCGGTTGACAAGATTCGAAAATAAGGGGCCGAAGAGTTTAGAGCAAAGATTGATGATGATCCCGAGAAAGCAGAGTTCTGGCTTGAAAATTCTACCCGTGTATTTGATGAACTCTCGTGTACACTCGAGGAGTGCTTAAAGTGTGTTGTATCACTTTTGAGAGATTCAGCCTACCATTGGTGGAAGACTTTGGTAGCAGTGGTGCCAAAAGAAAGGGTTACTTGGGATTTCTTCCAGGAAGAATTCAGAAAGAAATACATAAGTCAGCGATTTATTGATCAAAAAAGGAAGGAGTTCCTTGAATTGAAGCAGGGCAATATGTCTGTGGCAGAGTATGAACGCGAATTTGTAAGACTCAGCAAGTATGCCCATGAATGTGTGTCCACCAATGCCATTATGTGCAAAAGGTTTGAGGATGGGCTAAATGAGGACATTAAAGTGCTTGTGGGAATTTTGGAGCTGAAAGAATTTGTAGTATTGGTTGACCGAGCTCTTAAAGCCGAAGAATTGGACAAAGAAAGAAGAAAAGCTGCTATTGAGGCTCAAGATGCCAGAAAGAGGCCGATAAGCAAGTCATTTCAATCTCAATCAAAGAGGTCCAAAGAGACAAACCCTCGAATAACAGTTTCAGCTGGGGATTCACACAGAGATCATGGTAGGGCATATTCGGGGTCTAAAGCTCAAGCTACTTCAGTGGCAAGTGTGGGTATTGTGCGATCTAGAAAGCCCGAAATTCAGCAATGTGGCAGGCAACATTATGGTGAGTGTTGGGGAAACGAGCGAGCTTGTTTCAGGTGCGGTTCTCACAAGCATTTTATCAGAGACTGTCTGGAGAAAGTTAAAGAAGAAAAATTTCAGAGTGCTAGACAGAGTACTACCGCTAGTAGAGGTAGACCACCGAGAAATACTGGAAGTGGAGCTAGCAGTAAAACTGTAATGAAAGATTCAGCAGTGAGATCAGAAGCTAGAGCGCCTGCTAGAGCTTATGCCATACGTGCCCGAGAGGATGCATCATCTCCCGACGTGATTACTGGTACATTTTCTCTCTATGATGCTATTGTTATTGCATTGATTGATCCCGGGTCTACTCATTCCTATATTTGTATGAATTTAGTATCTAATAAGAAGTTGCCTGTTGAGTTTACTGAGTTTACGATTAATTGAACCCCTTAGGCTAATATGCGCTAGTTGATAAAGTTTGCAAGAATTGCCTATTAATGATTCAAGGTCACTGTTTTTCGGCTAATCTGATGCTGTTACCATTTGATGAGTTTGACGTTATTTTGGGAATGGACTGGTTGACATTGTATGATGCCAAGGTAGATTGTAAACAGAAAATACTAGAGTTGAAATGTGAAAATAGTGAAATTCTGTGGGTTGAAACAGATGAATTAAATAAATTGCCAATGGCGATTTCTCACATGTCTGCACAGAAATACATGAGGAAAGGGTGTGAAGCTTATCTGGTCTATGTAATGAATACTGAGCTGTCTGAATTGAAGCTTGAATCAGTACCGATAGTCTATGAATTTCCAGATTTATTTCCAGAGGAATTGCCTGGATTGCCTCTGAACAGAGAGATAAAGTTTGCTATTGATTTGTTGCCGGGGACTGCACCTATCTCGATTGCTCCATATAGAATGGCTCCAACTGAATTAAAAGAATTGAGCTAATGATTGATTATCATCCGGGAAAAGCAAATGTAGTTGTTGACGCCTTGAGCAGGAAATCTCTTTTTAATTTGAGAGCCATGAATACAGGGTTAGCATTGTCCGATGATGTGTCAATCTTAGCAGAGATGAGGGCTAAACCATTATTTCTCCAGCTGATTTGTGATGCTCAAAAGAACGATAGTGAGTTACGAACCAAGAGAACTCAGTGCGAATCGGGTTACGACTCAGATTTTTGAGTTGGACCAGATGACTGTTTGATGTTTCGAGACAGGATATGTGTACCGAAAAATGATGAATTGATTCAGAAAATATTACATGAGGCGCATAGTGGCTGTTTGTCAGTTCACCCTGGTAACACAAAAATGTATAATGATTTAAAGAAGTTATATTGGTGGCGTGGCACGAAAAGGACATTTCTGAATTTGTAACCAAGTGTTTGATCTATCAACAAGTAAAAGCTGAGCATCAAGTGCCTTCAGGATTACTCCAACCGGTAATGGTGCCTGAGTGGAAATGGGATAGGATTACCATGGATTTTGTAACCGGTTTGCCTCTGACTCCTAGAAAGAAGGATGCTGTCTAGGTAGTGGTTGATAGGTTAACAAAGTCGGCTTACTTTATACCGGTACGTACCGATTACTCACTTGATAAATTAGTTGAATTGTATATTGTTGAAATTATGAGGTTGCACAGGGTACCTATGTCTATAATATCATATAGAGATCCGAGGTTTACCTCGAGATTCTGGAAAAAGTTACAAGAAGCTTTAGGCACAAAATTGAACTTTAGTACCGCGTTTCATCCACAAACAGATGGTCAGTCGGAAAGAGTAATCCAAGTACTCGAAGATATGCTTAGATGCTGTGTTTTAGAATTTGAAGGCAGTTGGGAGAAATATCTACCTTTGGTTGAATTTACCTACAATAACAGTTTTCAGTGGTTTTGAAACCACGAATCCGAGGTTAAAAAAATGGGAAAAATAACACAAAAATGTGTTCATCTTCATTTAGCTTGGCAGAAACTTGCATGTTCTCCATAGCTAGGGTTTGTTTCAAGCTTTCAATCTCAATAGTAAGTGCATTCAAGCCCCGTTTTTAATGTTCTTTACATTTTTGAAATCCTCGTAGCTCGGTTTACCTATTTCTACCATTATTTCGAGTTACGGTTTATGTTTAAAAATTTACCCATGAATGATATGCATGTATTTTGATGTTTGATGGTAGAATATGAATGTTTTTGGTTAGGAGAATGATCTTTTCTAAGCGATTTTTAGCAAAAACGAGCAAAACGGTATAATTGGTAAAAATAACTAATGCTCATAAGTGCATGTTAGAGTGCGAATTTGATGTTGTCATAGAAGATAAAAATGATCAGCATGTCATAAAACATAAGAATAAGGGCTGAAATTAAATTTTCGAGCCTAGGGGCAAAATCATAATTTTGTAAAAGTTAGGGGGCAAAAATATAATTTTTCCATAATGTGATTTTTGGATTGAAATAAATAGTGTGAGTATTAAATGAGCTAAATGTGTTGTTATAGATCAAGAAAGGCATGGAATCTACCTCGAACGGGGGAAGGAAAAGGTTTTGGACTAAATTGTAAAATTTCCATATTTTGCATCGAGGTAAGTTTGTATGTAAATAATACATTAACTTCATTTACATTTTTATATTTCAGCCTATTATATACATTTTAGCTGATTTTGAAGCATAAATCGACTTTTGGAAGAATGGAAATAAGTAATAGAGAGAAAAATCCCGATTGAACATTCGAAAAGATTGAATAATATAGATGGATTGTAGCTAGGTCACATGTATGGTGCTGAGTGCACATCATGTGTACAAGAGAGCTACGAGATACTATGTAGTAGCTAGGTCATATGTGTGATACGGGATGTATCCCATGTAGACAAGAGAGCTACGGGAGAGATAAATGTAGCTAGGTCGCATGTGTGATTCCAAGTGAAGGACACCATGTGGACAAGAGAGATATGAGATAAATTGGCTAGGTCACATGGGTGGTACTAAGTGTTCACCATGTGTACAAGAAAGCCGAATTATATGAAATATGATGGTGGGGCTGTATGCTGAAACCATCAAGTATAGAGGATTGATCTGAATTGTTCAACGGGATGGTTTTAAGGTGACATTGTAATCATGGACCTATACTTGTGATGTATGAAATGTGGTGAAAATGAATTGTGATATGCATGTTAAAATGTGGTTAAAACAAAAAAAAAGTGTGAAAGAATGAATTAACAATAATACTATTTTGGACAGTCACAGTGACGTGAATTTGAAAAATCACCAAAAATAGTAGGAATTTAATTAGAGGCTGAATGAGATATGAAATTAAAGCTTAATGAGTCTATTCCCATGTAAAAGAAACAGATTAAGAATGACTATGTGATCCCCTGTTCTAACTTTGAAAAATCAGTAAAAATTATACAAAACAAATTAAGAAATATAGTTTATATGTCTAGATTCCTTATTGAGTCTAGTTTTAAATGAAACAGATTTCATGGATATTTGAATTGTGTACTAGGAGAAATTCAATTCATAGTGAACAGAGGTCAGATCAGTCAAGTTGTATAACAGGGGAAACTTTAACTAATAAACTGTACTAATTGGCTAAACCAAAAATTCTAGAAAAATTTTAGTAAGAAGTAATATAAGTCTAGTTTCAGGAAAATTTTATGGATTTGAATTTTGAGTTTTGTAACTCGAGTTATGATTTATTTAGTGAATATGACGCAGGAGAGACAGCTTGACCAAAGTAGAGTAAATAGTAAAATTAAAAGTAGATACACTTGAGTTATTGTGTAAACATATTAAATTCTTTATTCATTATTTATATGCTTGCTTACTAAGCTATAAGCTTACTTTCTTTTCTCTCTTTTGTCTTATAATGTCGTCCAGCTTGCACAGGAGTCAAGGATCGTTGAAGATCTGCCTACACTATCAATACTTTTGGGTATTTGAACTGAACATTTTGAATTATGGCATGTATAGTAGAATTAGTTATTTTGTTACGTGTCATAATTGTCTTGGTTTAAAATATTAATTATAGTATCTGACCGATTATTTTGTACGAAGCCTTTGAAATTGGCTAGTATTGTTAAAGGCATATGTTATAATGATTCATGATCTAATTGCACGCTATATTTTTGTCTCGGTTTTATTAAATAGTATGTACTATGATTTGTTAATACCTCGTACCCTATTCTGGCAACGGATACGGGTAAGGGGTGTTACAGCAATCATCTAAAATCCTTTAACAAAACATCGATAAGACCTGGCTAAGCCCAAAAAGCTTCTAACCTCGGATACATTCCTCGGCGGTTTCTAATCAAAAATTGTCGCAATCTTACTCGGATCAACCCTTATACCTTCTGCTGAGACAATATGCCCCAAAAATTCGACTTTTCGGAGCCAAAACTCACTTTTGCTAAACTTAGCAAACAATTTCTTATGTCTTAAAGTCTATAAAACAATTCTTAAATGTTCAACATGGTCAGACTCATCTCGAGAATAAATCAAAATGCCATCAATGAAGATAACTACAAACTTGTCTAAATACGGTCGGAAGATTTGATTCATCAATCCATAAAAATAGCTGGAGCATTAGTTAATCCAAAAGGCATAACAAGAAATTCATAGTTCCCATACCTCGTTCTAAATGCGATTTTCGACAGATCCGAGTCTTTAACTCTCAACTGATAAAAACCAGATCTCAAATCTATCTTCGAGAATACTGTTGCCCCTTTCAACTGGTCAATCAAATCATCAATCCTTGATAAAGGATAATTGTTCTTTATCACAACCTTTTTGAGTTGACGATAATCGATACAAAGTCTCATGGATCCATATTTCTTCTTAACGAATAATATCGGTGCACCCTAGGGAGAAAAACTTCGTCTCATAAAACCCTTGTCTGTCAACTCTTGTAGCTGAGACTTTAATTATTTCAACTCGGTTGGAGCCATTCTATATGGAGTTATCGATATCGTTGCAGTCCCTGATGCCAAATCAATAGCAAACGCCACCTCTCTAACTGGTGATAACCCAGGCAACTCTTCTGGGAACATGTCTAGATATTCACAAACTACAGGCACAAATTCAATCTTCAATTCAGACACCTTAGTATTTAGTACATACGCGAGAAATGCTTCACAACCCTTTCTTACATACCTCTAAGCCGACATCGACAAAATCACAATAGGCAACTCACCCAACTTATCCGGCTCAACCCGAAGAGTTTCGTTGTTTTGACATTTCAATTCAATAACCTTTTGTCTACAATTCACTATGACATCATGCAGATTCAACCAATCCATTCCAAGAATCACATCGAACTCATCAAACGGTAAAAGCATCAAGTCAGCCGGAAAACAATGACCCGAATCATTAAAGATAATTCTTTCAAACTTTATCAACTAGAACATATTTGCCTAAAGGGTTCGACACCATAATCTCAAACTTAGTAGACTCAACAGACAAATTCTTACTAGATACCAAATTCATGCAAATATAGGAATGAGTCACTCCAGAATCAATTAATGCAACTACATTACTATCATAAAGAGAAAATGTACTAGTGATCATATCAGGGCAAGACGCATCCTCGTTAGCACGAATAGCATAAGCTCTCGCAGGTGCTCCAGCTTTCGATCTCGCAGCTGAGTCTTTAGATACTCCTCTACTACTGGTCCCATTTCCCGTATTCCTCACTAGCCTCCTTCTAGTAGTAGTGTTACTCAATTTTGCATTCTGAAAATTATCTTTCTCAATCATTTCAGGGCAATCTCAGATTAAGTGATCTTGGGAGCCACATTTGAAGCAAACCTAGTTATTCATCCTACATTCACCAGGATGTCGTCTACCACAGTGTTGACATTCAGGCCTATTAGACCTAACATTACCTACGATCGCTATGGATGTAGTTGGGCCTTAGAACCTGAATATTGCTTCCCACAATCTTTGTTGGGATACCCAGCTGAAGTATTCGATCGAGTAGACAAATCCCTCAATTTCTTTGACAAAAGTTGAAACGACTTATTCATCGACCTCTTTCTCGAATCTCTATCCTCAAACTCAGCTTTTCTCTTTTTCTTACTCAAATCCTCGGCTTTGCAAGCTCGTTCACTAACACAACAAATTCTTTCAACTCTAAAATCCCAACTAACATCCTGATGTCCTCATTCAACCTATCTTCAAATCTCTTACACATAATAACCTCTATTGAAACACATTCCCAAGCATACTTACAGAGTCAAACAAACTCCCACTCGTATTTAGTCACATTCATTCGACCTTGTTTCAATTCTAAGAATGCTTTGCGTTTCTGATCAATAAACCGCTGGATGATGTACTTCTTTCTGAATTCCTCTTGGAAGAAATCCCAAGTAACCCTTTCCCTCGGTACCACAGATATAATAGTGTAACACCACTAATATGTCGTATCCCTCAGAAATGATATAGCATATTTCAAGAACTTATTTCTGCTCTCTCGAGATCATCATTGACATTTTCTCTAAATTCTTCAACCCCTTACTTCCGAATCTTATTAACTAGAGGCTTATTCAACCTTACCAATTCAACACCTTGAGGAGCTACAGGAACCGGTTAGGGGTTAGGTAGGGGTGGAGGATGTTGAGCAACCGAATTTGTTCGAACAAACTTGGCAAACCACTCATTAATCCTTTGGAAGAAGGCTTCCCTAGCCTATCCTCCCTGATTAACCGTTACTATTCTACTATCAGATGGAGCTGTCCCTTCGGCGGGAGCAGGCGCATTACTTTCAACATCGTCAGCTACTTCTCGGTTGGGATCCATTTACTAGAGGAAAGCACAATTTAAATTGTCAGCAGTCATCACACTATCACAAAGTAAATATGGTATCTATAGCTAGACTCTCACACATGCTACGTTAGTCCAAGAATCGACTAAACCATAGCTTTGATACCACTAAGTGAAACACCCCTTAATGTATTCAACGCCAGAATTGGGCTCGAGGCATTGCCAGACTTTCATCACAAACAATTATACAAATTGAGTCATAAATTTGCATCCAAATTAAATCCATTCATATTCAATCATAAAGATTCTAATACGAGCCTACGAAGCCCAAAACATGCTTTGGAAGTGGTTCGGGACTAAACCGAGCACTTAGGAAAGTTTTACAAAACTTAGAAAAATTTTCCACTAAACAGGGGTCACATCAGGCCGTGCGGCCACGCACGCCTATGTCCCAACCCCGTGTAACTCTCTGACTTGTAACTCATGAACAAATTGGGATCACATGGCCAAGTCACACGTCCGTGTGCTAAACCGTGTAGAAAATTAATTTTCATAAAATAGGTGCAGACTTTATACGGCCAAGGCACACACCAGTGTTTGAGGCCGTGTCGTCCACATGGCTGAGACACATGCCCGTGTCTCTACCCGTATGCTCAATTCTGAGCATTCTGTTTCTCAAAATTAAGGTGCAGGGGACACACGGCTAAAACAAATACCCACGGTACAAGTATGTCTACCCGTGTGGACAAAATAAAGGCTATTTACCAAGCCATTTGCCACCCTTATACACACATACACATACATCAATTCAATGCTACAAAACATAATATACTTAGGCAACCAAAACACCCATAATTATGACCAACACATGCCAATACAATAGCAACATGTAACAGCCCGATTTAGACCCTAGTCGGAATAGTGGCTTTAGGACCACAAATTCGAGTCAAAAAATATTTTAATATTATTTTCTATGCTTATTATATGTGAATTGATATCTGTGAAAATTCTGTAATTTAATTTTATCGTTTGTGTGTCGAATTATGAAAAAGGACTAAATCGCAGAAAATGCAAAATTGTCATTCTATTTGATTAAGTGCCGAATTGATGTTTCTTATTAAGTGTGAGGTCCTTATTAAGGAAATGAACCATTAACATGGTTAATGGACTTTTATGGACAACCATTAAAAAGCTTTTATATTATTTCATTAAGGTAAATAGGTAAATGTGATATTAGTGTATTATTAATAAAACAAATTTATGAAATTAGGCCATTAGTGTTCATCTTTTCCGAAAATACAAAGAAAAAGAAAAGAAAAATAGTTATTTAGGGTTCGAAAAGCTCAAGCATCAATTAGGTATGTGTTTTTGATTAGTTTTCGATAATTTTTCAAAGATAGATCTGAGATCGAGATACTATCAGTTGCGAGTAAAAGATTCAAACATTCTGAAAACTGCTTTCCGAATGAGGCATGGGCATTATGAGTTTTTAGTTATACCTCAGATTAACGAATGCTCCTGCTATATTTATGGATTTAATGAATAGAGTTTTCAGATCGTATTTAGATTGATTTGTTGTCGTATTCATTGATGATATTTTGATTTATTCGCGTGATAAAATTTAACATGCCGAGCATTTGAGAATAGTGTTACAGACTTTGCGTGATAAGCAGTTATATGCGAAGTTCAGTAAATGTGAATTCTGGTTGCATGAAGTTAGTTTTCTGGGCCATATTGTGTCAGCATCTGGTATACAAGTTGATTCGAGCAAAATTTCCACGATTTTAGATTGGAAGCCTCTAAAAAATGTTTCTGAAGTTAGCACTTTTCTAGGACTGACTGGTTTTTACAGACTGTTTGTAAAAGGCTTTTCGATGATTACAGAAAAATGTTGTAACACCCCTAACCCGTATCCGTCGTCAGATCCTTTCTTAGGTCAACGAGACCTTAAACATGTATTAGGAAGGGGTCGAGACTAAATCGAACACATACAAAATTTTTCAAAAGCTTAAAATTTTCTAAGTTACAAAGATCACACGCCCGAGTGAGCAAGCCGTGAACCTCACACAGCATTAGACACGCTCGTGTGTCTAGACCGTGGCAAAACAAGACATACATACTACTTATCCACATGGCCACAAGACACGCTCATGTGTCTAGCCCATGGTCGAAACTGACATGGCCACACGGTCTGGCACATGTCCGTGTGTGTGCAACCATATGGTCTACCCAGGCTCATTTCAAAATGGCCCTCGAGTAATACGGCAGAGACACACTGGTGTCCCTACCCGTGTGGGCAAAAATAGGCCATTTACAAGGCCAATATGCCACCCATTTGGGTCTTCCCTACAAGTCCAAATTCAAGCATTATAAATGCAACATTTTCAGCCAAATCCAACTCCAAACATATATCTATTAATCTAAAATATCGTCAACCAATTTCATGTTTATTCTCTATACTAAAACATACCAAAATCAGAAGTCAAATTCATTCAATCATACATTACCAACATCTCAATTTCTTATCCATCTTCATGCCAAACCTATACCAAATTTAACAATTAAGCACATACCAAATTGACCATTTCATTTAGTCATTCATATGCATCAAGTCCTACTATTTCTCATCACATAAACTATAACAAAAACAAACCATATTCACATCCATTATCAAGCCATACCATTTGGTAAAACATATATTTACATCTCCAGACGTATTCACATATTTCTGGCCTATACATGCCACATAACCGAATCTCAAAACATTATTTACCGAAATGATAATCGGATAGTGTGATGACGTCTCCATCGACTTCCAACCTGAGCAGATCTCCAAAAATCTATAAACATAGGAAAAACACACACAAAATAAGCTTCGAGAGCTTAGTAAGCCATAAGAAAATAAATCTTCACAATATCATGTATATAATTCAACTTGAATGAGCCAAATTTAGTTAACTTCATACACATATTCAATCACTTATCTTATATAATCCAATATCACCATATTAGGTAAATTCTTTAGGCTTATTTATCGGTGAACATATAAACCATGCTTTCAATTTTGAATAACAACCATTAGATCATTCATATAAATTAAGCTTGCATAATTTCATTACATAACCAACCGAAACATGGTCATTTATTACATTTCATGCATGGAAATATATCAATTTATTTTTATGTGTTTCAATCGCCGAATAATCATAACAAATCACACATCCAAACCATGTTCCATTTTTCATAATTCTCATGTTCGAAACATAGGACCATAATTTCATATAACAAGCATATATAACACATCGTTCATTGTCATATATTTCACGTTTCATATAAGAATTTCATATACAAATCATATGTACCTAAATCATATATGGCAAAATACAATTATAATTCCACATATCTCATATAATTCACTTTATCATAGTTCACTTGCTAGTATCTACATCTCATTTTCACATAGTTCATATATCAACTGATCATAATCATACTCACTTTTATTGCTTAATTTCATCCAACATACCTGATTCGGATGCACATTTATATACTCATTTATTTCTCGGAATACCCGTTGAATGGTTCGGGATCAATAAGGATACTCGGGTAGCACATAAGTTCGTACAATACCAACGTCCTAGACGTGGTCTTACATGTAATCAAATATCGATGCCACTGTCCCAGATAAGGTCTTACACAAAATCATATACGATGCCAATGTCCTAGACATGGTCTTACACGTAAATCACAAATCGATGCCAATGTCCCAGATGTCGTCTTACACAATAACACATATCGAAATCCTATGTCAAGACATATGTATCCTAACTATTCCTAAGGTACGTATGGGGCTTTCGGACGTCATAACTAGATCGATTCAAGCTCATAAATATTGCTCCCCTGCTTAATTCAATTCAGCATATACATATTCACAAGTAATAATTCAATTCGGCACTATAATGCACATATATTTCAATTTAACAACATTTATTTACTTATGAACTTACCTCGTACTAACACAAACGGACCGGAACGATTATTCGATAATTTTTTACTTTCCCCGATCCAAATCTGATTTTCTCATTTCTTGATCTAATTCAATACAAATTCAACTTATTTAATCATATATTCAATCAAATTCATCTAAAACCACATAAATGGTCTAATTACACTTTTTCCCTTGATATTTTATATTTTTTGCAATTTAGTCCCTATTTCACAAAACTTCACCACACCCATGCTTGGCCGAATTTTCCTACACTTCATACAAGCCCATTTATTTCATTTATTTCACATTTTATTCCCTCAATTTCTCATTTTGACAATTTAGCCCAAATTACTCAAATTCATCAAAATTCAAAGACAAAACATGTTAACCCAATACTTATCTTTCATTTACTATCATCAAACTTCATAAAACCCACATTATCAACAATGGCATAACTCAAAATCATCAACAAAATCAGAAATTAGGGCATGGGCTTGATAGATTACTAAGCAACGATAACAAAAATGTAGAAATTATCAAAAACGGATCAAAACACATACCTTAATCAAAGAAATCAATGGTCGAACCCTAACTTGTATTTTCTTTCTTATTCTTTTGATACATTCGGCCAAAAAAGATGATAATGGATTTAATTTCATGTTTTGTTTTAATTATATTAACATTATTAACTAGTTTACCATTTTGCCCTTGCATTAAATCATTAATAAACCATTATTAAATGTCCATTTAAGTCATTTAATGCATGCCATGGTCCAATAATCACATAAGGACCTCAAAAAAAATAAGCCATATCAAATAGACACTTTTAACAAATAACAAGCAACTTTTACATTTTACGCAATTAGGTCCTTTTATCAAATTAAGCACACAAATGATAAAATTTTCATACAAAACTTTCACACATGCTAATTCACAAATAATAAGCACAGAAAATAATATTAAAATATTTTTTGACTCGAATTTGTGGTCCCAAAACCACAATTCCGACTAGGGTCTAGACTCGGCTATTACAGATGTAAAGTTCGAGTGGTCAGATAAATGTTAGAAAAGTTTTGATCAGTTGAAAGCCCTATTGACTGAAGCTCCAGTGCTGGTACAACCAGAATCCGATAAAGAATTTGTGATATATAGTGATGCTTCGTTGACCGATCTGGGATGCATTTTGATGCAAAAAGGCAAAGTTATAGCCTATGCCTCAAGACAATTAAAGCCGCATGAAAAGGATTACCCGACACATGACCTTGAATTAGATGTGATTGTGTTCGCTTTGAAGATTTGGCGTCACTATCTGTTTAGTGAGAAATGTCACGTGTTTTCAGATCATAAAAGCCTAAAATATCTGATGACTCAGAAAGATTTGAATCTGTGACAGAGAAGATGGCTAGAACTGTTAAAAGACTATGAGCTAGTTATTGATTACCATTCGGGAAAAGCAAATGTTGTTGCTGATGCTTTGAGTTAGAATCACTATTTGCGCTACGTGCGATAAACGTACATTTAGTTCTGTCTGATGATGGATCAGTTTTAGCCAAATTGAAAGCGAGACTGTTGTTTTTACAACAGATTTGTGATGTCCAGAGAGTTGATAATGAGATAATAGCAAAATGAGCTCAGTGTGAATTAAATTCTGATTCAGAATTTAGAGTTGATGATAATGATTGTTTGAGATTCCAGGGTCTGATTTGTGTTCTGAGAAATCTAGAGTTGATTCAGATGATTTTGAACAAAGCTCACAATAGTCTTTTATCTGTTCATTCGGGAACTACTAAAATGTATAATGACTTGAAACAGCTATACTGGCAGCCTAGAATAAAAAGAGATATTTCTGACTTTGTATCGAAATGTTTGATCTGTCAGCAAGTTAAAGCTGAACATCAGGTGTCATCCGGATTGTTACAACTGATTATGATTCCCAAGTGGAAGTGGGATAAAATGATGATGGATTTTGTTTCAGGTTTACCCCTATCTCCGAGAAAGAAGGATGTAGTTTGGGTTGTAGTTGATAAATTGATGAAATCAGCTCATTTCGTTTCGATTCGAATAGATTAATCACTTGATAAGTTAGTTGAATTATACATTTCTGAAATTGTGAGATTGCACGGGGTGCCATTGTCTATTGTGTCAGATAGAGATCCGAGATTCACTTCGAGGTTTTGGAAGAAACTGCAAGATGCTTTAGGTACCAAATTGTATTTTAGTACTACTTTTCACCCGTAGATGGATGGCCAACCCGAGTGGATTATTTAAATTCTCGAGGATATCTTGAGATGATGCATTCTTGAGTTTGAAGGTATGTGGGAACAGTATTTGCCAGTAATTGAATTCGCTTATAATAATAGTTTTCAATCAAGCATTAAAATGGCACCGTACGAAGCCTTATATGGTAGAAAATGTCGTACACCTTTGTATTGGACTGAGCTCAGTGAGAATAAGATTCACGAGGTCAATTTGATTAAAGAAACTGAGCAGACAGTAAAAGCGATTCATGAAAGTTTAAAAGTAGCGTCAAATCGTCAGAAATCGTATACAGACTTGAAACGAAAAGATATTGAGTTTCAGATCAGCGATAGAGTGTTTTTGAAAGTGTCTCCATGGAAGAAAATACTTCAATTTGGCCGTAAAGGCAAGTTAAGTCCGAGATTCATCGGGTCGTATGAGATTATCGAGCGTATCGGGCCAGTTGCTTATAGATTGTTGTTACCACCTGAGTTAGAAAATATTCATAATGTGTTCACTTATCAATGCTTCGATGATATCAACTTGATCCCTCGCATGTGATTACTCCGTTTGAAATAGAAATTCAGTCTGATATGACTTATGAAGAGGAACCGATCCGTATCTTAGCTCGCGAGGTTAAAGAACTGTGAAATAAGAAAATTTTGTTAGTAAAAGTAATGTGGCATTGACACGGTGTTGAAGAGGCTACGTGGGAGCCCGAAGACGCTATGAGACAGTAATATCCAAATCTGTTCAACGATAAGATTTTCAGGGATGAAAATCCGTAAGAGGGGAGAGTTGTAACAGCCCAGTTTAGACCTTAGTCGGAATAGTGGTTTTGGGACCACAAATTTGAGTAAAAAAATATTTTAATATTATTTTCTGTGCTTATTATATGTGAATTGATATCTGTGACAATATTGTGATTTAATTTTATCGTTTGTGTGTCGAATTATCAAAGAGGACTAAATCGCAGAAAATGTAAAATTATTCTTCTATTTGATTAAGTGCCCAATTGATGTGTCTTATTAAGTGTGAGGTCCTTATTAAGGAAGTGGACCATTAACATGGTTAATGGACTTTTATGGACAACCATTAAAAAGCTTTTATATTATTTCATTAAGGGTAAATAAGTAAATGTGATATTAATGTATTATTAATAAAAAAAATGTATGAAATTAGGCCATGAGTATTCATCTCTGCTGAAAATACAAAGAAAAAGAAAAGAAAAAGAGTTATTCAGGGTTCGGCAAGCTCAAGCATCAATTAGGTATGTGTTTTTTATTGGTTTTTGATAATTTTTACGTTTTTGATATTGTTGCTTACTAATCTATCAAGCCCATGTCTCAATTTCTGAATTTGATGAATTTGAGTTAAGCCCATTGATGATATTGTAAGCTTTGTGATGTTAGTTGAGGGAAGATGAAAGATATGTGTTGGGTTAATATGTTTTGTATTTGAATTTTTGATGAATTTGAGTATTTTGGACTAATTTGTGAAAATGAAAAATTGAAGGGCTAAAATGTGAAATAAATGAAATATGTGGGCTTATATGAGCTAAGGGAAAATTTGGCTAAGTATGTGTATATAGAAATTTTGTATATTTTGTGATTTTTGTGATTAAGGACTAAAGTGTTAAAATGTAAAAATATGAGGGCTAATTTGAAAAATGCCCTAAATATATGTATATGGATTGAATTGAATGATTTTTTGAATAAAAGAGTTAAATTTGAATTTATATAGATTAAGAACCAAAGAAGACAGAATTAGATTGGGGAAAGTCGAAAGTCATTGATTAGTCGATTTCATCCGTTCGAATAAGTACGAGGTAAGTCGATATAAAAATAAATATGTTTGAATTGAATTATTACTGCTTATATGTTAATGAATAGTGATGAATGGCTATTTAAGTTGAATATGATAAATCCAAGAAAGTTTTGATAATGTGACGACATCCGAAAAGTCCTGTACGAACCATAGGAATAGTTATTATACATATGTCATGACATAGGATTCCAATATGTGATTTTGTGTAAGACCACATCTAGGACGTTGGTATCAATTTGAAATTTACGTGTAGGATCATATCTGGGACATCGACATCATATTTGATTTCGTGTAAGACCCTGTCTGAGACAGTGGCATCGATATTTGATTACATGTAAGACCACGTCTGGGACGTTGGTATTGTACGAGCTTTCCGAGCTATCCGCGTATCCTATTTGATTCCGTATGGTCAACGGGCACTCCGAGAAATGAATGAATATATGAAATGTGTATCCGATTTAGGTACATTTAAAATGTGTGTAAAGTTGAGAATGAGAAGTAAGTATATCTTTAATTGGTGATTAAAAGATGATATGTGATATTCATGAAAGTGAAATATACTATATGTGTAAGTGAAGTGAATTGGGATTATATGATTTGTATATGAACAAATGAGTATGATATGCTTCATAAAATGTATATGTGAAATGGTAATAAATCCTAAATGAATGTATAAAATTATACTTGATTCATGAGTTGTATTTATTTGTATATGGCTTACTAAGCTTTCAAAAGCTTACTTTGTGTGTGTTTGCATTGTTTTATAGATATCAAAGCTACTGGAAGCTCGGGGATTGTCGAGGATCATCACCACACTATCTAATTTTATTTTTAGCACCTTTTGAAAATGTATATATCAAAGTATGGCATCTATAGGCTAGGATTAATGTGGTATGTTTTGAGATGGGTATATAATGCCATGAGATATGGCTTGATTATGTTGAACTTATGGTTTGATTTTGGTATATAAACTATGATGCGAAAATGTTATATTTGGTATATATATATATGGTTTAATGAAAGGGTCTTTTTGGTAAGTTAGTTGTGCAGTTGAAATGGTATGATTCATGCTTGATTTGGTAATGTTTTGGTTACTTATTGGGTTATAAAATGTGGTCCTAAAAGCTTATGTATATAGGGTGGCAAAATGGCTTTACAAATAGCCTATTTTTGTCCACACGGGTAGAGACACTGGTGTGTGTCTCAGCCATGTGCGACACACGGTCATGTTACACGACCGTGTGTCCCCTAGGGTAGTCCTACAATTAAAAGTCAGTCTTGAGCATGGCCTAGACACACGGGTGTGTCTGATGGCCATATGAGGCACAAAGCCTTGGCATATGGGCGTGTGTGGCCATTTCGAAGGGTACACAGGCTAGACACATGGGTATGTGGTTAGCCGTGTGACCCAATGTAGTTTCGACCACGACCAAGGCACACGGGCATGTCTCTGGCCGTGTGGTACAAGTCAGTATGTATGCCCTGTTTTCACACGATCTATGACACGGGCATGTTTGATAACCGTGTGAGTCACACGGCCTGTTCACATGGGCATGTGACCTGTGATTGCATAATTTTTCTAAGTGTTCTAAAGCTTTTATATGTGATTGGTTTAGTCCCGAACCACTCTTATTCATGTTTTAAGGTTTCATATTACCTTGTAAGGGACAATGTGAATGTTTGTGAATAGTTTACAATAATGATTGCATAAATGTATGTGATTGATGTGTAATATCCGGTAATGCCTTGTAACCCTATTCCGGTAACGGATACAGGTTAGGAGTGTTACACAACATCTATCATACTCACAACACTTATTATGCCCTAAATCAATCATGCAAATTTCACATTCATTAAGCCTCAATTTACTACTTTCAAGACACCTAATTGTGCACAATTTATTATCTCATCAATATATCACATTTCCAAACATTTCACATTCATACTATGAATTACATTCCATCATTCACCAAGCATAACATGACCATATCACCAAAGACATTGGCACATATATGAATATACTTAAGCTTACAACCATGTTAGCCAAATTAATCCAATTTACATGGTCAAATATAAAATCAAGCCTTTGACTATTACAAGCCAATACATTTGGCCAAATCAAATGGCACATATAACAAAATGACCATGTCCCTTACATGCCATACTTCCAAAATACTAAGATCATCAATACCCAAAAATGAGAGTTTGATAGTGTGATTTGAATCTCCGACGATCTCCGATCCGAGTTAGCTAGGTGACACTATAAAACATGGAAAATAAACGGAGTAAGCTATATAGCTTAGAGAGCTCATATGCAAGAAATAAGCAACCTTACCATGCATATAACATTTAAATATTATAACATAATTAAATGTAAATTTACCATAGTCTCATGATCATAATTCATTCCACCATAAAACTTACCTCATATTCATCGTTTCAAGCATTTAATACACATGGATTTTATGTATATACCTGAACCATCTCTAAATGAATTTGCACATATTCTCATCTTTGACATACCTGTGAACCACTCGGAATAATAATATCGGATACTCGGGATTTTTGCACACTAAGTGCCACATACGTAGCCAATGCTACCTAAATCTCATATCACATAATCACTTGCTCTCGAGCTATCGACGAGCCTGTTCACACAAGCTGTCAGTCAAGATATAGCTACGTGGTGCTGCTCACACAAGCTGTCAAGTATCCGCAACATATGCCGATATACTCAGCCACTGGTAGGATGTACAAGATCAGCACCCGGATCACATAATCACATAACACATAATGACCCTAGTGACATGTCACTTGTATCCTAATCTATTCTTAAGGTTCAACAGGACTTTTTACTTGCTGAATCGTCATCGAACTCGTTCGTAGAATTATACTCATTCACATATTCAAACATAAAATTCATGCAATATTAAAGCATTTAAGTAAAATTATTCTAAAGCTTATTTTTTTAACATACGAACTTACCTCGGTACAAAATGACTAATAGTTCAATTTAGTCCACAAGCTTGTTCTTTCCCCAGTCTAGGTCAGAACCTCTTCTTTCTTGATCTATAATATCAAATTTAACTCATTCAACCATCACATTATTCAATTTAATCCCAAAAACACCTTATGGCAAAAATTACATTTTTTCCCTAACTGTTCAACCTAGGCTCGTAAAATTATTTTCATTCAATTTCATCACACCCAAGCCTAGTTGAACCTATTCCTTGCTCATAACAGCCAAAATTTTTCATTTATTCACATTTTTACACACATTTTACAACTTTTACAAATAGGTTCCTATTTGACATTTTCATCAAAAATCACTTGGTAAATGTTGTTTATCTAACACCCAACATGCATTTTCTATCATTAAACATCAAAATACACAAATATTCAACATGGGTAAAATTTTAAACTTTGATTTTCTTTCAAATTAGTCCTTAGAATAGCTAAATCAAGTTACAACATTCACAAAAACGTAAAAATCATTAAAAACGGGACAAAGACAGGCTTACAATCGAGCTTGGAAGCTTGGCCAAAACCCTAGCTATGGTGACCCTTGAAATTCAGCTATGGGGGATGAAATTAGAAAAATGAACATCTTTTATTTGTTTTATTTTGTCTTTATTAACCAAATGACCAAAATGCCCTTAATGCCAAACTTTGAAATTTCACCTAACCATGTCCATTTTTGTCCAACTTAAAGTATAATGGTCTAATTACAATTTAAGGACCTCCAATTTAAAATTTGATAGCAATTAGACACCTCTAGCTTCTAGAACACATATTTTGCATCTATTGCAATTTAGTCCTATTAGTCAAATTGGACGCTCTATCGATAAAATTTCTTAACAAAATTTTCACACAATAATTTAATCATATTGTAGACCTTAAAGTAATAATAAAATTAACAGTCCTACTTCAGATTTGTGGTGTAACACCCCGAACCTGAGACCGTCGCCGGAGTCGAACACGAGGTGTTAACAGACTTCAAACCACTTATTGAGAATTTCCCAGACAAGCTGCCAATCTGCGTACTAGTCGCTTCAAAAATCATAACTTGAGTTTTACAACTCGAAAATCAGTTTCGTAATTTTTCCCTGAAACTAGACTCATATGTCCATCTACAAATTTTTTTCTAGAATTTTTTTTCGAGCCAATTAGTACAGTTTATTAGTTAAAGTCTCCCATGTTACAGGAGTCGACTACACTGACCTTCGTGCGTTACAACTCGAATAACTCCCTGTGCAGGGCTTCAATACTGATGCCGTTTGTTTCTATAGAAACTAGACTCAGAGAGGAATTTATACATATATGGTATGACTCCTAATTATCTCTGGTTAATTTATAATGAATTTTCAAAGTCGGAACAGGGAATCCAGAAACCGTTCTGGCCCTGTTTCACGAAAACCCAAATGTCTTTTAACATACAACTCATATGATCGTTTCGTTTCTTCCATATGAAAATGGATTCATCAAGGTTCATTTACATAATTTATTCACTATTTAATTCCATTCCTATTATTTTTAGTGATTTTTCACATCCACGTCACTGTTGCTGCCAGCATCTATTTCTAGGGTAGACTTTCTCTAACACATAGTTTCTATGATTCAACCACCCCTTTTTCATATATAGTCCAAGATATAATCATGATGACCCATTCTAATGGCTGGTCGTTGCCAAACATTTCCGTGCTTCTTAATGAGCATATACATACCAAATGATTATAACATTATGCTCAAAACATTTATAAGCCATTTTCGCATGGCTATTCAAAATTTTACATACCAAGTTCAAACAAAATATAATAGCCTATACATGCCGAAATGTACTCCAAGACCAACTACGAAGAAAATACCAAAAGTTGTTAGCCGGTGTGATGACTTCGATGACGGTCCCGAATACGCAAAAAGTCGAGTCCAAGAAACCTAAAATAGGTGACAAGCAAACACCGAATGAGTATATAACTCAGTAAGTCATAAGCAATGCACTAACAACCATTAATAACATTATCGCAAGAGGAAACAAAATGGAACGAGGCTAATTACTCCATTCAAACCGAACTATACCATAGTTCCTTAGACCTTTCGATTCAATCATACATCTACATGACCTCTCACTCATTCTGCGATAATTCTTATGTACGTGACTTCATTTTACATTGTCACATAGGTTCAAACTTACCAAGCTCGACCCCAAATATAAACATAGCGCCTATTAGCCATGAACTCAAGGTACTTACCCGATCCGCTGTCCGTGATCAACTCAATAGTGTCGCACACTCAGTGTCAATAGTGATTCAAAAGCATATAGTGTGTCCGCACACTTAGTGCTATATAATCAACTCGCACACTTAGTGCTACATGATCAAACTCGCACACTTAGTGCTGTACAAGTTTTAAACCCGCACACTTAGTGCCATTCTCATGATCACAAATGTTTATACCCGCACACTTAGTGCCGAAATCAACAACTCAATACATCTCACCTCTTTTCCTTCCATTCAATACTTCCATCACCACATACACACATGTATATAAATTCATCATTCCTTTCGGCATAATTACATAGACATTATGTCTATTCAAATCAATACAAAATATATGCTTAGTGACTTACCTTGTGTTGGGTAAAACAGTCCAAGTCGGCTACTCGATGACCTTCGTCTTTCCCTTGCTTGATTCTCCTTCTTTAACTCCTTGAGCTTAATCAATAAATCAACTAGTTTAACCATCTTGCTAAACATTCATAATTCAATTACACATGCATATATATGTTTGTATATTCGGCAACCATCCTCACTTATTACCCATTTAGTCAATTATCTAAGCCAAGATAAGGCTTCAATACGGTTGCCTCTAACCGAATACATGCACACCAATCTACTTCATTTGGCCGAATATGCATGTCTATGTTGAGGCCAATTTTACACTTAATACCACACACAAAAAAACAGCATACATTTTACTAACTAACGATTACATATTGTAGCTCAATACACATCTCTCATTTACTACATAACCGAAACATCATCACAAGCAAATATACACCTTGAAATAGTATATATGTCATACCAATTCATCATGTGCAAACACATATTCATGTAGGTGCAAGGGCCGAATCTCAAGTTGTTTATATCCAAATATAAACACATATCCAAAGCTCAAATCTTACCTACCATGCAACATGCATGAATCATACTTATGGATATACCATGACCGAATACATCACAACACCATAATTTTGGTCATGATTAAGCAAAGAACTTAATGTCTTACTCAAAAATACTAAAAAGAAAGTCCAAGAGCCATCAATCCCCATCACATATACCATTAACAAGCTTCATATTTAACATGCAATGGCATTAACACAAAATCCACCTTGGCCAAATACCATCCCCATGATATAACAAAGATTTGAACCATGGGCTAATAAGAACATCAAGCTAGTAACTAAAACATGCATGAATCTCATGGCACAACCTCAAACATACCTTAATCTTGATGCAAGTATAGCCAAACCCTTCCTAATCCTCTTCCAAACCAAACATGAAGCAAAAATTCTCTTCTTCCTTAGGATTTTCGGTCAAGAGAGAATGAAAGGATGATCAATTTTTTTTCTTTTCTTTTCTTCAATACACGGCAATAGGGGGTTCACTCACACACTTTTTTTTTCATTCTTTATTACCCATGCTTATTTGTTTATTTCTTTTCTCCCTAATGCACCAACAAAACATGTCTATGACATGTTTTGCCCATCCTCATTGTCATGGCCGCCACCTCTTATAAAAGAGGGATATTTGACATGCAAGGCCATTGTTTTGCATGCATGCTTTAATTAGTCATTACACATTCCCCATCATACTTCCAAAGTTTTCTACTAGGTCCTTTCTAGTGAAATTCACATTTATAACTCTAAATCAAAACATCAAAAATGTCACACATGAGTTAACACATATTATAGGCAATAAAATAAATATTAAATTATTTTTATGCCTCAGTTTTGTGGTCCCGAAACCACATTCCGACTAGGCTCGTTTTAAGGCTGTCACATGTGGTCTCAAAACCACTATTCCGATTTGACCCAAAAACGGGCTGTTACAGGCCAAGTGACATGCCCATGTCTCTAGCTGTGTGGGTATTCGATGTGAGCCACATAGCCATGTCCCAACCGGTGTCCTCACCCGTGTAACTCTATGACTTGTTCCACATGGTTTGCCACACGCTCGTGTTCTTGGCCGTGTGGTCAATTTAATTTTCACAAATTAGGTGCAGGTTACACACGACCAAGACACGCGCCCGTGTTCTAGGCTGTGTATCACACACGACTGAGACACACGCCCGTGTCTCTACCCGTGTACCCAATTCTGAGATTCTGTTTCAAAATTTTAAGATGCAGGG
Source organism: Gossypium arboreum (assembly GCF_025698485.1). NCBI lineage: Eukaryota > Viridiplantae > Streptophyta > Magnoliopsida > Malvales > Malvaceae > Gossypium > Gossypium arboreum. The sequence goes on from NC_069070.1 coordinate 31,934,459, forward strand.
GACACACAACCAATCCACATGCCCATGTGCCAGGCCGTGTGTCATACACGGTCAAGACACACACCCGTGTGTCTACCCTGTATGGACAAAATAAAGCCATTTCCTAGCTTTATTTCTCACCCAAATTTGCCAACAACCTATACCAATACTTGCAAACATATACCAGCCAATTCAAACATTATAAGCAAGCCAATTCTAACATCTAACATGATATATCATCATATGCAATCATGTTTACAATCTTACCTTTTATAGACATGTATGTTTAACATAATTCAATCAAACCATACTAAACACATATGTAATTACCATGATATAACCTTATAAATATACCAAATCAATCCATTACTAGCCATTCCAATGGCTAGATTACAAATAACCATTTATATACCAACATTGGCACAGTTAGCCTATACATGCTATTATACCAAAATGAGTTTACTATTTATACCAAGATGAGCTAGTAGATAGTGTGATAATGCTCTGACCGATCACCAAACTTTGCGAGCTTCCAAGCACTATAAAATAAAGAAAAGAAAACCTAGTAAACATTTAATGCTTAGTAAGTTCGTATAACAAGAATTAAACTTACCAATCATATTCATTTAAAATAAGCATACAATAACATGCTTCCCAACAATTTAGCAAATTTTCCTAAGCACATACACTCAAATAAGCAAGTTAGTCACATAATTCATATGTACATCAAATAAAAATGGATGAGCTCATCATGCTATAAACTTTCAGAAGCATTCGAGACATAATTCTTTTAATCTCATAATTTTTCATATCAGGAGTTTTATCCATTGAATTATCAAATTATCGATGGAAATTCATGTTCAAAGGTACCCGTTAGGGTACATAATCAAGGAGCACATTCTCGAGCCACATATCAGGATGCTCAAATGAGCCATGTAACAGGAAGCTTATCTGGGCTAAACAAGAAACTCATAAGAGTTTTAATCAGGGAGCTCATAGAGCTTAACAGGTAACTCCGAAGAGTTATTATCAGGGAGCTCCGGATAGCATAACAGGGAGTTCAAGCGAGCCATGTCAGAAAGCTCATAAAATCCTATATCAGGATGCTCACATAGAGCTGCGTTTGTGTCCGCATAATATGTTGGATTACAACCGATCAAATCATGTAACAGGACACTCAAAAAGAGCTGCAATAATGTGCAACACATGCAGAATCACTACTGATCAGGATGCTGGCAGGAACTATATAACAGGATGCTCGTTCGAGCTATAATGTTCGCAACATATGCAGGACTATAATCAATATCCATCGCATTTCATTATTCAAACAGAACTTATTATTTATTGAGCAATATCAGGCATGTGATTAATTTCATACATTAAACATTATACAATTACACAAATACAACATTCAATTCAAACATATTAATACACATAATTAAGTTACACGAACTTACCTCGACACTTGTTCGTATTTAAAAGTCTACTAATCCAACACATTTTTTTCCTCCATCTAGCTTCAAATTTCAGTTATCCGGATCTTTATAAATGAATTTATCATCAATTTATTACAATCCATATTCAATTGCATCCAATTTACATCCTGGAAATATTATCATTTTGCCCCTATACTTTTCATAAATGACAATTTCATCCTTAGGCTCGAAAAATGAAATTCATACAATTTAATCCTTATTCCAAGCCTAATTGATTTTTACATATAACATTTATAGCACATATATTTCATAAAAATCAAAAATTTTCTATAAATTTTTACATCTTTACAATTTAGTCCCTAAATCACAATTTCATGAAAATTCACTTTACAAAAGTTATTTATCTATCAACAACCTTTCATTTTCTACCATAAATTTCAAATTTTCAGCATATTCATCGATGGAAAAACTTTGATTCTTTGATAACTTAGAATTTAATCCCCAAAATAGATAGATTAAGCTATTCTGATATCAAAAATATAAAAATTACTAAAATCAAAATAAGAATACTTACCCAATTAAGCCAAGAAAGCTTGCTTGAATAATTTTCTCTTTCCTAGGGTTTTCATGTTTTAATTTGGGAAGATGATATAAAATGATGATATTTTCTATTATCATCTTTTAATTATTTTAGTTTCTAATTTAGTCCTTATTTTTAAAATTTTTCCATGGATGATTCATCAAAAATATCTTCTACCTTTTCTTTAATGGTCTAATTATCATATAAGGACCTCTTATTTTGAATTCCATAGCTATTTGATACTTATAGCTACAAGAATTCAACTTTTGCATTTTATGCAATTTGGTCCTTTCCATAATTAAACACATAATCGGTAAAATTTTCTTATCAGATTTTTCATATAACATTCTCATCATAATGCAAACCATGAAATAATATTAAAATAAATTTTCTTTCTAACTTAGATTTGTGGTCCCGAAACCACTGTTCCGATTTCACTGAAAATGGGCTGTTACAAAAAATGGTTACAAATTTTTTACTGCTACTTAGCACTGGCAATAGGTCTGAAGTATATAAAAATATCAAATTTAGATATGTGTACCCTGTCGAAATAAGAAACCATGGCATATATGTTTGGAATAGATTCTATTTTGAGAAAGTTGAAAAAGCACTATCTCGTTGAAAGTTTCTATACATCCACCCTTTCTCAATGCATTTCTTCAGACAAAGACTCCGTTCTTTTCGCTTTTCGGATGGTAAATATTTCTCAGAACATGGAGTGTGAATCAAACACATGTTTGAATTGAAATTGAGACATTGATGCAACTAGAATAACTATAATTATTATCATAGTCTTCATCATAACTATCATCAATGTCAATATCATCTATTACATTTTTGTTACCTAGGTTTGCATGTTGACAATCACAATCGAAATGGATAGATTCATCCCCTCCATGCCTTGGGTTTTGATTACGATTCATTTTGTATGCTCTTAACTCTTCGGTGATCTTTTCATTTCTTTCATCTACTTGCTTTTGTTCATCCATTTGCTTCTAGTTAACCTTTTTTTGTTCTTTGTATCTCTTTTCTTGGGAGGACACTTGTTTCTCTATAACTCTTATTCTCTCTTGCATGTCTAGATATTGTTGACTACCAGAATTATTATGTTGAGATCTTTGGTCGATTAGCAATGCTCCGATGTGATGTTGGTTCTCAGGGTTATAATACCATAGAAGGTATTAGTAGAATTGTTGGTATGGGTTTTGCTGGTAGGGATTTTGTTGGTTTTGGTTTTGAAAGTTGGTTTGATTTTATGGGTTTGTGTTTTGGTTGCCATGCAAGTGATTCGGGTTTTAGGTTGTTCTAGTTTGATCTATATTTGCTCTTGTGTTATGACCATTGGGTCTATAACTTGGTCGTTGGTGGGATCAAACTTAGTGTTAGGAGGATCACTAATACCTGGGTTTGTCATATCTGCCCATGCTCACTGCACTAATTGTTAACAAGTGAGGAAGACGATGATGAAATGGAAGAAGGTAAGGTGAAGGTTGGGGGAAGAGATTTATTTGGGGAAGAGTCTGATAGTTGAAGGAGAGGGAATCAACACATGATTTATATGAGTTGTTGCATGGCCCTTTTATAGTGGGGGACAAGCGTAGCTACGTGTCTTAAGGTCACTAACTGGGGGATAAGCGTAGCTACGTGTCTTAAGGTCACTAACTCAAAAGTCTTATTTGATAGTTTTGGCAATAGCAGTAATGTTAGGTCCTAGGATAAGACATTTTAAGATGACTGGTAATTAATTACTCTGGGCCTCCATGTGGTCCTCATATAATCTCAGCAGAGATGCTCAACTCCAAAGTTCACCAAGTTGAGGTTCGCAAACTAACCCAAGGTTCGTCATATCGTTAATTTCATTGAGAGATACATATCAAGCTCTTTATGTGACAACCCGAATTAGGGCCTAATCGGAATAGTGGTTTCGTGACCACAAATCCGAGATAGAAATAATTATTTTATAATTATTTTGGGGTTTATGATATGATTGCATGATTGTGTGAAAATTTCGTGATGAAATTCTATGCCTAAAGTGCTTAAATTGAAAGTAGGGACTAAATCGAATAAGTTGCAAAATTTGCATCCCGAAGTTTTAGTATGAAATTGTTTTGGAATATTAATTAGGAGGTCTTAAATAGCAATTTGACCAATTTTAAGTTCATGGACAAAATTAGGATATGGAAGGAATTTTGAAAGTTTAGTAAGGAGGGCATTTTGGTCATTTGGATATTAAATGAAATAAAATGGGAAAAATAACACAAAATTGGTCATCATCCTCCTTAGTTGCTGCCGAATTCTCCTCTCTCCATAGCTAGGGTTTCTTCAACTTTCAAGCTCCATAGTAAGTGATTCCAAGCCCGCTTTTAATGTTCTTTACGCTTTTGGAATCCTAAGCTCGATTAAGCTTATGCTAGTAATAATTTAACCTAGGGTTCACATTTGGAAAAATACCCATAGGTGAAATTTGTGTATTTTGATGTTTTATGATAGAATATGAGGTTTTAAATTATGTTAAATAACTTGTGCTACTCGGTTTTAAGTGAAAACGAGTAAAAGCAAGATAATCAGAAAAATACCTATTGTTCATAACTATATGATAGAGTGAGAATTTGATGTTGTTGTAGAAGAAAAATGTTCAGCATATCATAAAATATAAGAATAAGGGCTGAAATTAAATTCCGAGCCTAGGGGCAAAATTGTAATTTTGAAAAGTTAGGGGCAAAATGTAATTTTTCCATGATGTGATTTTTGGATTGAAATAAATAGTATGAGTATTAAATGAGCTAAATGTGTTATTATAGATCAAGAAAGACGCGAATTGATCTCGAAGCTGGGAAGGAAAAGTTTTGGACTAAATTGCAAAATTTCCACATTTTGCACCAAGGTAAGTTTGTATGTAAATATTACAATAATTTCATGTACATTCTTATATTTCAGCCTATTATATAAATATACTAGCTGATGTTAAAATATAAATCGACTATTGGAAGAATGGAAATAAATATAGAGAGATCCGGTTGAACATTCGGAGAGATCGAATGAAATAGAGGAGCGTAGCTAGGTCACATGTATGATGCTGAGTGCACATCATGTGTACAAGAAAGCTACGAGACACCTGTAGTAGCTAGGTCACATGTGTGATACGAGATGTATCCCATGTAGACAAGAGAGCTACGTGAAAGATAAATGTAGCTAGGTCGCATGCGTGATTCCAAGTGAAGGACACCATGTAGACAAGAGAGCTACGAGACAAATCGGTTGGGTCGCATGAGTGGTACTAAGTGTTCACCATGTGTACAAGAGAGCCGAACTAAACGAAGTATGATGGTGGAGCTGTGTCTTGAAACCATTAAATATCGAGGATTGATCCGAATTGTTCAACGGGATGGTTTTGTGGTGATATTGTGGTTTGGACCTACACTTATGGTGAATGAAATGTGGTGAAAATGATTTGTGGTATATACATATATAAGATAAAATGAGGTTAGCATAAAGAATGTGTGAAAGAGTGAAATTAGCATTAAAACTGTTTTTAGATGGTAGCAGTGACGTGATTTTGAAAAATCACCAAAATAGGAGGAATATAATTAGAGGTTGAATGAGATGTGAAATTAAAGTTTAATGAGTCTACTTTCATATAAAAGAAACAGAGCAAGCAAAGGAATTCTATATTTTGAGATATTTACAATTGTATGTGACTTGCTCAGGATGAATACGTGATCCCCTGTTCCAACTTTGAAAAATCATTAAAAATTGTACAAGGAAAATTAAGAAATATAGTTTACATGCCTAAATTCCTTATTGAGACTAGTTTTAAATGAAACAGACCTCAGGGTTGTTTAAATTGTGTACTAAGATATATTCAATTCGTAGTGAACAGAGGTCAGATCAGTCGAGCTGTGTAACGGGGGAAACTTTAACTAATAAACTGTACTAATCGGCTGAACCAAAAATTATAGAAAAAAATTAGCAAAAATCTTTATGAGTCTAGATTCAGGAAATTTTATGGATTTGAATTTCGAGTTTTGTAACCCGAGTTATGATTTATTTAGTGAATATGATGCAGAGAGACAGCTAAATCAAAGTGGAATGAATAGTGAAGTTAAAGTAGATAAACTTGAATTGTTGTGTAAACATGTTAGATTCTTTAATTAGTATTTACATACTTACTTACTAAGCTATAAGCTTACTTTGTTTCTCTCTTTTGTCTTATAGTGTTCTTCGCTTGCTCAGAGTTAAGGATCGTGAAGATCTATCCGCACTATCATACTTTAGGGTATTTGAACTAAACGTTTTGAATTATGGCATGTATAGTAGGCTTAATTATTTTGTTACGTGTCATATTTGTCTAGGTTAAAATATTAGTTACAAGACTCGACCGATACTTTGTACAAGCCATTAAAGTGGGCTAATATTGTTCAAGACATATGTTATACGATGCACTATCAAATTGGATGACATATTTACATCTCGATTATGTTTAATGGTATGTGTTATGTTTCGTAATACCTTATATCTGCTCCGCGACAGAACGGGTAAGGGTGTTACATTTAGTGGTATCGAGCTATGGTTTAGTCGGTTCTCGGACTAATAAAGTGTGTGTAAAGGTCTAGCTATACATGCCATAAAAATATTGTGATAGTGTGGTGACTCGATTATTCTAAATCGTGTCTTGTTTTAATATAGTAATGGATCCCAAGGAACTGCGGTGATGATGTTTGCTAGTAATGCGCCGGCTCCCGCACAAGGGACCGCGCTGTGGAAAGTAGACCTGAGACATTGAGACAAGAAGATGAGGCTCGGGATGCCTTTCTCCAAATGATGAACAATTGGTATATCAATTTATTCGAGCAAATCCAAATGCTCAACCTCCTCCACCCCTCCTATACCTCGACGATTCTGTAGCTGCTCAAGGTATAGATTTGGTAAGAATGAACAAGCCTCCGGTTGACAAGATTCAAAACAAGGGCCCAAGAGTTTAGAGCAAAGGTCGATGATGATCCCGAGAAAGCGGAATTCGGCTTGAAAATTCTACCGTGTATTTGATGAGCTCTCATGTACACCGAGGAATGCTTAAAGTGTGCTATATCACTTTTGAGAGATTCGCTTACCACCGGTGGAAGACTTTGGTTGCAGTGGTGCCAAAAGAAAAGTTACTTGGGATTTCTTCCAGAAGAATTTAGAAAGAAATACATAAGTCAGCGATTTATTGATCAAAAACGGAAGGAGTTCCTTGAATTGAAGCAGGGAAAATGTCTCAGTAGCAGTAGTATGAACGCGAATTTGTAAGACTCAGCAAGTATGCCCAGAATGTGTGTCCACCGAGGCCATTATGTGTAGTAGATTTGAAGATGGGCTGAATGAGGACATTAAAGTGCTTGTAGGAATTTTGGAGTTGAAAGAATTTGTAGTATTGGTTGATCGAGCTCTTAAAGTCAAGAATTGAACAAAGAAAGAAGAAAAGTCGCTATTGAGGCCCGAGATGTCGAAAAAGACAGATAAGCAAGCCATTTCAATCTCAACCAAAGAGGTCCAAAGAGACAAACCCTCGAATGACAGTTTCAATTGGGGATTCACACAGAGATCGTGGTAGAGCATATTCGGGTCTAAAGCTCAAGCTACTTGGTGGCAAGTGTGGGTAATGTGCGACCTAGAAAGCCCGAGTGTCGAGAATGTGGCGAGCAACATTATGGTGAGTGTTGGGGACCGAAAGCGAGCTTGTTTCTGTGTGGTTCTCATGAGCATTTTATTAGAGATTGTCCGGAGAAAGTTAAAGAAGAAAGATTTCAGAGTGCTAGATGAATACCACCGCTAGTAGAGGTAGACCACCAAGAAATACTGGAGGTGGGACTAGTAGTAAAACGTGATGAAAGATTTAACGGCAAGATCGAAGCTAGAGCACTGCTAGAGCTTATGCTATGCGTGCGAGAAGATGCATCATCTCCGATGTTATTATGGTACATTTTCTCTATGATACTATTGTTATTGCATTGATTGATCCCGGTCCACTCATTCCTATATTTGCATGAATTTAGTATCCAATAAAAAGTTGCTGTTGAATTTCTTGAGTTTACGATTAAAGTGTCGAACCCTTAGGCCAATATGTGCTAGTTGACAAGGTTTGCAAGAATTGCCCATTAATGATTCAAGGTCACTGCTTTTCCCGCCAACTTGATGTCAAGTTACCATTTGGTGAGTTTGACGTTATCTTGGGAATGGACCGTTAACATTGTATGATGCTAAGGTAGATTGTAAACAAAAGACACTAGAGTTGAAATGTGAAAATGGAGAAATTCGTGGGTTGAAACAGATGAATCAAATAAATTGCCTATGGTGATTTCGCACATGTCCGCACGTAAATACATGAGAAAAGGGTGTGAAGCTTATCCGCTTATGTAATGAATATTGAGTTGCCTCAACTGAAATTTGAATCGATCGATAGTCTGTGAGTTTCTAGATGTATTTCCGAGGAATTGCCCGGTTGCCTCCAACAGAGAGATAGATTTTGCCATTGATTTGTTGCTCGGGCACTACACCGATCTCGATTGCTCCATATAGAATGGCTCGATGAATTAAAAGAATTGAAGGCTCGATTGCAGGAGTTAATGACAAGGGATTTGTGAGACCGAGTTTCTCTCCCTGGGTGCTCTGTATTATTCGTAAAGAAGAAGGATGGTTCAATGAGACTTTGCATTGATTACCGTCGACCAATAAGGTGACTATAAAGAACAAGTACCGCTGTCGAGGATTGATGATTTATTCGATCGGTTAAAGGGGCCACAGTGTTTTCAAAGATTGATTTGAGGTCCGGTTACTACCAATTGAGAGTTAAGGAGTCGATGTGCGAAAACCGCCTTTAGGACAAGGTATGGACATTATGAGTTTCTTGTGATGCCTTTCGCTTAACAAATGCTCCAAATATATTTATGGACTTAATGAATCGGATCTTCCCGCCATATTTGGATAAGTTTGTAGTAGTGTTTATAGATGACATTTTAATTTATTCTCGAGATGAGTCTGAACATGCCGAACACTTGAGAACTATATTGCAAATCTTGAGAGAAAAGAAACTGCTTGCCAAGTTTAGTAAAAGTGAGTTCGCTTCAGAAAGTCGGATTTTGGGGCATATAGTCTCGGTGATGGTATTCGGTGGATCCAAGCAAGATTTCTGCGATCGTTGATTGGAAACCGCCAAGAATGTATCCGAGGTTAGAAGCTTTTAGGCTTAGCCGTATTATAGACGCTTTGTTGAAGGATTTTCGATGATTGCTCTCCTATGACTAAGTTGTTGCAAAAGAATGTTAAGTTTGAATGGACTGATAAATGTCAACAAAGTTTTGAAAAATTGAAAGCACGATTGATGAAGCACCAATTTTAGTACAAACCGAGTCGAAAGGAGTTCGTAATTTATAGTGATGCATCATTGATGTGCCTTGGATGTGTGTTGATGCAAGAGGGTAAAGTGGTAGCTTATGCTTCGAGACAGTTAAAACCGCATGAGAAGAACTATCCTACACATGATTTGGGCGTCATTGTTGTTTTTGCCTTGAAGATTTGGCGACATTATTTGTACGGTGAAAATGCTGAATTTTTACCGATCACAAAAGTTTGAAGTACTTGATGAATCAAAAGGATCCGAATCTGACAAATAAGATGGCTTGAATTATTAAAGGATTATGATCTAGTGATTGATTATCATCCGGAAAAGCAAATGTAGTTCTTGACGCCTTGAAAGAAAATTTCTTTTTACTTTGAGAGCCATGAACACGGGTTAGCATTGTCTCGATGATGGGTCAATCTTAGCGTAAATGAGAGCTAAACCGTTATTTCTCCGATTAATTTGTGATGCTCAAAAGAATGATAGTGAGTTGCGGATCAAGAGAACTCAATGCGAATCAAAGTTACGACTCAGATTTTCGAGTTGGACCAGATGATTGTTTGATGTTTCAAGACAGGATATGTCTTAAAAATGATAAATTGATTCGTAAAATATTACATGAGGCGACAATGGTCGTTTATCGATTCATCCCGGTAGCACAAAAATGTATAATGATTTAAAGAAGTCAGATTGGTGGCTGTGTATGAAAAGGACATTTCTGAATTTGTAACCAAGTGTTTGATCTGTCAACAAGTAAAAGTGAACATCAAGTGCCTTCAAGATTACTTCAACCAAAGAATGGTGCTCGAGTGGAAATGGGACAAGATTACCATGGATTTTGTAACCGGTTTGCCTTTAACCCTAAAAAGAAGGATCTTTGTTTGGGTAGTGGTTGATAGATTAACAAAGTCATCCACTTTATACCAAGACGCACCGATTACTCACTTGATAAATTAGCGAATTATATGTTGCTGAAATTGTGAAGTTGCACGGAGTACCTATGTCTATAATATCGATAGAGATCCAAGATTTACCTCGAGATTTTGGAAAAAGTTACAAGAAGCTTTGGGTACAAAATTGAACTTTAGTACCGCATTTCATCCACAAACAGATGGTCAAACAGAAAGAGTAATCCGGTACTCAAGATATGCTTAGATGTTGTGTTTTAGAATTTGGAGGTAGTTGGGAGAAATATCTATCTTTGATTGAGTTTGCCTACAATAACAGCTTATCAATCAAGTATACAAATGGCACCGCATTGAAGCCTTGTATGGTCGTAAGTGTCGGACTCCTTTATATTGGACCGAGCTTAGTGAGAAGCAGATTCATGGAGTTGATCTAGTTAAAGAAACCAAGAGAAAATAAAAGTAATTCGGGATTGCTTAAAAGTCGCTTCAGATCGACAAAAGTCATATGCAGATTTAAAAAGAAAAGAGATTGAATTTCGTGGGTGATAAAGTGTTCTTGAAGGTGTCACCATGGAAAAGATTCGAGATTTAGTCGGAAAGGCAAGTTGAGTCCACGCTTTATTGGGCCGCATTGAGATTCTTGAGAGAATTGGACCAATGGCATATCGGTTGGCCTTACCGGCAGAGTTAGAAAGAATTCATAACGTGTTTCATGTATCAATGTTGCGACGTTATCGTTCGATCCTTCACATGTGATTTCTCCAATGTAAATTGAGATTCGATCGAATATGACCTATGAGGAGGAACCAATAAAGATTTTGGCTCGAGAGGTTAAACAGTTAAGAAATAAAAGTATAGCTTTAGTGAAAGTATTGTGGCACGACATGGGATAGAAGAGGCCACGTGGGAACCCGAGGAAGCTATGAGGAAACAAGACCCAAACCTCTTTATCGGTAAGATTTTCTGGGACGAAAATCTCAAAAGGGGGAGAATTGTGACAACCCTAATTAGGGCCTAATCGAATAGTGGTTTCGTGACCACAAATCCGAGATAGAAATAATTGTTTTATAATTATTTTGGGGTTTATGATATGATTGCATGATTGTGTGAAAATTTCGTGATGAAATTCTATGCCTAAAGTGCTTAAATTGAAAGTAGGGACTAAATCGAATAAGTTGCAAAATTTGCATCCCGTAAGTTTTTAGTATGAAATTGTTTTGGAATATTAATTAGGAGGTCTTAAATAGCAATTTGACCAATTTTAAGTTCATGGACAAAATTAGGATATGGAAGGAATTTTTGAAAGTTTAGTAAGGAGGGCATTTTGGTCATTTGGATATTAAATGAAATAAAATGGGAAAAATAACACAAAATTGGTCATCATCCTCCTTAGTTGCTGCCAATTCTCCCTCTCTCCATAGCTAGGGTTTCTTCAACTTTCAAGCTCCATAGTAAGTGATTCCAAGCCCGCTTTTAATGTTCTTTACGTTTTGGAATCCTAAGCTCGATTAAGCTTATGCTAGTAATAATTTAACCTAGGGTTCACATTTGGAAAAATACCCATAGGTGAAATTTGTGTATTTTGATGTTTTATGATAGAATATGAGGTTTTAAATTATGTTAAATAACTTGTGCTACTCGGTTTAAGTGAAAACAAGTAAAAGCAAGATAATCAGTAAAAATACCTATTGTTCATAACTATATGATAGAGTGAGAATTTGATGTTGTTGTAGAAGAGAAAATGTTCAGCATATCATAAAATATAAGAATAAGGGCTGAAATTAAATTCCGAGCCTAGGGGCAAAATTGTAATTTTGAAAAGTTAGGGGCAAAATGTAATTTTTCCATGATGTGATTTTTGGATTGAAATAAATAGTATGAGTATTAAATGAGCTAAATGTGTTATTATAGATCAAGAAAGACGCGAATTGATCTCGAACTGGGAAGGAAAAAGTTTTGGACTAAATTACAAAATTTCCACATTTTGCACCAAGGTAAGTTTGTATATAAATATTACAATAATTTCATGTACATTCTTATATTTCAGCCTATTATATAAATATACTAGCTGATGTTAAAATATAAATCGACTATTGGAAGAATGGAAATAAATATAGAGAGATCCGGCTGAACATTCTGAGAGATCGAATGAAATAGAGGGAGCGTAGCTAGGTCACATGTATGATGCTGAGTGCACATCATGTGTACAAGAAAGCTACGAGACACCTCAGAGTAGCTAGGTCACATGTGTGATACGAGATGTATCCCATGTAGACAAGAGAGCTACGTGAAAGATAAATGTAGCTAGGTCGCATGCGTGATTCCAAGTGAAGGACACCATGTAGACAAGAGAGCTACGAGACAAATCGGTTGGGTCGCATGAGTGGTACTAAGTGTTCACCATGTGTACAAGAGAGCCGAACTAAACGAAGTATGATGGTGGAGCTGTGTCTTGAAACCATTAAATATCGAGGATTGATCCGAATTGTTCAACGGGATGGTTTTGTGGTGATATTGTGGTTTGGACCTACACTTATGGTGAATGAAATGTGGTGAAAATGATTTGTGGTATATACATATATAAGATAAAATGAGGTTAGCATAAAGAATGTGTGAAAGAGTGAAATTAGCATTAAAACTGTTTTAGATGGTAGCAGTGACGTAATTTTGAAAAATCACCAAAATAGGAGGAATATAATTAGAGGTTGAATGAGATGTGAAATTAAAGTTTAATGAGTCTACTTTCATATAAAAGAAACAGAGCAAGCAAAGGAATTCTATATTTTGAGATATTTACAATTGTATGTGACTTGCTTAGGATGAATACGTGATCCCCTGTTCCAACTTTGAAAAATCATTAAAAATTGTACAAGGAAAATTAAGAAATATAGTTTACATGCCTAAATTCCTTATTGAGACTAGTTTTAAATGAAACAGACCTCAGGGTTGTTTAAATTGTGTACTGAGAGATATTCAATTCGTAGTGAACAGAGGTCAGATCAGTCGAGCTGTGTAACAGGGAAACTTTAACTAATAAACTGTACTAATCGGCTGAACCAAAATTATAGAAAAAATTAGCAAAAATCTTTATGAGTCTAGATTCAGGAAATTTTACGGATTTGAATTTCGAGTTTTGTAACCCGAGTTATGATTTATTTAGTGAATATGATGCAGTAGAGACAGCTAAATCAAAGTGGAATGAATAGTGAAGTTAAAGTAGATAAACTTGAATTGTTGTGTAAACATGTTAGATTCTTTAATTAGTATTTACATACTTACTTACTAAGCTATAAGCTTACTTTGTTTCTCTCTTTTGTCTTATAGTGTTCTTGGCTTGCTCGGGAGTTAAGGATCGTGAAGATCTATCCGCACTATCATACTTTAGGGTATTTGAACTAAACGTTTTGAATTATGGCATGTATAGTAGGCTTAATTATTTTGTTACGTGTCATATTTGTCTAGGTTAAAATATTAGTTACAGTACTCGACCAGATACTTTGTACAAGCCATTAAAGTGGGCTAATATTGTTCAAGACATATGTTATACAATGCACTATCAAATTGGATGACATATTTACATCTCGATTATGTTTAATGGTATGTGTTATGTTCTGGTAATACCTTATATCCTGTTCCGGCGACGGTAACGGGTAAGGGGTGTTACACTTTATGGGTACGTTGTGAGGTTCACAAGATACATTGTGATGTCTGCGAGGTCTATTACATAAGGTATAACAAATTCATAACAGTTTAATATTTGGTTCTATACCACCCATCCAACCAAACAACCAATTTAATCTGATTCTAACATTACTACCTAAAATAGATACGTGAATGAATGATTTAAGTATAAACTGAGTATGGACCATTGTTTCACTTGCCTGAAAATGCAACTTTATAATTGTGTTTAAGATGTTAAATATCTTTATCATATCATATCATATATTAGTCATTATTTTGGTATTGTATTGTATCCAAAATTGTTGGGTCGTTAGCCCATCTATTAGGTAAAGATTGCAGATGAACAGATGAATTACCAGAGACAAAATATTCACAATGTTGATACAAAGTCATAGTCCCTGATATAGCAAAACACTACACTCCTGTTACATTGAGATTTTTTTTCAAGCTAAATGCTAATCAAAGAATGTGTATCTCTACCAACCACACCCCAGTTTACCCAGACAGCAAAGTAATGAATATTGTCATACTGCTACTAACAAGTATCAAAACCCAACCTTGGCTCGTCTGGTATACCTTTTCCGACCGGTCGGTGGCTCCCAAAAACATCGTGACTCGGCTCGAAACTAACTTCAGAATGGCAATACAAACAAAGAAAAGACTTACTGCTAATACAGCAAGTTCTTTTGTCTCCAAACTTGCTTGATCTTGTACAACCTTTTCAACATCTAATCTGTTTCGCCACAAAACAGAAGTGAATCATGTCAGATATACGTTGCATGCATGCAAATATGTATGTATGTATGATGTATGTATAGATTTCTAACCTTAACATGCTGTTTTCTCTAACCAATGTACTTATACTAGAAGAAACCACAGTTTTCCATGATTCAAGGTCTGCAAATTCTCTTTCCTGAAAGGGATAAGGCAAAAGATGTAACCTTTTTATTCATTAAGGAAACCTATGATGGTAAAGAAGAAACAGAATTTTTACAGTACCATTGCTTCTTTCCAATGCATGAGATCTTTTATTTCTGTTTTGCTTTTCTCCAAAAGTAGAGAAATTCTTGATAACTCGGAATTGATCTCCGGTAAAGCATCGCCTTCTCTTCGGTTTAATTCTTTGATATACTCTTCCAAAACAGATAAGTTCAAATCAAGAGACCTCACTTTCTGCATCAATATCTTTAAGACAGTGTCACTAGGTATTCTACCAACAGGTAGTTGTTTAATTTCGGTTAAAGGATCGGGAATCCTTCGTGTGGTAACTGGATTCTTCGTTGCAGTCTCATTGAGCTTTTGAACATCCTCGGCATTGTCTATCCTGGAAGCAGCAGTTTGAGCCTCGTCATTTCTTTTACCATCATAGGAACTCACATCTGGTTTTACAGAAGGCCCTGTTGAATTAGAATCTGTTGATTTCGTGACATGTTGTTCGGAGGGAACAAATAGATCTTCGAGCATCCTCTCGATTGCATCGACACCATATACCTCTACAACACTCAGCGTGCAGTAAAAATCCGAACCGTAATGACTTAGTAGATTTAACTTTAGATACCTCAACCATTTTGGTTCTGATAGTGTAAAGGTCTGAATTTGCTTCACATTAGCAGCAACAAACTTTCCTAATGGAGACCATGTATCGGTTGGATAATTCAAACTACCATACAACTCGAATTCCTTGAAATTCGAAGAATGGTGTTCGAAATTAGCGATTTTAACAGCATCAACCAATGTCTCCTCTGCTAACTCAATCACAACATACTTTCCTTCCACGGTACAAGGATTTCTTAGATATTGATCATGATCTTTTCCCAATATGTTGTTTGCACCTTTTGCTTCCTTGTTATGTGCAACCACTTTAGCACCTTTCAATGTAGATGCATAATTGTACTCAGAACCGTCGGATTCAAGACGATGAGTGATCTTAAACGTACCCGGAGGATCACCCTCTTTCGCTTGCCTTGTTATATTCCGGAATTCATCGAATTTGAGATAAGCTGAAGAGCTTTTCAGATTAGGTTGTTCCATTTCTCTTCTTACATTATGCTCCTCTTGTTCAACTATGTCGCAACAAAAAGCAGTGTAACCCAAAACTTTGAGAATCACTTCATCAAGCCTGCTTGTTTTGCAGAAAGAGTATTCATACTTCACAAACTTCTGATAAGTGGAGTTATTATAACTCACTGACTTGTTAAGCTCTAACAACATTCGATTCGTACAATTATCTTCTCTATTTGCATCATTACAAAGCTTTTCATTATGACCAACACTAGAAGAACATGCTGTTTGGTTCTCAGGACGTGTATTTCCTGAACAAGACACAGCTATATTTATAAATGAAATCTTGAATAAACATCTAAAGACATTTAAGAACTAAATTTATAATTATGTTTTTTGTTTTTTTACCTCCATTTTCATGGCTATGACCAAGTCGAAAGTAGAACAAGAAGATGAGACACCAAAGGGAGATAATAACAGACAAGGAGAGCTCATAGATACTCTTTCCATTGATCAAATTGTTCTTGTCGTTGTTATTGCTGTTTTTGTTGTTCTTGGTCTTGATGGTAGTGTCTCTGTTGGGTTTGACAGACTCGTTCCTGCCATTATTGCAGTCGTTTCGACATGTCACGTACACGATGGAATGCCCATTTCTTGGTTTCTTCATGTCTCATCCGTACAAAGGAAAACTAGACGATTGAGAGAGATAATAATAATAATAATAATAATAATAATAAGAGAGAAAAAATGGGTTTTTTTCTTCTTCTTCTTCTTTGCTTTTTGAGATTAAGAAATGAAGGGAAAAGGAAAGATCTTTCCTTTTTGTTTTTGTTTTTCCCTGAGAAATTGGAGCAACGGTTAGCTTTTGGCTTCTTGTGGAGAGAACAAGAAAAGTGGAAAAAGAAAATTTTAAAGGATGGGAGAATAGGAGAGAGAGAAGGAGATTTTCCATTTCTTTTTTTTTTTGTGGGGTTAATTTATTTTATGGAATCCAGATATTGCGGCAACTAAATTTCTACCGTCAAAGCTGAAAACGCACAGCCTCTTTCACTTCACTTTACCATGCATTTTAGCAATCAACAAATAAAAGGTAAAACTACCATAGCAGTCCTTGTATTGTATTTAATATTATGTTTTAGTCCTTATACTGAAAGAATGGGTAAACTAACCCTCCTACTTAAGGTGAATGAGTAAAATAGTACCCGTTAAATTATTCTGTTAAATGGCTATTTTGTTGTTTTGTATACATAATATAATAATAAATTTAGTTCTTTTACCTTTACACTTTTATTCAATTTTTTTAGTAAATTGACCATCAACTCTTTATAGTTTATATTAATTTTTATATGTCACAGTAATAAATAATTTAAAATTATTTAAAAATAAAATTAAAATTATAATTCTAAAATTATGAAAAACTCTTCAAATTTTTAAAAGGTTAAAGGGATAAAAAACTTTTCTAAAAAATTGAAAAATCAATTAAGCCATAAAAAAATACACTCAATTGAGTCTGAATTATCCAAAAAATAATCTGAGCCCTTCCATCAACCGAAATTATCGCTAAACGATTTGAACATGAATAAATATTAGAATTGATATGTGGCATGCTACATGAATAAGTACATTGACCATGCATGTTAGCATATATTTAAAAATTATAAAATAAAAAATTATTAAAAATATAAAATAATGCATTTCTTAAAAATTAAATATTATAAAAGATTATAATAAAAAATAAAGTAATCCCATACTATTCTGGGACTATCTCAGAAGAAGATACTTAAGTATCTGTGTAAGCAGGTAAATTTATTTGGCAAGTATGTTGGTTAACCATTTGTGTATGCAGGTAAATCGTTGATATTTTTTAAAATACTAACTTAATTTATTTGATAAAAATATATATTCGAAAAGAATTAACTTTTTTATATTAAAAATATTATTTGAATTTAAAATTTTCGCCTCTATTAAAATAAAATTCTAGATCCATCTCTATTAAGTATGTTGGTTAAGAGATAGTTGAAAAGTAAAACAGATCAGTAAAAGTAGGAGGAAATTAGAAAGGGTGGCAACAAACAAATTTATTAGAAAGTAGCATGAGAATTTAATAGTTCTATGGTAGTACAGTAATATTTATTCTAGAATTATAAATCTTAAATTTCCGAATAAAAATAGCAAAATATACATAAACGATATGAAAAGAAGAAGATTACAAACGTAAGAGTAAAGCTTTTATCAATCAACTCAATTCAACAAGAATTTAACCTATCTTTGATTCTGCTGTAGCATTTTAATGCAATCTAAAGTATATAACAAAAATGGGTATTTTACTAAAAAGGCCCATTTCCAATATTATTTACAGGAATAGGCCATTTAAAAGATTATTTACCGGAATGGGCCAAAAAATCCAAAACGCGTCTACATGGAAGTGTTCTAAGAGGAAAACACAGAAAAGTGCCTTGTCAATGGTGCGCTTTTGCCATGTCAGCAAAAAGCGCGCTGACGTGGGAGCACTTTTACTGACATGACAAAAGCGAGTTGACGTGAACACGCTTTAGCCTGTGTTTTTGCTAGGGTTTTTGGGTTACTTGTATGTTATGACTTAGGGTTTATGGGTTTAGGGTTATGGTTTAGAGTTAATGTTTTTGAAAAAAAAAAAAATTAGGGTTTAGGGTTTTTAAAAAATAAATTAGGGTTTAGGGTTTTTTAAATTGGAAAGTATTGTTTCGGAATAAGTAAATTTGGGGTTTAGGGTTATGAAAAATAAATTTGACGTGATATGTTTTGAAAAAATTATTTTGACGAGATGGATTTGTTTGTACAGTCAGTAAATGTACAAAAAAAGCTTCCAGCTGGACACTTTTTTCATACAGTTGATTCTGAAAAAATTATTTTGAAAAGAAAGTTCTGAAAAAATATCTCAGGATTCACGGGAAATCTAATAGTTGGGGATGAAAAACGTTTCAAGCAGGATGCACTGTCAGCAAAAGTACTGAAAAAAACTCCTAGCTGGACTTTTTTTTGTACAGTTGATTCTGAAAAAATAAATTTGAGACATATTACGAATATAATATTATGACACCCAATCTACCGACTGATATAAAAAAATTATAAAAAAATTGTAACACCCCTAATCCGTAACCGTCGCCAGAATAGGTTAAAAGGCATTACCGGACTTGTAATGTAATGGCCTAAATTCAAAGTTATCGGAACAGTGGTTTCGTAATCACAAATCCGATTTAAAGAGAAATTTATTTCAATATTTTTGCATGAAAATTGATATGATAGGAAAATCGTATGAAAATATTGATAGAAAAAAAATTTACCGATTTAGTGGTTAGTTAAAAAGAGAAATTATTGAAGAAATTGGGTAAAAACAAGGTATCGGGACCTCTATCTTGTAAAACCGAGTCAAAAATAATTTTATAAATATTTATGAAATGTTAGTAATGTGGTATTAAAATTTCGATAGGAAATTTTAATGTTTGGGTAGTCAATTAAATGAAAAAGACTAAATTGTAATAGGTGTAAAAGTTGCTAGAATGATTAAATAGCTAAGAGTCTAATGAGAAAGGATTTGAAAGGCAATTAGACCCAAAATTTATTATGGCTGGACGGCAAGGGCATGAAATCAGCAGGAAAATTGATAAATTAAGGGCAAAATTGGAATATTGCAAAATTAACTAAATAAAGCTAGGACTAAATAGGAAATATCTAGATTTCTCTTCATTTCTCTTCAATTCCAGCAGCTAAAAACACCATAGGAGGGTTCTCTAAGCTGGTATTCCATAATTTTTGCACCAAGTGAGCTAATCCTTGCCTTTTTCTTGTAATTTGTGTGTTTCTAAGACTTTTACAACTAGGTCCTACTATTAAATTCATTAGTTTTTGATTTCATGGATGAAATTGAAAGTCACCATGGTTGAGTGCTGTAATTTTATGATGAAATAGAATGAAATTCAAACTTTAATTTGTTTATGAGATGATTTTATTAGGTAATTTCAATAGAAATTGATTTTTAGGACCTAATTGTGAAAATGCTTGGAATTAAAGTCTGTTGTTGAAATTATATTCTTAAAGGTTGTAAACTAGTTTAAGGTGATAGAATAAAATGTTAATTGAGAAAAATCAGCTCAATTGAAAGGCTAATTGAGTAGGGACGAAATTATCATTTATTAAAAGCTTAGGGGAAAAATGGTAATAAACAGCTTGCACAAAAACAGTTTGGACAGCAGCAGTAGACTAACTTTGAAAAATCACCATAAATTTTAGAAATTGAATTAGAAGATGAAAAAAATATGGACTTAAAGATTATTGAGTCTAGTTTTTCATAGAAGAAATAGTGTAAGCAATGGATTTGTAAATTTTGAGATATTATGAATTTTGTGAGATAAGGTCAGAATGAATTCGGGTTCCCCTATTCTGACTTTGAAAAATCATAAAAAATTGAATAAAAACAATTATGGGCTTAAATTTATATGTATAGAATCCTTAATGAGTCTATTTTTAAGAGAAATGAACAAGAACATCATTTGAATTCTTTATGAAGATATAATTAATTTTTAGTGAAGAAGGGTCAGAACTGTCGACAGCAGAACAGGGGTGACTTTAAAGAATAAAATGTACTGATTGGCTAAACCAAAAATTCTGAAAATTTTATGGTAAGAAGATATGTGAGTCTAGTTTCAAGGAAAATTATCGGATCCTAATTTGGAGTTCTGTATCTGAAGATGAAAATAATTTAGTGACTATGACTCAAGTAGACAACTTTGAATAAACTATAAATAATAATAGTTGAATTATAGAGAATGTTGCATATGAACATGAAATGTATTAAATTGATAATTAAATTTATTTATTTAGATCTAGAAGATTCAAATACGAAGCTAGATCGAGGAAAGGAAAAAGTTCGGGATTAGTAGATTTTTTTTTGTTTACAAACAAATATCAAGGTAAGTTCATGTAACTTGAATTATATTCTTAAATGCTTGAAATTGTATGTTATTGATGTGAATATGATTTGAATGTTCATTGTATGAAAATTAATGAAACATTGATATATTTGATAAAGTGGGAAGAAATCCCGGTTGAATGAAAGGAAAATTCAATGGATCTTTGAAAAGGAATTGACGGTAAAAGGATCTAGCCGGACGGGTGATCCTATCTTGATATAGCCCTCCGAAGAATATGTGTAAATGGATTTATACGACGGGTAATCTGAATTAGGTCTCAATTTAGCCTGGACTGGTAATTGAGATCCAAGCTCATTAGAGTAATTGTCGCTGTGAGGATTTAGCTCGACTGGTAATCCCGCCGCAAGGTTGAGGTTCATGAGTGTGCTCTCTCGAAATGGAAATTTTGCACATGAATATGAATTGACGGACTTAATTGTACACTAAAAGTGTACCTCTGAAAATCTATCGAAATTCGATAAATTCAACGGGATAAATATGGAAAAATAACAAGGAAATGGAAATTATGATATTGGTGAGCTCACCAATCATGGTATATATTATTGGTACATGGAAATTATTGTACTAACTTGAATGTTGAGTTTGTGCATGTTAGGGTAATAATGCATTGAATGGATATAGGAATGTTTATTGTATTGTATTGAAAATATTAGGTAAGTATAATTCTTGTTACATGAGCTTACTAAGCACAAAGTGCTTACCCCGTTTCCTTTTTCCCTGTTTTGTAGTGTTAAGAGCTCGGAGGTCGGATTTAGTTGGATACACATTACACTATCAACCTCAAGATTTCGGTATATAAAGAAACTTTATTTTGGAAATCAATGGCATGTATAAGCTAATAAAGTAAATGTTAACGTGAAATGAATGTAAAGTTAGCCATTAGTATGGTTAACAAACCTGGTTTTGGGTATGTGATGACGTTATTTTATAAATATGCATGAATTTATCTTGAAAATATGTTGAATTGGATTGGTTGATATGGATTGTTTTTGGTTTGAAATTTCAGGGAAGGTTAGATATCTATAAAGGGTTTATATTAAGTTAAAAAAAAATTAATTCGTAAACTCCGGTAATACTTCGTACCCTATTCCGACAATGAATACGGGTAGGGGTATTACATGTAACTCAATTCAGTTCGATCATATATCCAATAACATCTTATAACAGTCAATATCATTCATTCATATTCAATATGTACTTAAATCAAACATACAAAGCATTAATCATGCATTCGGGACTAAATCGTAACATATTAAAATTTTGGAAACTTAGAAAAATTTTGACTTTTCAATTTTGAGACATATTACCAATAAAATATTATGAAACCCGATCTATTGACTAATATAAAAAAATTATAAAAAAATTGTAACACCCCTAACCCATAACCGTCACCGGAATAGGTTAAAAGGCATTACTGGACTTGTAACTCAATTCAGTACGATCATATATCCAATAACATCTTATAACAGCCAATATCATTCATTCACATTCAATATATACTTAGATCAAACATACAAAGCATTAATCATGCATTCGGGACTAAATCGTAACATATTAAAATTTTGGAAACTTAGAAAAATTTTGACTTTTCAAATGTCGCACGCCCGTGTGAATAGGGCGTGTGCCTCACACAGCTAGTAGACACGCCCGTGTCTTAGAGGGCGTGAAAAGGCCGTGGAGACTTTGACCGAATGAATAGGGATCAATTGATAGACATTTTTATTGAGGAAGAGAATCCAATCCAGGATGAACGCTTTTTTCGTTCGCTATGTGCTGACTGGATGCGTACTCGCGTGATCGATCAATGGACGGGGGAATTGCGTGAATGACGAGACCGGCCTAACCTAAAGTAAAGGCTCTTCCCTCTCTGGATGGCGAATCCAAGGAGGTAAAAGCCGGTAAGACTAGGTTATAGCAACACAACAGAGGTTAGACAGCTCTTACTGGAGTAAAAGGTTTCGGGTCATCTGTCCCCTTGACCCAGACACGAACTAATCTTTCTCTCTCTAGAATGTATGCCCGGTTTTCGTCGAATCTTTTTGATTACTTTCGAAAACAAACAAACCGCCTTGACATGATGAATAGTGGTGCCCACCTGCAGTGTGAAAACAGTGTATATATACTGACTTGTGTCACACGGCCAAAGACACGCCCGTGTGCCAGGCCGTACGAAAACTATTGGGTATATTGACTTATCAACACGGTAAATTCACACGCCCGTGTGCTAGGCCGTGTGCCATTTAGGGGGTATACTGACTTGTACCATACGGTCGGTCACACGTGTAACATCCCGAAATAAGGCTTAGGCAGAATAGTAGTTTCGGGACCACAAATACGAGGTTAAAATAATTATTTCATGATCATAATGAGGTCTAGGATATGAAAATATGCATGTGTTAAAGTTTCATAAAGAAATTCTATGTGTAAGGTGTCCAATTGGAAATTAAGGAACAAATTGAATAAATTGCAAAACTTGGGTTCTAGAAGCAATTTGTATGAAATTGCTTTAGAATGTTAATTAGAGGTCCTTAAAGAGTAATTTGCCCAATTTCTAAGTTTTGGTCAAAAATAGGCATGCATGGAAAATTTGGAAAGGTTAATAAGGAAGGGCATTTGGGTCATTTGGTTAATTAATGAAATAAAAAGGGAAAATCAAGCAAAAATTCACTCATTTTCTTCTCCATGCTGCTGAATTTAAAGGAGTCTCCATAGCTAGGGTTTTCCAACATTTCAAGCTCAATAGTAAGTGTTCCCTAGACCCTTTTTTAATGTTCTTCGTATTTTTGAAACCCTCGTAACATGCTCTATCCATTTCTACCCATATTTCAAGCTAGGTTTCATGTTAGAAAGTTGACCCATGCATGAGATGGTTGTTCTTTGATGATTTATTGAGGGTTATGAAAGTTAGATGTTATATAAACATCTTTTGCTAGGTGATTTTTCATGAAAACACCAAAAAAAGAGCTAATTGAAAAAGGTATAAAATGTGGGGTAGAAATGTGAAATGGAAGAAAATGTGTGCTGCTATGGGCAAGAAAAACATTCGGCTAGGCTTGGGTAACTTAGAAATTTCATGCATTTCATTATACGAGCCTTAGCACTAAATTGTAAAAGTGTGAAAGGTCAGGGGCAAATTGGTCATTTTGCCCGGGGGTGAGTCTTAAGCCGAAAGTGAACAATGTGAGGTATTAATAATCTATTTTTACTGATATAGACCTCGAGGAACCAATTCCAGAGGTCGACCGTGGAAAACTAAAGGTTTCGGAATAACTGAAATACAAAACCAAAGCAATTACCAGGTAAGTTCGTATAACCCGAAGTAAACTCTTAATGTACATAAATATGCATGTTCTTGAATGTGTGAAAATTTAGATATTCATTGCATGATAATTCATGAAATGTGGTAGTGTAATTAAAAAGATGATAAATGTCCCGGTTGAAATAGAAAGGGAAATCTGATGGATAAACTATGACTTACATGACATGAGATCTTGCATGTGTTGCAGAAAAAGATTTAGCCCGGACGGGTAATCCTATGATCTCAAATTAGAAAGGATCTAGCCCAAATAGGTGTTCCTTGAGTGATCAGGCCTTCCGAAGAATATGGATGCATTAAGGATTTAACCCAAACGAGTAATCCGATTGAGGACTGAATTTAGCCTGGACTGGCAATTCAGATCCGAGCTTGTGAGAGTAATTGTCGTAAAAAGGGATTTAGCCTGGATTGGTAATCCCGACATTGCTCTATGAGTTATTACTACGGAGGATTTAGCCTAGACTGGTAATCCCGCCGTAAGATGTAAGGTTCACGAGAGTGCGTACTTGAGATGATCACTTGTATGGCTTGACGGTAATTGGGCTATCCATCGAGATTTTCAAGAAATTCAACGGGATTAACATGAGAAATTAAGAATGGAAATATTGAATTGATGAGCTCATCTAAAACTAATGACATGATGTATTGTTATGAGACTAACTTGATGATTGAGTGCATGTGATAGGGAAACTATTTCATACTTGTTGGAATTATTGCCTAAATATGGTTGTATACTAATTAACCGGTAAGATTATTTTCTAGTTATCCGAAGTTACTAAGCATATAAATGTTTACACTCTCCTCTTTTCCCTATCTTACAAAACTCGTGGACTCGTGAAGATTGGAAGACGGTTGGAGAATCAACACACTATCGACTTGTCCCGCTTTGGTATATAGATACTTTTATTTTGTTTAATGGCATGTATAGGGCTTTGGTTATTTTGTTATATGTGTCATATGGCTAGCCAATGTAAGGGCTTAAATGGTATACTTATTCGTTTGTATATGTCCATGAGATATGGCTCATATTGATGTAGGTTGTAAATCTACTAATAATGCATGATTATGTTTAACTGTTTCATGAGATATCGTGATGAGGTTTATCATGAATGGATGCTTGAAATGGGACCTAATAATTTGAGAGTGGTCATAATATACAATGGTATATGGTTATAATTTGGCGTAAGTGTAATATGTAAAAATATGTTATGTTAATCCCTAATACGAAAAGGATAATTTACCATGTACTAAACCAATGAGATGAGGTTAACATGCAATGAGTTATGCCAATGTTGCTTAAGAGTACAATTAGGCCATGTTAAATACTATTGAAGTCTTTAAGTGTGTATAGATGTTAGAAGGTGACCAAAGACTTGGAAAATATCCCTAAAAAGGTCTACACGGGTAGACACACGGGCATGTGTCTACGATGTGTGTGACACACGGTCAGCCCCTATGGGCGTGTTGCCTGGCCATGTGTCTCCTGCATCTAAAATTTTAGGTCAATTTGCATGGTAGTAAACACAGGGGCAGAGACACAACTATGCATCTCAACCGTGTGGAGGAACGGCCTAGAACACGGACATGTGTCTTGGCCGTGTGCCTCAAAATGAGTGATGACGTCATAAACAGAATGTCCGGGTTTTTGGACACGGGCGTGTCTAAGCTGTGTGAGGGACACAAGCCAAGAACACGGACGTGTGTTTGGCCGTGTGAAAACCCCTGTAGGTTCGAAATGAAAATTAAATCCAGATAATTCAACACGAGTGAGGGACACGGGCGTGTCCCCAAACACACGGGCATGTGCCTTGCCTCCACACGGGTGTGTGAGGCATAACCCTAAGAATTTTACAAAAATTTTCTATAGTTCTCGACTTAGTCCCGGATTGCTTTTAATGTATGTTTTGGACCTTGTAGGTCCATAATTGAGACACTATGATGTTGTTTGATCAGTTTTAAATTAGAATGAAATTTTATAACCCGTATTTATGAAAGTATCCGAGTATGTGTCTGGTAACACCTCGTACCTTATCTCGGTCTTGGGTACGGGTAAAGGGTGTTACAACACGCCCGTGTGTGAGGTCGTGTGGAGTATAGTGACTTCAATTTCATTTCAATACCAAGGGACACAGGGCCATGCAATATGATCGTGTATCATACACGGCTGAGACACACATCCGTGTCCCCACCTGTGTGGACAAAAATAGGCTATTTGCAAAGCTATTTTGCCACCATATTAACACAAGCATTCACAAGCATAAATGACCACATTTTTACAACTAAATAGGTAGCCAAAACATGCCATATTTAGTACAAATATACATAACCAATATCTAGTCAAGTTAAGCCAAATCACATGGCTTAAACACATCAATGCATATAAGCTTCTATATCTAAAATAACCCATACATCTCAGATCATTAACTAGCCTATACATGCTATATTACCAATTTCAAAGAGTTCAAAATACCAATTCAACTCCTGGATAGTGTGAAGAAATCTTCGATGAATTCCAACGTGAGCGAGCTTTCAAATCACTATAAAATACGAAAAATAAACAGAGTAAGCTAATAAGCTTATTAAGCTCGTATGACTAATATGCACTATATACAATTTAACAATTAATTTAGGATTAGAGAAACATGAGGACATATAAATTAGCTCTATCGAAATCAACATATATTACAATAACAACCTGGTATTTCCTATATGTATTCATCTGTTTTTACTTACGTATCATATGAAATTATTAAATATCACTTACTTGTCGAGGTGTCATGTACACCTGAACTGATTCATATCATCATTTCAATTCTCATACCGTTATCTTGTCCATTGAACCATGGAAATAACAACAAATATTATGTATCTTGCACACTAATGGGCATATATATGGTTAACACCCTATATCTCGATTAACATATAACATTTGTTCGTGCGTTATTATCACCTATATTACCATTTCAATACCATCCAACCAAATTTGCCCAACACATAAGCATATAAAATCATCAATATATTAGTATCATTATATCGATGTAATCATCCAGTCACATAGGTGAAAACAGTAAATATTCTGTAACACCCCTAACCTGTATCTATCACTGGAATAGGGTTACGAGACATTACCAGACTTAAACACTAACGTTTATACAAAATCGAGTCATAAATTTTACATTCCAGATCAATTCATTTCAAATTTCATCATAAAGTCCCTAATATGGGCCTACGGGGCCCAATACATGTTTTAGAAGTGGTTCGGGACTAAACTGGAAACTTTGGAAATTTTTCCTTGAAGATAGAGGCACAAGCCCGTGTGGCCTGGGACATGGCCGTGTGGCCAGCCCGTAGGGTTCCCATGGTCGTGAGGTCAGGTCGTGGGCAGATCTGACTTGCACACACAATCGTGGGAACAGCCCGTGTGACATAAACAGAGAGCCACAAGGCCTGAGTACACGCCCATGTGACTTGGCAGTGTGAAAACATGATTTTTGTCCATTTTTAAGCTATTTTCACATGCTAAACACATCTAATTCACGCTCAAACATTTATTAATAGTTCTTAAATCAAATATCATTCATTATGCCATTCAAACTTAGCAAATATTCATTCATTCACTTCAATACCTCTTAAGGATTATGTACCACAATTCATATCGAAATTATATTACATTATCATACTAGTCAAACTCATGTAAGTTTAACTTCCAAAGTATGCATATTTCATACCATGTTTCAACATCTTTCATGCTTATTCTTATCATTCAAAAAATAAAATTTTATCAGCCCAGATACATGTCATTTTACCAAAAGAAAAGTATTCACCACTTTGAGTCTGGGATTGGCTTGGATGTTGAGTCCTTAGCTTTCTTTCGTACCTAGTCCTGTGCATGGAAATATACCGTACGCTGAGTATACACTCAGTGGTATTTCTATAAACTAATGCTTAGGATAATAATAAGCCATCTATATGTATCATAACTCAAAACATTTACTTTCATAATATTAATAGCTTAATCTCCGGTCTTCATCTTATAGCTCTTAAATGTAATTAAGCAATTCTTTATATATATTTCATATCATTCGATACCTTTTAATAATCATATAACAGTCACAGTCACATAATCAATAGTAGTCAGTCTTTGTCTTTAATACATTCATTTACCCCTATTAACATAACTCGGACCTGGACGGATACACAGATCCAACCCACACACTGAGATATCATACAGGGTTTCGTCGGTCCAAGCCGAAATACACTGAAAGGGTAATAGTAATAGTAATAGTAACAGTAACAGTCAGGTATAGAGTACCTCTTCGGAATGAATCCGAAATAGTAACAGTAGTCGACACATATAGTGTCTCATCGACACACAGTCGGAATATCCCTTAACACTTCCAATCCTATGGCATGCCAACTATATCCATCTAGCCCGACACTGTTAATAGGGTATTCAAATCATTTCACTTTGGTACAGAAACAGTAACAATTTTCATCCTTTCATTTATCATACATCCTAACAATTAAAAATAACAATTACTTTTATTAAATTATTAAGCATAGTTTATAGAAATACAAACCATAATTCTCAAGTTTACTCTATATCCTCGTTCACTTTCTCTTTCCCCTTCTTTTATGATGTTTTCGGTACTACGTTAGCTATGTGAAATTAAACAATTTAAAAATTATTAACATACTATATCACATTACACATTTCAATTTCTACACAACTTTTGCTTAAATTCCAATTTAGTCCTATCACCATAACCATTCTTTTCTTCAAAATAAATCCTATATTGTCATTCAATTGTCAAAATAAATCCTAATTTTCAGAATCGAAGACCCAAAAACTCACTTTTCCAATGACCTTAAAATTTGGGTCGTTACATTTCTCCCCCCTTAATAAATTTCATCCTTGAAATTTACCTGAAAAGAGATGGGGGTACTGTGATCTCATTGTATCCTCTGATTCCCACGTTGCTTCTTCAATATTATGACTTCTCCACAACACTTTTACTAAGGGAACTCGTTTATTATGTAATTCTTTTACCTCATGTGCCAGTATTTTAACCGGTTCTTCTTCATATGACAAATCTGGTCGAATCTCTATATCTTCAGTTGAAATCACATGAGATGGATTTGATCGGTATCTTCTTAACATAGAAACATGGAAAACATCATGAATCTTCTATAATTCAGGAGGTAGAGCTAAACGGTATGCTACCGGTCCAATTCTTTCTATAACCTCATACGGTCCAATATATTGTGGACTCAATTTACCCTCCGACCAAATCTCAAAATTTTCTTCCAATGAAAGACTTTAATAAATACTTTGTCTCCTACTGAATACTCAATATCCCATCGTTTCAAATTTGCGTACAATTTCTGCCTATCAAAAGCTGTTCTTAATATTTTTCGAATCTTTCTAACAGTACTTTCTGTTTCTTGAATCAACTCTAGACCAATTATTTTTCTTTCATTTAATTCCGTCCAACACATTGGTGATTGACATCTCCGACCATATAGAGCTTCAAACGGTGCCAATTGAGTACTTGATTGGAAACTATTGTTATATACAAACTCAGCTAACAGTAAATAACATTCCCAACCTGATTCAAAATCAATGATACAAGCTCGCAGCATGTCTTCTAATATCTGAATGACTCGTTCTGACTGTCCATTAGTCTGTGGATGAAAAGCTGTACTAAAATGAAGTTGAGTACCGAGAGACTCATGCAACTGTTTCCAGAACCTTGATGTAAACCGTGGATTTCAATCAGAAATTATTAATACAGAAATACCGTGTAGTCCTACAATTTTTCGGATATAAGTTTCTACCAACTTTTGAAGTGACCAATCTATTCTGACTGCTATAATATGAGCTGACTTTGTGAGCTGATCAACAATCACCCAAATAGCATTTTTCTTACTTGCTGACAGTGGTAACCCGATTACAAAGTCCATCGTGATGCAGTCTCACTTTCATTCAGGAACATTAATAGGCTGAAGTAATTCAGTCAGAACCTGATGTTCAGCTTTAACTCACTGACATGTTAAACATTTAGCCACATATTCCACTATATCTCTTTTCATACCTGGTCACCAATACAGTTCCCGTAAATCACGGTACATCTTCATTCCTTCGGGATGTAATGCAAAAGAATTATCATGTGCTTCTCGAATTATTAACTCTTTCAACTCTGAAGTGGTTGGAATACAAAGTTGACTCTGATATCTCAAACAATCATGCTCATCAATGCTAAAATTTTCTATCATATCATTTTGCACCATCTCTTTCTTCTTCATTAGCTTTTCATCTTCTAACTGTGCTATACTGATTTGATCAAACATTACTAGTTTTACTCTCAATTTAACCAAGACTTCCGTCATCAACAATACTGGGCTATGCAAACATTGTTCTCAATTCAGTTGCAGTCTTTCTACTCAATGCGTCCGCTACCACATTAGCTTTACCTGGATGATAGTTAATAACACAATCATAATCTTTTAGAAGTTCTATCCACTGACGCTGTCTCAAATTCAATTCTTTCTGTAACAGAAGATACTTGAGACTTTTATGATCAGTGTAGATATAGCATTTCTCACCATACAGATAATGTCTCCAAATCTTTAAAAAAATCACCGCTGCTAATTCCAGATCATGAGTCAGATAATTACGTTCATGGGGTTTCAATTGTCGCGAAGCATAAGCAATTACTTTTCCACTTTGCATCAGTACACACCCAAGACCATTTAAGGAAGCATCGCTGTACACAGAAAAATCTTTTCCCGACTCCGGTAAAGTCAATACTGGTGCCTCTGTCAACTTTTGCTTCAACATATCAAAACTTTTCTGACACTGCTCACTCCAAACAAATAGAACATTCTTTTGCAGTAACTTTGTCATCGGTAAAGCTATTTTTGAAAATCCATTCACAAACATTCGATAATATCCAGCAAATCCAAGAAAACTACGTACCTCTGACACATTTTTGGGAATTTTCCACTGAATTATGGCTTCAATCTTCTTTGGATCTACTCTAATCCCATCTGCTGATACTACATGACCAAGAAATACAACTTTCGATAACCAAAACTCACACTTGTTCAATTTCCCATACAATTACTTCTCTCGCAATATTTGCAAAACAATTCGAAGATGCTGCTCATGTTCAGTTTTAGACTTCGAATATACCAAAATATCATTAATAAAAATTACTATAAACTGATCCAAGTACGGTTGGAAAATCGGATTCATAAGATCCATAAAAGCAGCCGGAGCATTTGTTAACCCAAATGGCATCGCCAAAAATTCATAATGTCCATATCGTGTATGGAATGTTGTCTTCGGTACATCACTCTACTTTAACTTCAGCTGGTAATATCCCGATCTCAAATCAATTTTTGAAAATACAGAAGCTCCATTTAGTTGATCTAATAAATCATCAATGCGAGGTAATGGGTATTTATTCTTGATAGTTACCTTATTCAACTATCGATAATCAATTCACAATCCCATCAAACCATCTTTCTTTTTAACGAATAACACTGGGGCTCCCCAGGGTGATGTACTAGGTCGTATAAACCCTCGGTCCAATAAGTCTTGCGGTTGTACCTTCAACTCCTTCAACTCAGTAGGTGACATTTGATATGGAGGTATTGACACTGGATCTGTACCCGGGTATACTTCAATCGCAAATTCAACTTCCCGATCAGGAGGTAATCTAGGCAATTCTTCAGGAAACACATCAGGAAATTCACATACAGTTCAGATTTTACTACACTGCTAAGAAAGAAGCACATCCTTAATAAAGGAGCTTACTAGCTTTAATTGCTGAAATAACACGAACAGTCCCACTAGTCCGAATACCACTTACTTCAATCTGATCGCCAGTTTCATTCTAAACAGTGAATTTCTTTTTATAACAGTCCAAAATTACTCCATGTTCTGATAACCAGTCCATGCCCAGTATAATATCAAAATCGCCAAATGGCATAATCAACAGATCAACAGAAAAAATGTTATCCTGAATCATTAATGGACATCTTCGACATATCTGACTCACTAACATAGTTTGCCCCAATGGACTAGACACTTCTATCGTTGCTTTAAACAATTTAGGTTTTAAAATTTCCCGTCTCAACTAGTTTTATATTAATATAGGAATGTGACGATCCTGGATCTATTAAAACAAAAACAGGTTCTAAATGTAATAAGAATATACCTGTCACTATATCATGAGCATCCTCCTCGTCTTGAGTTCTTACAACATATACTCAGGCCGGAGCTCTTACTTCAGATTGTTGTGTAGCATTTTCACAAGCTTTTCTAATTCCACCTTTAGCAACTGAACCACTTCGGCCTGAACCTCGGCCTCTAGAAACAGATTCAGATTTTTTTGATATCGTTGGTGCTGCATTACCAATCTTCGAACAGTCTTTTATAAAATGATCAGTGGATCCACAACGGAAACAACCCCCAGTTAACTTTCTACATTCTTCCCTATGTTTGTTTCCACAATATTCACATTCTGGAATTTCAACATTCTGAGCTAGGCTTCTGATGCTGCCAGTAGATATAGTAGTTTGTCTCTTTCGACTTCTGTCTCCTCTTTCTGATCTTGAACTGAATCTTCCACTACCACGAGATTCCCTCGATCGTTTGAATTGCAGACTTGAACTAGCAGTTCCAGGATGCTTTCCAACTGAATGGACAGTTTCGAACTTTTTACTCTTCTCCAGTACTTGTTTAATCATTTTAGCTCTTTCTACTAAATCTACAAACTCTGTAATTCGTAGAGGCATCAATTGCAGTTGGAATTCATCTCGCAGTCCTCTTAGAGAATGCTTGCATCTGTCAGCTTCAGTCGGTACAAATTCAATTGCACATCTGCTCAGTCTCAGAAATTCCCGTTCATAATCCACTACGGACATATCTCTCTGTTTCAGCATCAAAAACTCCTGTTTCTGATCTTCCATATATGTCTCTCCCAAATAATTCTTCTAAAATTCCCGTTGAAAGAATTCCCAGTTTACCTGTTCTTCTGGTATATTCTGAATCACTTATTCCCACCATATGTAAGCCTCTTCTTGTAACAAAGAAACAACACATACTAAAATTTCTTGTGGTGTACATTCTAATTGCTTCAAAATTCTTTTGGTAGTCTCTAACCAATTTTTAGCTATCGTTGAATCAGTTCCCTTTGATCCCAGAAATTCTGTAGCTCCATACTTTCGTAGTTCCTTAATAGGGGCTCGTCGGGTAGCAGGGGTAGAAGTAGTGGCAGGCATATTTCCTACCGTTCTTTAAAAAGCTTCAGCAATCATTCTAAATATTTCTATATTATCCCTCCCAGTATTTGGTGGTTGGTTACCTATCGGGTTTACATTTGGTGTTGCAGATTAAGATTCATTTACATCATGTGATTCATCTCTACTATATATTTCTTGATCGGTACCCTCAATACTTTCGTCAGACATCTTTTACTCACTATAAAACAAAGTTAATTTATCAATATATATAAATCAACATCCAATCCCGACTCAAAGTTAACATAATAATGGCATGTACCTCTAGACTTAATTTCAAGCTCGATTTAGTCCTAGAATTGACTAAACCTGAGTAGCTCTGATACTATTAAATGTAACACCCCTGACCTGTATCCGCCACCGGAATAGGGTTACGAGGCATTACCAGACTTAAACACTAACATTTATACAAAATCGAGTCATAAATTTTACATTCCAGATCAATTCATTTTAAATTTCATCATAAAGTCCCTAATATGGGCCTACAGGGCCCAATACATGTCTTAGAAGTGGTTCGGGACTAAACTGGCAACTTTGAAAATTTTTCCTTGAAGATAAGGGCGTGTGTGGCCTGGGACATGGCCGTGTGGCCAGCCCGCAGGGTTTCCATGGCCGTGGGGCCAGACCGTGGGCAGATCTGACTTGCACACACTATCGTGGGAACAGCCCGTGTGACATAAATAGAGAGCCACACGACCTAAGCACACGCCCATGTGACTTGGCCGTGTGAAAACATGATTTTTCTCTATTTTTAAGCTATTTTCACATGCTAAACAAATCTAATTCACGCCCAAACATTTACTAATAGTTTTTTAATCAAATATCATTCATTATGCCATTCAAACTTAGCAAATATTCATTCATTCACTTCAATATCTCTTAAGGATTATGTACCACAATTCATATCGAAATTATATTACATTATCATACTAGTCAAACTCATGTAAGTTTAACTTCCAAAGTATGCATATTTCATACCATGTTTCAACATCCTTTATGCTTATTCTTATTATTTACAAAATAAAATTTTATCAGCATAGATACATGTCATTTTACCAAAAGAAAAGTATTCACCACTTTGAGTCTGGGATTGGCTTGGATGCTGAGTCCTTAGCTTACCAAAACAAAGTTAATTCACCACCTAGTTCTACGCACGGGAACATACCGTACACTGAATATACACTCAGTGGTATTTCTATAAACTAATGCTTAGGACAATAATAAGCCATCTATATCTATTGTAACTCAAAACATTTACTTTCATAATCTTAATAGCTTAATCTCCAGTCTTCATCTTATAGCTCTTAAATGTAATTAAGCAATTCTTTATATATATTTCATATCATTCGATACCTTTTAATAATCATATAACAGTCACAGTCACATAATCAATAGCAGTCCGTCTTTGCCTTTAGTACTTTCATTTACCCCTATTAACATAACTCGGACCTGGACGGATACACGGATCCAACCCACACAACGGGATATCATACAGTGTTTCATCGGCCGAAGCCGGAATACACCGTAAAGGTAACAGTAACAATAATAGTAACAATAATAGTAACAGTAACAGTCAGGTACAGAGTACCTCTTTGGAACAAATTTGGAACAGTAACAATAGTCGACACATATAGTGTCTCATCGACACACAGTCGGAATATCCCTTAACACTTCCAATCCTATGGCATATCAACTATATCCATCTAGCCCGACACTGTTAATAAGGTATTCAAATCATTTCACTTTGGTATAGAAACAGTAACAGTTTTCATCATTTCATTTATCATACATGCTAACAATTAAAAATAACAATTACTTTTTTTAAATTATTAAGCATAGTTTATAGAAATACAAACCGTAATTCTCGAGTTTACTCTATATCCTCGTTCACTTTCTCTTTCCCCTTCTTTTACGATGTTTTCGGCACTACGTTAGCTACGAGAAATTAAACAATTTAAAAATTATCAACATACTATATCACATTACACATTACAATTTCTACACAACTTTTGCTTAAATTCCAATTTAGTCCTATCACCATAACCATTCTTTTCTTCAAAATAAATCCTATATTTTCATTCAATTATCACTTTAAACCATTCCAACTCTTAAATTTTTCAGCATAAAACATTAATTCTACAATTTAAACAATTTAGTCCCTACTAGAACAAAACTTATATCTATCTTTACTATAACGACCCAAATTTTAAGGTCATTGGAAAATTGAATTTTCGGGTCATTATTTCCGCAAAATGAATTCGTAAATATTTATTAGAATTATTTACGAAGCTAGTAGTGTAGTTTATTAGACTTTGGTTAAGTGAATTAGCTTGAATTAAGGCTAATTTAGTGAAAGGACTAGATTGAATATAGTGTAAAAGTTTAATTATAAAGTATAGAAAAGTCAAGGGATTAAATTAGCAAATAAGCCTTATGTGACAAGTGTGTGGTATGCATAAGTGCATTTGCATTATTGTGATTGGTACAAATGTATGTATAAATATGTATTTAGTTATTAAATAAGAAATAATATTTAAAATATAAAAACATAATAATAATGATATAATATAATAATAAAAGAATAAAGAAATAAAATAAAGAAAAGGAAAGAAAGAAGGATGAAATAGAATAGGGAAAGAAAGAAAGAAAAGGGAAAGAAAAGAAAGGAAAAATAGGGTTTTAAGGTTCAAGCTTTAAGTGGTAAATCAATTTAATCCATTTTCTTGTAATTTTAGTGTCTATGGAATCCTAGGAAGAAATACTATTTGAATTATGTTGAAATTTAGAAAGTTATTGAATTTTTAGGTGTTGATTAAGTTGAATGATTGGAAGAATTATTGGTTTAATTGATAGAAATTCAAGTTAGAAGTAGGAGAAGAATTTGGATTATAAAAGAGATATAAATTTTGTTATAGTAGGGATTAAATTGTTTAAATTATAAAATTGATATTTTATATTGAATATTAAGAGTTGAAACTTGTTAAAAGTAGGTATAAAATGAAATTTATAAGGTTATTTGAAGGAAAAGAATGGTTATGGTGGTAGGACCTAATTGGAAAAATAGTAAAAGTTACATGGAAATTAAAGAGTGTGTTATTAAATAACATATATTGATAATTTTAAATGTTAAATTTTATGTAGCCAACGTAGCACCGGAAATGTCATCGAAATAGGGAAAGGAGAAAGTGAACGAAGATATCGAATAAACTCGAGAATTTCGGTTTGTATTTCTATAAACTATGCTTAATGATTTAATACAATGTAATTGTTATTTTTAATAGTTAGAATGTATAATGAATGATATGATGGAAACTATTACTACTTCTGCATTGAAATGAAACAATTTGAATACCCTATTAACAGTGTCGAGCTAGTCGGATACAATTAGCATGCCATAGGATTGGAAGTGTTCAGGGATTTTCCGACTGTGTGTCGATGAGACAATATATGTGTCGAATACTGTGACTGTTCTGAATTCGTTCCGAAGAGGTACTTCGTACCTAATTATGATTGTTACTGTTATTGTTACCCTACAGTGTATTCCAGTTTCGGCAGATGAAACACTGTATATTATCCCCGGTGTGTGGGTTGGATCATCGTATCCGTTTAGGTTCGAGTTATGTTAATAGGGGTAAATGAAAGTACTGAAGACTGTTTACTATTAATTATGTGACTGTGACTGGTATACGAGGTTGAAAGATATCAAGTGATAAGAAATATAATATAT
The DNA here is from genome assembly GCF_025698485.1 of Gossypium arboreum. Lineage (NCBI taxonomy): Eukaryota > Viridiplantae > Streptophyta > Magnoliopsida > Malvales > Malvaceae > Gossypium > Gossypium arboreum. The sequence continues at coordinate 31,971,744 of NC_069070.1, forward strand.
ATATATATATATATGAATTGCTTAACTACATGAAAGAGTTATGAAATGAATGTATAAGGCTTTAAGTTACAATGTATATACATGGTTTATTATTGTTTTAACTATTAGTTTATAGAAATACCACTGAGTATATACTCAACGTACGGTATGTTTCTGTGCGCAGGATTAGGTACGAAAGAAAGTTAAGGACTCAGCATCTAAGCCATTCCCGAACTCAAAGTGGTGAAGTACCTTTCTTTTGGTAAAATGGCATGTACCTAGGCTGATAAGATTTTGTTTTGTAAATGATAAGAATAAGCATGAAAGATGTTGAAACATGGTATGAAATATGCACATTTTGGAAGTTAAACTTACATGAGTTTGACTAGTATGATAATGAAGTATAATTATGATATGAATTGTGGTTCATAATCTTTAAGATGTATTGAAGTGAATGAATGAATATTTGCTAAGTTTGAATGGCATAATGAATGATATTTGATTTAAGAATTATAAATAAATGTTTGGGTGTGAATTAAATGTGTTTAGCAAGTGAAAATAGCTTAAAAATGGTCAAAAATCATGTTTTCACAATGCTGAGTCACATGGGCATGTACTCAGGCCGCGTGGCTCTCTGTTTATGTCACACGGGCTATTCCCACAGCCATGTGTGCAAGTCAGATCTGCCCACGGCCTGGCCCCACGGCCATGGGAGCCCCACGGGCTGACCACAAGGCCATATCCCGGACCACACGAGCGTGTGCCCCTATCTTCAAGGAAAAATTTCCAAAGTTGCCAGTTTAGTCCCGAATCACTTCTAAAGCATGTATTGGGCCTCGTAGGACCATATTAGGGACTTTATGGTGAAATTTGAAAGGTTTTGAATTGGAATGCAAGTTTATGACTCGGTTTTGTATAAATGTTAGTATATAAGTCTAGTAATGCCTCGTAACCCTATTCCGGTAATAGTTTGGGATTAGGGGGTGTTACATTTACAATTTAATTCTTCTCCCACTTCTAACTTGAATTTCTATCAATTAAACCAATAATTCTTCCATTCATTCAACTTAATCAACATCTAAAAATTCAATAACTTTCTAAATTTCTACATAATTCAAATAGTATTTCTTCCTAGGATTCCATAGACACCAAATTATAAGAAAAGGGATTAAAATGACTTACCACTTAAAGCTTGAATCTTAAAACTCTATTTTTCCTTTCTTTTTCTTTCCCTTTTTCTTTCTTTCTTTCCTTGTTCTGTTCATGCCCTTCTTTTTCCTTTTTCTTTATGTTTTTATTTCTTTTATTTATTATAACTATTATATTATATCATCATCATTATTATTATTATTATTATTATTATTATTATTATTATTATTATTATTATTATTATTATTTCTTAAATAATAAGTAAATACTTATTTATACATACATTTGTGCCAATCAAAGTAATGCAAATGTACTTATACATACCACACACTTGTCACATAAGGCTTATTTGCTACTTTAATCCCTTGACTTTTCTATAGTTTATAATTAAACTTTTACACTTTATTCAATTTAATCATTATACTTAATTAACCCTAATTAAGCTAAATTTACTTAACTAGAATCTAATTAACCTCTCACTTAACTTCGTAAATATTTCTAATAATATTTACAAATCTAATTTTCAGAATCGAAGACCCAAAAATTCACTTTTCCAATGACCTTAAAATTTGGGTCGTTACATATTCAATCTCAAGTACGTATACTTCATTCCATATTTTAATTCATCAAATAACATCAATACCATGTAATTCATATAACATTATGGCAATTCATTTTTATTCGTATAAACTATAATTCATCGGTAATAACAGTAATTCATTCATATAAACACATATCTTATTTATATGATCGGTAAGACTAATTATACCCGTTGAACTACGTAGAATATGGATAGATACTCGGGTGATACACACTAAGTGTATTTATCGGTAATCTGTCAATTCATTATCCTTTTCGCTCTTTTGAGCCATGATCGGTAAGTTCCTCTTGAGCTGATAAACAGTAAGCTCTATTGAGCTGAAACAGTAAGCTCATATGAGCTAAATCGGTAAGCTCCAATAAGCTGAAAACAATAAGCTCTTACGAGTTGATACACCGGTAAGCTCATATGAGCTGTGGTGAGTCCGCAACAAATGCAGAAGCTCAACCAAATCGGTAACCCTAGTGACATGTCACTCGTATCTATCAAATTCCTACGGTTCAAATGGGGCTTGGTAATTATCCAACTTCATCATTTAAGCATTCAATGATCAATAATTCAATTTCTCAAATCATATATATATATATATATATATATTCAATTAAATTAAGTACATACATTTAAATACTCAATTTGCATACCTAATGCATATTATCATACCGAATCCATGTAACATATATAACAATTGTAGTATTTCACTTTTACTCATGTAAACAATAATTTAATCATATAATCAGTAATTCAAATTTCAACTGGGTTATTCTTTCAACTTTTACACATTCATTTTAAACAATTACAAATATTAATAGTACGATTCTAGCTATACGAACTTACCTCATGTCGTTCAAATAAAACTATCAATTATTCGTTCACTTTTCGTTTTTCTCGATCTAGTTCCGGTAATTGCTTATCTTGATCTATATATAATATCAAATTCAGCATATTAACTTTCCTTTCTATTCAATTTGACACTATATACATATTTTGGCAAAATTATACTTTTGCCCCTAAAATTTTACACTTCTACAATTTAGTCCTTAAGCTTATAAAATGAAATTCATTCAATTTTGGCCAAACCCAAGCCTAGGAAAATTTAATAAAACTTTATAGAAGCCAATATTTATCAAATAATCACACTTTTAACCACAAAATTTAACTAATTCACAATTTAGTCCAAAATTGACATTTTTACCAAAATTCACTTTACAAAACTTGTATATCTAACAACAATAATTTATTTTCTATCATCAATTATCAAAATATACACTTAATCAACAATGGTAAAATTCACATACTTTAACAGTTCAAAAATCAGAGATACGGGCTAGCTAGATTATAAAGCAACGATATCAAAAACGTAGAAATTATTAAAAATCGAGCAAAATTGCACTTACAAGCATGAGATTATGTTGGCCGAACCTCAAAAACTCCCATGCTTCTTTCTCTTTTTGTTTTCGGTGAAGATGAAGTAAAAATTGATGATATGAATGTTTGGTTTCATTAAATTAATCTTTAATAATTAACTTACTATTTTATCCTTAAAATAAAACCATTAAACATGCATAAATAATACCCAAAAATGCCCATTCACACTTCAAATGGTTTAATTACCATTTGAGGACTTCTACTTTAAAAACCATAACTAATAAACACCTTTAGCTTATAGAACTGAACTTTTACACATTACGTAATTTAGTCCTTTTTACCTAATTAAGCATTTAAACTGTAAAATTTCTTTATGAAATTTTCACACTAACATTCTATCATACTATAAATCTTAATAAATTAATAAAAAAATATTTTGACTTCAGATTGTGGTACCAAAACCACTGTTCTGATTAACCCTAAAAACAGACTATTACAAAAATATTAATTAAATTACATAAATGAAAAAAAATTAAATAATATTTAAAAATTAAAATTAACTCTTACCATTTTCATTTGGTCGAAGGAGATACGTTATCATCAAGACAAATTAAGTGCCGGGCCATTGCTAACACAATTAAATTTCTTAGAAATTATAAAAAATTTTGATACTAATTTAGACAAAAATTTAAAACTTAGAGAGCTTTTTTGAGAAATTTAGAGAGAAATTTGGAAGAATTATAATGTAACATCCCGAAATAGAGCCTAGTCGAAATAGTAGTTTCGGGACCACAAATATGACATTAAAATATTTATTTTATGATTATTATGAGGTCTAGAATATGAGGATATGCATGTGTTAAAGTTTTATGAAGAAATTCTTTGAGTAAAGTGGCCAATTGGAAATTAGGGACTAAATTGAATAAATTGCAAAACTTGGATTCTAGAAGAAATTTGTATGAAATTGCTTTATATTATTAATAAGAGGTCCTTAGAGAGTAATTTACCTAATTTCTAAGTTTTTGAACAAAAATAGGCTTGTATGGATGAAATTTTAAAGAAATGGCTTAAGGGCATTTTGGTCATTTGGCATTTTAATGAAATAAAATGGGAAAAATAAGCCAAAAATCAGCTCATTTCTTTCATGTTGCTGCCAAAAATTTGGGGTTCTCCATAGCTAGGGTTTTTAAGCTTTTCAAGCTCAATAGTAAGTGCTCCCAAGCCCCGTTTTTAATGTTCTTAGTATTTTTGAAATCCTAGTAGCTTACTCTCTCTATTTCTACCCATATTTCATGCTAGGGTTCATGTTTAGAAATTTACCCATGAATGAGTTACTTTTATTTTGATGTTTTATGGAGGAATATGAAAGTTAGATGTGTGTTAAACATATTTTCCTAAGTGATTTTCATGAAAAACCCCTAAAAGGATCTTTTTGCAAAAGGTGTAAAGTATGAGGTAGACATGTGAAATAATGGAAAATTGTGGGCTGCCATAAGAGGGAAAAGTGTTTGGCTAGGCTTGGGTAAGGTAGAAATAGCATGCATTTCATTATACGAGCCTAGGGACTAACACGTAAAAATATGAAAGGTTAGGGGAAAAAAGGTTATTTGGACAGGGGTGAAATTTAGACTTGAAAAGGTATAATGTGAGGTGTTAATAATTTGATTTTATTGTTATAGACCCTGAAGAACAAATTCCGGAGGTCGATCGAGGAAAATGAAAAGTTTCGAAATAATCGAAACACGATTCTGAGATGAATACCAGGTAAGTTCGGATAACTTAAAGTAAACTCATAGTATGCTGAATTGTATGATTTATGAATGTATGGTAATTGAATTTGATGATGGCATGAAAATCTATGAAATACATCCTTAATAATGACATGTTGATAAACGTCCCGGTTGAGGTTGAAAAGGGAATTTTATGGATGAACTGTGGCTTACATGACCTGAGATCCTGCAAGTGTTGTAGAAAGGATTTAGCCCGGACGGATAATCCGTTGATCTCAAATATAAAAAGGATCTAGCCCATACGGGTGTTCCTTGAGTGATTGAGCCTCCCGAAGAATATGTGTGCATTTTGGATTTAGCCCGAACGGGTATTCCGATTAGGGTCTAAATTTAGCCTGGACTGGTATTTCAGATCCGAGCTCATTAAGGGTGTTTGTCGCTATAAGGAATTTAGCCCGGATTGGTAATCCCGACATCACCTTATGAATTTAAATACGGGGGATTTAGCCTGGACTGGTAATCCCGCCATAAGATGCAAGGTTCGCGGGAGTGCGTACATGAGATGATCGCTCTTATGACTTGACGGTAAATGGATAATCTATCGAGATTTCCAAGAAACTCAACGGGATTAACATGAGATATAAAAATGAAAATATTGGATGATGAGCTCATCTAAGACAAATTACATGGTGTATTATTATTGTGACTAACTTGTTGATTGAGTGCATGTGATAGGGAAACCATTTCTTTCTTGTTGGTATATTTGCTAAATATGGTTGTATGCTAATTACTTGGTAAGTTTACTTTCCAGTTATTCGGGCTTACTAAGCATGTAAATGCTTACCCCTCTCTTTTCCTGGTCTTACAAAGCTCGATGACTCGTAAAGATTAGAAGACGGTTGGAGAATTAACATACTATCAATTAGTCCAGCTTTGGTATATAGATACTCTTATTTTGTTCAATGGCATGTATAGGGCTTGGGTTCATTTTGTGATATGTGTCATTTGAATTGCCTATATGAAAGCTTGTAAAAGTTTACATATCTTCTTATATTTGGCTATGGAAATTGGCTTATTTTGAAGTAGGCTATGACCTACAAATCTATGCATGTTTATGTTTACATGGAGTGGCTTGCCCATAATTGGAAATGAGTTACAATAGTGAGCCAATCTGTGTTAATGAGGCATGAAAAATCCTTAATACAAAGGAAATAACCTAGCATGTATAAAACCGATGATATGAGGTTTACATGCAATGAGGTTTATCAAGGATATATGTAAGTATATAATCTGGTCTTATTATGTATTAAGGTAACCTATAAGTGTGATTGGTTGATAGAGGGTGACCAAAGGCTTAGAAAACAGCCTAACAAAGTCCACATGGGTAGACACACGGACGTGTGTCTAGGCCGTGTTTGACACACCGATTGCCTCTATGGGCGTGTAGTATGGCCGTGCATCCCCTGCACTTAAAATTTTAAGCCAGTGTCAAGCACGGGCTAGACACACGGGCGTGTGTCTTGGCCGTATGCCCCTAAATGTATGCTGACGTCATAAACAGAGAGTTACACAGGCTGAGGGTACGGGCGTATCCCAAGCCACAAGGGTGTATGACTCACTAAAGTAAGGAAATTTAAAAACTTGCCCAAAGTTTATCGAATGTTCTCGGTTTTATCCCAAACCGCCCTGATGTATGTTTTAGGTCTCGAAGGCCTGTATAAGGGACGATATGCATGTGTTTGAAAAGTTTTAATTTTGGGTGAAATTCGATGACCCGATTTAGTGTGTTTGTAAATGTGTAAGCCCGGTAACGCCTCAAACCCTGTCCCGGTATTGGATACGAGTGAGGGGTGTTACATTTAGTGGTATCAGAGCCATGGTTTAGTCAGTTCTAGGACTACCGCAGAAAGTATTGAGTATTACTATACATGCTATTATTCAAACATTGATAGTGTGACATCTCTTAACTGTTTAAATTGTTTTTGAATATAGTAAATGTCTTCCAATCAAGCTTAAGATGAGTCTAAGGGAGTCGAGAGCCATGCTCCAGCTTTCGTACAATGAGCTGTATGTAGTAGTAATAGAAGGCTTATGTCTGAAGGCCTAGAAGAGGCCACAGCCACCTTCTTTGATATGATGGATGAATGGTTTGGGGATTATTTGAGGAATCGCCTCAACATACCACGACCTCCCCCACCCCCTAACCAACCTGATGAGGATTTGCCACGAGGTATGGCACCTATAAGAATTGGTAAGGCACCTGTAGATAAGCTTAGAAAGTATGGGGCTGAGGAATTTAGAGCGAAGATCGACGATAATGCTGAAAAAGTCGAGTTTTGGCTCGAAAATACTACTCAAGTATTAGATGAATTATTGTGCACACTTGAGAAGTGCTTAAAGTGTGCCGTGTCTATCCTGAAGGATATTGCATACCACTGGTGGAAGACTGTATCTTCCATGATGCCAATGGAAAACATCACTTGGAAATTTTTCCAAGCAGAGTTTAAGAAGAAATATATCAGTCAAAGGTTCTTAGACTCGAAACGAAAGGAGTTCTTGAAACTCAAATAAGGAAATAAGATTGTAGCAGAATACGAAAGGGAGTTTGTAAGGCTAAGTCAGTATGCAACTGAATGGGTTCAAACCGAGTCAGAAATGTGTAAAGCTTCGAGGAAGGTCTGAATGAGGAAATCAAGTTGTTGATTGGGATTCTTGAGATACGGGAGTTCACTACATTAGCTGATCGGGCTAAGAAAGTCGATGAGCTCAACAAAGAAAGAAAGTAAGCAAAGAGAGAAAGTAAGCAAAGAGAGAAGCTCGAGTTTTGGGCAAGAGGTCAAGCGATAAGACGCTCTCGTTTTCCAAAAAATCAAGTAGTCAACATGAACGCTCTACTTCATCGATAGGGTATTCGGTAGAGCGAGAGGCTCCAAACGGCACAATCAGAAGTCTTCCTCTCCGATGGTAACTAGTGTGGGGAGTGTAGATGACTAAAAGCCGAAGTGTAAGAGTTGCAACAAATTTCACTCCAGAGAGTGCCGAATGAAGAGCAGTGCATGTTTCAGATGTAGTTCTCTTGACCACTTCTTCAGGGACTGCCCAAAGCGGAATAACAAAGAAGTGGAAGTAGCCCCGAAGTTGAGTGCTCCCGTTGCATGAGGTAGACCTCCTAGATATCTTGCAAGTGCTAGTGGCAGTCGAGCTACGACTAAAGATGCTGTAAAATCAGAGGCTCGAGCCCTGGCAAGAACGTATACAATACGCGCTCGAGAGGAAGCATCTGCTCTTGACATTATTACGGGTGCTTTTTCTCTTTTTAATACATATGTTGTTGCCTTAATTGATCCGGGATCGACGCATTCATACGTTTGCATGAGATTGGTGTCTAGTATGAACATACCAATTGAACCTATGGAATTTATTATTAGAGTGTCAAATCCATTAGGCAAATCAGTCCTGATTGATAAAGTCTGTAAGAATTGTCCTTTGACGATTTATGGTCAATACTTTTCGGCTAACCTTATGTTGTTACCATTTGATGAGTTTGATGTAATACTTGGTATGGATTGGTTAACCCTGCATGATGTAGTTGTCAACTATGGTAGCAAGTATATTGAATTGAAATGCCCAGATGGTGAGATGTTGCAAGTTGATTCAAGAGAATTGGGTACGCCGCCGGTTATAATCACAGAGATGGTTGCTCAAAGATATATGAGAAAAGGTATGAAGCCTACCTTACTTTTGTATTGAACACTAAAGAAACGGAGTTGAAGATTGAGTCTGTGTCAATAGTATGTAAATATCCAGACGTGTTCCCAGAAGAATTACCCGGATTACCTCCTAAAAGAGAGATAGAGTTTGGTATTAAATTGGTGCCAAGAGCAGCTCCCATTTCTATTGCTCCGTACAGGATGGCGCCAACTGAGCTGAAAGAGTTAAAAGCACAATTGCAAGAGCTGACGAATAAAGGTTTTGCAAGGCTGAGCTTTTCACCTTGGGGTGCTCCCATATTGTTTGTAAAGAAAAAAGACGGTTCATTGAGGCTATGTATAGATTATCAGCAGTTAAACAAGGTAACTATCAAGAATTGGTGACTTGTTCGACCAGTTGAGAGGAGCCACTGTGTTCTCTAAAATAGAATTGAGGTCCGGCTACTATCAGTTGCAAGTTAAGTAATCAGACATACCTAAGACAGCTTTCAGAATGAGGTATGGCCACTATGAATTCCTTGTCATGCCGTTTGGGTTAACAAATACACCATCCGTATTCATGGACCTAATGAATAGAATTTTTCAGCCATATTTGGATAAGTTCGTCGTTGTGTTCATTGAAGACATTTTGATTTATTCTAAAGATGAGACAGAGCATACGAAGCATTTGAGAACTGTGTTGCAGACCTTACTGGAAAAACAACTGTGCTAAGTTTAACAAAAGTGAGTTTTGGCTCCAAGAAGTTGGGTTTTTGGGTCATATTGCTTCGGGTGAAAGCATCTGAGTTGATCTAAGTAAGATCTCTGTCATTGTTGAATGAAAACCGTCTAAAAATGTAACCGAGGTTAGAAGCTTTTTGGGCTTGGCCGGTTACTACCGAAGATTTGTGAAAGGATTCTCCATGATAGCAACTCCAGTAACAAGGTTGCTACAAAAAGACGTTAAGTTTGAATGGACAAAAAAGTGTCAGCAGAGTTTCGAGAGGTTAAAGACATTGCTATCTGAAGCTCCTGTTTTAGTATTACCTGAGTCAGGAAAAGAGTTTGTGGTCTACAATGATGCATCCTTAAATGGATTGGGTTGTGTACTTATGCAAGATGGCAATGCGATAACCTATGCCTCACGGCAGTTGAAGCCACACGAGAAGAACTATCCGACGCACGATCTAAAGCTTGCCGCTATTATTTTTTCCTTGAAAATTTGGAGGCATTATTTATATGATGAGAGTTGTCATATAATTACCGACCATAAGAGTATGAAGTATTTGATGACTCAAAAAGAATTGAATCTGAGACAGCGGAGATGGTTAGAATTAATTAAAGATTATGAGCTGATCATTGACTATCACCCGGGAAAGGCGAATGTGGTCGCCGATGCGTTAAGCAGAAAATCCTTGTTTGCACTGAGAGCCATGGATGCTCGATTAGCGTTGCTTGATGATGGTTCAGTTTTGGCTGAGCTAGAAGCTAGGCTGACATTTCTGTAGGCAATTTATGATGCTCAAACTAATGAAAGCGACTTACAAGCTAAAAGAAATCAATCTGAGTCGGGCATTAAATCGGATTTTTGGATCGGTCCTGATAGATGTTTGATGTTCAGAGATAGGGTTTGTGTACCCAAAGATGATGAGCTTATTCGGAAAATTTTGCAAGAAGTACATAATAGTCGTTTGTCTATTCATCCAAGAAGTACCAAAATGTACAATAATTTGAAGAAAATGTACTGGTAGAACGGCATGAAAAGAGACATCTCCGAATTTGTATCGAAATGTCTGATATGTCAACAAGTTAAAGCTGAACATCAAGTACCTTCAGGGTTGTTACAGCCTGTGTTGGTCCCCGAATGAAAGTGGGACAGAATTACTATGGATTTTGTGATAGGATTGCCAATAACCCCGAAAAAGAAAGATACTATATGGGTTGTGGTTGATAAGTTGACGAAGTCGGCTCATTTCATTCCAGTAAGAACAAACTACTCTCTTGATAGATTGGCCGACTTGTATAAAATTGTAAGATTACATGTGGTACCGCTGTCGATTATTTCAGACAAAGATTCGAGGTTCACTTCGAGGTTCTAGAAGAAGTTACAAGAAGCTTTGGGTACAAAATTGAGTTTTAGTACGACTTTTCACCCTCAGACCAATGGTCAGTCTGAGTGGATGATTCAGATTCTTGAGGATATGTTGCGATGTTGCATCCTCAAATTTTAGGGTAACTGGGAAAAATACTTGCCATTGGTAGAATTTGCCTACAACATTTTTCAAAAAAGTTTGAAGATAGCACCTTATGAGGCCTTGTATGACAGAAAGTTCCGAACTCCGTTGTATTGGACAGAACTCAAGGAAAGTCAAATTCACGAAGTTGATCTGATCAAGGAAACTGAAGAAAATGTTAAAGTGATACGAGATTGTTTAAAAACGGCATCGGATAGGAAAAAGTCATATACTGATCTGAAAAGAAAAGAAATAGAGTTCCAAGTTGGAGATAAAGTATTCTTGAAAGCATATCCGTGGAAAAAGATGTTGAGATTTGGTCAGAAAGGCAAACCGAGTCCGCGATTTATTAGACCGTATGAGATCACCAAAAGAGTTGGACCATTAGCCTATCGTTTGGCATTGCCACCCAAATTGGAAAAGATTCATGACGTGTTCCATATATATATATATGTTAAGACGATATCAATCAGACCCCTCTCATATGATTTCACCGACTGAGGTTGAAATTCGACCGGACATGACTTATGGTGAGGAACCGGTCAAGATTTTGGCTCGTGAGATTAAACGATTGAGAAATAAATACGTGGCTTTGGTAACAGTTTTATGGCATTGACATGGTGTGGAAGAGGCTACATGGGAGCCAAAAGAAACCATGAAAATCCAATATCCGAACCTATTTACTGGTAAGACTTTCGAGGACGAAAGTCCCTAAAGGATGGAAATATGTAACATCCCGAAATAGAACCTAGTCAAAATAGTGGTTTCAGGATCACAAATTCGATATTAAAATATTTATTTTATGATTATTATGAGGTCTAGAATATGAGGATATGCATGTGTTAAAGTTTCATGGAGAAATTCTTTGAGTAAAGTGTCTAATTGGAAATTAGGGACTAAATTGAATAAATTGCAAAACTTGGATTCTAGAAGCAATTTGTATAAAATTGCTTTAGATTATTAATTAGAGGTCCTTAGAGAGTAATTTACCCAATTTTTAAGTTTTTGGACAAAAATGGGCTTGTATGGATGAATTTTAAAGAAAAGGCTTAAGGGCATTTTGGTCATTTGGCATTTTAATGAAATAAAATGGGAAAAATAAGCCAAAAATCACCTCATTTCTTTCATGTTGCTGCTGAAAATTTGGGGTTCTCCATAGCTAGGGTTTTCAAGCTTTTCAAGCTTAATAGTAAGTGCTCCCAAGCCCCATTTTTAATGTTCTTCATATTTTTGAAATCCCAGTAGCTTACTCTCTCTATTTCTACCCATATTTCATGCTAGGGTTCATGTTTAAAAATTTACCCATGCATGAGTTACTTGTATTTTGATGTTTTATGGAAGAATATGGAAGTTGGATGTGTGTTAAACACATTTTCCGAGGTGATTTTCATGAAAAACCCTTGAAAGGACCTTTTTGCAAAAAGTGTAAAGTATGAGGTAGAAATGTGAAATAATAAAAAAATGTGGGCTGCCATAAGAGGGAAAAATGTTCGGCTAGGCTTGGGTAAGGTAGAAATAGCATGCATTTATTATACGAGCCTAGGGACTAAAATGTAAAAATGTGAAAGGTTAGGGGCAAAATGGTCATTTAGACCAGGGGTGAAATTTAGACTTGAAAAGGTATATTGTGAGGTGTTAATAATTTAATTTTATTGTTATAGACCCCGAAGAACAAATTCCAGAGGTCGATCGAGGAAAATGAAAAGTTTCGGAATAACCGAGACATGATTCCGAGACGAATACCAGGTAATTTTAGGATAACTTAAAGTAAACTCATAGTATGCTTAATTGCATGATTTATGAATGTATGTTAATTGCATTTGATGATGGCATGAAAATCTATGAAATACATCCTTAATAATAACATGTTGATAAATGTCCCGATTGAGGTTGAAAAGGGAATCTGATGGATAAACCATGGCTTAAATGACTTGAAATCCTGCATGTGTTGCAGAAAGGATTTAGCTCGGACGGGTAATCCGTTGATCTCAAATATAAAAATGATCTAGACCGGACGGGTGTTCCTTGAGTGATTGAGCCTCCCGAAGAATATGTGTGCATTTTGGATTTAGCTCGGACGGGTAATCCAATTAGGGTCTGAATTTAGCCTGGACTGGTATTTCAGATCCGAGCTCATTAAGGGTGTTTGTCGCTATAAGGGATTTAGCCCGGATTGGTAATCCCGACATCACCTTATGAGTTTAAATACGGGGGATTTAGTTTGGACTGGTAATCCAGCCGTAAGATGTGAGGTTTGCGGGAGTGCGTACATGAGATGATCGCTCTTATGACTTGACGGTAAATGGATAATCTATCGAGATTTCCAAGAAACTCAACAGGATTAACATGAGATAGAAAAATGAAAATATTGGATGATGAGCTCATCTAAGACAAATTACATGCTGTATTATTATTGTGACTAACTTGTTGATTGAGCATATGTGATAGGAAACCATTTCATTCTTGTTGGTATATTTGCTAAATATGGTTGTATGCTAATTGTTTGGTAAGTTTACTTTCCAGTTATTCGGGCTTACTAAGCATGTAAATGATTACCCCTCTATTTTCTCTGTCATACAGAGCTTGAGGACTCGTAAAGATTAGAAGACGGTTGGAGAATTAACATGCTATCAATTAGTCCAGCTTTGGTATATAGATACTCTTATTTTGTTCAATGGCATGTATAGGGCTTGGGTTCATTTTGTGATATGTGTCATTTGAATTACCCATATGAAAGCTTGTAAAAGTTTACATATCTTCTTGTATTTGGCCATAGAAATTGGCTTATTTTGAAGTAGGGTATGACCTACAAATCTATGCATGTTTATTTTACATGGAGTGGCTTGCCCATAATTGGCAATGAGTTATAATAATGAGCCAATCTTAAAGGTGTTAATGAGGCATGAAAAATCCTTAATACAAAGGAAATAACCTAGCATGTATAAAACCGATGATATGAGGTTTACATGCAATGAGGTTTATCAAGGATATATGTAAATATATAATCTGGCCTTATTATGTATTAAGGTAACCTATAAGTGTGATTGGTTGATAGAAGGTGACCAAAGGCTTAGAAAACAGCCTAACAAGGTCCACACGGATAGACACACGGGCGTGTGTCTAGGCCGTGTGTGAAATACGGATTGCCCCCATGGGCATGTGGTATGGCCGTACATCCCCTGCACCTAAAATTTTAAGTCTGTGTCGAGCACGGGCTAGACACACGGGTGTGTGTCTTAGCCATATGCCCTTAAATGTATGCTGACGTCATAAACAGAGAGTTACACGGGCTGAGGGCACGGGCGTGTCCCAAGCCACACGGGCATGTGACTCATTAAAGAAAGGAAATTTAACAAGTTGCCCAAAGTTTATCGAATGTTCTTGGTTTTGTCCCGAACCGCCCCGATGTATGTTTTATGTCTCGAAAGCCTATATAAGGGACGATAAGCATGTGTTTGAAAGGTTTTAATTTTGGGTGAAATTCTGTGACCCGATTTAGTGTGTTTGTGAATGTGTAAGCCTGGTAACGCCTCGAACACTGTCCCAGCGTTGGGTACAGGTGAGGGGTGTTATATGTAATTTGGAGGAAATTTTGTGTGAAAAAAAGGGTGGGGTTTATAATTTTTTTCCATGACCGTTGGCCCTAACGATCAAATTTTTAAATGACCGTTGGGGCAAAAAGACAGGCTAAAACGCGCCCACATAAGTGCGCTTTTGCCATGTCAGCAAAAGCGCTTCCACGTTAACGTGCTTTTGCAAACATGGCAAAAGCGTTCCCACGAGAAGGGGCTTTTTTGAAATTTTCTCTTAAAACGCTTCCACTTAGGCGCGTTTTGCATTTTTTTGGACCATTCTAGTAAAAATGTTTTAAGTGACCCATTTTCGTAAATAATGTTAGAAATAGAATTTTTTTAATAAAATTCCCAACAAAAATTGACATGGTACTTTTTTTTCACAAACAAATAAAATAATTACAATAATTTATAAAAATATAAAATATGTGAAAATATAATATAAAAAATAATTTCATTATTTTTACTAAAAATATTTTGTAAAAAAACGAAAGATTAAATGAATTGATTATAGTTCAAACCTCATATAAATATAAAAATAATTATTTATTTTTCAACAAATTTTAAATATTCAATCGTTGATTCGAATATATATATATGTAGTTTTAAGAAAAATTATTACTCATGTTTTTATTATAAAAAAGTAACAAACATGTTTTAATATTTTCATTAAATAAAAATATTTCTATTTAGCAAGTGTGTTTTTAAATTAAAAATAAAAATATTTTTATAAACATTTATATTCTGAGTAATTCTTGATTATAAAATGATATAAATATATATATTCAACAAATATGCTCAAGAATTTCTAGATTTTTAAAGTAAATGGGCCAATGAAACTAAGAAAAGTGTAGCAATTAAGCATTTAGATTTATTAATAAGAAAATAAAATTTCTCCATCTTTTATATACCATGCATGCACAAAATTACATTAGTATGGCATATTACTTTATAATATATTAATCATCATTTTTTTTAATATAGAATTGAAGTATAATGGATTTGTTGAAGCCCTGGGCCCTAACTTCATAACCTTAGGAGAATGGTCTAAATTCAAAGGTTCATTTGCGCTTTGGAAGCTCGATACTTGAAATGAAATGCCAACAGCTACCGGCAGAGCAAGCGTGCACATGGCAGGATCCCAAAATAAAGCAATACTTGCCACCTGTCCCGACAGCTTCACCGTCCTTTACCGGGAGCGTAACTTGATGTTGTTTCAGACCGACACGTGTTCTGTAGTTTTGACTTTCTCTACAACCCTTGAATATTATATTCCAAAATTTAACCGTCCGTATCTCTTTGGACGGTGGCTTTTAAGGGAAATTTTTTTTTTTTTTAAATTTGAATGGCACTAGGCAGAACAGTGTTAACTGGAATTAGATTAATCTAAGTAATATATTTTCTCAAAAAAAAATATTGGCTCAATATCAAATACAACACTAATTATCCTTAAAAAGATAATAAAAAAAATAACAACATTTTATGTATACTAAACTGGTTTCACAAATAAGCTAACTTGTCCACATTATAGCTTGTATCACGGTAACTAGAATTAATTAAAAGTGGTTGTAAGTTTAGTTACAAGGTAGTTCCACTCTCTCTTGTAAATTAGAATTATACGTATGACAATGGTCTCTAGTTCTGGTAGAAAAAGATTAAAGAATTACATTTCTATTAGCTTCATGGTTTATTTTGATAAAAAATTTGATTTTCGTAGTTGAATTATAAATAGTGATACATGTGAGCAAGATATTTCCTATCCATTCGTAAACATTATTAAACTTCAACTAAATAATTAATAATTTTCTATATGAATAAGACGATTTAAATTTCTTAACACAACCATCTATCCATTTTAAGATTTTTTTACTAACTCTATAAATTGTTTTAATTAAATATATTAAAATACATTCCACCTTAATTTAATATGTTTAATTTTAAAAAAAAACCATATATATCCTTATAATAAAATTTATTGTTTTTATTTATTTTTATTTTTAATAATTTTTCTACTTGAGTTAGTGTTAAGTTAACTCATGACATCAAGTTCAACAAGAGATTAAAATATAACTAGAAATTCTATCTCACATGTGTGCGTGGAGACTATAGATTTAAAACGCGGATGCTTGTTTAAAAATAACATAAAATAAATAATGAAACGTGTGGTTTAAAACTAATTATATAATTGTGGATAATAAATTGTGTATATTAAAAATTGTATAAGATTTATCAAAATAAAATTTTAGTTGAGTAGTAAATTTAAGGTTTTAATAATTTAATTGGTGTGAATTCAAATTGCATCATATGAATAATATTTTAATTGGTTTTATTAAAATGAAAGTAGAAAAATATCTTGAACAATATAACTTTTTTAATTACGAATAATATTTTTATAATTTTTTGACGAATTGATGACTTGATTGAAGGTGATACTAACTCAATCAGGGTTTAGTAAATAATATAAACATATAAGAGTGAAACTAAAATTAGAAATTGAGACTAAAATAAATTTTTAAAAGTTTGGAGACGAAATATAAAAAGAAAATTGAAAATGGCTTTTAACTTTTTATAAGGGAAAGAAACTAAAATTACTATCATACCATTTTTAACTGGGGTAAAGCCACTTCATACCCTCTAACTACACAGATTTCAAAGAAATTTCCTTTTAATAGTGGCATATAGTATATAAACTACATAAGCTTATCTAACTATTGGTATTTCAAAATTTTATAATTTAATTTTAATTTCTTTTAAAAGAAAATTTTAAATTTATTTTAAATATTTCTTTCTTTAATTCTAGTTACACTTTATTGACTAATTAATAATAAATTTATATTATTTTTAAAAGTAACTTATATATATTTAAAATAGTAAAAAAATTATTATTTGATTCAAACTTCTGAGCATGAGCATCTGGACATGGGTTATAGGACCTCCACATCAAAGAATAATGTGTCCTTAAAAGCACTGTTCCTTCTATGGTAATGGTATGTTGGTCTAAGTTAAATATTCATTTCTCAAACTGAAATCTTAAAATTTTTAAATTATGTAATTATCGTAAATAAATTATCTCTCAAATTTATTTTAAATTTCTAACCTTATCAAATATATTCCAAATAATTTATAGTATAATTGAGCCTTAAAAATAAAAAAAATTAAAAAAAACTTTAAAGCCTTAGGAATCTTATGACTTTGGAACTCCATTTGGATGGTATCATTATAAAGACATAAATATTATATATAAAGTAGAGGAATTGACAAGTGCATGTACTAAAACCTAATCTTTTTATGAAACAACTCTGTAGGTGGTGGCACCATCTTACCAGCTTTGCTCCGAAAATAACTATTTAAACGTCTACAAGATTTCTCGTTGCAAGAGTTCTGATTCCCTTGAGCAAGGCGAATACAAGAGCCATTGGCCAATTCAAATGTGCCTGTCACTTTAACATTTCTTATTAAAAGGGACAAATCATTTTGTATCAAAAAGAAAAAAAGGACAAATAAGACACAGGTCTTTATTTTAGAGACAGAATAAATATTACATGCACCGACAAAGTGAGTGGCTACTTTTACAGATTTGTAACAATACATAAGAATGAGTTTAAACAAATAATAAATGTATTATTCTTTAAAAAAAAATGTATTTGTTGATGACGAGAAAGTGATGGAGGTTCGAGACACGGTTCATTCAAAAAATTGACAGTTGTAAGTGGTGTTCTGGAAGAGGGAAGAGCTTAGAGTTGTTATAGAGCTTCTTGAGATAAGAGGAGATTGAAAGGTGTGTTTGTTGTTCGTATCTTCATTGATTTTTCATTGATTGTGGAGAGGTATTTAAGGGGGACATTTTTAGGGTTACATTCCTCTCATAGTTGGTGAGTTATCATTCAGGTTGTATAATATAAGTCTCCTTGTTAGGTTGATGGTGTGATTTGATGTAATTGAGTTATAATATATGTGATTGATGAGTGATACTAATGAAAGACGAAGTCAGAATTATTTATAAAGAGAGCTGAGATACCTATATGAAATAAACATTTCCAAAGTAGGCTTTCCTTATGAATTGGCTATAGGTTAGGTTTACTTTCAACAATTTATTTTTAAATTTGAGATAACATTGATAACTAAAATTTAGGAAAAACAAAATAGGTTAAATGCTCAATTTGTATTAGATATTATAATTATTTAAGTTTTTTTATCTAATTAATGTTTAGATACTATTTATATTTAGATGTTGTAATTATTTAACTTTATTTTTATCAAATTAATTTTGTAGATACTACTTTGTATTAGTTTACCAAATTAAATTAAAATGCTACTAAATTTATCATAAGAAATTATAAATTCTATAAAAGAAATCAATTTAAAAAATTGGACTTTGGGGCCAAATACAAATTTATATTATTTTTAGGCACTAATTATAAGATCAAAATAAATTTTTTTAAAAAGGATTTGAATGAAATTTTACAAAATTTTGGAGGGGTTGGGCGCTACCATCCCCTAAATTCGCCTCCGACAACAATCATATTGAGCAGAGCTGGCAAGTTCGCTAAGGCTTCCTTTGGATCTGCTTTTTCTTCCAATTAGGGGTGATGAAAATTTGAAAAAAAAATTAAAATTTTAAATTATTCGAATCAACTCAATTTTTTTTTCGAATTTCAAGTTTGAATCGAGTTAAATTTTTAATTTAAATAAATCGAATAATTTGAATAAATCAAGTCTTGAACTATATTATTTTATATTTTAAATTTATATTTTGAATAAATCGAATAATTTGAATAATTCTTCTTCTTCTTCTTCTTCTTCTTCTTCTTCTTCTTCTTCTTCTTCTTCTTCTTCTTCTTCTTCTTCTTCTTCTTCTTCTTCTTCTTCTTCTTCTTCTTCTTCTTCATGATCATCATTAGTTAATTCAAATTTCAAACCCTTAAACTGAGCCTTATTAGAAAATAAGCTTTTGAAATGACGTAGCACTACCAAGTTTCTTCAGTATCGAGTTGTGTGAGCCTTATCAATGTGTGTTTTTTTTATATATTATTAACATGAATCATCATTTAAGAATAATTCTCAACCTTCAAACTACACAAAACTACATAGATTCATGGTTCCGAAATTTCGACGTACAATGACAATTTTCACTAAAATTTAGAAAAAAACCTTAGAATTCTTTAACGAATCTTTAAGGAAAATTTAGAAACCTTCTAATCACATCAAAACAAGTTGAAAATCACTTTGAAACATTGATTTCATTCAAAATTCCAAATCCCACCTTTGATTCAATAGATAAAAACTCGATTTAAATGACTAGACTACATCAAAAACTGTTAAAAATAGAAAACCTTACCCCGATTGAAGAAAACGACAAACAATTGATTGAAATCCAAGAAAACTCACAATATGAGTAACAATGGGTTTAATGGTGTTCTTGATGTTCCTTTTTTACTAAAGAAAAGATTTGGTCTTTGGAAGATGGTAAAAATCAAATAGATTAGATTTTTGAGAATCAAAATCGGTGAATGGGTTTTTGGGAATTTAATTGACGGCAAGAAGAGGAAGGGAATTTTCTATTCTCTCTCCTTTTTTTTTCACGTAAATATTAGGGTGAATGGAGAATAAATTGGGCTGATTTTAAATTTTGGTAACTTTAAAACTACTCTTAAATTAAACTCATTTATAAAACAATCTTCTCTTTAAATTTGAAAGTCATTTTCACATTATTTTCACAAATTGATTTAGTTTTCAAAAAGCCATAGATGAAGACATTTCCGGTTTACCATGCTTCAAATTTTCGAACACACTTTGAGCTATTATTCTAAAATTACCCTCGAAACTTCTAGACCCAATTTTGGGATGTGACATAGAGTTTTTTTATCATCTTACATTGAATGTGTTCGGATCTTTCCATGCTATATCTCTTTCACTTTATGAACTATTGACAAATGTGCATTGTCTTTTGTATGGGTGGCAAGATTGTGGAGATTTAGACATGATTTCTCTGACTTCAAAAATGAGGGATAAATATAATAAGTATTGGGGTGAAGGAAACAAAATCAACATGCTAGTTTACTTGACGGTTATCTTTGATTTGCGATGCAAAATGAACTTTTTGGACATTGGGGTCAACTTTCTTTTTCCTCATGTTGCTAATGACATTATAAAAATTATTGATAAATAATTGCGTTACTTGTTCAATGAGTATTCTTCTAATGTCAAGATAATTCAATTGTTTGAAGGTAGATCTAGTTTTTTTACAAACCTTTTTAGTTTAATAGAAATAGATCAGTCAGAAATACAAATGGGTTTGGCCAAACAAAAACACCTTAAGAAGAAGAAACAAGTTGGACTAGAAAGTAAATCTGAGTTGGATAAGTATTTGCGTGAGGAAAACGAAATAAACAATTCAAGTTCATTTGATTTATTTATGTGGTGGTTCATCCTAGATTCTTTATTCTTGCACAAATGGCTTGAGACATTCTTGTTATTCCTATCTCAACAGTTTCCTCAGAAGGTGCACTTAGCACTGGCGGATGTGTTTTTGATAGTTTTAAAAGTTTTGTAACTCCTCTCATAGTCGAGGTGTTGGTTTACACACAAGATTGGCTTTGGAAATCTAATGATTCCATCGATTTTGAAGACTATGTTAATGAACTTCAAATCATGAAAGATGGTAATATATTAATTTTGATTCATAAAATAAGATTTTGTGTTATTTATATTAGTAAGCATTCTTATTATTTAACTAACACTTTTGTTTTTAAATTTGCTAGACTTATCCTAAATACCCGAAGATCAAGAAGGTAATATACTTAGCAATAATTTATAAAGTTCAATATTTATTTAATTTATTTTTGCAAACATTTTTTTATTATTTAACTAACTCATTCAATATTTTTACTAGATGTTTCAAGTTTATCGAAGGTGGTTGAAGAAAAAGAAGAAGCTTAAGCTAATCTATAACGGGTTTTGAACTGATGTGTTATTGTTACCAATTTGTTGTGTTATTGCTACTAATTTATTGGACTTTTGTTGTGTTGTTTTTATTTTTTGTTTTGTTGATTGGACTGATGTAGTTTTTTTGTTGTATTTTAAAGTTTTGCTTATGTTTTCTATTATAATATTGTTGTGTTGTTGATGTTGTTTACTTGAACTCACGTTGTGTTGCTTTTATTTGTTCACTTGTTTACTTTAATTTTTCTTTGTACGATCATGTTTAAAAATATTTTAAAAAAAGATTACATAAAATAAAGGATGACCAAAGTCTTATTTTTAATTTAACTAGAACAAATATAATCAATTTGATTCAAATTCCATATAACCTGACTCGATTCAAGAAGATTCCAAATTGAATTAAGATGATAAAATATGATTCGTCAACTATATTAACTCAAAAAAATTTTATTCGATTTGATTCGGTCGAACACTCACTCCTACTTCCAATGCAATGGAATTCAAAGGCAATTCTTTTTCTATTGAAACACACGTACTTTTGGTGCTATTTGGCACACTAGTTGCCAAAGTTTTGAATGCAACTTAAGGGTGTGCAATCGATAGTTTCAATTGATTTGCTTCAAAAAAATTGAAAATCGACTTAATCGATTTTTCTTTTTTTAGAAATTAAAATAAATTGAATATCTATAAAAAAAATTAAGAAAACTGATCAATCATTTATTTGATTGGTTAAATTATGAAATCCACCAAATTGACATTATTATTTTTTACAAAACAAAGATTAGATGAAGCAAAATCATTATACTAGTAGCTAAAATGACATCATGCAAAGCTAAAAATTTAATAGTAGCTAAAACATTATAGAAATCTTAAAAAAAAAAGAGCATATCTAGACCAACACAAAGCTAAAACATAATACAAACCATCATACTAGTGTCACGGGACTAGATCTTTTGTCTCGCCATCCGTGTGGCCTTAGACAATCCGTTCGTCCAAACTCACCTAAATCGGCCTTTACTCAAGTGAGGATTCCTTAAGAACTCCTCCAAGGCACCAATTTGTATAGCGGAAGCGATTTATGCCAAAAGAAGCAACAAAAGAACAAAAAAAAAAAGGCATACAAGTTGTTTGAGTAAATGCTCTCTATATTCTCTTATTCACAAAGAATAATGAAATAATGAATGGAGTAAGTACAACAAATGAGGGGGAGGCTCTCTATTTATAGTTGAGCTCCCCCAAAACCGACGGTTAAGATAGATTTACATCGACGGTCGAGATTAACTATATCCCTTGATTTTAAAGATTTACAAGATATGCCATATCAAATCTAATCTAATCTTTACAAGATATGATTTTATCAATTTTTTAAGTTAGTTACCAAAATAGCCTAAGTTGCCAAATCTTCATTATCGAGCTAACCAAGTTTCAATCTGACAGGCTTTTTCAATAGCTTACCGAATTGGGCCAGTTCTTACGGGCCAAATTATCCCCATCTACATAATAAACCTCCATCGGATGCGTTTGGTGCGATGGTCACGGGCTTTGAACTGCGGCCCGTGACACTAGAACACAACAATAGCAATAGTTAAAATGCAAACCATCTATGCTAAAACACAACTAATAGAGCTTACTAACATCAACCCTAAAACAACATTAGTAATTCAAATACAAACCAACTAGCATCAATACTTTAAATACAAATCATAACAGTAGCTAAAATATAACAAAGTTTACTAAAATAAGTACTTCAAATACAAACCAACAATAAAACAACCCCATAGCTATAACTTTGCAAATCAAATACAAACCAAGCTACGTGAAATTCCAAATGCAAATGATTGTCCAAATCCAACATGCGACATCGAATTGAAGTGGGTGTGGAGCTTGCTATGTTCGATATTTTAAATTGCAAAATAAAAGGTTTCAAGACATTGATTTTCATTAAGCTTTCGATTCTCCATTTTACTGAAAAATGAGAAGGGTACAAACCGTGTTTTACAGCTGTAAATATGAAACAATGCTAAAGAAAGACCGTGGCTACTAAAAATGGTTGCTCAATTTAGACTTGAGTAGAGGTTAACGCATCTATTTATATTATTAAATTTTATCTTTAATTGATATATAAGTATAATATTAATTTATGTTATAAATAATATAAAATAATAAAGGTAATTTAATATGAATATAAAGGCTAATTCAACCACTTGTTTTGGTTAATATTACTATTTGTTGAACGGGATAATAAAATCAAGAAAGTTTTTTTCACAATAATTAACATGTAATTGATATTGTTTTTGGGTAGTTATTTAAAACAATTTTACTCTACTAACGGTTAAAATTTCGCCATGTGTCTTTAGATTTTTTAAATCAAATATTTAAATTTTGTATAGATATACTAACAGAATTAGAATTATTTAAGTAAATAATTTATTTTTTAAACATGTAACTTATGTTTTCCATTTAAAGAATCAATATAAGACAGAACTGTGGTTGTATTTTGTTATCCATATTTAGTGCGGAGTTAAAAATGTTTTTGAATAAAATTAAATTGTATATTTTTACGATAATAAAATGTAATTTTATCATTTTAATAGTCTATATTTTTATAATTTTGAAGGATTAAATCAAAATTTTATTATTTGGGGAGTGCAATTATACCATTACTAATTTAAAATTTTATAAATTATAAATGGCCTAAATGAAATTTTTTCCATTTTAAGGGGGCCGAGCCCCTACCAGCCCCCTGACTCCGCCATTGTCTATACTATTTATAAAGTCCTTTATTGAGTTGTGTCACCCATCAATCGAGTTCTAATTCGGTTAGGGAAATTACTTTAATATCAATTTGCATTTACTTTAAATTATATTATTTGAGGGTAATTTAGTCTTTTATTTAAAAAACAATAAAAAAATACGTGTGATGGGATTTGAACACATGCCAATTGGATTAGCAAGATTTTAAATTTACTAAAAGTTTCAACTAAAGTTTTATTTTAATATTTTTATACATTTTAATTTTATTATTGACACTTTGTTACCCACCAATTATATATTAATAATGTTGTTGATTGAGATGATGTTACAAATTAACTCAACACCAACTTAGGATTGATGACAATACCATGATAAATAATTGTATTTATTTAGTAATCTTAGTCGATATATTCATGTGTTTAAATTTCATTTTACTTACAATTTAATCAATTTTTTTATTTTAATATCGTACATATATCATGTGTTATTATTAATTAGTGTTAAATAATACATTTCATTATTTATAGTATGTTATTTTTAAACATAAATCAGTGTTCTAAATACATGATTTTCATGCATGTGATAGAGTTTTTAAAATATAGTATGGAGTCGCCACCAATCCTTTTTGTTTAGGTGTGATCGGATCACCTAATAAACCATTTTGATTTATTAAAATATTGAGTTTGGCCTACGAAAGTCAAGAAAACAGGTTGGGGAGTCGGTTGCGTACGAGGAAGGATTAGTACCCTCGCAACGCCTAAAATTGGTACCTAATTGATTAATTAATGTCCTAATGTCAAAAATTTGAAATGATTTTAAAAGTACAATCTCATTTAAAAATGCTTGAATATACTCGAATTAGATGTTAAGATTCTCTTGTTCCGAAGGAATAAAATATCACATCCAGTATGCTAGGATACAACAATTCAAACCCTCGAAACCAAGATCATCTCATGATTTCCAAAATTCATACAATGAGATTTTAAAAGGATATTCGGTTATTTGGTCAAATGGTAAATCGAAACCCAGCACGTTAGAGCACGATTTCTCGAATTTCCAAACACGAAACATTGCCTCATTTTTTAATTAAGAAAACACGGACGAAATTTTAAAAGGATATTTGGTTATTTTGGTCAAATAGAAAAATCGAAACCCAGCACATTAAAGCACGTTTTCTCGATTTTCTAAACACGAAACATTACTTTGTTATCAAAGAGTTCCTTTCGTCATAATTTAAAATAGAAAGAATTGACGATTAAAAGATAATTGATTGGACTAAAATGTTTAAATGACCACACATAATAAAAGATTTCAACATGCATGTGACATATCATTTTATCAAACACATTACCAAAGCATTAACAAATCATAGTGTTGGAAAGCATAAATAATTGAATATGATACAAATGAGCAATGTAAAAGCAATGAATTTAAAATGCGATATATAAAGTGAATAATCATTCACCATATATTATTCTAACATTCGGCTAACAAATTTTAAGAGATATTAAACAATATGTATATAACCAATAGTAGAAAATAAACATAAAACAAATTAAAAATATATAACGATAATAAATAAGTTTAAAACAAATAATATAAAAAGTAGTTTTAAAAATAAATAATATACAACAATTTAAAACAGATGATATATAAAATATTTAATAATATATATAAGTGCAAAAATAATATTGAAACACTTCAAAAATAAATAAATAAAATCTATAATAATTTAATATAAAATAAATCATAAGTATAAGAACAACAATAAATCATATGTGAAATAATAATATATAAATTGATTTTAAAATAAACATTATGCAAGCAAAGAATTAAAGTAAGTAACACACAAAACAATATATATATGTGTTAGTGTGTGTCTACAAGAGATAATATACATAAAATAAAAAATAATTAAATATAAATTATGTGTATATATATACAATAATAATGTATAAAAATATTTAAAATAGCCATGATATAAAACTTTAAAATAAAGAATGTACATAAAAGAGAATTTTAAAATTAGTAAATTATATAAATAAATCATTTTAAAAATATACAAAAGAAAATAAATAAATAAATGAATAATATAAAAAGTGAATAATAATTTAAAATAAATGATAAAAATAATTTTACAAACAAAAAAACTGAAATTAAAAGGAAAAGGACTCAATTGAAATAAAATTAAAATCAACAAGATAATCCATAAATGAACAAAGCGTTAGAGCCTAATTTGGGACTTAAATACAATGTGTGCAAACTCATGGGGATTGAAAATGAAATTATCCCAAACTCCAAAACGCAGTGCTTAAACACGGACAAAATTAACACCGTGCCTAAATCTCAGGGAAGAATTAAAGAATGAAGAAAATACAGACAGGATCTATTCAAACGACAGCGCAAAAAGGGAGGACTAAACGCACAAATTCCCCTTTTTGGGAAAAAAAAGAAACCTCCCTCCCCCAAAGTTATCTGTTACGAATCAAAAGGAAAAAAAAGAAAGAAAAGGGTTTCTCCCTTTCTACTCTACTAGGGCATAAATAGATCAGCCCCTTACTGCTAATCCGCCCCGATCACGAATAATGGTGGCCGAAGGAGCCCCAACTAGGTACTTTCGACCCTTTTCGCTTTCTTTATTTTTTATTTAAAAAAACACTTCAAACACTATTTCCTACTTTAAAAAAAACTCAAAATAAAACCCATGAAAAGAGAACATCAATAACAACAATGAAAATTCCTGTATATTTGTTGATTTTTTAGATCTATATTCTATTTTTCTGAAAAAAGGAAGGAAAAAAAAAAGGTTCCCAAAACAATGAAAATTTGAGGGCTTTATAGCTAAATACAACATGTTTCTTGCTATTTTTCTTGCTCAAGTCGCAGGTGCCGTGAAGATGTGAAGGAGGAGTGCACGGATGTGGGGCATGCGACGCGCGAGCTGGAGGTCGTGCGTGGGGCGTACGGCGCTGAACTTGGCTTCTGTTTTGCTAATGGTTGTGGGCTAGGTCTAGGGTCAGGTTTGGGCTTTCTACTTTGGGTTGTTTTGATTAGGCCCGGGCAGAAATTGGGCCCTACAGCTGCCCCTCTTTGCTTGTTATCATGTAATGAGAAGGGAGCAAAAACTTTTAATAAGGACCAATCTCGCCCGGTCTCGCCGAGTCTTGACCTTTTGGTGCTTCTCTTTCCAAGTAGCTTCGATTTAACCCACCCACTGGAACTTCAAGGAGAATGGAATTGGTAACTTCAACCTGCTCTACTGCAACTTTAGGGAGATAAGGTTGCTATGATCTGCTTTACTGCAACTTCAGAGAGATAAGATCTGTTTATTTATAGCTTCAATATGTTCCTCTATATCTTCAGGGAAATAAGATTCACTATCTTTAGTCTGCTCCACTGCAACTTCAGGGAGATAAGACTTGTGGCTTAAATCTGCTCCATTGCCGCTACATAGAGATAAGATTCGTCATCTTCGATCTGCTCTACTACTACTTAGGGAGATAAAATCTGCAATTTTCAGTCTGTTCCACTGCAACTTCAGGGAGATAAGACTTGTATCACGAACCTGCTCCACTGTAACTTCAGGGAGATAAGGCTGGTGGCTTAAATCTGCTCAATTACCGCTACATGGAGATAAGATTCGCAGTCTTCAATCTGCTCCACTACTGCTTAGGGAGATAAGATCTGTAATCTTTAACCTATTCCACTGCTACTCAGGGAGATAAGGCTAATGGCCTAAATCAGCTTCCATATTTCCTCGGGAAAATAAGATTCACCGTCTTCTATCTGCTCCACTACTGCTTAAGGAGATAAGATCTGTAATCTTCTTCAATCCATCCCACTATAACTCAGGGGTATAGGATCTGTAATTTCATAGATCTGTTACACCATTCTTTGGGTAACATGTCCTATAAGATGGGCCTACGCTTATGCCGAATGATTAGGATGCTGATTAGGATATTATGATCAGAATGGATCAAATGCTCCTAACTGGATGTACTATGAATGATATATGAATGTAAAATACGAATGATCCCTTTTTAATATTTAGGTTGCCGTTACTCGTCACTCATCAAGGTTCTGTCACTGATGTGTTATCCTACCTTCTCTACTCAACTAGTATCTTTGACAGAAAATCATCTTCTTCAATCCATCCTATTGCAACTCAGGGGTATAGGATTTGTACCATCTTTTTCAATCAAATGATCTGTTACACCCCTTTTTGGGTAACATGACCAGATGCGTATGCAGAATATCAATTTTCCTTTTTCGAGCATCCATTTTAATGCTTGGGTGAACATTGCTTGCTATTCGTCGAGGTTGTATCACCAATGCAATATCTTGTATTTGATACCTTTGACAAAAAATTTTAAGAGGTAGTCTCAACTTAAACCCTTCATTTCTAACCCTTAGGTTTGGTAAGTTCTAAACAATAATCCTATTTTAGGTTCTTGTACTATTTAGAAACTTCCAGAGTAATATGCAGAACCTCTTTTGTAAAAGTATTATTAGTCCATTAATCGTTATTTCAATACGAGCACTTGAAAAAAATTATAAAGATAGACAAAACTGAAATTTATTAGGAACAAAATCCGAAAAGAATGGATTAATCAAAGAAAGTAGATATTGTCGGAGCACTAAGAATAGGTAAAGGCGAAAAAAATAAGTGCCCCAGATATCGCAACCTGAGCTTCTCTGTACTAACTCTTCGAAGACCCTTTTGAGCTTATCATGTGCTTAGGAGATCTGGAGTACCTTGTCGATGCCCCAAGACGTAGCATACTTTCTCTTCGTTAATTCCAGCATAGCAAGACTACCACATGCCTCATCTTCGATTGAAATTTGAATTGCCCTTTTCGAGTTTTCAATTCAAAACCCCTTTGGTCTCAAGGTGCCATTTGCGGGTTTTCACATCGGTCTCTCCTTTTGGTTTTTTTAGGCGCCCTTTGCGATTTTTCACCTTAGCCACCTTTTAAGTGAAATACATTTTAACTGAATTTGAATTTACTGGGTTAGGCAAGCTTTTACCATCTATATCAGTTAATATCAATGCTCCTCCAGAAAAAGCCTTCTTTACCACATAAAGTCCTTTCTAGTTTGGTATCCATTTCCCTCTGAAATCTTTTTGCATAGGAAGGATCTTCTTCAATACCAAGTCCCCATCATGAAACACTCTAGGGTGAACTTTTTTGTTGTAAGCCCGCATCATTCGCTTCTAGTACATTTAACCATGACAGATAGCTTTTAGCCTCTTTTCTTTAATCAAGTTCAGCTGATCATACCGGGATTGGATCCATTCTGCTTCGTTCAGCTTCAACTCTAATAAAACCTGGAGAGAAGGAATTTCAACTTCAATGGGTAAAACTATCTCCATCCCATAAATCAATGAGTACGGTGTTGCCCTGGTAGAAGTTTTGGCAGATGTTCGATAGGCATAGAGAGCAAATGATAACTTTTCATGCCAATCCTTGTAGGTCTCAATCATTTTCCCCACGATCTTCTTGATATCTTTATTAGCTGCCTCAATTGCACCATTCATTTTTGGGCGATATGGTGACGAGTAGTAGTGCTTAATTTTGAACTGACTGCAGACCTCCACTATCATACTGTTATTCAAATTTAACGCGTTGTCAAATACGATCCTTTCTGGCATGCCATATCGACATATGATCTCTCTCTTCAAGAACTTGCTGACTGTCGACTTTGTGACATTGGCATATGAAGCAGTCTCTATCCACTTGGTGAAGTAATTGATGACTACAAAGATAAATCGATGTCCGTTAGAACCTTTTGGTGAAATCGGCCCAATGACGTCCATGCCCCATATTGAGAAAGACCATGAAGAAGTCATTACATGAAAAGGTGAAGGAGGCACATGGATCTTGTCTCCATAAATTTGGCACTTATGGTATTTCTTGGTGTAACTGATGCAATCTCCTTCCATCATGGACCAATAATACCCGAATCTCATGATTTTTTTGGCCATTATGAACCCATTGGCATACATCCCGCAGACACCTTCATGGACTTATTCTAGGATTTTCTTAGCTTCAATGGTGTCAACACATCTTAGCAGCACCTGATCCTTCCTCTTTTTATATAGGATCTCTCCGTCTAAGACATAGTCACTGGCCAGCCTCCTCAACCTTCTCTTATCATTTTCAGCTGTCTGATCAAGTATTCACGGTTCTTCACATATCGTAGAATATCATGATACCAAGGATAATCACCTCTCTCTTCTTCTTCGTTGATATTGCAGCAATGAGCTGAAGCCTCACAAATACGCATTTGGATCGACTTCATATCTTCTAGTTTATTTACTCTAATCATAGAAGCTAATGTATCCAAGGCGTCAGCCATCTGGTTTTCATCTCGTGGGAGGTAACAGAAAGTGATATCATCAAACTCCTTAATTAATTCCAGAACTAGCTTTCGATAATTGATCAACTTTGGGTCTCTTGTTTCCTATTCACCTTTGAGCTAATAGATCACCATGTAGAATCCCTATATACTTCTAGCACCTTGATTTTGCGCTCTATGGCAGCACGAATTTCCATGATACATGATTCATATTCCGCCATATTATTTGTGCAGTCAAAATCCAATTTGTAAGTGAATGGATAATGATCTCCACTTGGGGATATCAGGACTGCCCCAATTCTATTACTAACGGCGTTTGATGCTCCGTCAAAATTCAGTTCCTAAGGACGATTCTCTGGAGTATCTTCTTCGGTAGTTGCCACATACATTAGATCTTCATTAGGGAAATTAAAGTTCAAAGGCTCGTAATCTTCTAAAGCTCTACTGGCTAGAAAATCTACTATTGCACTCTCTTTCACAGCCTTTTGGTTCACATAAACTATGTCGAATTCGGAAAGTAAAATTTTCCATCAGGCCATTATTCCACTTAAAGCAGTTAACTCCATCATGTACTTTAAAGGGTCCAATTTTAAGATTAACCAAGTCGTATGGTATAACATGTACTACCTCAATCTCCGAGTGGTCTAAACCAAAGCGTAACATAATTTCTCAATTGGCGAGTATTTCATTTCACATTCAGTGAATTTCATACTGAGGTAATATATCACCATTTCTTTCTTTCCTGTCTCATCGTGTTGGCCGAGCACACATCCCATTGAATTGTCAAATACTGTCAAATACAGTATCAATGGCACTGGGGGATTGGACAAATACTGTTTAACCTTGTCAAAGGTTTTTTGGCACTCATCATCCCACACACCTGGGTTGTGTTTCTTAAGAAGGTAAAATATGGGGTCACATTTCTCAGTTAGTTGTGAAATGAACCGAGCGATGTAGTTTAGTCTTCCCAAGAAACCTCAAGCTTCCTTATGAGTGCGCCGCGGAGGCAATTTTTGTATACCCTTGACTTTGTCGGGGTCGACCTCAATTCTCTTTTCGCTGACTATGAAACTGAGTAGCTTTCCTGACCTAGGCCCGAAAGTACATTTTTTTGGATTGAGCTTTAGCTGAAACTTCTTCAGTCTCAAGAACAATTTCCTCAAAACCTGTACATGCTCTTTTTCTATTCGGGATTTTACGATCATATCGTTAACGTAAACCTCAATTTCCTTGTGCATCATGTCGTGAAACAAGGTTACCATGGCTCTTTGATACGTTGCTCCCACATTTTTTAACCCGAATGGCATTACCTTATAGCAAAATATTCCCCACAATGTTATGAATTTGGTCTTTTCCATGTCTTTAGGATGCATCTTTATCTGATTGTATCTAGAGAAACCATCCATGAAGGAGAACAGTGAGTAACCTACCGTGTTATCTACTAAAGTATTGATGTAAGGCAGTGTGAAGTTTTCTTTTGGGCTGGCCTTGTTTAAGTCTCTGTAATCTACACACATTCGCACTTTTCCATCTTTCTTAGGGATAGGGACAACGTTGGCTACCCATTCTGAGTAATTAACTACTTGTAAGAACCCAGCATCAAATTGCTTCTTGACCTCCTCTTTTATTTTTACTGCAACATTGGGTCTCATCCTTCGAAGCTTCTGTTGGACTGGCTTGCACTCTTCTTTTATGGAGATGCGGTACACCATAATATTGACACTCAACCTAGGCATATCCTAATACGACCACGCGAAGACATATTTGAACTCTTGCAATAATTCAATGAGGTCCCGTTTTGTTTCCTCGGTTATGCAAGTTCCAATGTTCACCTCTTTCCCTTCTTCCAAGGTTACATTCTCTATCATCTCTTTGTGAGGTAAGATCTGTTTCTCTTCTTGCTCTTTCATCCTTAACAAATTCAGAGATAAGTTACAGTCTCTATCATCTTTAAAATCCTGAGATCCCTCCATACACATGTCTCGCTCAAAAGGGAATTCTGGGTCTGTAACAGCGTCACTCATGTCATTGATATTTAGAGACCTATTGTAGGCACGAAAGAATATCCAAAAACAAATAAATCTAAGAATAGCTTATTTTGTATGGCGTGATTATGAATAAAATGCAAGAAAAGAATATTTGCTCAGAATAAGACATAAAAGTGTATTTTTATTGAAATAAAGACGTTTTGAACATGAGCCTACTTCACAAAAGATCCTTATTGCTTCTAAGCTTTAAAACAACAAGTGTGTTTTAAACATTACTCTATATTAGCTCTAAAAACTACAGGAATTTCTTTCACAGTCTAGTTGTTCAGAACACTTCCAGACTCGTAAGGGCGAATACTTTCTAATTCTCCTTCCATCACTTTCTTTTCAGATATGATGTTGATTTTTAGATTTCTCATCAAATCTTCGGCCGTTCCTTCTCCTGTCATCTTCGGTTCAGGATAGAAAATTCCTTCTGACACGAATGTATTGGATATATGGGGAAAAGTCATTGATTTCCACTTGACCTCTGCCCCACTCAATCATGCTCTTCTTCTCTCTTGCTTCCTCTCTATTTCTTTTCTCCTTTGCTTTGCTTCTGGCCTATACCCTAAGCCAAAGCGATCCTGTTTGTTAGTTAAAATTGGCACTACAACTCGTCCATGAAGATATTTTCTGAGTCTCCTTCCAAGCAATGCCCCTTTTCCAACTGTTACTTGTAAACTCATCCTCGTAGCTTCGGATATCTTTGGCATTGGGACCTTGCCTCCTTCGATGATGAAAGTTTCATTTACAAATTTTAATGACCGAAATGAACACTTTATTGTCTTACTATCATTTTCTATATACAACGCATCACTGGCAACGGATGCGATAATGTCCTCTTCCGCATTTATCGTTACCAACTGGCCCTCTGTCACCTATTTTAGCTTCTAGTGCAGTGATGATGGTACTGCCCCTGCTGAATGAATCCAAGGCCTCCCTAATCAACAATTATAAGAAGGTCTGATGTCCATCACTAGAAAGTCCACTTCGTACGTACTTGGTCCGATCAGAAGAGGTACCTCAATTCTTCCCATTACTTTCCTTTCGGTGCCGTCAAATGCCCTCACTATGTTCTGGCATGTCTTCATATGAGAACTGTCTATAGGCAACCTATTCAATGTAAACAGGGGCAAGACATTCAGTACTGATCCATTGTTAATTAGTACCCCCGGCAATGTATACCCTTTGCAGTGGGTGGTGATGTGCAGAGCCTTGGTGGATCCCATGCCCTCTGGCGGTATCTCATTGTCACTGAAGGAGATGAAGTTATCGGCGCTTATGTTGCTGACAAGGCAGTCTAGCTTGCTTATCGAGATGTCATCAGCGACATAGGTTTCGTTCAACACCTTCATCAGTGCGTTACGATGTACCTCCGAGTTTAAGAGCAAAGCCAGTACCAATATGCGTGTCGGCTACTTGTGTAATTGCTCCACAAAACTATACTCGCTATGTTTTAGGAATTTCAAAAACTCCTTGGCTTCATTCTCTATTGCCGGTTCATTAATCAGTGGTTCTGACCTTTCTCTCCCTTGTTTGATTATCAAGGATTTCCTTTTTACAGGTTTGGCTTTTGTGCTTGGCGTGATGTCCAGATTTTCCTCTCCTAAGACTGTCACATTGCAGTTATAATTTCAAGGCACTCTTTTGCTATCCTTATAAGGAAAAGCCACAGGTTTCTAAATTACAACTCTTGGTGCCATTTTTACCCCGGCTTCATTGATTCTTAGTCGTGAGATGATAACCACCGGGTGATTGACCTTAAAGACCTTCTCTATCGCCTCTCCCTCCGAGGTGCATACATCTTCTCCTTCGGTAAATTCAAAGAACTCCAGCTCTTTGTTGTCCATTAAAACCTATACTAGGGCTCTGAATTCATTGCATCTTCCAATCTCATTATCTCCCTCATTGTGGAACTCACAATAGTTCCTTGCATCTCGGAATTTATTTCCCAAATCCTGCATGGTTAACCCTCTTTCTACCATCTTCTTCCAAACCCCTCTCAACGAGGTTTTCACTTCCGCAACATTCAGCTTGATTCTTTTCCCCATATTCTTGACTATTGCATTTACCCTATTATCAGTATGATTGGGTAACAGATTCCCTACACCAGGTGCATCATTGAATTTCACAACACCCATTTTGAAAAGCCTTTCGACTAACCTTTTGAAAGAGGTGCAGTTCTCTATCGAGTGTCTCGTGGTTCTCACATGGTATTCACATTGAGCCCTTGCGTCGTACCACTTGGGCAAGGGGTTTGTATCGAATTTAAGTAAAAAGGAGACACAACATGTGCATCAAATAGACTTTTGTACAACTTCTAATACGTTATTGGAATAGGGGTAAACTGGGGCTTCTCTGTGTTTTGCTTTGTATTGGGCTCCTGTCTTGGCGAGGCTTGTTGGCCCATGGCTACCATTCATGGTTGGTTTATTGTGATTGGTTTTGCATAACCCATGCTCACATTGCTGGCCTCATTTCCTCTCTTCTTTGGGGCCAACCTCCTAGTGCTTTCCCCAGCCTCTATTTTTCCGTACCTTATCACATTCTTTATCATTTCACTGGACATCACTATGTCTGCAAAACTCTTAGTTGCGCTTCCCAGCATAGATTAATAAAAGGTGCCTTCAATGTATTAATGAAAAGCATGGTTGTTTCTTTTTCCAACAGCGACAGTTGGACTTGTGTAGCAACTTCTCTCCACCTCTGAGCATATTGCCTAAAACTTTCATTCGACTTTTTCTCCATGTTCTGTAACATGATCCTGTCAAGCGCTATATCCGTCACATGGCCATATTGCTTCATGAAGGTCTGTGCTAAGTCCTTCCATGATTTAACTTAGGTGTGATTCAACTGATTATACCATTTGGCCGCAGCCCTAGTCAAACTATCCTAGAAACAGTGAATTAACAATTGGTCGTTGTTGACATATCCTATCATCCTCTGACAGAACATTGTAATGTGGACCTCAAGGCAGTTAGTCCTATTATATTTTTCAAACTCTGATATTTTAAACTTTGGAGGGAGTACCAAATCTGGGACCAAGCTCAACTCCTTAATATCCACTCTACAATGATAATCAGCATTTCCAACACCTTGAATTTCTCTTCTAGCCATTTGTATCCATCTTCCAGTTACTTTGGGAGTTCCGCTCTTACCCTTCCTACTTTCACTATATCATCGAGGTTAGGGACTACAGATTTGCCCGATTGTCTTCGGGGTTAGAACACGAGCCCGTTGGGAAATTTATCGGTGCCAAAGTACCAGTCTGAGATTGGGGTCTGATATTGACAGAAACACTTTAAGGTGGTTCTTGGGTATTCAGTAAGGTAAAACCTGGAGGATAAGCAAGGTCCTCACTGTCATCCTCAGTATTGATCATGGGATTCTTCCCTTTTTCAGGCCTTCCAATTAGTAACTGGGTCAATTGGTTCATCATATTCCTTTGAAATTCCAGCATCTGATCCATCATATCCTGTTGGATTTTGGCCAACTGTTCTTGCATCTGTACTTGCAGTTGATCCTGTATTTCCTTCTGCATTTGTTCCAGTTTTTCCAACCTTTGATCCATAGCTTTGGGTTTTCTTCGTATGTAATAGTGATGTTCTAGGGTAACTATAATACGATTTCTAATTAATTAGGATTCTTTTGTGAAATTTAATGCACATGATACGATGAAATGCAAATGCATGAGATGGATGCAAAACTAAAAAGGCATCAATTCTGATCCAATTCTATTTAGAATAACTTTATTAGAAAACAAAATCCTTTACATAAAACAGATTATATATACGGCTTTGCCTTAATGCTCAAAGTTTTAACTCTCTTAAGAAGCCAAGCTAGCTCACGACCCCGGTCTGACTCTAACGCATATTTCACACTTAGCACGTCAGCCTGAACTGCTAAGGTATGTAAATGATTGACCACTTCTCGAATCTGAGGCACAGCTTCGCCCATGACATAATCTCTATCCTTGACCTGGTCTTGCGATCGACGGAGCTGTTCCTTCCACTGTTCATTATTCGACTCAAGGAATACAATTTGAAGTTCACAATTTTGTAGCACA
This sequence comes from Gossypium arboreum, assembly GCF_025698485.1. Lineage (NCBI taxonomy): Eukaryota > Viridiplantae > Streptophyta > Magnoliopsida > Malvales > Malvaceae > Gossypium > Gossypium arboreum. The sequence goes on from NC_069070.1 coordinate 32,008,215, forward strand.
GTCTCGAGTTCTTCTACCTTTCTTTTCAAATCCTCGATCCTGGTCAGGCTGGTTCTTAATTCAATGTCAGAGTTACGACCACTACGCTGATGTAGTGCCTTTTCTAACTCTGCTACCCGAGCTACTAACATTTCCTTCTCATCTTGGCCTTCAACTAAGCTCTTTTTTAAGGCGTTTTCACGTGCTCGAGCATCATGGAACCTCTTCTCCCTCTGATCAGCTCTAGCCTTTTCTTTTTGAATTTCTTGTTGCCATTGCTCTGACGTCTTTCCCAATCCGACATTTCTCATCGACATACGCAACTTTTTGTAATCAGTCTTCAAACTGTCCAAGTCTTCTTCAACATTTCTTTTCTTTTTTCTCAACTTCTCGGCTTCGAGTTTCTGAACATCGACATTTTACCTCAAATGCATTTTTTCCTCTTCCAATTGTTCTATCTTTTTTCCTAACTCTGAATTTCTCTCTTCAAAGTCCTGTTTTATGATTTCTAGCTCAGAGGGAATTACTTGCAACTATTCTTCCATCGATCGAACGCCCACTAAACTCTGCCTAGGGATATTATCATTGATCCTTTTATTCAACCACCCTTTGTATTCAGGGGTCTTTATTGAACCTACAGCCGATCTCTTCATCCGGTGTGTCTGTTTCTAAGCATCAGAAATCTCTCGAACCTTCTTCTTATAATTGTCCCCCTATACAAAAACTCACACTGAGCTAGCCCATGTGTCATCGGCATAAACTACCTTGATCTATATTGTCTTAAAACGAGCAAAGGGGCATATCCGATGGCTCCCCAAATTCCAGGCAGAGGTACCCAGCCAAAACTCCTACACCGATAGAGGATTTCGTCGGGAACCATCCAAAGAGCTCTCCACTCAACGTCCTCTTCCTAGAGATTTCGAATGAGCGCAATCCAATTTTCTTCTGATATGTCATCTCTCCTAGGCGTGGCTGCTATCTCCTTTAATGGGGAGTAATTCTCAAAGAAAACCCGATAGGAAACTTTATCCACCTTCTAGAAATGGCTATGGAGCCAACCTAACAATAATTGCGCACACCCTATAAATCTACCTTCACCTGCCCTCCGACATGCACTCAAAGATTTGAATGTCTCGGCTAAAATTATCAGTACTGGTGTGACTCGTTTGTCAAGTCGATCAAATAAGTCGGCAACTGCTTCATCTATATGCCTTAAAGCTTTGGGGAAAATTACCAAACCATAAATACTCAAGGCGAAGACGTCAACTTTCTTCTTTACATCTGGATGTGCTACAATCAGGTCCCTCAAACTCACCCAAGGAATGCATTTACCATCACCCTTTTGCTGAATTCGGGCTATAACCCACTGTTCACTCATCCTAGTGATACTCATTAATTTCTTTACAAAAGTTGGGATATTAGCGGCCCTAGAATAAGTTTTGTCGACTTGAACCTTTAGACAACGAAGCAAAGTTGTATACTCCTCTACAGTAAGCACCAAGTCCACCTTCCCGAAAGTGAAACAACTATATACAGAGTTCCAAAATTGAGCCATAGCCTGAAACAAGTGCTTGTCCACCTTGATGTCGAGCAGGTAGGGTAAGTCGCCATAATTTTGATAGAACAGCTGCTTAGTCTCATCATCCGAACAAGCCCATATATCCCTCAATTCCCGGAACTCATTTTGTGTCACACTGATACGAATGAAGTCACACAACTCCGACATATATCCCTTAGCTAGGCTATCTCCTTTCTCAAGTTGCATTTTCTCTGACCACATACGGACAACCGCATTATCCTCCACTTTATTAAGAAATTCGTTTTCCATGACAAACTTTCCAATTTAGTAACTGAACAGGAATCGACATCTCTTTAATATAAAATAACATGCAATCATAGCTACAAACAAAACACAAACAAGTCAGTATCGAATAATAAAAATCAAAGCAAATAGAAAATAGTCAAACACCTATCTCGGTAATCGCTAGGGTTCAACATAGCTCTAACTGGGGCAGGCCTTAGGGTTCACTATATGTGGCTCGGTTCTAAGAAAGGGTATCTGAACCAGTAGATTCTTCAACCCTCACCCATTATAGGCTCATGTGGATTGAGTTCAGTTCAGGGAATACATTTCCCTATGGCCATGTGGAGGTGAAAACCTCACGAAGACATAGGTACGGATATATCCCGGAAGTAGTCCACTAGCCCACGCGGAGGTGAAAACCTCACGAAGGCATAGTTTTTCACTCCCACTTAAAAGGTGTAACCACAACGGTCATGCAATGCAATGCAAAAGTATTCTAGCAAACATAGGGATCACAAACAAATTCAACAAAGGAACCATGATTTTCAAATCAAATTTTCAATTTTCGACAAAAGGATAGAAACTAATCAATTTTACGACTTGACTCTCTTATTGATCCCCAGTAGAGTCGCCAAGCTGTCGAAACTATTTTTTGGAACACGGGATCTACTTTAAAATATAGTATGGAGTCGTCACTAATCCTTTTTATTTAGGTGTGATCGGATCACCTAATAAAACAATTTGATTTATTAAAATATTGAGTTTGGCCTACGAAAGTCAAGAAAACAGGTTCGGGAGTCTGTTGCGTACGAAGAAGGATTAGCACCCTCGCAACGCCCAAAATTGGTACCTAATTGATTAATTAATGTCCTAATGTCAAAAATTTGAAATGATTTTAAAAGTACAATCTCATTTAAAAATGCTTGAATATACTCGAATTGGATGTTAAGATTCTCTTGTTCTGAAGGAATAAAATATCACATCCAGTACGCTAGGATACGACAATTCAAATCTTCGAAACCAAGATCATCTCATGATTTCCAAAATTCATGTATTGAGATTTTAAAAGGATATTCGGTTATTTGGTCAAATGGTAAATCGAAACCCAGCACGTTAGGGCACGATTTCTCGAATTTCCATACACGAAACATTGCCTCATTTTTTAATTAAGAAAACATAGACGAAATTTTAAAAGGATATTTGGTTATTTTGGTCAAACAGAAAAATCAAAACCTAGCATGTTAGGGCACGTTTTCTTGATTTTCCAGACACGAAACATTGCCTTGTTATCAAAGAGTTCCTTTCGTCATAATTTAAAATAGAAAGAATTGGCGATTAAAAGATAATTGATTGGACTAAAATGTTTAAATGACCACTCATAATAAAAGATTTCAACATGCATGTGAATAACAACATATCATTTTGTCAAAACACATTACCAAAGCATTAACGAATCATAGTGTTGGAAAGCATAAATAATTGAATATGATACAAATGAGCAATGTAAAAGCAATGAATATAAAATGCGACATATAAAGTGAATAATCATTCACCATATATTATTCTAACATTCGGCTAACAAATTTTTAAGAGATATTAAACAATATGTATATAACCAATAGTAGAAAATAAACATAAAACAAATTAAAAAATATAACGATAATAAATAAGTTTAAAACAAATAATATAAAAAGTAGTTTTAAAATAAATAATATACAACAATTTAAAACAGATGATATATAAAATATTTAATAATATATATAAGTGTAAAAATAATATTGAAACACTTCAAAATAAATAAATAGAATCTATAATAATTTAATATAAAATAAATCATAAGTATAAGAACAACAATAAATCATATGTGAAATAATAATATATAAATTGATTTTAAAATAAACATTATGCAAGCAAAGAATTAAAGTAAGTAACATACAAAACTATATATATATATATATATGTGTGTGTGTGTCTACAAGAGATAATATACATAAAATAAAAAATAGTTAAATATAAATTATGTGTATATATATACAATAATAATGTATAAAAATATTTAAAATAGCCACGATATAAAACTTTAAAATAAAGAATGTACATAAAGAAAATTTTAAAATGCGTAAATTATATAAATAAAGCATTTTAAAAATATACAAAAGAAAATAAATAAATAAATGAATAATATAAAAGTGAATAATAATTTAAAATAAATGCTAAAAACAATTTTACAAACAAAAAAACTGAAATTAAAAGGAAAAGGACTCAATTGAAATAAAATTAAAATCAACAAGATAATCTATAAATGAACAAAGCGTTGGAGCCTAATTTGGGACTTAAATACAATGTGTGCAAACTCATGGGGATTGAAAACGAAATTATCCCAAGTTCCAAAACGCAGTGCTTAAACACGGAAAAAATTAACACCGCGCCTAAATCTCAGAGAAAAATTAAAGAACGAAGAATGAAGAATTAACACGGACAAAAAGGGAGGACTAAACACATAAATTCCCCTTTTTAGAAAAAAAAAAAAAGAAACCTTCCTCCCTCCCCCCCAAGTTATCTGTTACGAATCAAAAGGAAAAGAAAAAAAAAAGGGTTTTCTCCCTTTCTACTCTACTAGGGCACAAATAGATCAGCTCCCTGCTGCTAATCCACCCCGATCACGAATAACGGCGACCGGAGGAGCCCCAACCAAGTACCTTCGACCCTTTTCGCTTTCTTTATTTTTTATTTAAAAAAAACACTTCAAACACTATGTCCTACTTTAAAACAACTCAAAATAAAACCCATGAAAAGAGAACATCAATAACAACAAAAGAAATCTAAAAAAAATGCAACCTTTGCCTTTTGATTTCTCTGAATTCTTTCTTGTATATTTGTTGATTTTTTAGATCTATATTCTATTTTTCTGAAAAAGGAAGGGGAAAAAAAAGTTCCCAAAACAATAAAAATTTTAGGGCTTTATAGTCGAATACAACTTGTTTTTTGCTATTTTCTTGCTCAAGTCGCAGGTGCCGTGAAGACGTGGAGGAGGAGTGCACGGACGTGATGCTGACGACGATGACGCCATGAAATGGGGTTGTGCGTGGGGCGTGCGGCGCTAAACTTGGCTTCTGTTTTGCTAATGGTTGTGGGCTAGGTCTAGGGTCAAGTTTGGGCTTTCTGCTTTGGGCTGTTTTGATTAGGGCCCTACATACATAATTAGAGTGATTCCATTTTTACTAATGAGATAAGACAAAACTCCAAATAATAATTTTTTTTTTTAAGAATTAAGATATCTTACAAGTCATTTGTATGAGATATCTTAAATGTCAATTATACTACTAATGAAGTTTAATTCTTTTGGGATTTGTGACTATTTTATTAATAAAATTATTTTTAAAGTTAGAGTTGAAGTTTTATTTTTAAGAATGCAATGCAATAATAAGCCATCAATTATTGATAAAAATAAAATAAGAGTCATATTTCATGATTTTATTTATAAATTGTATATGACAATAGATATTCATAATGTTACATGAAGGAGTTTTGTTTTTATTATTTTGGTATGAATTTTAGTTTAATTTAAATATGAATATATTTTAATTTGTTTATGGATTGTAGTAGTTTGATGGTAGTGGTAATTATAAAATTATATCAATTGTAATAGAAACTTGTATACAATTATAATAGTAATTTGAGGAGAAAATGATGAAATGTGTATAGCCTATATTAAATACAATCGGATTGAAGATAAGATTAAAAAAGACGATTCTCGGTGGGCATTTCAGTAAACTCAACAGTCAACCTCCGCTCCTTCTCTGAACTTTAACCAAACGACCGTTACTCACACTAACCGTATTTAAAATAAAAATCTAAAATAATAATAACAAAAACAGGCCCCTTATAGTCGTTGGATCAAAGGTGAAAGCTTTATAAAATGCCAACGACTCCAGTATCATTCCTCCTTTTTATCTCCTTTCTCAGTTTTACTTTGGACGACTACCATTTTTATTTTTATTTTGCATTGGAGCAGAGAAAATAGCTGATACAATCGCGCTAATCAGAAACGGAAACCACCATTTTCGGAAATACATAAAAACAAAGATGGCGACTATTTTATATTAATTACGGTAGTTCGATCTCCCACTTCCATAGTTTTTACTTATTGTTTCCTTTCTTCATTAAAAAATAATAATAATTCCCTCTCCTCCTGCTGTCTCTCTTTGCAAATGTTTGGAAATTTCATCTTTTTGCCTAAAAAATAATATTTTTACAGTTATATCTCTGTCCCTTTGACTGCAGATTGAAAGGAAAATAATTAGTTTTTTTCTTTTTTCCTAATTTTTGTTGTTGATTTCTTCATTCAAATGTTTTTCGGTTGAAACAAAAGAAGAAGAAAGACAAAAACCCGAAATGTCTGTCGTAGATGTTGCTTTGAGTCCGGTTCGTCGAGAAGCGGTTCACTCTTCTGGTTATTGCTATAACCAAGCGGGTGACTCGATCTTGATTTACCTTTCGGTTTCCGGTTCGGTGATTCCGATGCGGGTTTTAAAATCCGATTCGATAGCCTCCGTCAAGCTTCGGATCCAGACATGTAAAGGCTTTGTAGTGAAGAAACAGAGGCTTGTTTTTAAAGGCAGAGAATTGGCTCGCAACGATTCGCTTGTTAAAGACTACGGCTTGAAAGGGGGGAATTTTTTGCACCTAGTTTTAAAACTTTCCAATCTTTTGCTCATCACTGTAAGAACAAGTTGCGGGAAAGAGTTTGAATTGCATGTTGATAGGTTTAGAAATGTTGGGTATTTGAAACAAAGGATAGTTAAACAAGGGAAAGGTTTCGTTGATGTTGATGAACAAGAAATCTTTTGTAATGGTGAAAAACTCGATGATCAAAAACTAATTGATGATTTATGTAAAGATAGTGATGCTGTGATTCATTTGATGGTTCAAAAATCAGCCAAAGTTCGAGCTAAGCCTGTTGAACCGGTTAGAGATTTCTGGTTTGAACCAGTTATTGTGAACCCCAAAGTGAAATTGCCTTGTTTTATGTGGGATATGATGCATTCTACATTTGATGGGTTGGATATGGGGAACCAGCCAATTCGATCACCGGAAGGGACAGGAGGGGTTTACTTTATGCAAGATAAGTTGGGGGTTGATTATGTTTCGATCTTTAAACCGATCGATGAGGAGCCGATGGCAAATAACAATCCACATGGAGTCCATGGATCATCAAATGGTGAAGGGTTGAAAAAGGGTACAAGAGTTGGAGGAGGAGCAGTGAGAGAAGTGGCTGCTTATATATTGGATCATCCCAAGAGTGGACCTCGGTCTTTGTCTGGTGAGATGTCGGGGTTTGCTGGTGTCCCTCCTACTTGCATGGTTCAGTGCTTGCACAAAGGGTTTAACCATCCAAATGGGTATAAATGTGCACCTGAGAATGTTAAGGTTGGGTCCTTACAGATGTATATGAAGAATGCCGGGAGTGGTGAGGATGTAGGTCCAGGAGGTTTCCCTGTGGAGGAAGTGCACAAGATCAGCGTGCTCGATATAAGAATGGCAAATTCCGATCGACATGCCGGTAATATCTTGATTGGTAAACGGAAAAATGACCAAACTGTGCTTATTCCAATTGATCATGGCTACTGCTTGCCTGAGAATGTAAGTTTATATATAGCTATATCATTCTAGTAATGCGTTGCATCTTTGTTGTCTAACCCTTTTTTTTTTTTTTTTTAATCTATTTGCAGTTCCAGGATTGCACATTTGATTGGGTTTATTGGCCACAATCACGACAGCCTTACTCCCAAGAGACTATAGACTATATAAAATCACTGGATGCTGAACAAGATGTTGCACTTCTGAGATTTTACGGGTGGGATGTTCTGTCGAAAAGGCCAAGACGCTCTGTATCTCGACCATGCTTTTGAAAAAAGCGGTCGACCGGGGTCTTACCACTCCCTTTGCTATTGGAAGCATCATGTGCAGGGAAACTGTGAACAAGGAATCTGTGATTGAGCAAATTGTAGATGAAGCTCAAGATTTGTTGCTTCCAGGCATGAGTGAAGCTGCATTTATGGAGACTGTGTCTCAAGTCATGGATTCTTGGCTTGACAAGCTCACAAACTAAAGCTACCTATATGGTTTGTTCATGGTGTTGAAAAGTCAAATTAAAAAAAAAAATGGGTGTTGAAAAGTCAAAATTGGGAGGTGCAAGTGGCACCGAAAGAAAAAAGTGATAGGCAAGTTGTTTAAAGTTGAATGGGATAATTGCAATTTTGGTCCCTAATTTTTTAGGCCATTTGCAAGTTAGTCCCGAACCTCAACTATAAATAGGCCTAACCATTTCTCATTTCAACTATCCCAACCAATCTTTCTCTTTTAGTTTTCTCTTCTCCCATTTGAGAATTCTTAAGGAATTCTATTTGTTTGTAATATTTTGGAGATAGTAAAGTTATCATCGGTGTTAGTGCCGAGGACGTAGGTATAATTTATCGAACCTCGTTAAAACTCTTGTGTTCTTTCTTGTCCTATTTTTCTTTCATTATTTGAGGTATAATAGTAGTATTTAATTGTGCTATTAAATTACTATAAAAGGGATATTCGACTAAGGAAAGACTTGGTATTTAAGAGATCCTTGTGATCCACCTCTCTTCCCAGGAATTGAACTTTCGTGATTTTTAGTACAATAATTTACACGCTTCCAACCCTATTGGAACAACAAGTGGTATCGAGCCAAGGTTAATCGTAGTATGCTCTGTGGTTGCAGTTTAAACCGATCTTCCACATCGAAAAGATTTCCTTAGGTATATTGAAAGATTATGGAGAAAAACGGCTTGTAGGAGCTTCAACATCGTCCATGTGGACAAGACCGACAATTGCAAATGCAAGATTGGCGTGGAGATCTTTGATGGCACGGGCCATTTTGGTATGTGGCAAAGTGAGGTTCTAGATGCCCTTTTCAAAGAGGTCTAGACATTGCCATTGATGAAGAGAAACCAGATGATGTACGGAGAAAGATTGGAAGGCGATCAATCGGTTGGCATGTGGCACAATTCGATCATGCCTTTCTCGAGAGCAGAGGTATGCTTTTTCAAAGGAGACTTCTGCAAATAAGTTGTGGGTGGCACTTGAAGAAAAATTTTTGAAGAAAAACAGTCAAAATAAGCTCCACTTGAAGAAAAGACTGTTTCGCTTCACTTACGTCCCAAGTACCACAATGAATGATCACATCACCAAATTTAATCAGTTAGTCACTGATTTGCTGAATATGGATGAGACATTCAAAGATGAAGATTTGGCTTTGATGCTGTTGGGGTCACTTCCTGAGGAGTTTGAGTTCCTAGAAACTACTCTACTTCATGGCAGGAGTGATATATCTCTGAGCGAAGTCTATGCGGCCTTATACAGTTATGAACAGAGAAAGAAGGACAAACAGAAAAACTCAATCGAGATACAGAAGCTTTAGTAGTCCGAGGTCGTTCATACACTCGGAAGAAAACTCAAAAGGGAGATCAAAGTCAAAGTCCGACTCGGAAAGATGAATGTGCCTTTTGTCATGAGAAAGGCCACTGGAAGAAAAATTGTCCAAAGTCAAGAATAAGGGAAAAGTCATTGTAGATGCTTGTGTTGCAAAGCATGATACCGTGACTCAATTATCATCGGTTGCATCATCATCGCTGCTCCATTCGGATGAGTGGATATTGGATTCGGGTTGTACCTATCATATGTCCCCTAACCGGAGTGGTTCTCGATTTAGTAGAACTAAATGGAGGAGTTGTTTATATGGGCAATGACAATGCTCAGAAACTGCTGGGATAGGTTCAATCCAATTAAAGAATCAAGATGGATCAACCGAGTTCTAACGATGTTCAGATGCGTGCCGGTTTGAAGAAAATCTCATCTCATTGGGAGCCTTGGAATCCAATGGTTCATTGTTACTATGAGAGATGGGGTTTTGAAAGTGACATCTGGCGACTTGTGATATTGAAGGGCATCGGGAAAAATAACTTGTATTACTACCAAGGTAGTACAGTTATTGGAGCAATCGCAGCTTCTTAAGTAACAAAGAATTGGACTCAATGCGCTTGTGGCATATGAAATTGGGACATGCCGGTGAAAAATCCTTGCAAATTCGGCAAAGCAAGGATTGTTGAAAGGTGCAAAGGCTTGCAAATTAAAATTTTGCGAGCATTGTGTTCGGGAAAGCAAAGAGAGTGAAATTCAACCTCGCTATCCATAATACAAAAGGTATTTTGGAATATGTTCACTCAGATGTGTGGGGCCTTCCAAAACACTTTCGTTGGGAGGAAAACACTACTTTGTTACTTTTGTTGATGACTTTTCCGTAAGAGTTTGGGTGTATACCATGAAAACTAAAGATGAAGTGCTTGGAGTTTTTCTTAAATGGAAAACTATGATCGAAAACCGACCGGCAAGAAAATCAAGCGGCTTAGGACGGACAATGGAGGGAATATAAGTGATCCGTTCTTCGATGTGTGCCAAGAGTATGGTATTGTTCGACACTTCACAATCAAGGATACACCACTGCAGAATGGAGTGGCAGAGCGTATGAATCGAACATTGCTGGAGAAAGTTCGATGTATGTTGTCCAATGCTGGGTTGGGCAAGCAATTTTGAAATGAGGTTGTGACATACGCCGCCATCTTGTTAATCGCTTGCCATCATCGCATTAGAAAGAAAAACTCCTATGGAGGTATGGTCTGAAAACCGGCTCTGATTATGATTCCTTACATGTGTTTGGATCCACTGCATATTACCATGTGAAGGAGTCAAAGTTAGATCCGAGGGCAAAGAAAGCTCTCTTTATGGGAATCACTTACGGAGTGAAGGGATTTCGTCTTTGGTGCTTAAGCACAAAGAAAATGATCTGTAGAGTAGATGTTACCTTTGATGAATCTGCCACATTGAAAAAGGTAGCAGATGAAGATATTCAGACAAGCGATACTCCACAGCAGGTGGAGTGTACTCCAAAACAGGTGGAGTTTGAGCAGATGGGGATTTGCCCAGTTAATAAGTCTAATTCTCCAGCCACAATGGAGGAATTAGAGGTTGAAGAGGTTCGACCCAAGAACCATTAAGTACACCGTAACCGATTCAGCTTGCAAGGCCAAGGAGAGAAATTCGTAAACCTGCTCGATTTACTGATATGGTGGCCTACGCCCTTCCCGTTGTTGATGATGATATTCCTATCACTTATCAAGAAGCAATGCAAAGCTTAGAAAGTGATAAATGGAAAAGCCATGGATGAAGAAATGCAATCTCTCCGAAGAACAATACTTGGGAGTTGGCGCAATTAAGAAAGGTAAAAGGGCAATCGGATGTAAGTGGGTATTCGCAAAGAAAGATGGATCTCCTAGTAAGAAAGATGTTCGCTATAAGGCAAGGTTGGTAGCTAAAGGCTACGCTTCGAAGGAGGAATTGACTACAATGATGTATTTTCCCCTGTTGTGAAGCATTCCTCCATTAGAATTTTGTTGGCCTTGGTAGCACAGTTGAATTTGGAGCTAGCTCAACTTGATGTTAAGACGGCTTTCTTGCATGGTGAGTTAGAAGAGGAGATCTATATGACTCAAACTGAAGGATACACAAATCTTGGTGGTAGAAATTGGGTTTGTAAGTGAACAAATCGCTATATGGATTGAAGCAATCCCAGAGACAAGGGTACAAGCGATTTGATAGCTTTATGAAAAGCGAAGTACACAAGAAGCAAATATGACAATTGTGTGTATTTGCAGAAGTCGCATGACGGATCTTTCATTTATCTACTCTTGTATGTTGATGATATGTTAATCGCTCAAGAGCCAAAAGAGATAGATAAGTCAAGGCTCGCTTGAATCAAGAGTTCGAGATGAAAGATCTAGGTGAGGCCAAGAAGATTCTCGGCATGGAGATAAGTAGAGATAGACAGAGAGGCAAGCTTTGTTTGAATCGAAGCAATATCTGAAAAAGGTATTACAATGTTTTGGTGTAAATGAAAACACTAAACATGTAAGTACCCCACTTGCTTCTCATTTGAAACTTAGTGCTCAATTATCTCCAAAAACAAGAAGAAAGAGAATATATGGCAAAAGTCCCATATGCTAATGCAGTTGGGAGTTTGATGTATGCGATGGTGTGTACGCTACCGACATTTCACAAGTCGTTGGAGTTGTGGCGGTATATGCATGATCCTCGAAAAGGACATTGGCAAGTGTGAGATGGATTCTACGGTATCTTCAAAACCGTAGATGTTGGTTTAATTTTGAGCAGGATGAAGCACTTGGTCGGGTTTGTAGTCGGATATGTTGATTCCGACTTTGCCGGTGATTTAGATAAACGTCGTTCAACTACGGGGTATCTGTTTACTCTTGCGAAAGCCCCAGTGAGTTGGAAGTCTACCTTACACCTCTGATCGTGTCTACTACAGAGGCGTAATATATGGCGATTCTGAGAAGTCATTAAGGAGGCTATTTGGCTTAATGGATTGTTGAAAGACTTGGGAGTTGTTCAAAGTCACATTAGTCTATATTGTGACAGTCAGAGCGCTATTCATTTAGCGAAAAATCAAGTCTATCATTCAAGAACCAAGCATATCGACGTAAGATATCACTTTGTGGGAAGTCTTTGAAAAGGAAAATTCTACTTGAAGATTCCGACAGCAGATAATCCCGCAGATATGATGACTAAGGTGGTAACAACAATCAAGTTTAATCATTGTTTGAACTTGATTAACATCCTGAAAATTTGAGCACCTTCAGTGTATGGCGCCGAGAGCGCATTTGGAGGCACTACAAAAGATAGCTTTATCAAATTTGGGGAGTTGAAGGAGTATGTGAAGATGTGATTATCCTAATCAAATCTTCAAGGTGGAGATTGTTGAAAAGTCAAATTAAAAAAAATGGGTGTTGAAAAGTCAAAATTGGGAGGTGCAAGTGGCACCGAAAGAAAAAAGTGATAGGCAAGTTGTTTAAAGTTGAATGGGATAATTGCAATTTTGGTCCCTAATTTTTAGGCCATTTGCAAGTTAGTCCCCGAACCTCAACTATAAATAGGCCTAACCATTTCTCATTTCAACTATCCCAACCAATCTTTCTCTTTTAGTTTTCTCTTCTCCCATTTGAGAATTCTTAAGGAATTCTATTTGTTTGTAATATTTTGGAGATAGTAAAGTTATCATCCGGTGTTAGTGCCCGAGGACGTAGGTATAATTTATCAACCTCGTTAAAACTCTTGTGTTCTTTCTTGTCCTATTTTTCTTTCATTATTTGAGGTATAATAGTAGTATTTAATTGTGCTATTAAATTACTATAAAAGGATATTCGACTAAGGAAAGACTTGGTATTTAAGAGATCCTTGTGATCCACCTCTCTTCCCTGGGAATTGAACTTTCTGTGATTTTTTAGTACAATAATTTACACGCTTCCGACCCTATTGGAACAACACATGGTACATATTTGAATGTATTGAGTTAATGATGAGTCCATTTTTGTATGGACCACAAATTATGTCAATGTAGATGGCTTATCCTTCATAGGAGATTGAAGCTTTCCTTTATTTATTTATTTATTTTTATAACTTTATCAAGTTATTACTTGATCCTGTATTAATATGTTGAACAGATTCAAAGATAATGAAATAATAGGTAGCCATTGATGATTGGGTTTGATGTAAAACTTGCATATATTGGGTTTTTTTATGTGTAATTTGATGATTGTTTTGGACCATATATCGTTTCAGAAAGGTAAACTAAAAATGGGCCAAGATCAGCCATATCCAACGTTCTCTTAATATTTTACTCAACCCAAATTAAAGGTGTGTCATGTCAAAGAGCCTTTCTATTTTCCCTTTCTGAAATATGGAAGTAATGGGTGAGTTTAAACATGACCATCGGATTTTGATCTGCACTGTTACTACAGGGGTAAGTTTTTTTTGGATTGAGTTGGTTGAATTATTAAGTCATTAATTTTTAATTTGATGGATTTGATTGCAGATTTAATTTAAATTAATCAAATTATTAAATTTTATTGTTTTTAAAATATTAAAAATTAAAAAACTCAGTTCAACTTTCAACTCAACCGATTTTTTTTTATTCTTTTTCAATCGATCCAATAAGCCAATCCAATTTGGTTTCAACAACCTTAATTGGAGTAAAATAATTTCTCTAATTTTAGGGTCATGTTTGAGGATGATATCAGAACGAGAGATATACAAATTGGGTCGGACAAACAAAAACTCATCTCACCTGACCCTGTAAGTAAATAAAACCAATTTTAATCTATAGAGCAGTGGTAATTAATTATGATACTCCCAACTTGAGTCTGGAATTTCTATGCGCAAATTAATTTTTTTAAAAAGTTTTTTTTTTTCTATCCGTTCATACAATTATTGGCAGAAGAAACCCAAAGAAGCTTATATTGAAACACCCACAATTCTTACTGCAGTAAATTTAGCAAATTTCTGTCATTTTCCACTGCCACTGCCACCGCCATTGAAATTGTTGTTTCACTTCTTACAAGAAGACCACTGATTTGTTCCAACACACCAAATAGACTACGCTTTTGCCGTTTGACAATCATTCCACTGACCATGTGGAAAGGCATCAATTTTTCTTTACCTAAAGCTTTTTCCTTTGACTCCTATATGTAAAAACAAGACCGTAGTTACCTTTCGACTTACCACCCTTTCTTTTTCATTTTTTACTATTCTTACCCTTTTTCATTTTTTTGGATATCTTATCCAGTATTTATCTGATTTTCTAAATACCAATTTAACTACAATATTTTGTTCTACCAATCTTCAAACATCTACTCTTAATAATGCTCTTTGAACAAAATTTCTTATTTTTCATATTTGAGTGTTAAAATTTATATAAAATACTATATTTAGGTTAACAGTTAATAACCTAAATATTCCAGTTTTGTTGCGAAAAATCAAACACATCCCAAACTAGAAAGGAAAAAAAAGAAAAAAAAGATGAATCTTAAAACTAAATAACTGAATTTTTTTTTTTCATAATTTCCGCCTCCAAACTGCAAATTCTTACAATTTGCATCATCTTCTTATCCATTTTTTCAAAAAAAAAAAAATTCTCATCCTCTTTAAAGTTAAAAGTTAAGAACTAGCATACCCTCACTTTTTCTTTTCAATTTTCTTCTTAATTAATTTTTCTTCTTTCTTTTTCATTCACTTCATCTTTGATTCAATGATTCCTTCCCCCAAAGCATAAAAAAAAACACTCAAAAATCTAAGCTTTGAATAGCTCCAACATAAACTCCAAATCCTTTCTTATAAAATGACAAAACCCAACCAAAGAAAAAGTCTTCCCTTTCACATTACTTTCCTTTCCCCCACTTTCTCTTCTTCTTAAATACTCTCTTATTTTCCCTACATCCAAACACTCTTTTCCTTCCCCCATTTCACTTCCTTTCTCTTTTTAGATCAACACCCAAGAAAAAAAACACAGTTCGAATTTACAAAAATCATGGTGAAGTCTCAAAGGCCGCCATCTGGCCGTACAAATCTGGCATCATGTATTGTAGCAACCATTTTCTTGATCTTTCTTGTAATCATTGTTCTCATTGTTTATTTCACCGTTTTTAAACCCAAAGACCCTAAGATTTACGTTAATTCCATCCAGCTCCCTTCTTTTTCCGTCGGCAACAACTCCGTCAGCTTCACTTTCTCTCAATACGTCACCGTTAACAACCCTAACAGAGCCACTTTTTCTCACTACGACAGCACTATTCAGCTCCTTTACTCCGGATCTCAAGTCGGGTTCATGTTCATACCCGCCGGGAAGATCGAGTCGGGTCAGACTCAATACATGGCCGCCACTTTTGCAGTTCAGTCATTTCCCTTGGCGCAACCGAATCAAGCGGCGGCGGCCACCACGATACCTATACCTGGTGCTACTACTACGGTGGCGGCGAAGATGACAGGGCCCGTTGGGGTGACAGCTGGGTTCGGCGGGGGTAATAATGTGAATCGAGTTGGACCAACGATGGAGATTGACTCTCGGATGGAATTAGCGGGTCGGATTCGGGTTCTAAATGTGTTCGCCCATCACGTGGATGCTAAATCGGAGTGTAGAGTCACCGTTGCTGTGAATGATGGGTCTGTTTTAGGGTTTCATTGCTAATTTTTCTTCCTTTTTTTAATGTAATTTTAGACATTTAACAGCTTTTTTTTTCTTAAAATTTATCAGTTTTGGAGGATCTGGTGATTTGGGTTTTAAATTTTTTATACCCAATTTGTCAAAAAAACTGTAAAAATTAGAACTTTGATTGTTGTGGGTGCTGCAAGTAAGGTGTTTTTAGTATAAAGAAAGAAAGGTTTCAGCTTATGAGCATAATTTGTGAATTAATGAACTTTTTATTTAAAGGGATTAATTGAAGAGTAAGTAAAGGATGGATACTAATGATAGAGTGAAGTGAGATTACTTTGTGGTGGGGCTTTTTGTTTTGGTTTTGGACCAATAATGAAGCAAAGGTGAGTTGAATAATGAGCTGGAAAAAAGGCAGCGCAAAATCCGGCTTGTTTTCCGTTTACTCTTTTTTTTTCCATTGTTCGAGGAAGGGCACTAATTGGGAGGTCAGAAAGTCTACGACGTCGTTTAAACTTTAAATTTTGATAGAGCAAAATTCAGTCAGTTGCAGATGGTTTGGGATCATCGTCGTCGGAGAATTAATTGCCCATCGGATTTCGATAAATGTGCCAGTGAGAAAATTATAATTAAGTGGGGAGAGTTGAGTTAGTGAGGTTAGTGGGACCCAAGACAGCGGAGCAGAAGAGACACTGAATATCATCACCAGTCAGTGTCCTCGAAATTCGAGTTTATGTTTTTCTTTAGGTTAAAATCCTTCATAACTCCTTGGCCTTTTAGAGCATCTGGAATTTAGTTTTTTATAATTTAAGTTCAAGTTTTAACCTCGTTAATTTTTTTTATATAATTTTAAGTTAATTATTATTTTATTTTTTAATTATATAATTATTAAGTTTGTTTTTTTTTTTAAATATTACTTCAATAAATTTAACTATGTTTAGAGTTAAACTGTGATACCCCTAATCTTAAACCGTCGTCGGAACAGAGTTACGATATATTATCGAATAATCAGACAATTTGTGATTAATATTTAAATAATTATCGAACATATTATATTATAAAATAATTATAAAGTCCCTTAATTGGACCCTCAAGGCCCAAAATAAGTATTAGAGGGGAATAGGGACTTGTTCGAGTGCTTCGAGGATTTTTTTTTAACTCAATATAACCCCTTTGTAAATATCTAACATTTTCTGCAATTTTAAACTAGGACCAATCCAAAATCAATATTTGAACGAATGCAATTTCATGTTTAATCGTATTAAAATCATACATATAACATTTATTTGATAATTTACTCTATGTACATTTATATTACCATTAAAAATTAAATTAGAATTTCATTCATTCCATTCTAAATTTAGCACCAATTATACCATGTATATCATATAAATTTTCATACCATTTTATTAGTTTAAACACTAAAATACCAAATACCATTCTTTACAACAAAAATCATATAGCATTTTAAATTGACCAAAACAACACCTATGTACATGCCACTTTTACCAAAAGAAAAATACATTACCGAGTTTTGCACTGGAGTCGGGATCACCTGGATGCTGAACTGAGACTCTGAACACCTATTAACCTACACACGGAAACAACCGTATGTTGAGTATTTTATACTCAACGGTATTACTATAATTCAAATTATAAACATAATAACCATATCATTAAATCATATAACTTTATTTATTTTTATTTTTTTACTAAATCAATTCAAACTTAAATTTGTCATTCTCAATATATTCATACAATTCAATTTAGCTAATCAACAGTTGAAATCACATACATTTATGTTGAGCCATTATCCATCTCATGAACCATTAGTTCATGCTTTCCATTCTCATACTCACATTCAAATCACTTTTTTTTTTTAATTCACGTTCCATTTTCACTTTTTTTTAATGGCTTAATCAATTAATTTTATTCAGTTTAACATTTCCTTTAATTACCCCTATTAACAGGCCTCGGAATTTGGCGGATACACAGATCCAACCAAACACTCCAGTATGGCACCCAATGCCTCATCAGATAGTTCGAAGCAAATAATTGACACCCAGTATCTCATCGGCCAAGCCGAAGTAAGTTGGTGCACAGTACCTCATTGAATCTCTCCGAAGTAATATAGTGACACCTAGTGTCTCATCGACTCGAGGTCGAGGCATCCTGCATCCCTGAACACTTCCAATCCTATGGTATGCCAACTATATCCAACTCAGCCCGACTAGTTAATAGGGTATTCGATTCACTTTCTCAATTCAATATCATTTTCAATTCATTTACGAATCAATTCAATTTCACTTTTCATCAATATAAAATTCAATATTAATACTTATCCATCATCAATTCAATTTCCTTTTCAATTCCATAATAATACTAACCTCATAATTTACTTACCATACATATAATTAAAAATTTAACATTTAATAAAAATAACTTGAATTATAGTAATACAAATCCGGATTTATTCGGTTACTCCTCTACAACTTTTTCCTCTCCTTTCGATGTCAATGCCTCGGATTCCTTGTTAGCTACGAAAATAATAATAATTTTCACTATCAGTTACAGCATTAAATTATAACAAATAATTGAATTTTTTATTCAATTCCTACTTATTCCCAATTTAGTCCTAACTAAATTCACTTACTTTTCTAACTCAATTTATACTTCTTTTCTACTTTAATTTCTTGCTATATTAAACTCAACTATTCAATATTCACAATAAAATCCTAATCTAAAACTTCTTTCAATTTAATCCCTTTATCACAAAACTTATAGCTTTTTTTACAATTTAATCCCTTTATCACTTTTAACTTGAAATTCATTCAATTAAACCCCTAATTCATATTTTTGTTCAACATGAACTATATTTGAAAACCTATGAACTTCCAAAATATTAACTTAATTTCATCAAAACCTTGTTTTAAAACTTCAAAAACATCAAAATTAAGTGAAAGGACTTAATTGACTTACCTTTTCAAAATTTAAAGCTTCAAATCCCTACTTTTCATTTTTCTTTTGTTTTTCTCCTTTCTTTCTTTCTTTCCCATTTGCTATTATGTTCTTTCCTTCTTTATTTCTTTTCTTTTATGTTATATATATATATATATATATATATATATATCTTTTATTTTATTAATTAACTTATTATATTATAATATAATAACATTAAATATTTTTATATAATTAATCATATACATACAAATGTACATATATATATATATATTATTTTTTACTACATTTGTACACCATCAATACCATACAATTGTCATACTTTCAATTTATTTACTAATAAAAATCTTCTAATATAATTATTTAATTAGTAATTATCTTTTACTTAATTTTCAAGTAAATAAATAAATATAATACAAATGTATATATTTACATTATTACAAATGTTATTATCTAATTTGTTCATTACTCAAAATCTTACAATTTAATTATTTTATCTAATAAATATTTTTTACTAATTAAATAAAAATATCACAAATGTATATATTTCTATTAATTCACTTGTATTAAATCACTACCATACATTTGTCTTTATTTAACTTATTTCATAATATAATAATAATTAATATAATTTATAAATTAATTTAAAACCTTCAACATATAAAATCTAATAAAAATCTTAAATTTTATCTAAGATTGCCGCCTCATCTATAGTAAATTGGTTTAATTACCATTTTGGCCCTTTATACTTTCTTTTAATCTATAATAAATTTTTACCCTTTATTCAATTTAGTTATTTTTGCTAACTATCCTAATTTAAGTTAAATTCACCTAATTAAAACTTAATTAAACACACTACTAGACTCATAATTACTCCTAATAATTACTTACAAACCCGATTTATTAAGACGGAGGCCCAATACTGTACTTTTTCGGTGCTCGTGAATCTTGGGTCATTACAGAAACTTAAATTTTAAAATTTGATAAGTTAATGGCTATTTTTTAAAACAAAAGTAGAGACTTATAGTATATTTTAGCATTTTTCTTATTTTTTGTTAAAGGTACATTGAATAAATATAATTATTTTTTTATATGTTATATTATTTGTAGGTTGTTAAAGAAAAATCAAGAAATTGAAAATCAATTTGATCTAATGTATGTGACAGTTTATGAAATAAAAGTTAAAATTACAGTCACCTAAACTAAATCAAAAGCAATTTTTATTTAATTTAGAATTAATTTAAATTTATTATTATAAAATAAATATTTTATATTTAAAATAATGAAAATAACATAAATTTTTATATAAAAATTATTTTTAAATCATATAAAAGTTATTATTTTTATTTATTCGATGTCGCAACTTCCACCTTTCAATATCGCGACATCCTTACACTTTTGAAACAAAACTTTTTCTTGCATCTATTTAGTTTTAGGCCCTACCTCGAAATTGCCTACAATGTCGCGACTCCCATCCTAGGATGTCGCGATATCACTGTAGCATGCACAAAAGCCTTAGTTTTTTTTTTTTTCAACTCAAAATTCTCAACTACACAAAAAAGTCCTATACTAAATCTTAATCCTAAACATGAAATGAGTTTGAAAAATAAGCAAAAATAGATAGTCTTGTCTCCAATTATTCAATTATTTACATGTAACACTCCTAATTCGTATCCGTCGCCAGAATAGGGTTACGAAGCTTTACCAAAGTTTACAGAATAATTGCAGATATTTCACATCATTTACTATTTATGTCCAATACTAATCATATTGTCCCTTGAATGGGCCCTCGAGACCCAATATAAATATTGGAATTAAATCGGACTTAATCGGGATTTCAAAAAATTTATTATGAAATTTCAAAATTTTTCCTAAATGCAGGGCTCACACGCCCGTGTGGCTAAGAGACACACCCATGTGACCCTATGACACGCCCATACATCAAGTAGGGGTGTGCAAAATTCAGGTAAAACCGAAAAAATTAGGTTGAGGGTCGGTTAATAATTTTTTAAGTTTTTGGTTAACTGTTAATTTGGTTCAAAATCGGTTGATTAACCAAATTTTTTCGGTTTAACTGAAAAAATTAATAAATAAAATTATAATATATAAATAGTCCACTATTTACTCAAACCCAATCCAACATAAACCCAAATACCCAATCAAATATATATTAACCCAAGTACCTAACCCAACCCAATTACCCAACCCAATAATAAAATTACAAATAATTTAATAAATAAAAATAAAATTCTAAAAATAAAAATAAAAATAAAAAACATATAATTTTATACAAATAATTCAGTTAATTCGGTTAATTCAGGTAATTAGGTTAATTTTATACTTATTTTAACCAAAAATAAAAAAAAAACATATAATTTTCTGTTAATTCGATTAACCGACCGAATTAATCGAAAAAATTTTGGTTCGATTAATTGTTAAAATTTTTGAAGGGTCGGTTAATTTGGTTAATGATATTTTGGGTCGGTTAATCGATCGGTTAACCAATTGAACACCCCTAACATCAAGTCGTGTCCTGCCCCGTATAACTCTCTGACTTGCATCACACGGTCAAGTCACACGCCCGTGTGCTATGTTGTGTTACTCACACGGCTGAAACACACGCCCGTGTCTCTGGTCGTGTGCTCAATTTTGAGCATTCTGTTAAAATTTAAGATGCAGGGGACACACGGCCAGACCACACGCTCATGTGCTAAGCCGTGTGTCACACACGGTTAAGACACACGCCCATGTCTATCCATGTGGACAAAATAAAGCCATTTCCTAGCTTTATTTTTCACCCCTTTTAGCCTTGCACCTACACCAACACTTATACACAACTTATCACCTTCACCAACCACATTTTCATGCCAAAATTTAAGTCCTATACATGTCAATTTATACTCAGATTTATCTATATACTACTTTCACATTTGTGCATATTGTATCAAATATGCTAATTTAATTCATTCATACATATCTCATTGTGATTTCTATTTATCATTCATTTTCAAACGTATACCATGATATAGTCTTCTATACATAAACACCAAAACATGTTCATAACTAGCCATTCCAATAGCTAGTCATTAACAAATATTTACATGCCATTCCTTGGCCAATTTAACCTATACATGCCATTATAACCACAATTGTTTTACCTTATATATCAAATTGAGTCGATGGATAGTGTGAGTGATCTCCGTCAAGCTACCAATCCAACGAGCTTCCGATTTACTATAGTACAGGAAAAAATAAAACAGAGTAAGTATATAATGCTTAGTAAGTCCGTATAACTTGGTAATTAACTTACCAACTATTCATATTAAAGATAAACATGTAAATCACAATCAAACATTCGGTTCCAAGCCCTCTTAGTAAGTCCGTATAACTTGGTAATTAACTTACCAACTATTCATATTAAAGATAAACACGTAAATCACAATCAAACATTCGGTTCCAAGCCCTAAATCATATTCTTATCACTTTTGTTAGTAACTTATTTCATATAAACATCAAGAAAACACATATATGAGTTCAACAATATTCAGATTCTCATACACATATGTTTTCCACATCATGTATTCATATAACATATATACAAATATTTCCATATTTTTTAGGTACATTCTACAATAATTCATCTCGAGTTTTACCATATTTCATGTCAGAACTTTGCTCATTATTCAACTGAAATATTAATAATCACACAGATAATACACTCGATATGTACAAATCTATTCTCATAGATGAAGTATTCATCAAACAAATTTCCATGTTCGTATATCATAATTTCATACTTCCATATTTAATATAACATCATTTTCATGTACTTTAGGCAGATACATGTAAAAACGCATTTCTTTTCATGTCAGGATTTTACCCATTGAATTATTGAAAATATCGATGAATACTCAGGTAGTACACGCAAAGTGTACAAATCAGTAAATCCGTCAATTCATATTCAAAAGTACCTCTTAGGGCACTTAATCAGGAAACACACTCTCAAGCCACATATCATATT
This sequence comes from Gossypium arboreum, assembly GCF_025698485.1. Taxonomy (NCBI): domain Eukaryota; kingdom Viridiplantae; phylum Streptophyta; class Magnoliopsida; order Malvales; family Malvaceae; genus Gossypium; species Gossypium arboreum. Next base: position 32,031,063 of record NC_069070.1, read on the forward strand.
ATAGGATTACTAGTCCAGGCTAAATCCTGTCTCCAACATATGCTCACAAAAGCTTAATTAGGATTACCAGTTTAGGCTAAATCCTTTCTGTAACATATGCTCTGAAGAGCTTAATTAAGACTACCAGTCCAGGCTAAACCCTAATTGTAACATATGCTCGAGAGCAATTATATCAGGATTACCAGTTCAGGCTAAATCCTATCTGTAATGAGGTCAATAGGATTTCTCGTCTGAGCTAAATCCTGTCAGCAACAAATACACGACCTCATTCATTTTGGGAAATCACATATCCATCGATTTTTCATTTTTTCAAACGGAATTTGACATTTATCAGGCAATTGTTGGGTATGTGATCAATCTCATATATTTATGCATTTATTCAATTCAAATGTTCACATTCAACTCAAGCATAAAAATAACATTTATATCATTTATCACTTATCAAGTATTATCATTTATTTCAGACACTTTTATTTTTCAGGCTTTAACGAATATGTGATCATTTCACATATTTATGGCATTTATACAATTTACATACACAACATTCAATTCAAACATATAAACATATACAATTTAGTTATACGAACTTAGCTCAATAAGTGCTCGTGTACATAAAGTCTACTAATCTGACATTTCTCCTTTCCTCGTTCTAACTCCATATTCGGTTTATCCAGATCTATACGAGTAAATTTAACATCAGTTTAATGTAATTCATACTCAATTTAGTCCAATTTACACATTATGAAAAATTATCATTTTGCCCTAAACTTTTAATAAATGACGATTTTGTCTCTAGACTCTAAAAATAAAGTTCATGCAATTTAATCCTTGTTCCAAGCCTAACCAAATTTTTCATGTAATATTTACAGCCCATATATTTCATAAAAATCAGAATTTTTCCATGGATTTCTCATTTTTACAATTTAGTCCCTAAATCAAGTTTTCATAAAAATTCACTTTGTAAAAGTTGTTTATCTATCAACAACCTTTCATTTTCTACCATAAATTTCATAATTTCAGCATATTCATCCATGGTAAAAATTCTATACTTTGATATCTTTTCAAATTGATCCCCAAAATAAATAGATTAAGTTATCTCGATCTCAAAAATATAAAATTACTAAAAACGAGGCTTGAATACTTACCTAATTTGACCAAGAAAGCTTGCTTTCTCATTCCTAGGGTTTCCATGAAAAATATTTGGGGAAGATGATGATAAATGATAATATTTTCATCTTTTATTATTTATCACCTTTATTTTTTTATTCTTCCAATTTTTGTCCTTTTCTTTAATTTTATTTTCCATGGATGAATCATCATCCTCAATGACTAAGTATTTTTAATGGTCTAATTACCATATAAGGACCTCCAATTTAAAGTTCTATAGCTATTTAATCCCTTTAGCTATTAGAACTCAACTTTTGCACCCTGTGCAATTTGGTCATTTATCGATTTAAGCATGTAAATCGATAAAATTTCTTTACGAAATTTTCACACAACATTATTATCATATTATAGACCCTAAAATAATATTAAAATAAATTTTTTTCGGAATCAGATTTGTGGTTTTGAAACCACTGTTTCAAATTCTGTAAAAATGGGTTGTTACATTACAATGCTCAAATTCCTTTTGGAAGTTTAAAAAGTGGTTCTTGGGCAATCCGTGATGCCCCCAAAGTAGAGCTTCCACAAAGTCTTGGAGACTTTGTGTAACAACTTGTTTTCTAGTAGTGTCAAAAAAATGGTTTCGAGACCACAATTTCAACTAATATTTACGAGGTCATTAGAATGTCATATTGAAACTTGCTTCGGTAATTTTGATGTTTGGTTAGTTAATTAAAGAAAAAAGATTAAATTGTAAAAACTGTAAAAATAAATTGCTATTAATTTTAAAAGGCTAATTTACGTTTAGGAATCTAATTTCATGGATTTAAATGTCAATTTAACCATAATAGCTTATGGTGGACGGTTTGTGATTCTTTTACAATGAATTTAGTTAATTTTAAAAATTAAAAATAAGGTAAATAAAACTTAAAACATAAAATAATAACATCACATTCTTCATTTTTACTTCTCCCCATCGAAACTCCATTGTTAGATTAGCTTGAAGGTTTGACCATTTACTTTTTTGCATGTAATTCCGACCAAATGACTAATAAAAGCCCTTTTTTAAAAACAAATTACAGAAATGGGCAGCTTTTTTTTAAAAATGACGGGAATGGTCTGTTTTCACTAAAACGCACTGAGCTGGCATCGTTTTCAGGGGATACGTGGAAAATCGCATCCAACTCAGCATTTTTTCCCCACTGTTAGGGTAAAACGCGCTAAAGTGGAAGCGTTTATCTAAAAATCATCCACGTGGGACCGCTTTTGCTCGTGTTTTCCAAGTTAGGGTTTTGTTTTAATTTTTAATTATTTAAGGTTAGGATTTTTTAAATTAGGTTTAGGGGTTTTATTTTTTAATGTTTAGATTTTAGGGTTTAGGGGGTTTAAAAAATAATTTGTACAGGATGGAATCTGAGAAAATATTTTTTTGAGGATGGGTTTTGAAGAAATAGTTTTGACGAGATGGGTTGAGGTTTGTAGAGGAAAAACTCTATAAGTAGGATGCATTGTCAGCAAAAGTACTGAAAATGCTTCCAACTGGATGCTCTTTTCAATGCTGCTACTTCTGAGAAAATAAATTTAATGAAATGGTTTTGAAAAAATATCCCAAGATTCCTGAGATGAGGTTTTTGAAAAATTCTCCTAATAGTAGGGGTTGAGGTTTCTAAGGAAAAATGCTCCAAGTAGGATGCACTGTCAGCAAAAGTATTAAAAATGCTTCCAACTGGACGCCCTTTTCAGTACTGCTTCTGATAGTGGGATGCATTTTACAGAAAGGAGTATGATGCATTCCCTTAGGCTATAAATGACCCATATTTTAGCTTCCGATGTCATAAGTTGGAGTAATAGAAATTGAAGAAGTTCAGAAGAATAGAAGTTGAGGTTGAAAGTATAAGTAACACATTTATATGAAACATTATATTTTATTTCATAATGTTTTGATTTTTCGTGATAATTTTTCTTGTTTTGAAATTTTCTCTCGATAGATAAATTGGTTGAAAATGAGTGGATGAATTCATGCTACTATTTATTATGACGGTGAGGTCCGTGACAACTAGAACAGCGTGACTTTTTTATTAGAGGACACATCGCGACTGACTTTTAACCAGAACATAGAGTTGACAGAACTTTGTAAAAGAATTAGGCAAAAAATCTTCAGATCTATTGCAATGAGAGTTTCGTCTATTAAGTATTAATTTTGTGTTTCGGTTGATCCCTTGAGATATGACTCATTTGATACCAAAGATGCTCAGGGTTTGAGGCAATGGCGCAAATGCACCTTGAAAGTGGATTACTGTTTCTTGAGTTGTATGTGGAATTTTCAAGACCGGATGAATGGCTTGCGACTTCAATATCTCTTCCTGCCCGAAATGTGAGAATGGTTGAAAATGTCGATAGTACAACTACTCTGGTAGAAAGTTCCCATTATGATATCCCGGGATCATCAATAAGAAGACACTCATCTGTCTCAGCCTTATATTTCAATTGTGGGAGGCAGAACACCGAACTATCGAATTTTGGTAGTAGAATGGAATACACTACCCCTGTATGACACTCAATTAGTGGATGTGACATGCACCTCGATGGGTCGATGTTCAACGTTGGGAATACTTACCGAGGAATGACATCATCTTCCAGTGATTGACAATCAACATGTGATTTTGGATATTCTGAAACGTACACGAGAAAGATTAATTTACTCCCTCCAACGTCCACCGGTAATGGGACCTCCAACATGGCAAATGTTAGTGGGCAGGAGAATGAAGATGACAATGAAACTGATGTGGATCCACCCCGATAGCCTGGTGCTAACAGTTTAGAAGTTGGGTTATTTTTTTAATCGGAGCCTGTCCCAACTGAACCTAAAGACGGTGAAAGGGGTGATAAAGAAGTAGAAGAAGAAGATCCATGATTCACGTCATACTCCTCGCCAGCCCACATGTATAATGTCGATCTTTTGACAGATAATGTATTGGAATTTCCAGACTTGCTACACAAGAGGCTTGGCTACAGTTGTGCATCATTGGATTCAGTGATTTAGAAACGAGTAGGGAGTACTTCAATAAAGATGGTTTTCTCACAGTATTGAGGCGATACAGCATCAAGAATGGGGTTAATTTCTACGTGATTAAATCAAAATTAGAGAAGTTTGAAGGGAAGTGTGTAGTAAGAGACGACAATTACTCATGGAAAATCATGGCTTCTATTAGGAAGAAGATAGGGTTATAGACGATTAAAAAGTTTACCGGTTTGCCTACATGTGTTGCCTCGAGTACATTATCATTGGGTTATTTGGGTTTTATTTAGAGTTTAGGGTTATTTTCAATTTAATTTGACGTATTCGTGGGGTTGTAGTTGTTTCATAGGATAATCTGAAGTTAGATTCAGATATGATCGTAGGCCTAATACTACTGATGGTGAAAGTGGATTCGAGGACTAACATGTCGGTTTTAATTGCTAATATTTGCAACCAATTCAACTACACACCTTTGTACCGTAAGGCATGGATAGCTAAACAGAAGGCCTTAGAGAGTATGCATAGTGGGTGGGACGTGTTATACAACGAGGTATGGCAGTAGTGTCAAGTGTTGGAGAGGTACGTACCTAGTTGCATAAAAAATCTTGAAACGGGTCTCGCATACTACAACGACCGCTTGTTCTATGGATGCCGAGTGTTCAAGCATCTATTTTGGACCTTCAAGAAATGCTGGGATGCATTCCAGTACTACAAGCCATTGCTACAAATAGAAGGTACCTTCATGTATGGTAGATATACCCATCGGCTATTGTTGGCTATGGCACAGGATGGTAATCAGAGGATCCTTCCAATTGCATTTGCAATAACACTGGGGAGAAAGCAGAAGACTAAGATTTCTTTTTGCTTAGATTGAGGAGGCATGTTGCCCTCAACTTGATATATGCGTTATCTTGAATCGGGGAGTTGGAATACTGTCTGCAATTGAACAGTAAGTAAGCCTCTAGGATCCCACGCACCATCAATACTGCTTGAGGCATGTTGCATCCAACTATAACGAACAATATCTGTCTACCATTGAGTGACGATAAGTGATGAACATGGGTATCTGATTGCCACCAGTATTATTTGGTTTGTAATGTTTCGTTTGTATTTTTATATTTTTTTTGTATGTAATCATTGCTATGCAATTATATTGACAGAGTACAAGATCACGAAAGATCATTTTCATGAAATGTTGGCAACATTGCAGTCAACTAACTTGGCAAGGCAGCATATCTCGAAAACATACCATTCGAATAGTGGACACAAGCATACGATGGTGGGTTATGATATGACCACATGACATCGAACCTAACGGAATGCATCAATTCCATTTTAAAGGGAACATTTACTGATAACGACAGTAGTGAAAGAGATATACTTCTGTTTGGCGGAACTGTTCCCAAAGCGAGCAACGAGTTATGCCGGAAAATTGTAGGGAGGCCATGTATGGTGCTCGACGGTAGTGATAGAAATTAATAATGGTAAGGCATGAGTAAACTGCATACACGCAGTTTGTCACTTGTGCGACGACCTATGATTTCGAGTGATGGAGTTCGACAGGCCGAATCAAGGTATTACACGGAGTGTATCAGGTACACCTGAGAAATAAGACTTGTGATTGTAGGATATTTAATGCACTTCGTTATCTATGCGCTTATGCAATTGTAGGTTGTATGAATCTTCATTTGGATCCAACGAGTTTTATTGATGAAGTGTACAAATAAGAAAACTTGTACAACATGTGGAGATATATACTCCTACCGATTCCAGATGAATGTAAGTAGCCACCTGTATCGCTTGCTCCATTTAAGTTGTTACCCAGTAGAGATCTGCGTCACAAACAAAAGGTCGACCATGCTCGACCCGAATTCGCTACATGGATATTCGGGAGTGATCAAACCAACAGAGGTTATGCGAGTGGTGTAGGAACTTGGGTCATACAATGTCGTCTTGTCTATATCGAAGTTCAACATTATAATATGCCTTGATGAGAATTGTTAGCCATTGTTAATACAAAATAAATTTAATATTTTTTCATGTGAATTATAAACAAAAAACATTTGTTATTTCTATTCAAATCAAGTCTTATTGCAATGTTATGTGAAAATATTCAAGGTAAATTAAAATTTTGATTAAAGTTTAATGAATAGCTAAATCAGATAGTGTACAAAAAATATTCAAAAGAACTTATACTAATTTAAATAATAAAATTTACAATTCATTAGTGCATATGCTGGTCGAAATCTATGCCACATCAGGGTGGTCGACAATTACACGCTGGATTCCTTCTAGGTTCAGCTTCCGGTGGAGGTTGTAGTTGTTGGGGTTCGCCTTCAGACGATGTACATCCTTGTATTCATGTAACCTCTGGTCTATACCTAAGTGGTTAGGAAGATTACCCACCTTGATATAACAAAGATGCCAGAGGTGTTTGCACCACCTATGACGAATTAGTGTAACTATGTTGAGTCCCATAAGCTGATAGGACAATGACTAGACTCCTTGTTGGTGCCTCATGCATAGATGGCCTATACGTCGTCATATACATTGCTGCCATCAAGAAATGAGATGGCCCGGGCATGTATCGAATCAGTGATAGATGACCGACAGTCCAACCTGTCATAGGATTACATACAGAAAATAGTTAGAATACGACCTAGAATAAGACGGTATGAAGGGGGTGTGGTGAGCGCGATAGTGCTGATGTTGTCGGGGCTAGTTCTTGTATGGACACTGATGATGGGCCTGTCTCGCTACCCCTTGGATTTAAAGGGGTCTGTTGTGGCTTAATCATAAGGGGATTTTAACGCTTGTCCTCTTCACTCAACAAATATGGCTTGCTATGGATCCTAAACTATGGCATGTAATCCGAATCGCATGCTAACTCTGGAACGAGAATTGCGTCGCAGTAGGTAAAAAATCATACTGATTATTCCACATCTTGATGTATTACGAGTGCAATACTAGCCAATTAATCTCCAGTCGCTGTAAGTCGATACGATGTAAATCATCAAGCTCTTGAGGTGTTATAGGAATCGATTGCCGGAATCTGAACTGTCGCAACACTCTATCCACCTCGTGCATCTTGATGGTAGAGTACACTACCAATGGGACCTTAACGTGCTAGGTGTTAGGATTCACAAAGAATTCCTTAAAAATTACTACTCGAGTTGTTGGGTCCTCGTATGGTATCCATTCAAACTATATGAATGTGATAAAAAATTATTTATATATATACTACTAAATACTAAATACGAAATCGACTACATTATTTGTATATAGTTCAAAAATAAATAAATATATACATCCGCTTCCAAGCGCTGGTCCAATAGAAGCTATATATCTTCAAACTCGGTAGATAATCCCAAGTGACTCGGAGCATGGACCTAATTAAATAACTTATTAGCATAATAATTTAATTTTAAATCAATTTAATAATGGTAATATATACTAAATTTTACCTTTTTACGAGTGGGAATGTATATGGGTTGTAACACCACTAAACCGTATCCGTTGCCGGAATAAGGATACAGAGCATTACTGTAAAAACATAAATCAAATCCTTAATTTCCAACAGTTCATAAACATTTCAAAATTCAATCAAACACATGCATAACGTTCTTTTTCAAGCCCTCAAGGCTTTAGAAACACTTTAGAAATGATTCGGGACTAAATCAAAAACATTTAGAATTTTCATGGCGAAAGATAGAAAAATTCATACTATAAGGGTTACACAGTTGAAACGCATGCCCGTGTCTCAGGTTGTGTGGGTATTCAAAGTAGGGACACACAGCCGTGTCCCAGCTCGTGTCTGTGCCCGTGTAACTCTCTGACTTGGTTCACATGGCCAAGCTAGATGCCCGTGTGCCAAGCCTTGTAACTCTCGAAACGCAACCTTCTAAAAATTACAGGGGACACACGATCGTGTGTCACACACAGCTGAGACACACGCCGGTGTCTTAGGTCGTGTGGACAAGAAATAGGCCAATTTTGAGCCATTCCTTTTTCCCATTTCAAGCTCACACTTACAAGATATTTGCACATACAATCAAGCTTTCAAACATACCAAAGCATGCATATTAAAACCAATTCAATAGGTTATTTATCCATACAACCAATATGCCAAAAGACACCTCAAACATAATCATCAAATCAACCTAAACATGTGTACATTTACCATTTATCAACTATTTTGTTTCCATGCCAAACATATCACAATTGATACATACCAACCATACCATATTAGATTCATGCCATAACAAAATAACCTTACCATTAGGAGCATTCCTCTCATGCTTCATAACCACTTAAATGACATAAACCAACCATTTCAAAATAGTACCAAACAACCAATATTTATATACCATATTTACATTATGCACATCTAGTTCAAAACCTTTTCAAAGTAAACTATATATTGACCATGATTAGATCAATTTATCACATACCATTTTGGCCATTTAAAGATACATTAACACATGCCAATTTTTGGTCACTTCAAAAGATGGATCAATTTGACCATATTAACCACAACCAACAATATATTAATAGTATCTTAAGTACCTCAAATCCAGGGCAATATTTCATGCCACAATCATCAACCAAAATGACATATACATGCCAAACTCATCAATTAAACATTAGACATAGTCCACCTATACATGTCATTATAACTACGACCAAAGCATCAAAATCTACCGATAAAATCGATGGATAGTGTGATGGATCTCCTGCTAACTTCCAACCCAGTCGAGCTTTCGATAATATGTAAAGTAAAGGAAAATAAATATGTAAGCAATGAATGCGTAATAAGCTCATATAAACTTTAAGCATAATATTCCATTTTAATAATAAAATTTATTGAATAAACATAAATCTATGCCAATTCCATAAGATTCATAAATCGATATGATCATCAACTCACAAATGAGTAAGTTCATTAATGTCGCGTATATTTATCATTCATAACATGATAGGATTTTATGCGACTTAATAGATAATCATCAACCTTTCTATAAGGTTATACACTTTTCAATCTACTTTCTTTTTATTCCGTTCTCAATGCTTATCATAAGCCTAAAAAACATTATGAATTCTCGACTTAGTGTATTTATCCATGATATAGGTATATCCATCCATAGCATATGTAAATTTCTCACATATAGTACATCATTCAAACTCATTACTCCCTTTGCATCAAATTTCATTTCAACTATGAATTTACCATTTCATTACCTTTCCTCACTTGTTTCATATGCATAACACACAAAATATACGCATAATATCAACCATGACTACAAACTAGTGCATTTAAATATAGCTCATTTGGAATCAACTACATGATAAACCATTTCATAAGAAATTACATACTTTAATTTATACTACCTTATCATGTACAATAGCATATTACCAATTGAACACTTACGGGTTCGATGTATTTAATTAAGAATAAGCATGATATAATCTGATTATAAGCTTGGCACAAGCCTAAGCACATCAATAACACACGTTAGCATACTTGAACATAATTCATGTGAACTTAACATAGATAACCATTATTCTTGAGCTTGATCGAATTGGATTTATCATCTTTCATAATATATTATGTTTTCCATGCATCACCATTTCAATGAGTTTCATACATACATGTCATGGTTCATATTGAACACTGACCATTTCCTTTGCGTAACACATAAGACATAAACATAACATTTACCATAGCAACAAGCTAGTAATTAAACATATAACTTTGCAATATTATCACATGGTAAGATAGATTTCATAAACATAATTCATATGAACTCATATTTTCCTTAATTATGAATATACATACTTTATACCTTTCTATAATATCAAAGTGAATTTCATCGCACCCTTACTAAAGCTTACACAAAGAGTGCTAAACGATGGTCGAAACCATCCCTTTTCATATTTGATGGTCGTCACCATCTCTTTCTATATTCGATGGTCGAAACCATCCCTTTTCATAATCGATGGTTGAAACCATCCTTTTTTATATTCGATGGTCGTAACCATCCCTTTTCATATTCGATGGGCGTCGATATGTTGTTTGATTTTTCCGTCAAGGCATGATATGAATGTAACATGATAGCATTTAAAACAAAAATTTAAAACATTATTTAAACGTACAAACTTACCTGGCTAAATTGCAGAAATGTCAAAGTACAAGGGCATTTTGGTAATTTTCAATTCTCCTCGATTTTCCACTAGATCTTGATCTAAATTAATAATTTCATTCAATTTATTAATTTAGATAGCAAAAAAAAATGTATTTTATGTTCATTTTTGAAATTTTTACAAAATTGCCCCTAACATTTTACTTTTATTTAATTTAGTCCCTGAGCCTAAAATATGCAAATTAACCATTTTTAATGTCAATTCATATTAGCCAAATATTCATAGTCTCCATTTCAGCCGATTTTTGCAACAATTTCACAACAACTCCTTGTACTTTTATTATTTCAATAATTTAGTCCCTAATAAGAAAATTCATCAAAATTACTTAACAAAATACTTTTAAACAACAACTAATATTTCAAATTCATCATTTAACATAGAAAATCACTAGATTCATCAATGGAAACATTCACATCTTTAATAGTTTCAAAATCGAAGGTACGGGCTAGCTGGACCTAGTTGCAACGATCTAGAAAACATAAAAAAAATATTAAAAATGGGTGAAAAATGGCTTACCAGGCATGAAATGAAACATTTCCAAACCTAGCTTCTCCATAGCCATGACTTTCGGTTGAAACAAAAATGAGAAAGGAAGATGACAACCATTATCTTTTACGTATGTTTTATTTAATTTAATTCATTATCAAATTACCATTTTAACCTTGGTTAATAAATAAATAAAATACCAATTTCATACCCATAATTGTCCACTAACACCTTGAGTGTTTTAATTACCATTTAATTCCCTTTTCCTTTATACAATAAAACATTTAATCACTCAAATCAAATAGTCATCAAATTTTACATATTTTATGATTTAGTCCGTTTTAATTAATTAACTATCGAAACGTTCAAATTTCTTAATGAAACTTTAGTACCACCTTAATGACACTCCGTAAATATTTATAAAAATATTTACTACTTCGTTTATAGAAACGAGTCTCGATACCTCATTTTCTAAAACCACTTGACCTTAAGGTCTTACTACTTGAGCTTAATTAATCATTCAAATAGTATAAATTATCCAATCAAAAACCTTTTTAAAACCATATTTGAGTCATAAATATTATTACATAATATTTATGAACTTACTCGTAGGATTTGGTGGCCCAAAAACAACTGTTTCTGACACCACTAAAAATCAGGCTGTTACACGGGTAGTCCATTTAAGTGCGTAAAAATACAAGGTGGTGCTGAGCCCATTATTGTAGTAGTAAAAGGCAACCACCAATTTTGGTTTTTTCTAGTTTTATCGCCCGATACATCTCTCAGTACAATGTCACCAACATTAGGAACCCCCAACTGAGTTCGCCAGCCTGTCTAAAATTGAAGGGCCATTCCAGTCATTTTTAAAAAAGTGGCCCATTTCTGTAATTCTTTTTAAAAAAAGGGCTTTTATTGGCCATTTGGTCTGTTATTCCTTCAATTACTCGATTTTAATAATTTTTATATTTTTAAGATCGTTGTAGCTTAATTAATCTTGCCTAATTAAAAAACACAAATAAATATTATGGGTTGGGTTATTTAGTTAAGTGAGCCTTTTTTAAGGTTTTGGGTCATTGGTTTAATTGTTATTGGGTTAGTGATTTAATATAAATATAAATATAAATATATATAATTATTGTCGAAACCTGTTTTTGGAACTCGACTTTTTATTTTAAAAATAAAGACGGAGTCGCCACCAATCCTTTTTATTAGGTGTGATTGGATCACCTTGAAATTTGATCATTTTAATAAAATGTTAGATTTATTAAAACGAAAATTTTCGGTCTACAAAATCCAAGAAATGAGTTCGGGAGTCGGTTACGCATGAGAAAGGATTAACACCCTCAGAATGCCCAAAATTGGTACCTAGTTGATTACTTGATATCTTATTGTCGAGAACTGAGAATTCAAAGAAAGTTTTATATACGATCCTTTTTTTTTTGCGTGATGTTATTTGATTAAAATATTGCTAACTAAATTAAATTTTATGGAAAAAGCCTTCTTATTTCGATTTAATTAAGAGGAAAAGATCATGCCCTGTAAGATAGGGCACGAGGTCTCGAATCCTCAAAAATAAGAATAATTGCTATTTAATTATTACCTAAGTCATATGTGTATTTAATTTTAAAAGGACGTTCGGTTATTTCAGTTCAAGGAGAAAGCTGTGCCCTGTAAGTTAGGGCACGATTTCTTGAATCCCCTAATTAAAGAACATCGTCTCGGTTCTAATTATTTCCTATGCGTCGAGTAAAAGAGAATATAACATTTAATGTGATGTGCAATTAATTTGTTTGAGTTTAGTACCAAATGAACAAGTGTATGTAAGCATAATAAACAATACAATAATGGCAAAGAAATAAAATAGCTACATATGTACAAATGAAATAACATTATAATGAAATAATAATAAAAGAATAAAATTATTGTAGTAAAGGTAACGAGGTAAAATAGTAAATAATTATAACATGATGATAATAATAGTAAAATAATCATATTTAATGACAAAATAAAAAATAAAATAACTACTCAAGGATGTAAATAAAATCGCATAATTTAGAAAGGGAAAAATATAAATAATCATAAATAAAAGTGTTGGAAATAATAAAATAATAAAATAATAAAATAAAAATAAGTAGGCAAAGGACTAAATTAAAAGCTAAAAGAAATTCTAAGCATAAATTAAAAAAACAACAAAAAAAGCAAACAAAGGATTAAATCAAAATAAAATAAAAACTACAGGGACCCAGGGTGTTATTTTTCCCAACCCAGCATACGTGCCATTTCCTTGATAGGTCAACAGTGGGTCAAGAGACTAATTTGCAAAGAAATTAAAATTATAGGGTAAAAACTAAAACAAATAAAAAAGGAATAGGATGAAATTAAAAAGAAGCAAAAAAGCGGAAAGACCAAAATGGCAATTGCCCCTCCAGGCGAAAACACGCGGATCCTAGAAGGTTGGATCAGATTATTCGGGTCGACTTTGAAATGACGCCGTTTTGGGCATCTGAAGCCAAGCCCAAAATGATGTCATTTTGATGAGTCTATATAAGTTAAAATTAAAAAAAATCATTTTTATCAGTTTTAAAACAAAATACTATTCCCTTTTTTTTTTCTCTGAAATACCCTCTTTCCCTTCGGCCACAAGGCCATCACACACCATTGCGACCATCGATCATAGACGCCAGCGACCACAGCCTCCGGTGGCTGGAAAATAAAAAAAAAAACTTTTTTAAAATCCTTTCGAAACCCTAGAGTTAGATTTAGGGATAAACACCCAAAAAATGTCGAGATCATTAAAAATAAAAAGGGAAGAAGTGACCATTTGATTTCTTCCCTCTCTGGTAAGGCCCTCAACGGAAAGCCAAGGGGTTACAAGGCTTTTCAGATTGGAGGTGGTTCTCGGCGACGGCTCTTAACAGGTAAAAACTTAAACCTTTTTTATTCTTATTTTTTTGAAATAAAAAAAGTAAATAAAATGAACTATTTTCTTTTTGAACTTTGTTGTTTTTTTTAATTCAAATTTTTTTGTTACAATGGTTTCGGCTTTTATAGCCAAATAGATTACATGATATTAGTTTTTTTTTATTTTTTCTCCTTTTTTATTTCTACTGTTCCTGTTTTTCTGCTTTTGTTTACAAGTTTTTCATGGCAACAGGCTGAGTCAACAGTAGTGGAGAGGCCTGCCCCTTGCCATTTTGGTGAAATGGTGGCAAAGGAGGCAAACCTCAGATCGTGGGGCCTTTGAGATGTGTGCCCGCTGATGTGGCAAAGCAAAGGAACAGCAACGGGTGGTGAAGTCTCAAGGGATTAGGATTTCTTTTTGTTTAGGTTTAGATAGTGGGTTTTGGGCTTTTAGTTTTTTTTATTTGGGCTTGTAATACAGACAATTTAATGGACTTTTATTAATTTTTTATTGTACAGGACGAAATAGGGCTTCTATAGTTGCCCCTCTTTGCTCATTGTAGTGTAACGGGGATGGAGTAAAGACTTTAAGAAGGAACAATTTTGTCCGGTCATGTCGAATCTCGACTTCTTTGGTGCATCACTTTTTTAAGTAGCTCATTCTTTCAATCCATTGGTTACTCTACTCGACTATATCTGCTTCGCTACAACTTTAGGAAGGCAAGACTTAGTGTCACAGTTTCATCTTACTCCATTGCAACTTCAAGGAGATAAGATTTGCTGTTGTAGTTTCATTCCAACCTACTGCAACTTCAGGGGTACAAGATTTGTAGCTTCATCTTGCTTCACTACAACTTCATGGAGATAAGATTCACCATTGTAATTTCATTCTAACCCACTACAAATTCAGGGATTTAGGATTTCTAGCTTCATCTTGCTCCACTGCAATTTCAGGGAGTTAAGATTCGCTATTGTAGCTTCAATCCGATCCACTACAACTTCAGGGATATAGGATTTGTAGCTTTATCTTGTACCACTGCAACTTCAGGGAGATAAGATTCATTATTGTAGTTTCAATCTGACCTATTGCAACTTTAGGGGTGTAGGATTTGTAGCTTTATCTTGCTCCATTGCAATTTCAGAGAGATAAGATTCACTATGGTAACTTTAATCCGACCCACTACAACTTCAGGGGTATAGGATTTATAGCTTTATCTTGCTCCATTACAACTTCAGGGAGATAAGATTTGCTATTGTAGCTTCAGTTCGACCCATTACAACTTCAGTGGTATAAGAATTGTAGCTTTATCTTGCTCCACTGCAACTTCAGAAAGATAAGACTTGCTACTATAATTTCAATCCTACCCACTGCAACTTCAGGGGTATAGGATTTGTAGCTTTATCTTGCTCCACTGCAATTTCAGAGAGATAAGATTCGCTATTGTAGCTTCAATTTGACGTACTACAACTTCAGGGGTATAAGATTTGTAGCTTTTTCTTACTCTACTGTAACTTCGGGGAGATAAGATTTGCTATGGTAACTTTAATCCAACCCATTGCAACTTCAGGGGTACAGGATTTGTAACATCATCTTACTTCACTACAACTTCAGAGAGATAAGATTTGCTATGGTAACTTTAATCTGACCCACTGCAACTTCAGGGGTATAGGATTTATAGCTTCATCTTACTCCATTGGAACTTCAGGGAGATAAGATTCACTATTGTAGCTTCAATTTGACCTACTACAACTTTAGGGTTGTAAAATTTGTAGCTTTATCTTGTTCCACTGCAACTTTAGAGAGATAAGATTCGTTATTGTAGCTTCAATTTGACCCACTACAACTTTAGAGGTATAGGATTTGTAGCTTTATCTTGCTCCATTGCAACTTTAAAGAGATAAGATTCGCAATTGTAGCTTCAATCTGACCCACTACAACTTTAGGGGTGTAATACCCCTACCCGTATTCATTGCTTAATAGGTACGAGGCATTACCGAGTTTACTTAATTAAATTTTTTATATTCAATATAGCCCTTTTATAAATATCTAACCTTCCCCGTAATATTAAATCGAGACCAATCCACATCAACCAAATCAATTCAACATATTTTCATGATAGATTCATGCATTTATATAAGATAACGTCATCACATATCTATAACTGTGTTTGTTAACCATACTAATGGCTAACTTTACATTCATTTCACGTTAACATTTACTTTGTTAGCTTATACATGCCATTGATTTCCAAAATAAAGTTTCTTTATATACCGAAATCCCGAGGTTGATAAAGGTGATGTGTCTCCACCAAATCCGACCTCCGAGCTCTTAACACTACAAAATAGGGAAAAAGGAAACGGGGTAAGCACTTTGTGCTTAGTAAGCTCATGTAACAAGAATTATACTTACCTAATATTTTCAATACAATACAATAAACATCCATATATCCATTCAATGCATTATTACCCTAATATGCACAAACTTAACATTCAAGTTAGTACAATAATTTCCATGTACCAATAATATATACCATGATTGATGAGCTCATCAATATCATAATTTCCATTTCCTTGTTTTTTTTTTTTTATACTTATCCCGTTGAATTTATCGAATTTCGATGGATTTTCAGAGGTACACTTTAGTGTACAATTCGGT
Source organism: Gossypium arboreum (assembly GCF_025698485.1). NCBI lineage: Eukaryota > Viridiplantae > Streptophyta > Magnoliopsida > Malvales > Malvaceae > Gossypium > Gossypium arboreum. Next base: position 32,047,430 of record NC_069070.1, read on the forward strand.
CCGTCAATTCATATTCATGTGCGACATTTCCATTTCGAGAGCACACTCTCATGAACCTCAACCTTGCAATGGATTACCATCGAGCTAAATCCTCGCAATATAAACTCATAGAGTATTGTCGGGATTACCGGTCCAAGCTAAATCCTCGCAACGACAATTACTCTAATGAGCTTGGATCCGAATTACCATCCAAAGCTAAATTCAGACCTAATTCGGATTACCCGTCCGCTAAATCCATTTTACACATATTCTTCTGGAGGGCTATATCAGATAGGATCACCCGTCCTGCTAGATTCTTTTTACCGTCAATTCCTTTTCAGAGATCCATCGAATTTTCCTTTCATTCAACCGGGATTTCTTCCCATTTTATCAAATATATCAATGTTTCATTAATTTTCATACAATGAACATTCAAATCATATTCATATCAAAAACATGCATTTCAAGCATTTAAGAATATAATTCAAGTTACATGAACTTACCTTGATACTTGTTTGAAAACAAGAAAATCTATTAATCCCAAATTTTTCCTTTTCTCAATCTAGCTTCGTTTTGAATCTTCTGGATCTAAATAAATAAATTTAATTATCAATTTAATACATTTCTTGTTTATATGCAACATTCTCTATAATTCAACTATTATTTATAGTTCATTCAAAGCTGTCTACTTGAGTCATAGTCACTAAATTATTTATAACTTGAGCTACCGAACTCCAAATTAATATTTGTTAATTTTCCCTGAAACTAGACTCATATATATTTTTACCATAAAATTTTCAGAATTTTTGGTTTAGCCAATCAGTACAGTTTATTCTTCAAAGTCACCCCTATTCTGTTGTCTAACAGTTCTGACCCTTCTTCACTAAAAATAAATTATCTCTTTATACAGAATTCAAATGATGTTCTTGTTTGTTTCTATTAAAAATAGACTCATTCAGAATTCTATAAATATAAATTTAAGTCCCTAATTATTTTTATTAAATTTTTTATAATTTTTCAAAGTCAGAACAGAGGAACCCGAATTCATTCTGACCTTGTCTCACAAAATTCATTATATCTCAAAATTTACAAATCCATTGCTTACAATATTTCTTCTATGAGAAACTAGACTCAATAAGATTTAATTTCATATTTTGTTCATCTTCTAATTCGATTCCTAAAATTTTTGGTGATTTTTCAAAATTAGTCTACTGCTGCTGTCCAAACTGTTTTAGTGCAAGCTGTTTATTACCATTTTTCGCTTAAACTTTTAATAAATGATAATTTCGTCCCTACTCAATTAGCCTCTCAATTGAGCTGATTTTTCTCAATTAACATTTTATTCTATCACCTTAAACTAGTTTACAACCTTTAGGAATCATAATTTCAGCAATAGACTTTAATTCCAAACATTTTCACAATTAGGTCCCAAAAATCAATTTCCATTGAAATTGCCTAATAAAATCATCTCATAAACAACTTAAAGCTTTAATTTCATTCTATTTCATCATAAAATTACAGCACTCAACCATGGTGACTTTCAATTTCATCCATGAAATCAAAAACTAATGAATTTAATAGTAGGACCTAGTTGTAAAAGTCTTAGAAACACAAAAATTACAAGAAAAAGGCAAGGATTAACTCACTTGGTGCAAAAATTATGAAATACCAGCTTAGAGAACCCTCCTATGGCGTTTTTAGCTGCTGGAATTGAAGAGAAATGAAGAGAAATCTAGATATTTCCTATTTAGTCCTAGTTTTATTTAGTTAATTTTGCAATATTCCAATTTTACCCTTAATTTATCAATTTTTCTGCTGATTTCATACCCTTGCCGTCCAGCCCAAATAACTTTTGGGTCTAATTTCCTTTTAAATCCTTTCTCATTAGACTAATAAGCTATTTAATCACTCTAGCAACTTTTACACCTATTACAATTCAGTCCTTTTCATTTAATTGACTACTCAAACATTAAAATTTCCTAACTAAATTTTAATACCACATTAATAACATTTCATAAATATTTATAAAATTATTTTTGACTCGGTTTTACGAGATAGAGGTCCCGATACCTTATTTTACCCAATTTCTTCAATAATTTCTTTTTTTAACTAATCACTAAATCGATAAAATTTTCCTATCATATAAATTTTCAAGCAAAAATATTGAAATAAATTTCTCTTTAAATTGGATCTATGGTTACGAAACCATTGTTCCGATAACCTTGAATTTAGGCCATTACAAGGGGTATAGGATTTGTAGCTTTATCTTGCTTCACTACAACTTTAGGGATATAAGATTCACTATAATAACTTTAATCCAACCTTTTGTAAGTTTAGGGTATAGGATTTGTAGCTTCATCTTGTTCCACTACAACTTCAGGGAGATAGGATTCGCTATCGTAACTTTAATCCGACCCACTACAACTTTAGGGGTATAGGATTTGTAGCTTCATCTTGCTCCACTGCAACTTTAGAGTGATAAGATTCACTATTGTAGCTTCAATCCGACCTACTACAACTTCCAGGGTATAAGATTTGTAGCTTTATCTTGCTCCATTGCAACTTCAAGGAGATAAGACTCGCTACTGTAATTTCAATCCTACCTACTACAACTTCAGGGGTATAGGATTTCTAGCTTTATCTTGCTCCACTACAACTTTAGAGAGATGAGATTCGCTATTGTAGCTTCAATTCGACGCACTGCAACTTCAGGGGTATAGGATTTGTACCTTTATCTTGCTCCACTACAACTTTAAGAAGATAAGATTCACTATAATAACTTCAATCCAACCCACTACAACTTTAGAGGTGTAGGATTTGTAGCTTCATCTTATTCCACTACAACTTCGGGAGATAAGATTCACTATGGTAACTTTAATCAGACCCACTACAACTTCAGGGGTATAGGATTTGTAGCTTCATCTTGCTCCACTGTAATTTTAGAGAGATAAGATTAGCTATGGTAACTTCAATCTGACCCACTTGCACTTCAGGGGTATAGGATTTGTAGCTTCATTTTGCTCCATTGCAACTTTAGGGAGATAAAATTTACTATGGTAACTTCAATCAAACTCACTACAACTTCAGGGGTATAGGATTTGTAGCTTCATCTTACTCTACTACAACTTTAGGGAGATAAGATTCACTATGGTAACTTCAATCGAACCTACTGCAACTTCAGGGGAATAAGATTTGTAGATTTATCTTACTCTGCTGCAACTTTAGAGAGATAAGATTCGCTATGGTAACATCAATCTAACCCACTGCAACTTCAGTGGTATATGATTTATAGCTTCATCTTGCTCCACAGCAACTTCAGGGAGATAAGATTCACTATGGTAACTTCAATCTGACCTATTACAACTTTAGGGGTATAGGTTTTATAGCTTCGTCTTGTTCCACTGTAACTTCAAGAAGATAAGATTCACTGTGGTAACTTTAATCCGACCCACTGCAACTTTAGGGGTATAGGTTTTGTAGCTTCATCTTGCTCCACCATAATTTCAGGGAGGTAAGTTTTGCTATGGTAACTTCAATTCGACCTACTGCAACTTCAGGGGTATAGGATTTGTAGCTTTATCTTACTCCACTATAACTTTAGGGAGATAAGATTTTCTATGGTAATTTCAATCTGACCCATTGCAACTTCAGGAGTATAGGATTTGTAGCTTAATCTTACTCCACTGCAACTTCAGGGAGATAAAATTCGTTATGGTGACTTTAATTCGACCTACTACAACTTTAGAGGTATAGGATTTGTAGCTTCATCTTGCTCTAGTGCACCTTCAGGGAGATAAGATTCACCATTGTAGTTTCATTCCAACTCACTGCAACTTCAGATGTATAGGACTTGTAGCTTCAATCTGACCCATTACAATTTTAGGGGTATAGGATTTGAGGTTTCACTGATCTGTTATACCGTTCTCTAAGGGAACTGGACCTGTAGAATTCATTTCACAGGTCTATATTTCATGCCAAGTGATTAAGATGTTATGATATGAATGAATAAAATGCTCTCAATTAGATGTATGTAAATGATATTTATATGAATGTAGAATGTCATATTCGAGAATGGTCCTCTTTTTAGTGCTTAGGTTGACATTACTTATTGTTCGTCAAGGTTCTATCACTAATGTATTAACATGTCCTCTTGTTCAGGTCTGGTATCTTTGACAAGAAACCCGAAGAGGTAATCACAATTTGGACTATTCATTTTAAGATCTTTCTAACTTTCAAATTTGGTTATTTCTAATTAGTTGTCCTGTTTCAGGTCCCTATATTATTTAGAAATTTTCAAAGTGATATGTAGAAATTCTTTATACTTTAACATTGTTAGTCCACTAACTGTTATTTCAATGTAAAAATGCTTGAACAAGGTTGTAGAAAAAAAAAAGATAAGACTGAAATTTATTGCGGGCAAAGCTCTTAATGAAAATATTAATCAAAGTGGCAAACGTTGCCAGAACCCAAAGTGAGTGAGATGAAATTAGGTACCCCAGATATCGTAGTATGAGCTTTTCTCTGAGAAAACTTGTTGAAGACCATTTTGAGCCTGATATGTGTTTAGGAGATCTAGAGTACTTTGTTGATGCCCTAAGATGTAAAGTTTTTCCTCCTTTTTACCTTTGATGGGAAACAACTATTACACATCCATTCTTTGATTAAAATTTGAGTAGCCTTTTTGGGTTTTGAAGTCAAAATTCCTTTGGTCTCAAGATGTCCTTTAAGGTATTTCGCCTTGACCTCTCCCTTTTTTTTATGTGAAGTATTTTTTGACTAAATTCGAATTCACAAGATTGGGTAGATATTTTCCATCCATCTCAGTTAGAATCAGCGCTCCTCTGGAAAAAGATTTTTTACCACATAAGGTCTTTCTCAATTTGGCATCCATTTTCCTTTGAAGTCCTTTTATATAGTAAGAATCTTTTTCAACATCAGGTCCCCCTCATTAAACTCCTTGGAGTGGACTTTTTTGTCATAAGCTTGCATCATTCGTTTTTAGTACATTTGACCATGACAGTTAGCTTTTAACCTCTTTTCTTCGATCAAGTTTAACTAATCATATCGAGATTGGGTCCATTCACTTCATCTAACTTTAATTTTGATAAAATTTAGAGAGAAGGAATCTTGGCTTCAATGGGTAAGACTGCCTCTATTTCATAAACCAATGATGGAGGTTTTGACAATCGTTCGATAAGCAAAAAGGGAAAATGATAACTTCTTATGCCAATCTCTATAAGTATATGTCATTTTCCCCACGATCTTCTTAATGTTCTTATTGGCTGCCTCTATTGCACCATTTATTTTTGGGCGATATAGTGACGAGTTATGATTTTTTATCTTGAATTGACTACAAACCTCCACTATCGTGCTATTGTTCAAAGTTAATGCATTGTCAAATATGATCCTTTCTGGCATTCTATACCAACATATGATATTTTTCTTCAAGAATTTGCTAACTACCGACTTTGTGACATTGGCATAAGAAGCGACTTCTACCCATTTGGTGAAGTAATCGGTGACCATAAAGATGAATTGATGCCTATTGGAAGCTTTTGACGAGATCGACCCAATGACATCCATGCCTCATGTAGAGAAAGGCCATGAAGAAATCATAACATGAAAATGTGAGACACATGAATTTTGTCCCTATAAATTTGGCATTTATGACACCTCTTGGCACAATTAACACAATCCCCTTCTATAGTAGACCAATAATATTCGAATATCATAATTTGCCTAGCTATTGTGAAACCATTAACATGTGTTTTTCAAACGAACTCATGAACTTCTTCCAGGATTTTCTTGGTCTCAACAACATCTACATATCTTAGTAACACTTGATACTTTCTTCTTTTGTATAGGATTTCCCCCATCTAGGACATACTCATCGGCTAGCCTTTTTAGAATCCTTTTATCATTCTCAATTGCCTACTCAGAGAATTCACAGTTCCTTATATATTGCAATATGTCATGGTACCAAGGGTGATCATCCATTTCTTCTTCCTCGATGTTGTAACAATATCTCGGGGTCTCATAAATGCTCATTTGGATTGGGTTTACACCCTCTTGTTTGTTCACTTTGACCATAGAGGCTAAGGTAGTGAAGGCATCGATCATCTGATTTTCATCTCACGAGAGGTAGCAGAAGGTGATGTCATCAAACTCTTTAATTAACTTGAGAACTAGCTTTTGATCGTCAATCAACTTGGGATCTCTTATCTGCCATTCACCTTTGAGTTGATCGATTACTAGTGCAGAATCCCCATATATTTTTAGCACTTTTATCTTGTGTTCTATAGCTACACGGATACCCATGATACACGCTTCGTATTTCGATATGTTATTTGCGCAATCAAAATCAAGTTTACTAGTGAAAGGATAGTGATCTCCGTTTGGAGAGACTAGAACTGTCCAAATTTTGTTACCTATAGCGTTTAAAGTGCCATTAAAATTTAGCTTCCAGGAATATTTTCTTGGAGCACTTTCTTCAGTGGTTGCGACATACATCAAATCTTCATTTGGAAAATCAAAATTTAAAGGCTCATAATCCTTTAGAGCTCTGCTAGCTAGGAAATCTGCTATTTTTTAGGCCAAATGGCATTACTTTATAACAAAATGTTTCCCACATTGTTATGAACGTGGTCTTCTCCATATCTTCATGATGTATCTTTATTTGGTTATATCTGGAGAAACCGTCTATGAAGGAAAATAGTGAATAACCTGCTGTGTTGTCCACTAAGGTATTGATGTGGGGCAACAGGAAATTTTCCTTTGTGCTGGCTTTGTTTAAATCTTGATAATCGACACACATTTGCACTTTCTCATCTTTCTTAGAGACGGAGACTATATTGGCTATCCATTCTGAATATTTGACCATTTGTAGGAAACTAGCGTCAAATTGTTTATTGACCTCTTCTTTTATTTTCAACAGGATGTTAGGCCTTATCCTTTAAAGTTTCTGCTGAAACAGCTTGCATTCTTCCTTTATGGAAAGCCAATGTACCATGACATCAGTACTTAGACTAGGCATGTCTTGATAAGACCATGCAAAGATATCTTTGAATTCTCAGAGTAACTCAATGAGGTCTCGCCTTGTTTCTGCAATGATACAAGTTTCTATTTCCACCTCTTTATTTTCTTGTTCGTCTCTAAGCTCAAAATTTCCACTAACTCTTTGTGAGGTAGGATCTGTTTCTCATCTTGCTTTACCATCCTTAACAAATCAGGAGACAAGTTAAAATCTTAATCATCTTCAAAGTCCTAAGGTTTTTCTAGACACATATCCTACTCAAAATGAGACTCCGAGTTAACAGCAACATCGCTCATGTCATTGATATCCGGAGACCCATTATAGAAATAAAAGGAGACCCAAGGAACAAATAAAGTTAAAAATGATTAACTGTGTGGTATAAGTATGAATAAATCAGATAGTGAAGTGTTTGCCAAATGGGACATAAAAATGTATTATTTTCATTGAAATAAAGATATTGGACATATGCTCTTTTCATAAAAGGATCCCTATTGTTCCCAAGCTTAGAGCAATATGTATGTTCTGAATATTACTTAAAATGGTCCTAAAAACTATAAAGATCTCCTCCACAGTCTAGTCGTTTAGAACATTTCCGGGGATGTAGGGACAAATTCTTGATAATTTTTTTTAGTTCCCTCTTCAGAGGCACAAACATCTTTCCCTTCCAAATCTTCGATATCTTTAAAGAATTTCAACTCTTTGTTATCCATCAGGTTCTGTACTAGAGTTCTGAACTCAACACACTTTTGGATTTCATGAAATTTAATGCATGTAATGAATGGAAAAGATGCATGCAAAAAGCCACTAATTCTAGTTCAATTCCATTAGAACAACTTTACTAGAAAATTAGTTTCTTTACATAAAACGAATACTTCCACTTTATCAAGAAACCTCTTTTCCATGACAAACTCTCTATTTTGCAACTGAACACGAATCAACACCATTCCTCTAAGATGAAAATGCAATGCAACCACAACCAAAACAAAATGAAATAAGTCAATATATTTTGTATAAATCTTGAATACAAAGCAAAGAATAACAATTAAAACATTTCTTCTTTGTAATTTATTCGGGTTACTGCTAAAGGTTTGACATGGTTCTTTCTAGGGCAAGCTTTTAGGGTTTACTACATGTAGTTTGGTTCTAAAGTAAAGGTACCCGAATCGACAAATTCTTCAATTTTCACCCATTATAGGCTCAAATGGACTGAGTTCAGTTCAGGGGAATACATTTCCCTCTATTTGCACGCAGGTGAAGGCCTCACGAAGACATAGGTCGGATGTATCCCGAAAACGATCCACTATCCTAAACGGAGGTAAAGACCTCACGAAAGAATAGTTTCCCACTCCCACTTAAGTTGGGTAAATGGAACGATTATGTCATGCAACATATGTGAAAACATACAAAGAGAAATTCTCAAACCAATAAAACAAATGTATTAGATCGCTTTGAAACCCAAGATAACAAAGGCATTATTCACTACGAAAATAAAGCATGAAAGGTGAAATGCAATGAAGGAACCGTGAATTTAAACCAAATTATTAATTTTTGACAAAAGACCAAAAAGTAATAAACTCGTGGTTTGACTCTCATATTTTGTCCCTAATGGATTCGTCAAGCTATCGAAACCCTTTTTTGGAGCTTAAATTTTTATTTTAAAAATGAAGACGGAATTGCCACTAATCTTTTTAATTATGTGTGATCGAATCACCTCAAATTTTGATCATTTTAATAAAAGGTTAGATTTACTAAAATAATGATTTTCATTCTAAAAAATTCAAAAATGGGTTCGGGAGTCGGTTACTCATGAGGAAGGATTAACACTCTCATAACTCCCAAAATTGATACCTAGTTTATTACTTCATGTCTTAGTGTTGAGAACTGAGAATTCAAAGAAAATTTAAAATACGATCCTTTATTTTGCATGATGTTATTTGATTAAAATATCGCTAACTAAATCAAATTTTATGGAAAAAGCCTTCTTATTTTGATTTAATTGAGAAGAAAAGATTATGCCCCGTAAGTTAATGCACGAGGTCTTGAATCCTCGAAAATAAAAATAATAGCCATTTAATTATTACCTAAGTCATATGTGTATTGAATTTTAAAAGGATGTTCGATTATTTCAGTTCAACGAGAAAGTCGTACCCCGTAAGTTAGGGCACGATTTCTTGAATCCCTTAATTAAAGAACATCGCCTCGGTTCTAATTATTTCCTATGCGTCGGGCAAAAAAAAATATAACATTTAATGTGATGTGCGATTAATTTGTTTGAGTTTGGTCTTGAATGAACGAGTGTATATGTAAGCATAATAAACAATAAAATAATGGCAAAGAATAAAATAGCTACATATGTACAAACGAAATAATATTATAATAAAAGAATAATAAAAGAATAAAATTATTGTAGTAAAGGTAATGAGGGTAAAATAGTAAATGACTATAACATGATGATAATAATAGTAATAATAATCATATTTAATGACAAAAAAAACTACTCAAGGATGTAAATAAAATCACATAATTTAGAGAGGGCAAAATATAAATAATCATAAATAAAAGTGCCGAAATAAAAAATAAAAAATAAAAAATAAGTAGGTAAAAGACTAAATTGAAAGCTAAAAGAAATTCTAAGCATAAATTAAAAAAACAAAAAAAAAAGAAAACAAAGGATTAAATCAAAACACAATAAAAAGTACAGGGGCCCAGGGTGTTATTTTCCCCAACCCAACATACGAGTCATTTCCTTGGTAGGTCAACAGTGGGTCAAGAGACTAATTTGCAAAGAAATTAAAATTATAGGGTAAAAATTAAAATAAATAAAAAAAAGAATAGGACGAAATTAAAAAGAAGTAAAAAAACAGAAGGACCAAAATGACAATTAACCCTTCCATGTGAAAACATGCGGATCCTAGGGGGTCGGGTCGGATTATTAGGCTAGGATTAATCGAGTCGGCTTTGAAACGACGTCATTTTGGGCGTCTAAAGCCAAGCCCAAAATGACGTCGTTTTGAGGGGTCTATATAAGTTAAAATGTTTAAAAATTCATTTTTATCAATTTTTTTTTTAAAAAAAAACTATTCCTTTTCTTTTTTTTTTTTCTCTCAAATCCCCTCTTCCCCTCTAGCCACAAGGCCGCCGCGTGCCGCCGTGGCCACCGGTCATTGATGCCTGTGACCACCGCCTCTTGTGGTCGGAAAATAAAAAAAAACTTTTTTAAAATCCTTTCGAAACCTTAGAGTTAGATCTAGGGATAAAACACCTAAAAAAGGCCGAGATTGCTAAAAAAAGAAAAGGTAAGAAAAGACATTCGATTTTTTCCCTCTCCGACAAGGCCTTCAACGGAACCCCAAGGGGTTTCGAGGCTTTTCAAATTGGAGGTGGTTCTCGACGACGGCTCTTAACATATAAAAATTTAAACTTTATTTTTGTTCTTATTTTTTCGAAATAAAAAATATAAATAAAATGAACTACTTTTTTTTGAACTTCGTTGTTTTTTTTTGTATTCGATTTCTTTTTTTTTTGTTATAATGGTTTCGACTTTTATAGCCAAATAGATTTCAGGATATTAGTTTTTTTTATTTTTTCTTTTCTCCTTTTTTGTTTCTGCTATTCTTGCTTTTTTGCTTTTGTGTTTCTGTCTTTTTTACAAGTTTTTCATGGCAAGGGGCTAAGTCAACGGTGGTGGAGAGGCACACCCCTTGCCATTTTGGTGAAATAGTGGTAGAGGAGGCAAACCTCAAGGTGTGGGGACTTGAGAGGCGTGCCCGCTGATGTGGCAAAGCAAAAGAGCAACGGCGGCTGATGAAGTCTTAGGAGATTAGGGTTTTTTTCTGTTTAGGTTTAGATAGTGAGCTTTGGGCTTTAAAATTTTTTGGACTTTTAATTTTTTTTTGTATTTGGGCTTGTAATATGGACTATTTAATGAACTTTTATTATTATTTATTTATTTATTGTTTTTTTATTAAGCCGGACGAAATTGGGCTTCTACTATTATTATTTAACAAACTAATAGTGTTAATATAGAGGCACCAAAGTGTGTATTGAAATAAAAGTTCAAGAACTTATTAGACCATCAATTAGATACTTATAAATAATTTCAAAGGATAAATTATATTTTAATCTAAAATTTAATTTGTAAAATTGAAAACCAAAGTGAATGTTTACATTGCATCGTAGACAAACAAGCTTTTTTTTTTTTTAAGCATATTGTCTTGTATAAAGTTACATTTTAATAGGAAACAGGTTACTAATATAAGAGTAAAATGAAAATTTAAATTCTATAAAAATGACAAAAGAAGACATTGTCAAATTAATGATTATGATCAATGTTCATTTTAACAAGGTTAAAAAACACATCTCAATAGTAAAAGAATTAGGGAAAAAATTAAGCTAAAAAAATGGGATAGAAAGAATGGTGTGGTATGAAAAAAATTGTCTAGGTATCCTACTTTTTTGACTAAGGAGATCCATATCCAAATGGGTTCTTACTAGCCCAGTTCCACTGATCCTTGCACATCTCTTCAATGCCATACTTTGCTCTGTGAATAAATCCAAAATTCAACAATATGAGTTGTTTGACAACAGGATGCATGTAGAACTATGCAAGCAGTTAATGACCCTACATTAATAAACTTTAAAATTTTGCATGTATGTAAAGCTCTTACTTCCATTTCAATTCAGTCTCGGCCTTTTTTATTGAAGCATAAATGACTTCGGAATCACCGGGTCGACGTCCAGCTATTTGAAGAGGGATTTTCTGATAAAAAGTAATAAATAAATACCATGAATAACAAATAAGCACAACTCAATATATAAAAATTATAAAGAAAACTAAACAAGGAATCATTTACCTTCCCGGATACCTTTTCAAATGCAGTAACCATTTCTAAAACTGATGTTCCCTTTCCTGTTCCCAAGTTGTATACCTCGCAACCTGTGATTGAATAGGTAATAAGGACCAATTCTAGTGAATTTTAACTTCAATACGTATACTATGTTATATAATTACCTATTTTAGGATCAGATAGTTTTTTTAGAGCGGCAATGTGGCCATCTGCTAAATCAACAACATGGACGTAATCACGAACCTGAAAAGATACAAGAAATGGCCCCTTTGTCACAAATGATCAAAGCATTGAACTCAAATTCACAAACAAATAATGATGTTTAAGCTACAAAAATAACCCAAAAAGACCTGAAGCATGGTGGTTAAATTTCAAATTTCCCTTCCCTTAGTGTGAAAAAGGGAGCCAGAGCTTCATGGGGTTGGTCGACTTCATTACAAGGAAAGAAAGGTTTTGCTTAAAACATGGATTCACAGTGTCAAGGAGTGGACGAAATCGAGACTAACAATATCAAGCTTACATAACAAAGAAAGTTGTTGATAGAAGCTCAGTAGAACTCAAAATCATATCCCAGTTCATAGACATACTCAAAACGAATTCTGAAATATGAAACAAGATTCATTAGAACCTAAGAAGGTGTCATATTTGAAAAAATCTTACCCCAGTACCATCCTTCGTTGCATAATCCTTTCCAAACACTGTCAATGCTTGCCGCCTACCAACAGCAACTTGTTGTACAAAAGGCATGAGATTGTTTGGAGTACCCCGGGGATCCTCACCTATGTGGCCACTGGGATGAGCACCAACTGGATTAAAATATCTTAGTAGTATGATCTTCCATTGAGAATCAGAATTACGGAGGTCGCGGCAAATCTCTTCAATGAAAAGCTGAACCACCATGTCAAATATGATTAGATGACACTATTCTTAATTGACAAATGCCTAAGTATTCATAATGGATTCATAAAAAAGAAGACATTGTTTCCTTGAGCTGCTAAATGGTATGCACTTAAATGCTCATCGCATACCTTGGTTCGTCCGTATGGATTCACTGCAGACAGGGGGAACTCTTCTGTACATGGAACCTTCTTTGGCCAGCCATAAACAGTAGCAGATGATGAAAAGACAAGCTGCAATGTATCATATTAGATCGGTCAACTTCTAAAACTCAAGAAGCCAAAACAATCCATAAACTGAATCTAGGTTCAACAGGGTGCTACTATGTTTGTGATTACAGTTTGATCAAGAAGAAACCCAAGTCTGTTTCGTTTTATCTCTGGTTCTAATGATTTCCATAGCAGATACCAAAAGGTTAAAAAAAAAAGCAAACACTATCACACACAGAAGGAAGGGAAAGAAATGTACATTTTTACATCCATGTGCAGCCATGACTTCCAACAGGATAATTGTCCCAATGATATTGTTGTCATGATAGAGCAATGGTTTACTTACACTTTCACCAACTGCTTTTAGTCCAGCAAAGTGAATCACAGCATCAAATCTGATAATGTAATAACCTTAGAAATTTGAGCAAGTAGAGAAGGCACGATAAAAAACCAAACATATAATATAAATTCCTGACAGTACTTTGTCTGAGCAAATATTTTTTGAATGGCTGGTCTATCACGAAGGTCCACCTGCAGTTGAAACCAGTGGTCCAAATGTTAGTTAATACTTCAATGACTTCATGTTTTCAGTGATTTAATGATTCTTGTTAATTTTGGGACAATAATACAGCAGCCCATGATATTTGATTTATAGGCAATATCAGACAAATCCCAATGTATATTAATTGAAGCAAAAACATAATAATAGAGACCCTTCACCAGTTTCCAGATGATAAAAGAGCTAACAATTAATTACCAAAGAAAAAATTTATGTTTAAAGCTTTTAAATATCATCAAGAAAAACAATTAATAGATCCAATCATTTCCCATTCAAAAGAGTCCTTCCATGTATATTAAAAAAAGGGAGGGTAAAATACAGATCAAAAGAAATAGGAAAAAACACTTTTTGGGTACCGACAATAAAATAATACAATTAAACATTAAACAAAACCAAACGGACTATATTATTATATTCTTTTATATTTAAGGAATATTCACCGACTTTAAATCTGTTTAATCAAATTATTATGTTGCTTAATTAAGCAAATTTTGACAAATTTTTTTAAGTAATACCATTTAATGCATTTGATATGGAATCCACAAGTAGAAATAAGATCATATTCTCATCGATTCTCTTAAACTCTTCAACTTATTTAACTTTTAAAAGCACTTATAAATTAATAACATAGTTGAATGGCAATCAATTCACGAATTCCTTCATTAATCAAACATACACCAAAAATAGATAATATGGCAAACAGAAGTAGAAATTTTAAGAAAAAAAAGAAAATGTGAAATTAGTCTACTATTTGCAATTATTTCAACAGTTTTTTTTTGTGTAAAAAGAATTAAACATAATATGATCGAAATTTTACAGCGTAACACGTTGCCAGCTATAGCAAATTCGATTACTCAAATTTAAACTAATTACACTCCAAATTAACAATGAAAACACAAAAATTAAGTGAGATTTCTCTCTGGCAAACCAACTAAGCAGTCTAGCATTAAAATAATTACGAAACTGCACATCTTCATTTTTCTTCTTTAAAAAGGAAAAACTGTAAATAGGTGAATTCAATCGTTAAACGAACCTGGTGAAAGGAAAGGTTCCTGCCGAATTCACCCGCGAGTTCTTTGACTCTTTTGGGAGCAACATCCGAGGAATTGTCGAGATTATCAACAACCACTGTTTTGTAACCGCTTAACAACAACTGCAACACCGTGTGGCTCCCGATATAACCGGCTCCGCCGGTCACCAGAATAGTCTTCGACATATTCGAACCAATCAAAACCAAAAAAGAAAAACTGAAAGTAAAAGAAACTGAGAGAAGAGGCGAGCGTAACAGAAGGCTAATAATAATTCTTTGAAATTAAAAGGGTTTAATGGAATTAAAAGGTAAAAATAGAAGAGAGAATTATATATGAGGACAGAGAGCGCACACAAAAAAGAAAAAGGAAGGGAGATTTTGTGAAGGCTTCAGTTTCAGGAAGATGGGGGAAAAGAGAATGAATGAGAAGAATAGCCACGTGGAGTGAAAAGGGTGAAAAGGCTCCCTATGACCGGGGATTTTGGATGGGGGATGGGTTTTTGGAGTAAACTAATCTTCTATTTCTTCTTCTTCTGCTGCCGCCGCTTTTTCTTTCTAGAAAAAGGTATATTCTTATTGGAGTGAACAAATGTTAGGGTATTCATATATATTATTCAACATTTATTTATACATCTAATTCTTGTTAAATGTTATTTTTGAATAATGTAATTAATTTAAGTATTTTTCAAAAATATATCTCATTAACCTTTATTAACCAACACCAATAATGTTGTATATAATCAAATTACGGATACAATCCAATTAATTGGTGTCAATCAGAATCTTAATCATCAAATGATAAAAATTATAAAAATAAAAACCCAAACCACCATATTATAAAAATATAAATTTTGAGCATCAAGAATATCATGTCACATCACATGACATAAAATTTATAATACCACTAAAATGAATTGATTTAATTGACGTCACTCTTTAAATTAATTTTGTATTTATTCATATTTTCTTTTAATAAATTATAAAAGGAGAGAAAGATTTTATCAACAATGTTATTAGTACGATTTAAACTTAAGTCATATTTAAGGCAATAAATATTTTAGCATTAAGCCAACACAAGAATTTACATTTTAATCCAAGCGAAAATTTAAAAATTACATTCCATTTATTTATACTTATATTTGCCGCAGATTTTTCAAATGCCAAAATTACTTTCATGTTCTTTCTTTCATATGTAAACATGAGGAAAAAGAAAAATAATAAAACACAGACAAGTAACTAATAAACAGTTATAAACTATAGATTTTCTATTTATCTTATTTTATTAAAGTAAAATCAATAACACACAATTTTTCTCTTCTTCTTTTTCACCATGCAATTGAAGTTTTAGTGTGAAATTTTTTGGATAATTTTACTTTAAGATTTTCTTTTTGTGTTTTGAGAAAAGAAATTGAAATGGAAAGCAAGATAGTAGGGTTATTAATATTAAATAATTTGTGTATTAGGTATTTGTTTTTCTTAATTAAAAATTGGTCGACCATTTTATTCTAAAACAACTTGAATTTTTTCTTAGTTGAGTAAAAAGTAAATACTAGAAATCAACCAATAAAAAATCTCAAATTTTTTTAGAATGTATTAGTTGACTAATTTTTCAGTCAACAAAAACAAATATCTAATAAGAGAAAGATTAGGTGTTATTAATTTTTTTAATAAGGTAAGATAAATACAAAATTTAAGACTTAGAACAATTTGTTTTGATTTAATGGCTAAAATCATTTTGATTCTCATAGTTCTCATTTTGAAAGTTCTCATTATAGTTGCCACCCATTAAACACCACATAAAAAGAAAAAAAAACTAAACATGATATAATGAAAACATAGCACCACCCCAATATAAATTAGATTATAATACACACATTATGTGGGTGAAAAATTACATAATAAATTTATAAAAATTTGATAAAATAAAATGCTCCTTTGATTGAAATGGTAATGTTAAAACAATAATATTTTGATTTCAAATCTTTTGATTCTTATTATCTATCTATGTGTATTCTTTTAGATATATCAAAATTTAAATAGATATAAATATCCTCAATATAATAAGTTTTTGGTATTTTACAATGAAATTGGAATTGATTGCTGAGTGACGTAAACTCCATCACTCTTAATAACAATATAGTATACTTAATAATAGTAAATATACCATTATTTATGTAACAAATATATTTGTCAAAAATTGATATAAAAATTAAATAATGCTGTAGTTAAAATGGTAAAATTAAATGTTTTAAATTTATTGTGTCAAGGGTCATATCTCATTATAATTTTGTTTTTATAGATTTGATATAAAATATAAAAGATAAAAAAATACTCTAATAATAATTTAACCTATTTTGTATATAAAATGCATTTTAATCACTTTTAGTTGAATAGATGTCTAACGACTCATGACCGAACTCAATTAGAAGCCTAAAAAATTATGTAATAAATATATTCATTAATAGTTTATATAAAACCAAATAACCCTATGTTTGAATTGAGGTAATATAAAAAAAAGGAAAGGAAGATATTTTCCTTTGTTTGAATAATTTCTTTTGTTTTTTAAGTAAGGGAAAGCTAAGAAAGTTTAGTATCTCTTGCTTTGTCTCAAAATATCGAATTTTTAAGTACCCAAAATTAGAGGGAAAGTAGAGTAAATAAAATTTTAAAATATAAAATATTCTTTTTACCCTCTTATCTAGCTAAATAAGGCTTTTAGGCTATTTTTTATTTTTTATTTAGGCCTTTAGGTTGATTTTAATTTTAATTAGGGAAATAAGCCAGTTTTAGGAGAGAGAATGTGAAAGCACGTCTAGCTAGGCGCACTTTACTACCATCTATTAGAAAGCGCACCTAGCTAGATGCACTTGCCCTCAACGGTAACTTCAACGACTTTTTGACCGTTGCCCGCGCCAAATGACAAAAAAATGAAAACCCTAACGATAAAATTTTTTGACCCTATAAATACCCCTTAAATTTAATTTTTTTCATTCACATCATTCTTTCAAACACTTTATTACGCCCCAAAAATTTGAATATTTGATGTTGGATTCCGTTGTAATTAAGTCTCTCTATTTGTGGTTATGCGCTTCATTTATGTAGTTGAGGTCGAGAGTTCGAGCTGTATCTTTAGAAGTTTTGTTATTTTATTTTAAGATAACCTTTATCCTTAAATTACAAATTTAAATCTAATTTTATGTGAACCTATGCTAAGAATGAACCTGCTGGTTCACCGGTTAAGTATCTTTATTCTGTCTGGTCTTATGTTCGAGTCCTAGGAAGTGTAATAGGGAACATTTTTACTAAACTCTAGGAATTTGATTAGTAGTTAATTAGGATTTAATGTTACCATCTTCTTTTCAATTTCCTTTCTTTTGTTGTTGTTCTTCTTCATTTTTCTTTTTTTCTTATCGATTATTTTATTTTTCTTCATTTTGATTACTGTCGTAACTGAATACAGGACAAATTGGAGTTATCCGTTGTTAATTGCGTAGATTGAAAGGTTATTGCGCGAGGATATCAGGAGTAGCGAACCTTAAAACGTCAATCTGAGTAATCGTTGTTGATTTTTTGGCTTTGAAAGTTTTCTGTATCATTCTAATTTCGAAATTACTTCAAGTGCATACTGAATACCCAAGTTTTTACAAATTTCAGATGTTGAAAAATATGTCTGTCGACGTCACACGATTGTGTGCAAACTGTGTGGCTAGGACAGGTCATGTGTTAAGCCATGTAACTCACTATCTACCAAATATGAGCTAGACGAGTAAGGGAAACGGACGTGATTGCTCCCATTTCACTCGCCGGTACTACGGGAATCGCTTTTGCTTTCTTTTTCTTCGGCTACTAAGATGTTTTAGTTCGCTAGGTTATCTCTTGTCTGCTCATGGATTTAGCAGCAGTTCAAAAGGTTGACCTATTCAGGAATCTCCAGATCTACGCTTATTTTCAACTCCCCAAAGCATTTTGTCCCTTACTACACCCTTCCTCGTCTCTAGATGCCTAGGTATCCACCATAAGCCTTTCCTCGTTTGGACCTCACCCTTAACTTTACTTTACTTTAATTTAAGGCTATGCCATCCTAAGGTGCTGCTAAATGAAATGAAAGGATCTTATCAACATTCATGAATGATAAATCATAGATTGAACTAACTGCCGAACTGAAAAAATTGGGTACTATCATATAGCTTTGTTTCGGCTAAGTTCACGAGTTGGAGATAAACGGACTCGAATCATTGATATCCACCACAGGGTAAACCACTGCCTCTCAAACCCCTGACCGATTCTACCATAGAGGCCAACGATAGACAATAACTCCCTCTCCCCCAAACACAGCTTACAACTTTCATCGTACTGTGCTCTCTAAAAGGCAACTCTTCTCAAAATCTCAAAAGGTGCTGAGTTTGAATCCCATTCTAACTAAGGATTCTTATGGTTTTGGAGGATCCTGCTATAAAAAAACCAATAATGGAGAAGAACTTTCCCCCCTTTGACTCTTTGGTCTTAAGAATGTTGGTTTTAAGAATGAGTGATTTCCCTTCTCAGAACTTTACTGCCCAACTTGAGAGCGGACAATTAATGCATTCCACTTATTAAACATGATTCTATGGTCAGTTTACAACCCCTGGATACTGAATACGTCCTTGAGGGTGATCTTATAGTTTCTACGGGGTGGAGATGATGGGGTTGGTCCATGGATTTTCCTTCATTTTGCCGCATTTTGCTCAAAGGGTTGAAGGGAGATAGTGCATCAAGCTGTTCGCAAGGGCCAACTTGACCCTCTTCCCTAAGGATCCGAGATGGGGGAACCTAGGGGAGCTGTTGACTCCAACTACCGTCCATATACGATCCATACTAGATCTGAACAACTGCCTATCCTACCTCTTCTACGTTCTTGACATCTTATCTTTCTCTCAGTAGAGTCTTTTAGTGGCATATTTCGGTCCTCTTCCCCATTACTTAGAAAAAGTGAGCCACCGGTTCAGGTACAAGATACTATCATTACCATCTGGACAATTAAACACCCAACCCATAATCACAACAACCTAATTGCAAGAGCGGAGCTCTACCAACTGAGCTATATCTCCCGAGCCAAGTGAAGCATGCATGAAGGAGTCAGATGCTTCTTCTATTCCTTTTCTTAGAGCAGCTGGGCCATCCTGAACTTGAACCAGATACATCGTTCATAAAGTAAATCATCACGGTAAGTATTTGTGAAATAAGAAATAACTCTAATGGGAAGAAAAAAAAAAGAGGGCATTAAGAGACCCTCTTGGCCCAACCTTAAACACTTTAAGATCCTTTTTTCAAACCTGCTCCCACTTCAAGTCAAGAGATAGATAAATAGACACACCCTATTGTATTGCTCGGGGGCGTTCATAATGACTGAGGGGTCGAAGACTTGAAGGAATTATTTATCAGCTAAGCATTCTTCTTATGGCTAAATCCAATCTTCTGGTCCCTGTGGAAAGGAAAAATAATTTCAGGATCTTCTTTTCGAGAAGGGAGGATTAGGAAAATCCTAGTGATTATAGCTTTTTCTAGACTTTTGGGAAAAGCATGAAAAAAAAGGCTCAAATGGTACAATCCCTCCGCCACCCCAGAATGAAAGGGGCGATCTCGTAGTTCTTGGTCTGTGAAGATGCATTGTTAGGTGCTCTATTTTATTTTCCCATTGAGGTTGAACTTAAACCTGTGCTCGAGAGATAGCTATCCATACACTGATAAGGGATGTATGGATTATTAAAAATAGAAAAATCGTGGTGGTCCCCCCTAGACCGCCCAGATCCCACGAATGAATAGAAAGTTAGATCTACATTGGATCTCACTTGAATCACCCCATCTATCCTCTTGAGGAGAAGTTTGGTTTCAAACCTTGGTTCGAACCTAAGAAGTACGCCATGCTAATGTGCCTTGGATGATCCACATCTTAGGGTCAGACATTGATGAGCACATTGAACTATCTATGTGGCTGAGAGCCCTTGCAATCCAGGCACAACGATACAATTATCAGGGGCACACTCTACCACTAAGCTAATAGCCCGTCCCTTTCTTTCCTTTTTACACCCCCATGTCACCACATGAAAGGGACCTGAGGGCGTAAAAGGGGATCCTATCAAATTGTTCCGACCTAGGATAATAAGCTCATGGGCTTGGTCTTACTTCACCGTCAAGAAACAAAATAAGACTTTCATTGCCAAGTTTAATTCAGATCTAATGCGCTTTTTTTTTTGGGTGAAGCAGTGTCAAACCAAAATACCCAACAAGCATTAGCTCTCGCTGAAAAGGAGGTGATCCAGCCGCACCTTCTAGTACGGCTACCTTGTTACGACTTCACTCCAGTTACTAGCCCTATATTCGACATCCCCCTCCTTGCGGTTAAGGTAATGACTTTGGGCATGGCTAGCTCCCATAGTGTAATGGGTGGTGTGTATAAGGCTTGGGAACAAATTCACCGCCGTATGGCTGACCAGTGATTACTAGTGATTCCGGCTTCATGCAGGTGAGTTGCAGCCTACAATCCAAACTGAGGATGGGTTTTTAGAGTTAGTTCACCCTCGCGAGATCGCGACCTTTTGTCCCGTCTATTGTAGCACATGTGTTGCGTAGGGCATAAAGGGCATGATAACTTGACATCATCCTCACCTTCCTTCGGCTTATCACTGGCAGTCTGCTCAGGGTTTTAACCTCAACGGTGGAAACAAAACACGAGGTTTGCGCTCATTGCGGGACTTAACCCAACGCCTTATGGCACGACCTGACGATAACTATGCACT
Organism: Gossypium arboreum; assembly: GCF_025698485.1. Classification (NCBI taxonomy): domain Eukaryota; kingdom Viridiplantae; phylum Streptophyta; class Magnoliopsida; order Malvales; family Malvaceae; genus Gossypium; species Gossypium arboreum. Next base: position 32,068,760 of record NC_069070.1, read on the forward strand.
ACCTGTGTTTGCGTTCCCGAAGGCACCTCTCTCTTTCAAGAGGATTTGAGGCATGTCAAGCCTTGGTATGGTTCTTCGCTTTGTATCAGATTAAACCACAGGCTCCACCGATTGTGCAGGCCCCTGTCAATTCCTTTGAGTTTCATTCTTGCAAACATACTCCCTAGGCGGGATACTTAACGCGTTAGCTAAGCACTACACGGGTCGATACGTACAACGCCTAATATACATTATTTACGGCTAGGACTACTGGGGTATCTAATCTCATTCATTCCTCTAGCTTTCCTCTCTTAGTGTCAGTGTCAGCCCAGCAGAGTTCTTTCGCCATTGGTGTTCTTTCCGATCTCTTCACTGCTCCACCAGAAATTCCCTCTGCCCCTATCGTACTCCAACTTGGTAGCTTCCACCGCCTGTCCAGGGTTGAGGCCTGGGATTTGACGGCAGATTTAAAGACACCTACAGACGCTTTACGCCCAATCATTCTAGATAACGCTTGCATCTTCCGATGCTTATTCTCCAGATACCGTCATTGCTTCTTCTTCAAAAAAAAGTTCATGACTTGTAGGCCTTCTATCTCCACACGGTATTACTCTGTCAAGCTTTCGCCCATTGCAAAAAATTTCCCACTGCTGCCTTCAGTAGGATTCTAGGCCGTGTCTAAGTCCTAATATGGCTGATCATCCTCTCGGACCAGCTACTGATCATCGCCTTGGTAAGCTATTGCCTCACCAACTAGCTAATCAGACGTGAGCCCTTCATCGGGCGGATTCCTCTTTTTGTTCCTCAGCCTACTGGGTATTAATAGTCATTTCCAGTTGTTGTTCCCCTTCCAAGGGCAGGTTCTTACGCATTACTTACCCGTCCGCCACTAGAAACACCACTTCCCATTCGACTTGCATGTGTTAAGCATGCTGTTAGTGTTCATCCTGAGCTAGGATCAAACTCTCCATGAGATTCATAGTTGCATTACTTATAGCTTCCTTATTCGTAGACAAAGCCATTGTCTTTCATTCCAAGGCATAACTTGTATCCATGCACTTCATATTCACCTGGAGTTCGCTCCCAGAAATATAGCCATCCTTACCCCTTCATGTCAATCCCACAAGCCTCTTATCCATTCTTATTCGATCACAGAGGGGGCTAAGGCAAAATAGAAAAATTCAGATTAGGTTTAGGAATAATTAGGCTTGAACTGATGACTTCCACCACGTTAAGGTGACGCTCTGTTGCATTGTCAAAATCTATGTACATTTGAAAGAGGTTGACCTCCTTGCTTCTCTCATGGTACAATCCTCTTCCTGCTGAGCCCATTTTTTCCTCGGTCCACAGAGACAAAATAGAATGTAGGACTAGGACTGGTGCCAACAATTAATGACGGAAGAAAGAACTCACTAAGATGGGATCACTAACTAATACTAATCTAATACTAATAGAATAGAATACTAATCTAAACTAATAGAATAGAAAAATAGAATAGAAAATACTAATATAATAGAAAGAAAGAACTGCTTTTTCTGTATAATTTCCCAGTTCTATTGCTATCGTGAGCTTTACGTAAGCAATCGGATCATATAGGTTCAACACAACATAGGTCGTCAAGAGGATCTTAGAGACTCACCAAAGCACGAAAGCCAGGATCTGTCAAAAATTAGATTCCTATTCGAAAAGTGCATAACTGTAAGGATTAACTCACACTAACCCGTCAATTTATCCAATTCGGGATTTTCCTTGAGGGTATCAGTAAGGAATTGGAGTGTAATAATATTGATTCATATAAGAGGAAAAAGTTCTCTATTGATTCAAATGTTGTACCTATGGGATAGGGATAGAGAAAGAGGAAAAATCGAAGATTTCACATAATGCATTTGATCAAAAAATTAATCTGATTTATTTCGTACCCCTCGCTCAATGAGAAAATGGGTCAGATTCTATAAGATCAAACCTATGGGAATTAGGGAATGATGGAAGGGAAAAAAATTAAAAAAAAAGAAATAAAAAAAGAGGGGAAAAGTAATAAAAATAATAAATAAATAAATAAAAATAAAGTAGAAGAACCTAGATTCCAAATGATCAAATTCAAACTTGAAAAGGATCTTTCTGATTTTCGAAGAATGAGAGGCAAAGGGATTGATCGAGAAATATCTCTTATTCTTATTATAAGATCGTGTGATTGGATCTATAGATGTTTGGTAAAAACAATTTCTCTTTTAAGAATAATCAAAAATGGAAAGTGTTTAATTGGAACACAAAAACATGATTAAATTTGTTCTAGTTACTCTTCAGGACAAAGTGGAAGAAGGGAGGAGATTCTCGAACGAGAAAAAGGACCCAATGACTTCGAAAGAATTCAATAAGGGGCCGTATAAAGTGAAAATCTCATGTACGGTTCTGTAGTATAGCAGTAAAGGTGACTTATCTGTCAACTTTTCCACTATCGCCCCCAAAAAACCAAACTCTGCCTTACGTAAAGTTGCCAAAGTACGATTAACCTCTGGGTTTGAAATGATGGCTCAGATACCTAGTATTGGCCATAATTCACAAGAACATTCTGTAGTCTTAGTAAGAGGGGGAAAGGTTAAGGATTTACCTGGTGTGAGATATCACATTGTTCGAGGAAACTTCTTCTTCATTTTTTTTTTCTTATCGATTATTTTATTTTTCTTCATTTTGATTACTGTCGTAATTGAATACGGAACTACTCGAAGTTATCTATTGTTAGTTGCACTGATTGAAAGGTTATTGCGCGAGGATATCGGGAGTAGTGAACCTCAAAACATCAATTTGAGTAATCGTTATTGATCTTTCAGCTTTGGAAGTCTTCTGCATCGTTCTGACTTCAAAATTACTTCAAGTGCATGCCAAACACCCAAGTTTTTATGTATTTCAAACGCCAGAAAACATGGCTGTTGACGTCACACAATCATGTGCCAACCGTGTGGCTAGGACAGGCCATGTGTTAGGCTGTGTAACTTACAGTCTACCAAATATGAGCTACACAGGCAAGGGACACGGGCGTGTGTCTAGATTGTGTGTGGTTAGATTAGTGCAGGATTCACATGGGCCAAAGACACGTGCGTGTGTCTAGACCGTATGACTTGCTGTTGTTTTTAGATATCACACGGGCTAAAGACACAAGTGCGTGTCTGTAACACCCCGTACCCGAGTCCGTTACCGGAGTCAAACACAAGGTGCACACAGACTTAACTTAATTGTTTTCACAGTCCATAAAAAATTTTTCCAGATAGCTGGTTACTGCGTCACTGTCGCCTTAAAAATCATATCTTGAGTTTTAAATCTAGAAAATCAGTTTCGTAATTTTTCCCTGAAACTAGACTCATAAGTCCATCAACATATTTTTTTCTAGAATTTTTGGTCAGGCCAATTAGTACAGTTTATTAGTTAAAGTCTCCCCTAATCCAGGGTTCCACTACACTGACCTTCACGCATTACGAATTGGATATCTCCCTGTACAGGGCTTCAATACTGATTCCGTTTTTTCTATAGAAACTAGACTCAGAGAGGAATCTATACATATATGGCATGACTCCTAATTACCTCTGGTTAATTTATAATGAATTTCCAAAGTCATAATAGGGGATCCAGAAACCGTTTTGGCCCTGTTTCACGAGAACTTTAATATCTCTTAACATATAACTCATATGACCGTTTCGTTTCTTCCATATGAAAGTAGATTCATCAAGGTTCATTTAAATAATTTATTTACTATTTAATTCCATTCCTAAAATTTTTAGTGATTTTTCAAATCCACACCACTGCTGCTATCAGCATATGTTTTCAAGGTAAACCTTACCTATTTCGTGGTTTCCATGGACCAACTAGAGTTTTGTCATACATAGGTCCACATATGATCATATTTAGCCATTCCAAGGGCTGATCATTGCCCAACACTTCCATTCCAGTCCATAGTCACATCATGAAACCATATATATATACATAAACACAAATGGTCTAATGCCATACTCCACTTTTACGAGCCATTTTCGCATGGCTGTACACACATACATCACAAAACGTACTTGAAAAAAAAACAGCAAAGGGTAGTCCTATACATGCCATATCCAGAGTTCAACTAAAAGAGTACCAAAGGGCTTTGATAGTGTGGATGACTTGACTTGATGATCCCGAATCCGATAGCTAACGAGCAAAATCTATAAAATAGAGAGCCAAAGCAACGGGGTAAGCATTTTAATGCTTAGTAAGTCTCAAGTAATGAAATCAGCTTTGACTAAAGTATTACATTCACATACCTAAATGAATCACTTTAGTAATACACATTCTCATAATCATACTTACTTCACACTTCATCAACATATACACACACAAGGTATCAACCTATCTAAGAGCCGAAAGTTCGTTAGTCGATCGAACGAACACTATTTCAAACGAATCGACTTTTCCGATGCACATGTAAACATACCTTATCGTATGGGTTTTTTTTTTTGAGCGTATTAATTGAATTTATTACAGCACCAAAACGCTCACCTTCAACCGAGCTTCTTCGGAATTTAGCCGGATATAACCACAAGCACAATTGCCTTGGTCTTAACTGGATTTGGTAACTTGCACAAATGCCTTGGTCTTAGCCGGATATAACAACTTCATACGAATGCCTTGGTCTTAGCCGGATATAATCACTAGCATAAATGCCTTGGGACTTAGCCCGGTATCATTCAAATGCTCATGTACACATATATCAATAATCACGACACATCCATATTTCATTCTCGTTACTAAGGCTCAAACACAAAACATTTATCAAACCTTTCCAATTTGGCTCAATAGCCACACACAAAGAGCATGATTTCAATTGACTTTATAACTTAGTCCCTACAAACATTCGCTGTCCGCCATAATATGACAAATCATTTCAATATAATTCAAGTAGGGTCATTACTCAAGACTTACCTCGGACGTGGTCGAATGATTTCGACTGACTATTCGACTACTTTTTCCTTCCCTTTATCGGATTTAGCTCCCTTTGCTCTTGAGCTGAATTTAACAAATAAATTGATTTAATCATTTGAGCATCGAAGAGGAATTCAAGGTACTTAGCCCACATATTTTCATTAGACATTAAAGTCACATATGTACGAAATCATGAATCAACTCAACACATTAGTTAGTACTCTCCTTAGCGAATTTTCTAAGCCAAGAATAGGCATCAATATGCTTGCCTCTAACCGAATGCATGCACACCAATTCCCTCATGTGGCCGAATATGCATGTCCATGTTGAGGCCAATTATACACTTAATACCACAAAAAACAGCATACATTTTACTAACTAACGCATTCCATATTGTAACTCAATACACATCTATCATTTCCTTCATAACCGAAACATCATCATAAGTAAATATATACCTTGAGATAGTATATATGTCATACCAATACATCATGTGCAAACATATATACATATATATATGCTAGAGTCGAATCTCAAGTTGATTGTAACTAAACATGAACATAAATCCAAAACACAAATCTTACTTTTCATGCAATGAGCATAAATCATACTTATGGATGTACCATGGCCGAATACATCACAACACCATAATTTTTGGTCATGATTAAACAAAGAACTTAATGTCTTACTCAAAAATACTAAAAAGAAAGTCCAAGAGCCATCAATCCACCATCACATGTATCATTAGCAAGCTTCATATTTAACATGCAATGGCATTAACACAAAATCCACCTTGGCCAAATACCATCCCCATGATATAACAAAGATTTGAACCATGGGCTAATAAGAGCATCAAGCTATCAACTAAAAACATGTATGAATCTCATGGCACAACCTCAAACATACCTTAATCTAGATACAAGTATGGCCAAACCTCCTCCTAATCCTCTTCCAAACCACGCATGAAGCAAAACTCCTTCCTTCTTCCTTAGTATTTTCGGCCAAAAGGAGTGAAAAAGGATGAACAAATTTTTTTTTCTTTGCTTTTCTTCAACTCACGGCAAAGGGGAGGGGGAGAAGCCTTCACACACATTTTTTTTTTCATTTTTTTATTACCATACAACTTATTTTATATATTCCAACATAAACCACTTACAAAACATGTTTCATGACATGTTTTGCCCATCCCTCTTTGTCATGGCCGGCCACTTGTTCTTAAATGGGGAAATTTGACATGCAAACCCCTCATTTTTTGCATGCATGATCAACTAGTCATCACACATTTCCCTATCATACTTTCAAAGTTTACTACTAGGTCCTTTCTAGTGAAATTCACATTTATAACTCTAAATCAAAACATCAAAAAATGCCACACATGAGTTAACACACATTATAGGCATCAAAATAAATTTTAAATTATTTTTATGCCTCGGTTTTGTGGTCCCGAAACCACATTCTGACTAGGGTCGTTTTAAGGCTATCACAGTGTCCAAGTCGTGTGACTCACTGTTTGCAATTTAAGACCACACGGGTAGACGAAACTAGTGTGTGTCAAATTGGGTGAGACACACGGGTGGAAGCATGGGCATATACCATGCCGTGTGGAACCACACAGGCATTTAGGTAAGGTTTGGAATTTATCTCTGAGGGTATAAGTGTCGTTCAACATGAACGTAGGCCTTCTGTAGTGTATTTATGATCTGAATTAGATTATATGAATGCTATCTGATGCTCCAAGATTAAGGTATTGATTGAATAAATGTATATTGATTGTGATAACTATCGATGATATTGATCTGTATCACCAAACTATTAATTGAATCTGAATGACTGTGTATATATTCTTGATTACGTAATCTGCATTTGCATTGGATAAGAATTATGTAAAGGAAGAAGTAATCTGTTCCAATTCAATGGCTAAGCCACAATTTATATAAGAATCTGACGTTTAATTTCAGTTTGATCTGCATCTCATTAAATGTGTCAAACTGACACTATATGGTGTAAAGGGTTGGACAGGTTTTAAATGCCCTTAACGGTGTATTGGGACGGTCGAAGATGGTGTGTAGCGGATGAGGGTAGGAATAACTACATATGTTTCTGATCTGTCCTGTATCTAAAATAGAATTGTTCTGCCTTATCACTGATACATTAAATCTGTGCTGGATATTTTCTAAATCTAATTGAAATTGAGATTTGAGAATTCGTTATTATAATTGTGCTTCTAATTGAATCTATGTTGGTTATACACCAAGTTCTCTACTCACTATGTTGTTGACTGAATTTCAAATAACTCATAGGCTTGACCGGGTCGGCGTAGTGGAAGCTCGGTCAATCTGCTTTATCACCCTTTATCTATATTATCATATAGTTCTAGTATTTCTTAGTACTACAAATTTTCTAAGGTTGTTGAACTATCAGTTGGATTTAATGGTTGTTATGATCTGTCAAATGATTTTAACTTTACTTATAAAAGTTGGTTTTTTTAACTTTACTTATAAAAGTTGGTTTTCTTAATAACGTTAATGTAACTCTTCGGACTTGGTCTAGATGCCTAGGCTGGGTTGGGGTGTTACACTCTCCCAACTCTCTCAAACTCTCTCAACTCTCAAAAAGGTTTTTATTAATTTTTTTATATTTTCATTTAAAAATAATATTTTTTTAATTATATCGTTTTTTATTCGTTCGGACTTGTTTATTGAGAATGAAAGTCTCTTTAATCTGCTTCGACGACAACAATATTTTCGTCGCCTAATTAGCAATGATAATTCGTCATTTTAAATTTTTTGTTATTTTTAATCATGTTAATTTTTTCGATAAATCTAAATAATTTTTTTATGTTGTAAATAGGCGAATATGTGCTAGAGGCGTTTATACGTAATACGAGAGAGCCTTTGATCCTTGAAATTCGTGGGTACTTGTAAGAGGCTGCATTCTTGTATGCGTCTTACATGCAAGGGGGTTGGAAACTTGATCTCACATTAAACGCCACGTTGGTGGAAAGATAGAGGCTCAAAACACACACTTTCCACTTGCCATGTGGTGAGTGTACAATCACACTTGTGGACATAGAGTTATAGCTTGGTCTGCTGGTAGGTGAGCCAGTCATCATGGGGTCAGTGATGGTTCTGAAAAAAATGGACTTCTACATGGCAATGTTAGGGAAGGTCTCGAACAAGTTTGAAGGTGGTCGAATATCGATCAACTTGTTGGTGAAAAATTTCAATAAGCTTCCTGAGAATGCAACGAAGAAGGTCATATAATGATAAGTTCGAGCATTCATCATGAGGTTAATTGGGGGTATTTTAATGCCTAATAAATCTAGAAATTTGGTGTACGTAAGGTGGGTTTTACATTTAATAGTCTTCAATCAATGCGCAAAACTAAATTGGGGATTTGTCATGTTGTCGACGTTATATTGGGAGCTTTGTCGAGCAACGCAAACGGATAAGATGTCAATCAATGGTTGCTTGCTGCAGCTGTAGTCGTGGGCTTGATAGAGAATACCGTTTCTACGTCCTAGAGTCACTGACCCATACATGTTCTCGTTGGTGACGAGGTAAACATAATTTATCAATAAATACGTAGTTTGTGTAATAAATGTTTTTATTTATTATATGTTTCACATAATATATCACTTGTACAGGTGGAACCATGGGCCGAGTTACGTTGGATTGCTAGATCAATGCTTTGAAACCGAGGTTAATTTCCTATCCTTTTCAAACCTATATTAATTATGCAATGATTCATTAAACAATCAATACGTAACGATATTTACAATTTATGTTTTTCATTTTGAATAGATGTCGTATGCCGACCCCAAGATCATATCTTGCATCTCGTTGGAAGTGCTGGACAACCAGGAGATGTGGAGGTAGTGTACGCGATGGTGGAAATGCACGAATCAGACCAGGTTCTACAATAGTTCGGGTATAGGAAACGAATTCCACTGCCACCGCGGGCCATGAAGAAACTACACAAGGTGGACATGTAGGGGAAGAACGATGAAGACTAGGCAAAGAAGTACAATAAGCACATCCAAGCTTGGGATCGTAGGATGGAATCCATACCCATCTGGGAACCATTTTTCTTGGCAGACACAACGATAGTCGATGATTACTTGACATGGTTTGAAGCCTTCGGCAAGCCCTATCTGCTACAACCGGAGGAAAAGAGTAGGCAAATTTGGTTGAGGAGGCAATGTTGACTGCTACAGTAGCATAGGAGGGGACGCAGTTGCACGACGGGTTCGTCATCGACTCTGGTAGAAGATGCGTCGCCTGTGGCTACGCAATATTTGGGTTAATTCCCTTAACTTATTCCCCTTCAATTTATTAACCCTATGTATTTTTGACAAGCACCACCACACTATGGACCACTGTCGCACGTGGCCGGTTATTCTACGTACCGATGTCCCTCGTATACTACCTCTATGCAGATGATGATGCCAACGTATGCATCGCCATCAGCGATGACACTGATGCAAACACCCATACATCAGTCAATGCTAATATCGATGCCCAAGTCGATACTGATGTATCCGGGATTTGAGGCACCATATGGTTACATTATATAATGATCCAAACACCGTGCACATCACTATTTTATTGGGATGGCTCATCGTTGCAACCACCTGATGCGAGAGAGGTGAATATACAATGGGCGACAAGGATGACACAACAATCGACCACGGAGGAAGATGATGATGCTGCCGATCCGAAAGATACAGTTGCCAAATGGGACATGTGAGGTTCATTTTCAGGCGATGACGACGACGAAGAGAAAGTCTATAGGCCCACACTTTCGAATACACCTACGGAGGCCCCTCTGGTTGCACCTCCTATTGAACCTTCGGTTGTACGCCCGATTCTATGGAGGAATCCTGCACGCGGTCTTTGTCCACCACTTTGCAGCACACATTTTGCCCGTCGATGAATGCGATGTATTTTTGGTTATAGATATTGTCCTGTAAATAAAAATTTCATAAATAAAAAATAGTTTATTTTTACAAAACAATCTGCTTAGGTGTTGTACATTATTAATTATTACAATTAGTATAAGGTCTCTATTTGAACAATACTTTTGTCTTTTCATTAGTTATGCATAGTTTAAAAATAAATAAAAAATTGAACCAAATTGAATACGCGCAACACGCTAATGAATATGAAAGTTTATTGAAAGTAATGTTATCGACATTGAGGCCCAAACATATTCCTGTACATAGAACATGTTGTCTTGTTATGCCCTAGGTTTCTACAATACCCGTATAATTTTTGTTGATCATGCCTCTCCTAAATATTCATATTGTTCCTTATCTAGGAGGAATTTGGGTGACCTTTCAGGACGTCATGCAGGTCCTTATTTGGCACCAACTCGAACGGTGCATTAGACACAGGTGGCCACATACTCTCATTTAAGATGGGTGGGAATTCAAGACTCTACACACTATGAATGTGTTGTAGACAGTAAACATTGTTGATGTAAGGCACGTACTCAATTAGTATGTTTCAACATGCGGTAATTGCATGTGTGCATGGGAACCGAAGTGCTTAGAATCTCCCACAATTATAGGTCCCTTTTGTTAGGTTCATACGATAGGATGCACTTGAATTTCTTGGTTGGGCCTAGCGTGCTCTGTGCATAAAAATCGAGGTTTCGACACAAGTGACACACTATTCTCGCTGTTCTTCGTCGAATCTCTTGCATCACATCATCGTAGAATGTACCTTCACCTGCTATCTGTCCAGCATACATCGACTCCCTCTTAGGAAATAAAGGGGCTAGTCGAAAGTATGACTCTTTGACAACCAATGCTACTGGAAAGTTATTCGTTCCCTTTAGTACCAAATTAATGCACTCGACCAAGTTTGACATCATGTGCCTATATTATAGATCCCTGTCATACGACTACGTCCATTGTTTGAACGGTACATTTGAAACATACGTCGTACCGTAGGTGTTAATGGTGCTCAAGTTTTTAAACTTTTGATGAAAAACATGTTGGACGAGCTCGTAACCTGTCGATAAATTGCTACACATTAGTGTAGTGGAATAACCAAGTATTTGAAAATTCAATGTGCAGTGAATACGTAGCTAAACTACAAGCCCATGTCGATGACTAGATCTCACTCAGTTGCCAAAGAATATTTTTGGTAGTAGTTGAATCCCACATGTCATATACGGTACCTATGATAAGTGCAATCCCAAAGGGATCCATGATGATCAATCGTCGACAGTATTTCGAGTCCCTTGTCCTATATACACATATGTCAGGCTACGATCAAATGAGCTGGTGCAACCGGCTCAGTAAGAAATCTCTGTCATCTGTCGTTTCCCTGGAAGTTATTGCGAACGTTATCGACAGAATCTTTTGATTACCATCTTGAGCAATGACAAGCAACAAATGCTATTGTACTGTGACAGCCCTAAATTGACCCTAGTCGGGAAGTGGTTTCGGGACCGCTAAACCGAGTCACCGAAGTATTTGAATGTGATATTTATTGTCTAGAATATGTGAATATGAATGTGTGAAAGTTTTAAGCTTCGATTTAGTCGATTGCATGTGAATTTAGTTAATAGGACTTATGTGAGAAAATTTAGAAATGTGCTAGGCAAATGTAAGTGGCCTATTAATGCATGTTATAAAGATGATGGGTTTGCATGTCAAATTACCCAAAATTTGAACTAGTGGCCGGCCATGCTGTGGGTTTAAACCTATTATAAACATGTTGTGTTAATGCTTTATGTTAGAAATAATAAAATAAAAAAGGGTTAGTAATAAAATAATGGGAATTAGGGGGGTGATGAAAAAAAAAAGAAAAAGTTCTCATTTTGTTCTTCTTGACCGAAAAATAAAAAAAAAAAAAGAAAGGAAGAAAGGTTGAAGAGGTTCGGCCATGCTTGTAACTAGGTTAAGGTATGTTTGATGTTGTTCCATGAGATTCATGCATATTTTTAGTTGTTAGCTTGAGTTCTACCTAGCCCATGGTTTAAATCTTTACTATGTAATGGAGATGATACTCGGCCATGAGTGTTGTCTTCTTGGTTGGTGTTTGATGTTATGGTGATGAGACATGAAGATGATTGAATTTGAGTGCTTAATAAAAAGGATTGAATGTGAGTGTGTGTGAGAATTTGAAAAGGATGGGTCTTAACAACTTCATGAAGTATTCGGCCATGGTGCTAAAATGTTGTATTGTGTTTAAACTTAGAATTTTTAGTCATATGGATGTGTCTTGTTGTATGAGTGCTTGAACAAACTATGATTAAATGGATGCATAGATTCAAAGTGGGAAGAATTGGCTATTATGCTTGATACTAATGCCGAATATGAGAATGTTGTACTTGAAAAAAAATGTAGGTGAACATGACAAGTGTATTGACTTAGGGCATAAGGATATGAAAATTTTGGGTATTTATTTTTGATTGTGTGTGCATGACTATGGATAGTTGGCTGTAAAAATATTATAAATACATGGTGTATGTTAAATTTATTAAGCTACAAAACATTATACATGTTCGGCCAAAGTAAATTATTTGAGTAAAGTATATCTTGATGGTACATTTCGGCTAGTATAAAATGTATATGGATGTCGTATGACTATGTTTGATTTGGGAAGAAAATTGTTTGATTTAGCTCAAGAGCCTAGAGGATCAAAGTTGGATAAGGGAAGGAAAAGTGATCGAATAGTCATCGAAATCGTTCGACAACATCCGAGGTAAGTCTTTGAGTAATGGAACTTAGTTTATGATTTGATTAAGTTATGACGTATAAGCATAACAAATAAACAGTGATATAATGATTTTACTTGAATTATATGTCGAGATAATTAGTTTATACCTATGACGGGTAGCCGAATGTGCATAGAGATCATGTCTTAAAGCAAATCAATTTGTGCTCTTTGTATGTGGCTATTGAGCCGAAAATGGGAATGATTGATAAGTGTCTTGTGTTTGAGTTCTAGTGATGAAAATGAAATATAGATGTGATATGATTTATTGATATATGTGCATGAATATTCGGATGATAACCGGGCTAAGTCCCGAAGGCATTTGTGCGAGTTACTATATCCGGGCTAAGTCCCAAAGGCATTTGTGTGAGTTTCTATATCCGGGCTAAGTCCCGAAGGCATTTGTGCGAGTTACTATATCCGGGCTAAGTCGAAGGCATTTGTGTGAGTTACTATATCCGGGCTAAGTCCCGAAGGCAGTTGAGCGAGCAGCTATATCCGGCTAAATCCCGAAGGTACTTGGTTTGGGAATGAGCGATCTTGCTGTAATAATTTCAATTAATACGCTCGTAAAATCCCAACGATGAGGTATGTTTCGTATATGCATTGGAATAGTTGATTCCTTTTAAATAGTATTCGCTCAGTCGATTAATAAGCTTCCGGCCTTTGGTTAAGTTGATCCCTTATGTATGAATATAAGGGTTGGAAATGTGAAGTAGGTATGATTTTGAGAATATGTGTATATGAAATTATCCGTTTAGTCATATGAATGCTATACTTCAGTTGTGCCTAATTTCATTGCTCAAAACTTACTAAGCATTAAATGCTTATTCCGTTTCTTTGATTCTCTGTCTTATAGATTTTGGTTCGTCAGCTATCGGACTCGGGAGTGTCAAAGTCGAAGTCGCCCACACTATCAAAGCCCCTTTTGGTACTCTTTTAGTTGAACTCTGATAATGGCATGTATAGGGCTGCCCTTTTGTTGTTAGTCAAGTACTTTGGTATTGTATATATTTGGATAGCCATGCGAAAATGGCTTATATATTTTGAGCATAGCGTTATAATCATTTTGTATATATATGGTTATTGAGAGGTGTGGAAATGCTTGGCAATGATTAGGCATTGGAATGGTTAATCACGATCATATTCTTGTGCTATGTATGTTAAAGGGCTAGTTGAATCATGGAAGTTATGAAATAGGTAAAGTCTACCTTAAAAGCAGATCGACAAGCAAGCAGTGATGTGAATTTGAAAATCACTAAAAATAGTAGGAATGGAATTAAATAGTGAATAAATTATGTAATCGAACCTTGATGAGTCTTTTTTCATATGGAAGAAACGAAACGATCATATGAGTTGTAATTTAAGAGATGTTTAAGTTTTCGTGAAATAGAGCCAGAGTGATTTTTGGATCCCCTGATCTGACTTTGGAAATTCACTATAAATTAACCAGAGATAATTAGAAGTCATTCCCTATATGTACAGATTCCTCTTCGAGTCTAGTTTCATTAAAAACAAATGAAATAAGTATTGAATCCCTGTACAGGGAGATATCTAAGTCGTAATGCATGAAGGTCAGAGTAGTCGAACCCTGAAACAGGGGAGACTTTAACTAATAAAATGTACTAATTGGCCCAACCAAAAATTCTAGAAAACAATTTGTAGATAGATATATGAGTCTAGTTTCAGGAAATATTTACGGAATCGGTTTTTGAGCTTCAGAACTCGAGATATGATTTTTAAAGTGACTGTGATGCAGTTAACCAGCATGTCTAGAAATATAAAAATGAACTGTGTAAGTAAATGAAATAAGTCCGTAAATACCTCGTGTTCGACTCCGAAAATGGTCTCGGGTACGAGGTGTTACAGATACCTTCCGTACAGCCAGGTGCTGTCAATTTGGATCATAGGCTTAAAGTGCTGAAATGGCCCTCTGCATCGCTCAAAGGTCTAAAAGAACTAATGGAATACTATTTTCCTAGGAATCAACTAATCACTGCAGTACCCTGGGCGCGTTTTGAGGTCAGTTTGCCGATCCAATACCTGACACCATTGCCTTAGATTGTTATACAAACCCTCCCACCAGTAATGCAACTTCTGCATAGCCTTTGGTTTTACAACCCACACGTTGTAGTACATTGGAGTGTACTGATGCTAGCTACAAATGTCTACAATCAACACCGATATTTCAATCCAGGGACTGGCCTTCACCATTGGTAGAATAATGTCAGCAATCATGTCTGAGTCTAGCCTCAGATGGTCCTGACTTGCACCCGTCGCAACACACGTATAGGGACTGGGATACTTCTTTATCATCCATGGCTCAATTTTTTCCGATAAGACATCATGATTTTCCCCCTCTCATCCTGCATTACACACTTTTCTTCAAATTTCTAGAAATAGGACATCATGACGTAGTAGTTCATGCCACTCTTGATGCTGTTTTACTTCAGTGCAGTAAAAAAATCATCTTTGTTGGGTTATTCCATTCAAACTTCCAGTACTTGTACATCACAATATGTGCTTACATGACCAGGTGTTCTATGCGAAAGCTGTGAAAACTCTAAACCACCCTCTGTCAATAAGTCGATATTTTTCATGTGCGACAAAGGTCTATACACCCTAAATCGCGCATATGGACTTGGAGCATTGTCCAAGGTGTCATCGCCAGACTCACAAGGTTTTGGCTTTGTTGTAACCAGACTTGGTTCGAAAAGTAGTGCCACTTTTGAACCTTCTAGACCGCAATGGTGAATTAGCTCAAGTTCTGAATCCTCCCATTCATTTACATCTGCAGTCTTTTCTTCCTCACTTGCATCCTCTTCCTCGTCCGCTCCTTCATTGTCATATTTGAGCATATGTTGGACATACCCTCGTCAGCCCCTTTGGAAAGGAGTAAATCATTGGTTCTCCTGTAACCCATGTAGTCGCCAGAATATTTAACGGGTTGGTACCAATGTACGTTGATGATCCTCTGGTATAATTGCTTCTTCCCCAAAATATCGACCTAGTGCCAAAGTTGAAATCGAATGCATTGATTGAATATCGAGCATGAGTGTCCAAATTTGGGTTATGCTGATACCTCTACTGGTACTGAACATAGAAGTTTAGATAATTTCTGGAGATCGATAAGTGTTTTCCCATAGATGTTTCGGGAACATTGTAGTAGCCACTTTGAAGAAGGCTAGAGAACCCACTACACAACCTCGTAATAGGACTTTTTGCTTCAGCTTCGATACCCGTATTCGTTGCGACTGTGGTCGAAGATGGGCCAGATCCATCAGCATCGGTGATCTCGACATATAATTCAATAACTACATTTCCACTTTTGATGTGCAATTATATGACCGTCTCAAGATACGTCTTGCTAATCAAATCGAATAACTCAGACTTATAGGGGTCAAAGGATGTAAGATATCTACATTATAACCTTGTAATTCTTTCTCGGGTTGATCCCCTGACTTTCCTCCTGATTCTAGTCTGTAGCTCACGTATTTTAATGGTACTATTGAACGCAAATTCCATGGACTTCACTCCTACAAACACCACCCCAAACTCTGTATTACATATTTGACCATCGTAGTATATAACATATTTCACTCGTCTGCCCATTTCAATATCGCTCACGATTTGGATGAATAAACGCAAAAAAAGTAGAGACTTGTCCGAAAGAGTAGACACAACTCTCACTCGTGATCCAAGGTTATTCTTTTTTATATTAACTTGATGTGTGACTATATTATGCAAATTACGCCCCTTTTATAAGAGAATTAAGTAGGGAGAAAGAGAATACGTGCTATGAATCTCGTTTACAAATGCACACATTTTTGCATATTGTATGGTATAAATACATTTTATATCAGGTAATCAGAAGTCATATAATTTCATTGAGATTTGACCCTGCATAACGTGCTCAACATGCATACGAAAAGGTCATTTTTTCCCGAGGAATAGGAAATTGGTTACAGAAAGAAAGGGCGTCCAGCTAGGTGCGCTTTCCTGCCATGTCAGCAGAAAAACTCCCCCAGCTGAACGAGCATTCTCTAACCAATTTCCTATTCCCTTGATAAAAAATCCTAATGCTTTGAATAATTCGGGCACTTTAAAAAATTTTCAACATGTTTAGAATATGTCCTAGTGCACTTTCAAGGTTTTTCTTTGCAAACAGACCCTTCCCTACTACTATAAAATGGCTCTCACATACCAAGCTTCATCATTCATTAGTTATATAATTTCTCTCCAGTCCTCTCCATTTCTTTACTATAAACCATTTTTCGATCTTAAAAATTTTGGTGGCTAAAGATATTTTGTTTACATTCGAGGTATTTTTGAGTTGTCAGTGATGTGATATTGTTCTAAGCTGCAAACATTTCATATATCATTGCCTTCGAAGCTTCTCTTAGAGAAGTCGGTTATAGGGTTATTTTGCTTTCTAAGGTCAAAGGTGGAAGTCGATGTGGAGGTCTTAATCGACGGTCGGTATGCGGGAATGGATCGGGTATAACAGGGTAACCAGTTGACGGTTGTTATGTTGCCATGAGCTCAATCTTTTCGAATACCAAAAAATGATGCCATATAAATACCATACATAAGTTCGATGGCATATTCATACGAAAAACTTTGGGGCTTCTCGCTATAATCGGTGTAATTTTTTTCTCCATTTCCAGACAACTGGTACGTTTAACATTTCTTCTTACTCGAAGGCCAGCACCATCGTGGATGCAAGAGGACTCTTAAGCGGTGAGTGGCTATTGCGGTGCACTAAAGGTGATGCTCCTTTCGGGGTGACAGCGGTTGTCATTATTACATAACCCATTAATAACTATAATCGCTGTTGCGTTGACCCAATTTTAACCTCTACTATGTCGAAACATCCGCTCTCCTCCTAAGAGCCCTATTGTGTCCACCTCAGCATTAGGCTTCGAACAACAATGAAAGGTTAAAGATGCCGACTACTTGGAAATAGAGGAAAATATTACTTTGATTACACTGAAAGTCTCCATAGTTTTTTCGCATGATTATGGTATCAATCTTATGTATGGTATATATACGACATTGTTTGTGGGTAACCAAAAAGCTTGAACTCCGGACTGCGTAACGATTGTCACTTGCCCCCCGGTTATACTCGTACTCGTGACTACATCATTGCCCCCGACTAGGACCTTCACGTTGACTTCGACCTCTGATCGTATCAAGCAATGTCGCCCTCAAAACCTTATTTTTTTCAGGATAGGTTTCTCAAGTGATGGTCTTATCCTGCCATGATATATGAAATGTATGTGTACTGAGGCACAATATCACATTCCCAACCCTTCAATACTACCTAAGAACTTCTGTCGTTTCATTTGGAAATCCTGAACACTTTTAAAAAAACCCTAAACCTTAAAAAAATCTAAAACCTAACCCCAACAAATTAATAACCTTAACCATAACCCTAAAAAACCTAACCTTGGAGAGAGAATGTGAAAGCGTGTCCAACTGGGCGCACTTTACTGCCATCTGTGTAGAAAGCACGCCCAGCTGGACGCGCTTTCACATTCTCTCTCTCCTAAAACTGGCCAATTTTCCTAATTAAAATTAAAATCAATCTCAAGGCCTAAATAAAAAATAAAAATAGCCTATATAGGCCTTATTTAGCCCTCTTATCTTTTACATAATTATATTATAAAAATATTATAATTGTAAAAATCACTATATTTAATTATTTTATTTTCTTTTTCAACTCAACCAATTAACTCAAATAAAATAATATGCAATCCTTTTCTTTCCTATTAACTTTTCTTTTCTTTTCTTTTACTTTCCTTTATTTTCCTTTACAATTATTAATCCAAATATAGTGTAAAGGTTGATTGAAATAGTAAAGTTAAATGATAAAATTCATTATATTATGAGTTCAAATCTCATTATGATTAAATTTTTATTGATTTTATGTTAAAACACTCTTATAAGAATATAACTTATTTTACATCCCTATTGACTTGATGCCCAATTGATTAGATACATATAATAATATAACTTACATTATAGAATATAGATATACAAATATATTAAAATCTATAAATATAAAATATTAACGTATGAAAATTAAAATATTAAAAGAGAAATTATAGTAGCAACATGTAATACCTTTATAGGCAATGATTAAGGAAGTAAGGTGGTATGTTGTCCATGTTTTTGTTGCCACCCATGTTTCCCACATCTTTATCCAGCTGGTAGTTTGAAATGCTTCAAATGGTGTTGGACTATTGTTTAAAATTTTCAATGTTGATGGCCTAATTTTTTACCAATCCAGCCAGGACAAGATTGCCATGCTCAGCCTAACTGCATGTGTCACCCAATGGTTAGCCATAGAAACCGAGCTCTTCAGGGCACTAAAAACGGAAATAACTTGGAAAATATTGTTCACATTTATGTAAACAAAATATTTCAGGCTTCCTCAGCAGAAAAGCTTGTTCTTTTTACAAGCTCAAGTTGGGGCTGGCTGAGCAACACCTGCAGCAATGGACAATGGCACAAATGAAGGCATGTTACATTACAACTTTCTCAAAAAAGACCCAGAATCAGAATGATTATAATAAAAAGGAACATATACTTTTACAAGTATTGAAACCTGGTCCATAGTCCATATAACTCCTAACCGGAAGAAACTCCAACCCTGGCATATTCATCGATCATTCTAAGATTATCAGATACCCTTAACGACGGCTGCCAAGTCAAAGCTAATGGGAGAGACAAAAGGAACAGGCGTTGTTGTATACAAAACTTTGGACTGTTTGGAGAAGGAGCGACACAGCCAAGATGAAGAAATGCTAATTAAAAATGTAGTGGAGGTTCGGGGAGTTGAACACCGTGCCTCTCGCATGCAAACCAAGCGCTCTACCATATGAGCTACACCCCCGATTTTTATTCAAATTACTTTTTCCATATATATAATTATTAAAGGTACATTGCCACAAACCTTATATATTGCTTTGATATATTAGAGTTGGCACAAGTCTAAGCACAAAAACCTGCCTGTGCCAATCCAACTTGTAACGATCTAAGTCCGAGAAAACTCGAGTCTATAACAGATTCGAGCTCAAGAAAACCCAAGCTTGTAACAGATCCAAGTTTGAGACCGATCTGGCCTGAGCCCTATATAAATCTGACCAAAAGCCCAAGAAAGCCTAATTTTATAGATATAATCATTAAAGGTACTTTTCCAAAAACCTTATATATTGCTGAATATTAGAGTCGGCTAAACAAGCTTGAGCATGAAAGCCCGCCCATGCCGATCCAACTTGTAACGATCCAAGTTTGAGAAACCCCGAGTTCGTAATAGATCCGAGCTTGAGAAAATCCAAACCTGAGAAAGCCCAAGCTCAAGAAAACTCAAGCCTGAAACAAGTCCAAGCCCGATATAAATCCGACCCAAAGCCCAAGCAAACCCGACTTTATAACTAAACAACCATAATGTACATTAATAATTAATATAATTTTATGATATTACTTAAAATAAAAAATAAATAAATGATAATTTTTTATATTTTGAAAATGTATTCATAAACCTTGCATATTTATATTACGAAATCAATTACTTAACTTGACCTTAAACCGATATACTAAATTAGTATATTACTAATACATAAAATAATATTATGATATATAACTATTACTAAAAATATTAATATACATATAACTACTATTATAATATAGATTATAATAAAAGATATAGTATTACATAATATTATAATGTTTAATCATCAACATATATATATACACACTATTAATATTTTATACGATATGATATATTATTATATAATATAGCGGGAGGGCTAACTTTTAAATGTACAAAAATTATAGAGACTTAAAGAATATTTCAACTAGTTTAATAATAAACAATAATATCTAATGTACTCCTATTATATATAACTATTATTGTAATATAGATTATAATAAAAGATATAGTATTATATGATATTATAATGTTTAATCGTAGATGCATATATACAAACTATTAATATTTGATATAATATAACATTATACGATATAGTAAGAGGCTAATTTTCAAATGAACGAAAAGTATAGGGGCTTAGAGCATATTTCAACTAGTATAATAATAAACAATAATATATAATAATATGTAGTATATAATGTACTACTATTATATATAACTATCATTATATTATAGATTATAATAAAAATATAATATTATATGATATTATAATGTTTAATCATTTATGCATATGTATAAACTATTAATATTTTATATACTATACTATATGATATACCATTATATAATATAATAGAGAGATAACTTTCAAATGTACGAAAAGTATAGGGACTTAAGGCATATTTCATCCAAGTATAATAATAAATAATAATATGTAATATATAATGTACTACTATTATGTGTAACTATCATTATATTATATATTATAATAAAATATATAGTATTACATGATATTATATCGCTTAATAATTGATGCAACTATATAAACTATTAATATATTATATACTATATGATATGATATAATATTATATAATATAGTAAGACTAATTTTCAAATATACGAAAAGTATAAGGGCATAGAGCATATTCAACTGGTATAATAATAAACAATAATATAGTATAATAATTAATATATATGATGAACTACTATTATATTATAGAATAACATAAAAGGTATTATATTACATGATATTATAACATTTAATCATTAATGCATATGCATATATATAAACTATTAATATATTTTATACTATATGATATGATATAACATTATATAATATAGTAGGAGAGCAAACTTTCAAATGTAGGAAAAATATAGAGATTTAGAGTAAATTTCAATCAATAGAATAATAAACAAAAATATATGATAATAATTAATATATTAAGTACAATCTACTATTATAGTATGTGATATATAATTATATAATGAAATAATATGTTTTATAAGTATTAATATACAACTATTATTAAATTAAAGATTATAATAAAAGAAACAACATTAATAGTTATTTGTAATTTAGTATATTAAAATACATGTTTATAATTATAAGTATCAATACATAAAATATTATTAAAAATTTAATATCTTAATAAAATATTATTTTTAGCTTTTGAATTGGGCTTTAACTTTTACAAATTGTCTTTGGGTATTAGACTTGAGATTTTGGCATAATTAGTTTATTTTGAGTTTGGGTGATAATGAGTATATTATTTGGTTTTGAGCTTAGTATAATATATTTAGATTTTGAAATAAATATTTTAGAATATGAGTGTTAGGTTTATACATATAATAAGAAAGATAAAATTTTATTCAATTATTAATATAATATAATAATGAATAATAAAAATATTTCCATTAATTCAATAATACCATAGAATAATAAATTTACATACATTTACACACTTTAATTATTTTATATAAAATAAATTTATTAAATATATATAATTTATTATTTTTGTAAGGCAAATTTGAATTGTGTTGTCCTCGTATAAAAGCAAAATGAATTGTTACACTCGAAATTAAAATATTTATAAATTATAAAATTCAAAATTATTTGAATCCATTAGAGTTCGCTCGACTTGATTTGAGCCCAAATCTGAAAAAACCCAAACCCAAAAAAGTTCGGTCCAAAAGGACCCAAACCTGAGAAAATCCGAGCTCGTAATAGATCTGAGCCTGAAAATACCCAAGCTAATCCAAGCTTGAAATAGCCCGATCCGAATCTGCTCGTTTGCCCGTTCTACTTGATATTAACTAGAAGGGAAAAAAAAGGATAAATATCAATTTACATATGAAATTTATTGCAATATGATTTAATTCACAAATTACTAACATTATTATTCCATATTTAAGTTATGTAATGATCTGAAAGTTAATAGTGTCAGAAAATATGGTTTTGAAATCTCATTTCCGTAAACCGGATCCATAAATATTAAATTAAATTATTTATGGAGTTGGTATAATCGAATATTAAAGTTTAGTCTTTCAAATTTGTTTATTAATTATTTAATTTAAGTACAACGACTAAATTGTAGAAGTCCAAACGCTATAGATTTTTAAGTATAAATTGGCTTGAGGACTTAAATTATAGTTAACCAAAGGTCTAAAACAAGAATTAGACCATCTTAAAATGATACATAGTGGACGAGTGATGATGGTTGATTAATTAAATAAAATTAAGATTAATTTTAATTAAATACATAATTAACCTAAGTTAAGTAAACGTTAAGCTAGGTATAAATTAAAACTTAGTGGAGAAAATAGTACCTCCTTCTCCATTACACTCACCCACCGTCTAATAAGAAAGGAAACCCTACGGGAAAACTCCAAAAACCGTAAGCTTTTAGCCATTAAATTTGTGAGTTAAACTCCAAAAACCGTAAGCTTTTAGCCATTAAATTTGTGAGTTCAATTAGGTCCTTTTTTTATTCATAGATTTAAGGTCATGGGAGCTTGATTTAGATAGCTCATGTACAAATTTGTAAAACTGTTAAAGTTTTAGAAAGTTTCCATTATTGATTTCTTGAAATTTTAAGTGTTAAATTGATAGATTTTAAGTTTAGATGTGAAAAAGAACTAAATTGTAAAAATTAGTTGAATAAAATATAAAATTGACAGTAGGTATAAGAATTAGGAGGTACCCAATGAGTAATAGTTAAATCAGATTTTGTTTAGGAGTTTTAATTTGAAAGTTACGCTAGTTTCGGTTTTAGGGACTAAATTGAATAAATTGCAGTCCTTAATGAGTAACAGTGAAATATGTATTTTGATATGGAATTCAATATTGAATTATTATTAAACTATTATTCATAACTAAAAATGACGCAGGACCATCAAGAAAGAAATGAAAGACGAGAGCTGATGACGAGTGACGCGAGCTTTCAGTTTGTATTTCTATGACCCGAGATTAATGTAGTTACTGCATATTCATGATATATTGCATTATATAATATTGAGGTAAGCTATTGATGGTTATTGAGTTGAATGCTTTGTTTGAACTTGAATACCGAGATAGGGACTAAGGGTTAGTTTGGATGGGTGGTGTGTTTACCTCCGGTGAGGTTAAAAACAGCGGTGGCGGTAAGATTAGTTACTGTAGCGGTGAGATTGGATACTGTAGCGGTGAGATTAGAAACAATGGTGGAGTGTTTGTTTGGATTCAAACGCAACTGTAGCGGTGAGGTGAAAATAAAAATTGACTATTAAGGACATCAGATTAGATTGATATGTAATAGAAGTTTTTAAATTATTTTACTTATATAAAATTATTAAAATATGTGAATTTATAAATTCATTAAATAAAATATTAAAATTTATCTTCCAATATTTTATTATAAATATTTTAATGAATTATATAATCAATTTAAATTATTTATTAGATAAAATGATAATTATTTTTAATTTTTTATAGTTAAATATTCTTTTATAACAATGATAAATATTATTTTCTAAATAGTAACATTATACTTGGATCAAATTTTGAAGTATCTAAATGAATGATTTTTAATAAAAAAAATAGTAACATAAGACATAACAAGTTTCATTATTACTAGAAATTAGGTTATGATACAAACTTGTTTTTACAAATATTGATTCATTAAACTATTTGCAATGGTTTCCCTTAACATTGCAATTTCAATGTCACTTTCACTATTAGAAGAACTTGATTCATCTCTATCAAAATGGCCTGAAGAGATTGGCATGTCGGGTATATTCTCAAATTGTCGAAAATCCTCATCATTTGACCAAGCATGTCTTTGAATGTAATTATGCAAAACCATTGTTGCAATAACTATTAAAACTTGCTTCTCGAATGAATAGCTTGGAATATCTCTTAATATTGGCCATTTTTTTTCCACACTCCAAATGTTCATTCAATCACAGAGCGTAACGAAGAATGGGCATGATTAAAGATTTCTTTTTTTCCAGATGCTCGATGATTACCTCGACGAAAGTCAGGTAAATGATATCATTCCCCCCTATATGGACCTAGAAAACCTGCCATTTGTGGATATCCTGAATCCACAAGATAATATTTTCCTACAAAAAAGTAAAACATAATATCAAGTTTAAAAATAAATTAAAAATTTTAATATTCTTTTTATGTAAAGATTAATTAAAAAATTAAAGTTCAACCTGGTGGAGGGTGTGGAAACTTTAACTCTTGTTTTCCAAGTGCTTGCAAAAAAATTCTACTGTAATGTGTTGTTCCTTCCCAACCAGGAATTGTAAAAATAAAGCACATGTTGAAGTCACAAACTGCCATAATATTTTGAGTTGGTTCACCTTTCCGTCCGATATAAGGTATTTGACAAGAAGGCGAAATGCATGCTTTTATGTGTGTTCCATCTATGGCCCCAATACAATCCTTTAAAATAAATATATGTAACACCCCAAACCCGACCCAGACGTTACGACCGAATCCGGCGTGTCACATTGAAGCATTACTAGAAAAGTCATGTTTTATCTAAAGTCTTTCTTAGTGTTTAAAGAATATCTTCGTTAAAGATTAAAGTGAATGGAAGCTGTGCACCAGGTAGGATGCCAGAAAAGAGGAGGTGAGTCAATTAGACTGCTTAAGTACCCAGCTCTTCACAGATCCAATCCTAGACATGCACACAACCATTGCCACACTTTAACTGAGTGATTGTTCAGGGAAAACCAATTCGTTTAAAACCATTTGAAAATGTTATTAATTTTGAAAATGTTTTCGTTACGGAAGCCTTGCTTTGTTATCGCGATATTTTGAAATCAAGTAACCTTTTTAAAACGCGCCCTAGAGCTATTCAATTTCAAACAGTTAAAACAATATCATATCTAAGCTGACAAAACATACTAAAAATAATTAAAAATAATTAAACTGGCCTTATTACAAATTAAACCCAAAAACATAAAGGAAATAATCTAAAATAAAAATGAAGACATAAACACTTATTTTAAATAGTCCATATGGCCACTCTGAATCCCTCCAGCTCCAAGTCCACCGATCTAAGGCTCACCTGCAAAGATGGGAAAAAGGGAGTGAGTTTGGAAAACTCAATGTGTAAAATAAACCCAACTAGAGCCTAAATCAGCTCAAGCTCTACTGGGCCCAAGTCCTATTTAGAAATCAGAGTTAACTGGGCCTTAGCCCATATCATTATTAATCTGGGCCATAGCCCCTTACAGTATCAGGTATACTGGGCCTAGCCCATATCAGTATCAATCTTGGCCATAGCCTTATTACAAGTTGAGATATATTGGGCCTTGCCCATATTAACACAGTTGGGCCCATTTCAATACAGTTGGCCCATAACAAAATAGTCTCATATGATTAATGCATGATAACCCCATCCAACCCTGCACTTGCTTCTGTCCATCCCTACACTTCCTGTGGGGAATAAATCACCCACGCCATCCCTACACTTACAGTGTTAGCACCGGTTGCAGCATTAATTATAATCCACAACAAAGCTACTTATATCAGAATATGTGGCACAGCCACCAGAACGGGTTCTTCCTTCATAAAAAAAAACCCAACCCCATGCAGTATGACATGTATGCAGAGAATATATAATTAACAAGGCATGCTTCAGAAAGGCAGTCAGATTATAGCGTAAGAACAGTTCTTTACCCTCGAGGGGCGTAATCATAAACTTACCCCTTTAAGGGTATTACAGTAATTCTACCTTACAGAGGTATTTCAGTAATTTTATCAGTTTTTTTAGGGTTTCATACTCATTACAGCTATTAACGTATTAACAGAAACACTTACCGAGCGTTTTTACCGAATTGGGTCTGTTGGCCCATTAACCAGATTTCGGCCCATTAAGCCTAAATATACTGAAGTGCACGAAATTGCGCACTCTGCAATCTTACCGTTGAAGTTACCAAAATTATAAATACAAACAATCCCATGAGCGCTCGCACGCTTGCAAGTTCTCGAAATGCCGGCTTTTTGGCATTTTAGCTTTTCGACTTTTGCCGATCTAGTCTACTAATGGGTGTCGTTTACACACCTGATTTGCAACAACTGCTACCGAAATCTCCCACGATATCCTACAATCGATCACTAGACATATTAGATCCAAAGTATAATGGCAAACATCATAAACTTACTTACCATAATCGGCCATCAATACATATGGCCCTTGAAATCCTACCTTTGGCAAAACTAGTGACTAGATCTCGATCTAGTCGTTCCACTTGTCCAAGCCTTCGATCAACAGCCTCTAGATCACACTAACACCAAAACAAATCAATTGTTACAACCCTTAGAGCTTTAAGCTCCATTCGACAGCCTCCCTATGCATTTAGGGATTTCAGCTTTTCTAAAACCCGAAATAAAGAATAGATCTGAATACTTACCACAGGTTCTTTCAACCAAAATGATTCCACTTCAGTTTCTACTCAGATCTGATGCAGATCCAGCCCTTAAACACTTGCAGAAATTGAATCTTAGAGATCTAAAGATTCGGCTATATGTCCCTAAAAACTATGGTGTTTTCGGCTTTTGGAACTGTGAAGAGGAAGATGATTTGGTATGGTGGTTTTGCAGTGGTATTTCTGATAGGGGTTGAGGTTTAGAGGATGTGAAATTTGACCAAAAGAGATGAAGAAAATAGGAGGATTTTGGCTAGAAGAAATCGGCACAAGAAACAACTTTTGGGATTTCGACTTTTATGGCAATCGACTATAGAGGTTTAGAAAAGAATGGGAATGAAAGAGGAGATGAGTAGAATGGTAGGAATGTTTTAACTAGAGAAGAAAAGAAGGAGAAAAAGAAAATAGAAGAAGAGAGGAGAAGAGAAGGAAGAATTCGGCACTTAGGAGATCTAGCTTTGCGTTTTTCGGCTTTTTGAGACACTGAGAAGAGAATAGAATGAAAGGGAAGGCTCTAGGTGGCTAACCCTAATTCGGTAAAACAAAAAGAAAATAAAGCTTTCCCTAATGGCCATTCAAACCCACGGCCCAACCTTCCTAAAGCCCTAATTGAATTTCCACTTAAGCTCTATCACATACCCGGCACATGCACAAAAAAAAAATAAAAGTAACAATACGCTTACCTTGTGACTTGAACTCTGGCTCCCCCTAAACATCCACACGTCACTCTCCAAACACCTAGGTGGTGCCACATGCTACTTTACCACATATCTTTTTGTATCCTATTTTACCACCTCAACTTTAAAACCTCATATCGCCAGAACCCTCTCTCCCAAAATTAAAATTCAGGAATTGCCTCGAATTAAATTTACTCTTGGGCCTTTTTTCCCACACCATAATCCCTTCGTAATTTATTTAATTACTAAACTAAACATACGAAATAATAATAATAACATCCAAATTATTCGGACCGTTTTCTACCAGAACCCAGACTCAAGGCCCAATACTTCCAGGCCCAAAAATCGGGGTGTTACAATACAAGTAATGAGATAAAAGTTAGAAATAATTTATATGTTAAAAATATAAAGATTGAGTAAATTTTACCTTAAAGTGAGGCCAATATCTTGTATCATGTCGAATATGGTTCGGTACTCCTCGAATTGACCTTCAATGGGTTTAATCGTGTCTATTCCCATTCGAGCAAATATATACAACATATCAGTAAAAATACGACTAACAGTTTCCCCAAATCGTTGAAATCGCTTTGATGCATTTGAATTTGATTATCTATTTCCAAGAATATACAATGATAATGCTAACTTTTCCATCGCAGATACCTTCCAATGCTTTAAGCCATAATTTGTTTGCAAATCATGCAACAAGCTGTGAAATGTAACATCTCGAAATAGGGCCTAAATGGAATAGTGGTTGCGAAACCACAAATCTGAAATAGAAAAGTTTATTTTGATTAATTTTTATGATTTACCGAGTGATTAGATGCATGTGTTAGAGTATTGATAAGAAATTTTATAGATTGCATGTTTAATTTGCCTATTAGGGCTTATTTGCAGAAGTTGCTATAACAGCCCGATTTAAGGCCTAAACGGAACGATGGTTTTAGAACCACGAATTCGAAGTCAAAAAATTTATTCCGATTAAGTTTTAAGGTTTATTTATTGATTAAAATATTGTGTAAAAATATCGTTAAGTAATGTTACTTATAAAGTGCTTAATTGGACTTTTAGGACTGAATTGCAAAAGTTGCAAAATATGTGTTCTAATTCATAAGTACTTGATTGAAATGGGGGTTTAAAGAGGAGGTCCTTAAATGGAATTAGACCATTATATTTCATTTGGACAAAAATGGGCATGAATAGGACAAAATTTTAAAGAAAGGCCTTAAGGGCATTTTAGTCATTTGGTAATTAAAAGAAATAAAAAGGGAAAATAAAGCCAAAATTGACTCATCTTTTTCATGGAGGCCGAAATTAGCATAGGGAAAGCCATGGCTAGGGTTTTCAAGCTTTCCAAGCTCAATATTAAGTCCGTTCTAGCCCCGTTTTTCAAGTTCTTTACGATTTTGGAATCCTGATAACTTGATTAAGCTTATTCTAGCAATAATTTAAGCTAGGGTTCATATTTGGAAAAACACCCATAGGTGAAATGTGTTTATTTTGATGTTTTATGGTAGAATATAAAGGCTGAAATTATATTAAACAACTTTTGCTAAGCGGTTTTAAGCAAAAATGAGTAAAACGGCTTAATCGATAAAAGTTGTTATTGTTCATAACTATGTGTTAGATTGAGAATTTGATGTTGTAATAGAAGGAAAAAATGATCAGCATGTCATAAAACATAAGAATAAGGGATGAAGTTTAATTCCCGAGCCTAGGGGCAAAAGTGTAAATATGCAAAAGTTTAGGGAAAAAATTGTAATTTTTCCAAAGTTTGAGTTAAGGACTGTTTTGAATATTAAATTAATTAAATAAGTAAAATATGATGTTTTAGATCCCAAAAAATGAGATTTGAATCTAGAATGGGAGAAAAATCGAAAATCGAGAAAGTTGACAAAATGGCCGTTTTAGTATCGAGATAAGTTCATATGTATAATAAGCATTAATTTATGAATGTTTCAATGTAAAATTGATATATTTACTATGATTTCCGAGGTGTTGAAAGTAAGTATAATTATGATGATTTAAATGTTCAATATTAATTCGACATGGAAATGAGAAAGTATGTAAGTTTGTATGTAAATAACACATTATCTTTCTTATGTTTTTGTATTTCAGCATCTTTTATGTATTGTAGCTGATTTTTGAATCATAATTGACTATTGAAAGTATGGAATCAAGTATTAGAGAGAGAGAGAAATCCTGGTTGAACCTTCGGAAAGATTGGATGATACAGATGGTATGTAGCTAGGTCACATGTATGGTGCTGAGTACACATCATGTGTACAAGAGAGCTACGAGACATTATGATGTAGCTAGGTCACATGGGTGATACTATGTGTCCACCATGTAGACAAGAGAGCTACGGGATATATGTAGCTAGGTCGCATGCGTGGTTCCAGGTGAAGGACACTATGTAGACAAGAGAGCTACGAGATAAACTGGCTAGGTCTCATAGGTGGTACTAAGTGTTCACCATGTGTACAAGAGAGCCAAAATTATGTGTACAATCGAGCTAGGTCACATGAGTGGTGCTAAGTGAAGGCCACTATGTGTACAAGAGAGCTTCGATTTTAAAGGTGGGCTGTGTGCGATACCATTGCGTATCTGTTATTATTCTGAAGCGTTCAACTGGGAAATTGGTTAAATGAAATTGTGTATGACTTTGTGATGATAAGTGTAAGTATATACGTGTGTAAATTATGAGCAATATGCTCGATATGTGATTGGAAATTGGAAAGATTGTTATGGGAAAGTGATGAATACAATTGAATTGTGAAAGATCATAATTTACAATAAAACTGTTTTGGATAATTGCAGTGACGTGAATCTAAAAATTTACCAAAAATAGTAGAAATTGAACCAGAGACTGAATAAGATGTCAAATTAGAGCTTAATGAGTCTGTTTTTATATAACAGAAACAGAGCAAGCAAAGGAATTCTATATTATGAGATATTTAAGTTTTTGAGAGACTGGTTCAGAATGACTATGTGATCCCCTGTTCTGACTTTGAAAAATCATTAAAAATTGTAAAAGAATAATCAAGGGATATAATTTATATTCTTAAAATCCTTAATGAGTATAGTTTCAAATGAAATAAACTATAACATCCTTTGAATTCTGTACAAGGGGAAAATTGATTCGTAGTGAAGAGTGGTCAGGACAATTGAGCAGTGAAACATGGGTAACTTCAATGAATAAACTGTACTAATTGGATAGACCAAAAATTTTGAAAATTTTATGGTAAGAATATATGTGAATCTAGTTTCAAGGAAAATTAACATTTTGTAATTTGGAGCTCTGTAGCTCTATAAATAAATAATTTAGTTGCTAGTACTCTGCTAGACAGCTTATTTTGAACCTGATTATGATTGTAATAGTGAAAGTATGTGTGTTTGTGATGGTAATATTCCGGGAACATATTTTGACTTTGTTTAAAGTATGATAATGTATTGTTTATTAATATTTACATACTTACTTACTAAGCTATAATGCTTACTCCCTTCCTTTCCTTTTTCCTATAGTGTCGCAGATGTTAGCTCGAGTTGGAGGTCGCCGAAGGTTAAATCACACTATCAAACTATTGATCGATATATAAAGGTTTTAAAGTATTTTAAGTCTTTGGCATGTATGGAGACTTGTTTAATTGTTATTAAGTTGCTAGGAATTGACTTAAAATACTGACCTATGTTATTTGAAGGTCTCTATTGTATAAAGTCATTTAATGTGGATAGTCTTGATTATGTTATTAATTATGAATCGATTTTTATACGATGATTAGTGATTAAGTCCGGTAATGCCTCGTATCCTGTTCCAGCGTCAAACACGGGTAAGGGGTGTTACATGAAATATATTTTTTGGCATCCTAAAACTATTCATGCAACGATCATCATGCCCATTTAATACTTCGTCCACCCACATTTGACCTGTATAATTTGAATCCATACACGGTTGCATAGTGAAATAAGTTTCATGGTGTACCAATACACTGCTTAACACTTGTTCTTCCTCTTCATGATAATTGTTGTGCTCAGCTTGTGTAACAATTGTGGCTATTCTTCGTTGAGCTTTTTCACTTAATTCAGGGGTATCATAATTCATAAAAAAACTATTATACATATTGTTATATTCATCCATAACCTGAAAAAGTAATCAAATGAAAATAAATTAATAACTTGTGACATTCTATACAACACAAAAAATTGAATAAAAGTATATCATAAAAATACCGAACATAAAAAATATCATACATTAGTTTTACATATAAAAAGTAGATCATACATTAGGTTTACATATAAAAAGTTGATCATACATTAGTTTTGCATATAAAAAGTAGATCATACATTAGTTTTACATATAAAAAGTAGTATAGTTATATTATAATAATAATTCTAAGGAGCTTATGGTGGAGGCGGTGGATGGTACGGTTGGAAGGGAAATGAGGATGTTGCTACCAAGGATGAAAATGATGCAATTGGATTTTGTTCAGCATACTCACGTCGAAGCCACCAAACCCTAACATCTGGATCTAAGTTCAAAAACACTTCTTGTTTCACCGGTATTTGGAACATTTTGATGGCAAAATAGTACAGTTCATCTTTTTTTGGAATTTCATCTCCCAAATCACGCAAAGCATCCATTGCATTTGAAATAGTATATTGAGAGTGAGGAAAAATAATTTCATTCACTGACTTCCTTGGACTAGCCATACTCTCACACAATATCTCAATATGAGTAGCTAATGAATTTCTTGATGATTTTCTACTTGAACTTGATTTTTTTCCTTTACCATGTACAACCCCAAGTGTTTCTGTTCTTCGATTAGGAGTTTCATGAGAAGGGTTTGATGGTACCTCATTAGGAGGGATACCTTCATTCTCATTACTATTTTCATCTGAATCACCAAATCCCTCATTAGGTGTATCATCTCCCATAGGAACCCCACTTGGAAGAACACTAGACGAAGGTGCCCATGCATTCTCTCCAGTGGCTACAATGCCACCAAACATTTGTCACATTAAATCATTCAATCGTGGTTCAATTCCTTTCTTCTTAAATCCTTTAAAATCAGTATTTTCCTACAAAACATGTTAAATGTTAAATGTTAAATGTTAAATGTTATACTCAGATTTTTATATTTGTAAATTATTAATGTCAATAAACTGTATGCATTAAAATAATGATAAAGTTAACACTAACCTTTATTTTTTCAGCCCACCATTCTTCGGTAGCATCGACCGTCTTTTTAGATGGACGCCATCCAATACCTGTAGATTCCTTAAGCAACTCCCTCCATAACCTCCATTCCTTTTTTAATGTATCCCACTTATTTTTCAATTGAGGTTTTTCATAATTTTTTTTTTGTTTTTGCTTGAAAAAGAGCAACGACATTTTCCCATCCTTTTGAGTTTAGATGAGTTGTCGGTCTATTACCAGCATTGACTTCATTCATAAAGTTCACAAAATATCAACGTCGACTCATCATCCCAAGCGACTTTTGTTGCTAAGGTACTATCTCCCTCCACAAATTTTCGTGTCTTTACCATCTATTATTATTATTTTGATTTTAAATATCAACCGACATAAAACCATAAATATATAATTAGATAAAATAATATAGTTTCATAAAAAAATTAAGAATAACACATCACAAAAAGATGAAAGCCATAAGATGAACACTAAAGAAAAAATTCTCAAAGATCTATGGTAAACAATAACGAGGATATAGAAAGGATAATTGATTATGACTATCTTCTCAAAAGTGTAAGCAAACTTCATTCCTTATGTTTTCTTAGCAACACTAGTCATCAAGAATTGCTTTGTCTAATACATCAATGTGATATTTCTTTTCTTGAAACAACTGTGATGACCAATGATAAGCGATTATGAGCTATGACCTATAATCTATTTGATGACTATGTTTTAAGTGTCAATTGCTATTGAGCTGATAATTGAATTTATTATTTAATGGATGATTGGTATTTGGGAGATAGGTGTGAGACTGTAGAAAAAAATATTTATCTTGTTTAAAGGTTCAACTTGATTCAATTTACTAGGTACAGGAGGGTTTCAAACAAAAAAAGAAAGTTAAAATATGGTATTTAACATATAGGGTTTTAGACAATTTTCTTTAAAGACCTAATTGCACCAAAGCATTCTTTAAATTGGTTCTTAAATTTCAAAATATTTTAATTACATTCTCAAACTATTTATGTTATATCAATTAGGTATTTTTATTTTTAATTTAATCATTAAATAACATGCAAAATCATATGACATAAAAGTAAAATGTTGCTTAATTTTTAAAATTTATAACTAAAATGTAGTTCGAATAAAAGAGTGAAATATACTTTTGTAAAAACTTCAAAAACCTCATAATCAAGATTTTCATAACATTCACTTTTACAATATCAATCTTCTTTAAAGCTTTTATTTTAAATTATGTCACATTTAATTTTAGTAACGAAAAGATTTGATTTATATAATATAAATAATTTAAACATGTAATTAGAATATTTTAAAATTTGAGGACCAACTTGAATAAATGTCATGGTCTAAAGATTTCTAGTGCAATTAACTCATTCTTTCAGTAATCTTAAATTTTAGATCGATTTAATTTTTGTTTTATTATTTTAATTAGTTTAGTCTTTATTATTTTTACCAAATAAAATAGAAGTATAATAAAAACATAAATCTCTCTTTTTTAATAATGAAACAATAGAGGTCATACATTAAAATTAAAATTATTACATTTACTCTAATAATTTATTATTAGCATGTTAATTATGATTATAGTTGCAATTATAGTTGGTGAAGCAATTATATTTTCATGAGCTAAACTATTATTTAGAAATTTATTTCAACACTCTATATTTAATATAAATTGTAATTAATTTATAATGGAAGCAAAAACCTTGATTTTTTTGGCAAATTAAAATTTTGTTAAAACCTTAAAATTTCGTGTCTTTACCATCTATTATTATTATTTTGATTTTAAATGTTAACCGACATAAAACCATAAATATATAATTAGATATAATAATATAGTTTCATAAAAATAAGAATAATACATCATGAATGGACCAAAACGAAAACTTACCCATAGTTTAGTGACTAATGGTAGTTTACCCTTAAAGGAAAGCATATAGACTAAGCACAAAAATTGAGCATAAGAGAAGGACCAAAACCATAATTTGACTCTTTACTTAGAATAGCAAAATGGGCTTTGGCTGTTTTCTGCTAACACATAATCTCTTCTCTTCTTTTTCTTACTCACTCGAGTCTTGACATTTCTGAGGTACACACCCAATATACAAAATCTCTCTCTATTTTGCTCATAAGCCTCACTCTATAAGCTTTGAATTTTCCTAGGTTCGTTTCATTTTCTTTAATTTTTTGTTATATATATTTTTCTAAAAATTTTTATTTGTTAGATTTTTAATGATATAATTGTTTCTTTCTGGGTACATTCTAATGGTCAAAACAACGAATATGCTTTAATTCCATCAACTGTCCTCTTTTTTCCCCATTTATTTATTTTTATTTTGATTGGTTCAATCAAGTATTCAAATTCTTTTTTTTTTCTTTTTTCTTTTTGAATTTACAACTGAGAAATATACTATAAAATAGAAAAAAACCTAGAGTTTCTCAGCTATTTTTTTTTTATTAATCTTGTTTGGTTTGCTTTGATTCATGTTTTTCTTGTTTCTATTTTGTGGAGTTCACAGAGCATTGAACAATTCCCAAATTTATACGTTATTGTCTCGCTATTGCTTTGTTCATCAGTTTTGTAACTTTCTAACTGGTGCGTTATTTTTTCTTTAGCTAAGAAAAAACATTTTTTTAATTGATTGGGTTCTTGAATTATGTATTGATTTTGAGTTTTATAATCTGGGTATTTGCAGAATTGTTTTATAATCTGGGTATTTGCAGAATTGTAAGTTCTATACTTTTTAGAGTGAGATTTGAAGAATCCCAATTGACAAAAAGGCAATCTTTTGGGATTGGGATTTTAAATTATGGTTGAATTTTCAACTGTTTAAGATCTGGGTGTGTCTTTAGAATTTTCAAAGGGAAGAGGATGTATGCTATGGGGAGACTAGGTAGCTATATATCTCATGGTGTTTATACTGTGTCTGGTCCATTTCATCCCATTGGTGGTGCTGTTGATATAATTGTAGTTGAAATACCTGATGGGACCTTTAAAACATCACCTTGGTATGTTCGGTTTGGTAAATTTCAAGGGGTTTTAAAGATAAGGTAACCTATCCTCCAAACCTATGAGATTATCATCGTCGACACCATAATCCCTAAAATCCTCTCTATGGCCAATGAGAAACTAGTCAGTTGGATTACCCTATGGTTCTTTTTTGGTATTTCTGGGTCAACAGTTATTTTTTTAGGGTTTTTAGGAATGATAATCATGGTTTTAAAGCATCAAGTATTATCTAATACATTAGTTCATAGTCTACTCATATTAGAAAATCATGCAAGAAAAACGGGTATGTTCTCTTTTTCTTTTTACTTGTTCTGCTTCTCTTTTGTTATTTTCCATAGATTCTTTATTTCACAAATGGGTTTAGATTGATTTTGTTTCAATCTCTTTGTTGTTTTTTTCCCATAGGCTCCAATGCTGGTGGTTTATAAATTAGTACATTATTCTTTGTTCCTTTCAAGAGCTAAATTTTGCATTATTTCCCAATATTTATGGTCACTCTGGTTAAAACTAAAATTGAGTCAACCCTACCAAAGTCAGCCTTTCCTATCATCCAATAACCAATAGCAAATTGAAATGGATAACCTTATCCAACTTTCAACAGAAACTTAGAAGTCACAAAATCTTTACAAAAATCTGTAAAACTTCCCAAAGATGAACAAATTACATGCAATTTACCCATTTTTTTGAAACTTCTCAACTTTCAACAGAGTCTTATTCAAATAATACCTCAAAAAAGTTATGGATTTTAAGAAACCCCAAAATTGTGAAGATCCAAGCTACTAGTTACAAGCAATAACAAGATCTGACATTGTAGCTCATTTTGCAGCAAACTTAACACAGTTTATATTCAGACAAGAAAAAAAGAGAGAAGAAAGTGGGTATACCTGGAAACACTTGATCTTGCTTACTTCAGTTTTGTAGTAGCCACAACCAAGAACAAAGCAAAAAAGAGTGGAGAAACCGGCTTCAATCACTGTTTTAGTTCTCAAATATGAAAAAAAAAGGTTGTTTTCTTCCCAAATCTGAAAACAAATAAGGTTGGGAAAGAAATTAGTTTAACTTTCAAGGATAAAATGGTAAAATAATAAATAAAAGCAAAGGTATTTTTGTCTGTTAAAAATACCTACTACACCACTGCCTTCAATTGCTGCTGAAACCTCTAGCTCCTTTTTAGCATAGCACTGTGGTTGAAATCAACTTTCACTGCACTGTGTTACTGAACCAAACAACATATCAGTGAGGTTGCTGCCCCAACTGCACCTTACTGACGTTAAAAGCCAAACCAAAGGAGTCCTAAATTGAATAGAATAAAAAGTTGTATGACTGCACTAATACAAGAAATTGGTATGAAGTCGAGTTGAATTATGTTATATTACATGATGAATTGATGAATTGATGTTTAACTGAGAATGATGGGATGTGAATTGAACTGTGTGATGAAAATGGAAATTGGTTACATTATTAAATTTATAGGTTTATACTTCAGTTCAGCCGATGATGCATTTACGTGCCAGTATAATTGCTTTGGTATATTTGATGATGCAATTACATGTTTGTATATTTTTTTTAGTACATCTGATGATGCACTTTGCATGCCAGTATGATTGTTTCGGTTTATCTGATGATGCACTATGTGTGTGACAGCCCAAAATTGACCCTAGTCGGGATGTGGTTTCGGGACCACAAAACCGAGGCATAAAAATAATTTAAAATTTATTTTGATGCCTATGATATGTGTTAATTTGTGTGTGACATTTTTGATGTTTCGATTTAGTGTTATAAATGTGAATTTCACTAGAAAGGACCTAGTAGTGAACTTTGAAAGTATGATGGGGAAATGTGTGATGACTAGTTGCTCATGCATGCAAAAATAAGGGATTTGCATGTCAAATTCCCCCAACATGAAGTGGCCGGCCATGGCAAGAGAGGATGGGCAAAACATGTCATGAAACATGTTTTGTTGGTGCATTAGGGAGAAATAATAAACAAAGGTGTATGGGTAAGAAAAGAATGAAAAAACATGTGTGTGAGTGTGGTATTCCCCCATTGCCGTGAGTTGTAGAGAAAGAAAGAAAAATTTTGTTCATCCTTTCTTTGAGCCAAAACTAAGGAAGAAGGAGGATTTTTGCTCCATTTTTTTGTTTGGAAGAGATCTAGAAGGAGATTTTGGCTATACTTGCATCAAGATTAAGGTATGTATGAGGTTGTGTCATGAGATTCATGCATGTTTTAGTTGCTAACTTGATGTTCATGTTAGCCATGGTTCAAATCCTTGTTATGCCATGGAAATGGTATTTGGCCAAGGTTGTTATTGTGTTGAAGCCATTGCATGCTAAATGTGAAGCTTGCTAATGATGCATGCAATGATGGATTGACTACTCTTGAAAT
This sequence comes from Gossypium arboreum, assembly GCF_025698485.1. Taxonomy (NCBI): domain Eukaryota; kingdom Viridiplantae; phylum Streptophyta; class Magnoliopsida; order Malvales; family Malvaceae; genus Gossypium; species Gossypium arboreum. The sequence goes on from NC_069070.1 coordinate 32,107,050, forward strand.
TTCTTTGTAGCAATCTTGAGTAAGACATTGAATTCTTTGTTTAACCATGACCGAAGTTGAAAGAGTATGGTTGTGATGTATTCGCCATGGTGCATTCATGAGCATGATTTATGCTTGTTACTTGATTGGTAAAAATTTGTGTTTGGATTGGTATGAACCCCTTGAGATTGACCTTGCACCTATATGTGTATACATGTTTGCACATGATGTATTGGCATGACATATATACTATTTCAAGGTATATATTTGCTTGTGATGATGTTTGGTTATGAAGTACATGAGAGATGTGTATTGAGCTACAATATGTAATCGTTAGTTAGTAAAATGCATGCTGTTTTGTGTGGTATTAAGTGCATAATTGGCCTCAACATGGACATGCATATTCGCCACATGAGGGGAAATTGGTGTGCATGCATTCGGTTAGAGGCAAGCATATTGATGCCTATTCTTGGCTTAGAAAATTGGCTAAGAGGAATATTAACTAATGTGTTGAGTTCGATTCGTGATTTCGTACATATGTGACTTTGATGCCTAATGAGCATATATATTGGCTAGGTATCTTGAATTCCTCTTTCGATGCTCAAATGATAAAACCAATTTATTTGTTAAATTAAGCTCAAGAGCAAAGGGGAGCTAAATCGGATAAGGGGAAGGAAAAAGTCGTGGAATAGCCGTCGAAATCGTTCGACCACGTCCGAGGTAAGTTTTCGAGTATCGAAACTTAGATTTTGATTCGATTGAATGAAGTAATGAGCAATCGAATTTGTGCCTTTGTATGTGGCCATTGAGCCGAAATGATATTTTGCTAAGGAATTGTGCATAAAAGTTGTGTTATGAAATTGAAACAAAGATGTGTATGAATGTTCGAGTGATATCCGGCTAAGCCGAAGGAAATTGTGCAAATTGTGATACCGGGCTAAGCCCGAAGGCAATTGTGCGAGTTATGATATCCGGGCTAAGCCCAAGGCAATTGTGCAAATTGTGATATCCGGTTAAGTCCGAAGGCCTTTGTGCGGGTTACCATAACCGGGCTATGTCCGAAGGCGTTTGAACGAGTAGCTATATCCGGATAAACTCCGAAGGTATGTGATTCGAGAACTTTGAACTTGCTGGAAAATTTTCAGTTAATGCACTTGTGAAATTCCCAACAACAAGGTATGTTTTGTGTGTGCTTCGCACACTATGAGTAAGTGCGTATGAATATTCGCTCTAATGATAAATGAGCTATCGGCATTAACTAGGCCGTTATTTGTGTATGAATATAAGAGTTGGGATTGTGAAGTAAGCATGTCTTTGAGAAATTGTGCATATGAATTATTGTTTAGATACTTGAATGCTATGCTTTGGTTGTGTTTATATTATGGCTCGAAATTTACTAAGCATAAATTGCTTACTTCGTTTCTTTGTTTCTCTGTTTATAGATTTTGCTCGTTAGCGATCGGATTCGGGATCATAGAAGTTGAAGTCAACCACACTATCAAAGCCCTTTTTGGTACTCCTTTAGTTGAGTTTTGGATATGGCATGTATAGGACTACTCTCGGTTGTTTTTAAGTACTTGTGATGTATATGTGTGCGGCCATGCGAAAATGGTTCGTAAAAGTGGAGTATGGAATTTGACCATATGTGGTTTGTAATTATATTTGGTTTCATGATGTGATTATGGTTTGGAATGAGAGAGTTGGTCACATGATCAGCCATTGGAATGGCTAAATATGATCATATGTTGGACCTAAGTATGACTAGACTATAGTTGGTCCATGGGAACTACAATATAGGTAAAGCCTACCTTAAAAACAGATGCTGCCAGCTGCAGTTACGTGGATGTGGAAAATCACCAAAATTTGTAGGAATGGTGTTAATTAGTTAATAAATTATGCAATCGAACCTTGACGAGTCTATTTTCATATGAAAGTAACAAAACGATCATATGAACAGTATACCGAGAGATATTAAAGTTCTCGTGAGACAGGGCCAGAACGGTTTCTGGGTCCCCTGTCGTGACTTTGAAAATTTACCATAAATTATCCAGAATGAATTAGAAGTCATGCCTTATATGTGCAGATTCCTTTTTGAGTCTAGTTTCATTAGAAACAAACGGCATCAGTATTGAAACCCTGTACAGAGAGATATTCAAGTTGTAACGCGTGAAGGTCAGTGTAGTCGACCCCTGTAACATGGGTGACTTTAACTAATAAACTGTACCAATTGGCCCGACCAAAATTCTAGAAATAAATCCATGGATGGATATATGAGTCTAAATTCAGGAAAATTTACGGAATCAGTTTCGAGTTGTGAAACTCGAGATACGCTTTTAAGGCGACAGCGATGCAGTTTTCAGCTTGCCTGAAATGTCAAATTGGTCGGTGCCATAAGTGGTTTTGGCTTGTTACCCCTCGTGTCCGACAACCGCAACGGTCTCGGGTTCGGGTGTTACAATTTATTGGTATCAGAGATACGGTTTAGTCGATCCTAGGACTACCGTGATATGTTTGGGGTCTAGCTATACATGCCATTAAGTGATAATTGATAGTGTGGTTATTTCGACATTTTGAAATTTGTGTTTGTTTATAGCCATGGATCCCGATCCCAACCGAGCAATAGCTGATAATATGGAGAGTGTGGCGCTGCTCTGCGCAAGGGACAGACGGCATGGACTCTCAACCTATTGCTAGCAATCCGAATGATGAGGCTAAGCAAGCCTTTTATAGCGTGATGACTGATTGGTTCAACCAATACATTCGAACTAACACTACTGTTCCACAACCTCCATTCCCGACTAATGCAACCCCGCACCTACAATACCTCCGAGAATCGACCAAATAAGGTCAAGTAAGCCCCGATCGACGGAATTGAAAACATGGGGCTACTGAATTTAAAGCTACGGATAGCGACGATGCCGAGCAAGCTGAATTTTGGTTGGACAACACTATCCGGGTGCTCGATGAGCTATCATGTACACCCGATGAATGCTTAAAGTGTACTATCTCCTTGCTATGCGATTCCGCCTACTATTGGTGGAGTACTCGACTTACTGTTGTGCCTAGGAGCACGTAACTTGGGAGTTCTTTCTAACCGAGTTCAAAGAAGTATATCATCGAGATTTATGGATCAAAAACGGAAGGAATTTCTTGAACTTAAACAAGGTTCCATGTCGGTTCGACTACTGAACGAAAATTTGTGAGGCTTAGCCGATGCAGCTGAATGCATTTCTTTAGAAGTCGTGATGTGTAAACGCTCAAGATGGATGAATGATGATATAAAGCGGTATGTTGGCATTTTGAAATCCGAGAGTTTGTGGCTCTTGACGACGAGCGTGCAAAGCCGAGGAGCTCAAGATGGAGAAAAGAAAAGTGAAGTGGGAGCAAGGGAGTTTCAGAAGAGGTCTTGGGAAGCCCTTCCCACATCATCAAAGAAATTTAGAGATGGCTTAGGCGGTCTAGAGACACTTCGGGCTTTTCTAGACGAGACGCGATCGGCCCCCTATGGGCACGCGAGTCACTTCGATCGCCGATGTTGGCAATGATCGTCGAGACAGAACGGAGTGCCAATATTGTGGCAAATGGCATTCTAGGAGTTGAAGATTCCGTGACCGCTCCTGTTACAGGTGCGGATCAGTCAATCATTTCATTAAGGATTGCCCGAGTTTATCTGAACAAAACGTAAATCAAAGTGGGAACCCGGGTGCTACTACAACTCGAGGTAGGCCACCTAGAAATATGGGCAATGCTAGTGGCAGTCAGAGAGGATCTAGAGATGCTACCATTAGATCCGAGGCTCGTGCTCCTGCTAGGACTTATGCCATACGCGCACGTGAGTATGCTTCCTCGTCAGATGTTATTACCGGTACTTTTACTCTCCTTTACACTAATGTGATTGCTTTGATTGACCACGGTCCTACTCATTCTTATATATGCGAAACCTTAGCATCCAAAGAAGACTTTGCCCATTAAGTCTCTTGAGTTTGTAATTCGGGTGTCAAACCCCTTGGGTCATTACGTGCTTGTCAACAAAGTGTGTAAGAAAAGTCCCCTAGTATTCCGAGGTTCTTGTTTTCCGCGGACTTGATGCTTTTGCCGTTCGATGAATTGACGTTATTCTTGGTTTGGATTGGTTGACCATGCACGATGCGGTTGTAAATTGCAAAAGCAAGACTATTGATCCGAGGTGCGCAAATAACGAGATAATTCGGGATGAGTCTACGGACTTAAAGGGGTTGGCGGTGTAATATCGCAATGTTGGCCCGAAATATGTAAGAAAAGGGTGAAGCGTACCTTGCGTATGTGCTCAATGACAAGGAGTCGAAAAGAAACCCGAATCTGTGCGATGGTTTGTGAATACCGGATGTTTTCCGAAGAATTGCCGGGTTTACCACTGTTCGGAAATAGAATTTGGCATCGAATTGGTACCTAGTACCACTCCAATTTCTATAGCTCCGTATCGTATGGCACCAACGAATTAAAGGAGTTGAAAGCTCGGTTGCAAGAATTGGTGGATAGAGGTTTTGCTCGCCGAGTTTCTCGCCTTGGGTGCGCCGGTGTTGTTTGTGAAAAGAAGGATGGAACCATGAGATCGTAGATCGACTATCGTCGACTTAATAAAGCGACGATAAAGAACAAATATCCGCTATCACAGATCGACGATTTGTTCGATCAACTAAAGGAGCTTCGGTGTTCTCGAAAATAGATTTGAGATCGGGCTATTATCAATTACGAATTCGAGATTGGACGTACCCAAGACCGCCTTGAGCGAGATATGGTCACTACGAGTTCCTAGTGATGCCGTTTGGGCTTACTAATGCCCTGCGGTATTTATGGATTTAATGAATCGGATCTTTCGACCATATTTGGATCGGTTCGTAGTCGTGTTCATTGATGACATCTTGGTCTATTCAAGAAATGAGACCGAACATCTTTGAACACCGAGGTTAGTCTTGCAAATTTTACGGAATAAGCAATTATATGCTAAGTTCAACAAGTGTGAGTTACGGTTAAGAGAGGTTAGCTTCTTGGGGCATGTGATATCGCATCGGTATTCGAGTCGACAGAACAAAATTTCAGCCATACTTAGCGGAAGCCTCCGAGAAATATTACCGAGGTTCGAGCTTTTTGGGCTGGCGGTTATTACCGACGATTTGTGAAAGGTTTCTCAACGATAGCCACGCCAATGACGAAGCTACTACAAAAGGATGTTAAGTTGAATGGACGGAGAAATGTCGAAAAGTTTCGATCAATCTGAAAACTTATTTGATGAAGCCCCAATTCTAGTGCAACCCGAATCGGGCAAAGAGTTTGTCATTTATAGTGACGCATCCCTACTTGGGTTGGGTTGCGATTGATGCAAGAATGGCGAGTTATGGCCTATGTGTCGAGACAATTAAAGCCACATGAGAAAAATTATCCGACCCATGATCTCGAATTGGTCGCCATCGTATTCGCCTTTAAAGATATGGCGATATTACTTATTTGGTGAGAAGTGCCATGTGTATTCGGATCACAAAAGTCTCAAATATTTGATGACCCAAAGAGACTTAAATCTGCGACAAAGACGTTGGCTCGAGTTGTTAAAAGATTATGAGCTCGTCGTTGATTATCACCCGGAAAGGCTAATGTGGTTGCGGATGCCTTAAGTCGTAAATCATTATTCGCTTACGAGCGATGAATGTGCACTTGTGCATTCGATCCGACAATGTGTTAGTAGCTGAATTGAAAGCCAAACCATTATTGATACATCAAATTCAGTAAAGCTCGGAAAGTCGACGACGAGTTGGTCGCAAAACGGGTGAGTGTGTTCCAAACAAGGACTCGGAGTTTCAAATCGATGATGACAATTGTTTGAGGTTCAAAGGTCTTCGTGTGTTCCAAAGAATTGAACTTATTTCGATAATTCGGACGAAGCCCATTGTAGCCGAATGGCAATCCACCCGGAGTACGAAGATGTACAACGATTTGAAACGTCGGTTTTGGTGACATGGTATGAAACGAGACATCTCCGACTTTGTTTTGAGATGTTTAATATGTCAACAAGTGAAAGCGGAACATCAAGTGCCTTGAGATTACTTCACCGATCACGATACCCGAGTGGAAATGGGATCGAGTCACAATAGACTTTGTATCCGGACCGCCATTGTCGACAAGTAAGAAGGATGCGATTTGGGTCGTTGTAGATAGATTGACTAAGTCGGCTCACTTTGTCCCGTCGTGCGGGTTTTCAATGGACAAACTAGCCGAATTGTACGTTTCTCAGATTGTGAGATTACACGGGGTGCCTATTTCTATCATGTCGGATAGAGATCCGAGATTTACCTCGCTTTTTTGGAAGAAGTTGCAAGAAGCTTTGGGTACCAAGTTGCATTTCAGCATCGCCTTTCACCCCCAAACCAATGGTCAATCCGAGCGGATAATTCAGATACTTGAGGATATGTTAAGATGTTGCACCCTCGAGTTCAGTGGTTCATGGGAACGGTATTTGCCTTTGATTGAATTCGCTTACAACAATAGTTTTCAATCAAGTATTAAGATGGCACCCTACGAGGCTTTGTCCGGTCGTAAATGCCGACGCCATTGTTTTGGTGAGCTCGGTGAAAGCAAAATTTTCGTGGTGGATTTGATTAGAGATCTTTGAATGAAAGTGAAAGTAATCCGTGAAAGTCGAAGATAGCCTCCGATCGTCGAAGTCGACGCGGATGCAAAGCGAAAAGACATCGAGTATCGTGGGAGATAAAGTGTTTCTCAAGGTTTCGCTGGGAAAAAGATACTCGATTCTACCGTAAGGGCAAGTTGAGCCGAGGTTCATTGGGCCATATGAGATATCCGAAGCGAAGTCGGTCCGGTGGCATATCATCGATTTTGCCCCGAACTCGAAAAGATTCACGATGTCTTTCATGTTTCGATGCTTGACGCTATAGATCCGATCCATCGCACGTGATTAGTCTATCGAGGTTGAAATTCAAGCCAATATGAGTTATGAGGAAGAACCGATTCGTATCCTATCACGTGAAGTGAAAGAGTTGCGAAACAAGCGGGTTCCGCTAGTGAAAGTGTTATGGCTCAAACACGGGATAGAAGAAGCTACTTGGGAAACCGAGAACTCTATGAAAGAGCGATACCCAACCCTATTTACCGGTAAGATTTTCGGGGACGAAAATTTCTTAAGTGGGGGAGAGTTGTGACAGCCCAAAATTGACCCTAGTTGGGATGTGGTTTTGGGACCATAAAACCGAGGCATAAAAATAATTTAAAATTTATTTTGATGCCTATGATATGTGTTAATTTGTGTGTGACATTTTTGATGTTTCGATTTAGTGTTATAAATGTGAATTTCACTAGAAAGGACCTAGTAGTGAACTTTGAAAGTATGATGGGAAATGTGTGATGACTAGTTGCTCATGCATGCAAAAATAAGGGTTTGCATGTCAAATTTCCCCCAACATGAAGTGGCCGCCATGGCAAAGAGGATGGGCAAAACATGTCATGAAACATGTTTTGTTGGTGCATTAGGGAGAAATAATAAACAAAGGTGTATGGGTAAGAAAAGAATGAAAAAAAATGTGTGTGAGTGTGGTATTCCCCCATTGCCGTGAGTTGTAGAGAAAGAAAGAAAAATTTTGTTCATCCTTTCTTTGAGCCAAAACTAAGGAAGAAGGAGGATTTTTGCTCCATTTTTTTGTTTGGAAGAGATCTAGAAGGAGATTTTGGCTATACTTGCATCAAGATTAAGGTATGTATGAGGTTGTGTCATGAGATTCATGCATGTTTTAGTTGCTAACTTGATGTTCATGTTAGCCATGGTTCAAATCCTTGTTATGCCATGGAAATGGTATTTGGCCAAGGTTGTTATTGTGTTGAAGCCATTGCATGCTAAATGTGAAGCTTGCTAATGATGCATGCAATGATGGATTGACTACTCTTGAAATTTCTTTGTAGCAATCTTGAGTAAGACATTGAATTCTTTGTTTAACCATGACCGAAGTTGAAAGAGTATGGTTGTGATGTATTCGCCATGGTGCATTCATGAGCATGATTTATGCTTGTTACTTGATTGGTAAAAATTTGTGTTTGGATGGGTATGAACCCCTTGAGATTGACCTTGCACCTATATGTGTATACATGTTTGCACATGATGTATTGGCATGACATATATACTATTTCAAGGTATATATTTGCTTGTGATGATGTTTCGGTTATGAAGTACATGAGAGATGTGTATTGAGCTACAATATGTAATGCGTTAGTTAGTAAAATGCATGCTGTTTTTGTGTGGTATTAAGTGCATAATTGGCCTCAACATGGACATGCATATTCGGCCACATGAGGGGAAATTGGTGTGCATGCATTCGGTTAGAGGCAAGCATATTGATGCCTATTCTTGGCTTAGAAAATTCGGCTAAGAGGAATATTAACTAATGTGTTGAGTTCGATTCGTGATTTCATACATATGTGACTTTGATGCCTAATGAGCATATATATTGGCTAGGTATCTTGAATTCCACTTTCGATGCTCAAATCATAAAACCAATTTATTTGTTAAATTAAGCTCAAGAGCAAAGGGGAGCTAAATTCGATAAGGGGAAGGAAAAAGTCGTCGAATAGCCGTCGAAATCGTTCGACCACGTCCGAGGTAAGTTTTGATATCGAAACTTAGATTTTGATTCGATTGAATGAAGTAATGAGCAATCAATTTGTGCCTTTGTATGTGGCCATTGAGCGAAATGATATTTTTGCTAAGGGAATTGTGCATAAAAGTTGTGTTATGAAATTGAAACAAAGATGTGTATGAATGTTCGAGTGATATCGGGCTAAGCCCGAAGGCAATTGTGCAAATTGTGATACCGGGCTAAGCCCAAGGCAATTGTGCGAGTTATGATATCCGGGCTAAGCCCAAGGCAATTGTGCAAATTGTGATATCCGGTTAAGTCCCAAGGCCTTTGTGCGGGTTACCATAACCGGGCTATGTCCCAAGGCGTTTGAATGAGTAGCTATATCCGGATAAACTCAAGGTATGTGATTCGAGAACTTTGAACTTGCTGGAAAATTTTCAGTTAATGCACTTGTGAAATTCCCAACAACAAGGTATGTTTTGTGTGTGCTTCGCACACTATGAGTAAGTGCGTATGAATATTCGCTCTAATGATAAATGAGCTATCGGCATTAACTAGGCCGTTATTTGTGTATGAATATAAGAGTTGGGATTGTGAAGTAAGCATGTCTTTGAGAAATTGTGCATATGAATTATTGTTTAGCTACTTGAATGCTATGCTTTGGTTGTGTGTATATTATGGCTCAAACTTACTAAGCATAAATTGCTTACTCCGTTTCTTTGTTTCTCTGCTTATAGATTTTGCTCGTTAGCGATCGGATTCGGGATCATAGAAGTTGAAGTCAACCACACTATCAAAGCCCTTTTGGTACTCCTTTAGTTGAGTTTTGGATATGGCATGTATAGGACTACTCTCGGTTGTTTTAAGTACTTGTGATGTATATGTGTGCGTGCCATGCGAAAATGGTTCGTAAAAGTGGAGTATGGAATTTGACCATATGTGGTTTGTAATTATATTTGGTTTCATGATGTGATTATGGTTTGGAATGAGAGAGTTGGTCACATGATCAGCCATTGGAATGGCTAAATATGATCATATGTTGGACCTAAGTATGACTAGACTATAGTTGGTCCATGGGAACTACAATATAGGTAAAGCCTACCTTAAAAACAGATGCTGCCAGCTGCAGTGACGTGGATGTGGAAAATCACCAAAATTTTTAGGAATGGTGTTAATTAGTGAATAAATTATGCGATCAAACCTTGACGAGTCTATTTTCATATGAAAGTAACGAAACGATCATATGAACAGTATACCGAGAGATATTAAAGTTCTCGTGAGACAGGGCCAGAACGGTTTCTGGGTCCCCTGTCGTGACTTTGAAAATTTACCATAAATTATCCAGAATGAATTAGAAGTCATGCCTTATATGTACAGATTCCTTTTTTAGTCTAGTTTCATTAGAAACAAACGGCATCAGTATTGAAACCCTGTACAGAGAGATATTCAAGTTGTAACGCGCAAAGGTCAGTGTAGTCGACCCCTGTAACATGGGTGACTTTAACTAATAAACTGTACCAATTGGCCCAACCAAAAATTCTAGAAATAAATCCATGGATGGATATATGAGTCTAAATTCAGGAAAAATTTACGGAATCAGTTTCTGAGTTGTGAAACTCGAGATACGCTTTTTAAGGCAACAGCGACGCAGTTTTCCAGCTTGCCTGGAAATGTCAAATTGGTCGGTGCCATAAGTGGTTTTGGCTTGTTAACCCCTCGTGTCCGACACCGGCAACGGTCTCGGGTTCGGGGTGTTACAATGTGTGCCAATATGATAGGTTCGGTTTGTCTGATGATGCACTATGTGTTCCAGTATACATTTTTTGGTACATCCGGTGATGCACTATGTGTGTCAGTATATTTTCTTTTGTTTATCCGATGATGCACTACAGTGCAAGTTTGAGATGCAGATTGACTAATCTGACTATTCGTTTTGAAAATCCAAGTCAGGTTAATAGGATTATATTAATGTGATTTGGCTATAGGGTAGATTGAATATGAAATGTGAATTGATTTGGTATAATTACATACTTATGAAATGTGATATGTGATAATATATAAAAGAGCATGCAATATGAGTCGAAAATGAGCCCTAAAGGCCGATTGAGGATTTACGAGCCAAAAGACTAAAAAATGATTGAATGGATGAAATGAAATTGAATATGTAAATTTTTGAATGTATATATACGAGTATATGTTTGTAAATGGTGATATGAAATTATCAAACATGTATGAAATGAAATATTATGAAAAATAGTTAGATAGGTGTTATAAAGTAATATATTAGATAACCAAATGAATTGATCACTAGGTTTGTACTACAATTTGGTATACGCATTAGTTGAATAATAGACTTGAGTTGATTATTTTCATTTGAATAACATTTATATTATATTAACATGAATTATAAAAATACCACTGAGCTTTAACACTTAATGCACGATTTATTTTTCCTTGTGCAGGTTAGGTACAAATCAAGATCTCGACTGTGGACTTCAGCATCCAATCAAAGATCCTAGACTCAACGATGTTTGTGTACCTCTTTCACTTGTTGTTTGGCATATAACTAGGTTGTGTTGGAAAAAACGTGTTTGGAAAACACAATGGAAAATAAGTTTAAGGGAAAAACCAGAGTTTTAAATTTTTTTACAAAAATAAGAACTTAGTTGTGATATCTAAAGTAATAAACACTTAATCAAACTTGTACCTTTTTGATTCATTTAGGATAAATGCCTCGATTGAGTAGTCTTTTACACTATCTTCTAGCTCACATCTGCTAAGTGTGTGGGCTTGCTTCGAATTAGAAAATTTTTCACAAAAATTACCAGTGGGACAATTTTATAATTTCTCTAAACTTTTGGGTCAAGTTGTAAATAAGAAAAATATCTTTAGAAATCTTATGAAATAATTTCTTTAGAAATTTTTCTCTCTACAACTTTCTCTTAAATTCAAGTGCGTGTAAAATAATGACCAAATTATCTCTTCATATAGGGAGATTTTAGAGAGTTAAACTATAATTAAACATAATGTAACGCCCCAAATTTTACAAGTTTGCTTCTGTAAAATTTTGACACAATTGTGTATCTGCTTTAGTGGTTAAGTGTTCTGGGTGTGTGTGAGAGGTCCCAAGTTCAAGCTCTACCTTTGGAAAATTTTGGTATTTTTTTGAGTTTAGCCTCATACTTGATCAGTGGGCTTATATTAAATTATGTATTAAATCATATTAGAATGGGCTTGCTGGTCTGGTGGTTAAGTTGAGTGTTAGATTGCTAAAGTCTTGTATTCAAATCTCTGCGCTAGCAAGGGATTTTATTTTTGCTTAATTCCCGGTTAGAGTTTTGGGAGAGTGGGATTCTGAGTAGTTGGATGAAGTGGGTTAGTGGAAGAGTGAATTTAGGGATTTGGGTAATTCCTGTTATTATTTTATTTTGTTAATTAATATTTTTGTTCCGTTTCGAAAATTTTGGTCTCTCTTGGAAGCTTTTGATGTTTTTCTCTCCTTCGTCTTCTCCTTTTCCCTTTTTCTTGTTGCGCTTCTATCCATTCAACATCTCTTTGTTTCCAAATCACTATTTTCTGCTCACAGGTTGCGTACGTAAGTGATATGTTTCGCTCATTTGGTTAGCCTTAGTTTGTAATCTGTTTAGAACTGTGTGGTTTTGTGCATTGATGTAAATTACATTTTGGCAGCAGTGAATTGTGAAGATCTTGGTTCTACTCTTGCAGGCTAGTAGTCGATCGTTCAGCGTGTTTGGGGTAGGTGTTGAACAATGTTTTGGACTTTTGTAGGTATCGAGTTTCTGATCAAATCTTGTTTTAGGACTAATTTCGAGTGTTGTTAGGTTGATTATTTTCTTGGGAAGGCTCGGGTGTGGTCTCTACATAGAAATGATACCAGGTGTGTACCCGAAATGCAGAAATCGCTTGCGGCAAAAGTCAAAAAAGGCTACTGTCGACGACACACGGGCGTGTGGTAGGCAGTGTGCAACAACACGGTCATGTGATTGACGAAGGCTAGGCCATGCACAAGACACGACCGTGTGATGGTCGGGATGTGGCCATGTAGGCCATACGGGCAAAACTAGACTAGATGTGTGGGCCACACCGGCGTGTGGAATTTGGGCCAGGTTGTGTGATCCACACGGGAAAATCACGTGGGTGAGTGGGCCTATTTAGCTAAAATGTTTCCTAGGGTTGCAAGGGTCGACCAAGTCAACTGTGAACCTACTGTAGGGTCAGTAAGTGCTACTTAGACCTTAAATCGTGTGATTTGAATATATAGTGCATAAATTGAGCATGTTAAACCTATGCATGTTTACTTATTTGTATGTATGACTGATAACTGAATTTTAGCATGTAAGCTTGTATTTCAGTATGTCTGCATTGAGCATGTTTAGTTGCATCTGCATTGGGGTGGGATGATTCATTTTTGGAGGAAGTATACTGAAAGGCTTTCATGCCTATTATCTGGCAACTCATCTGCAATATTACTCATAAGTGCCGCATTCGGTACGACTTGAAGTGTAGGGCTGGGTGGGTGTTTTAAACCCCACATGGTGTGTAGGGATGGTCGAAGATGGTGTGTAAAGGCTGGTGGGTAGGATACTAATTTACATTCTTGTATGCATATCAGATCGAGATGGACTAAGGCCCTAATTTATATCAAATCAGATTCTGTATGGGCTAAGGCCTAAATCGCATCTGAATCAGAATGGGCTTAGGCCTGCATCGCAATTGTTGATAATCGTTGTTTGACTGTATGCATGTCTTCTGTGGGGATTACACATTAAGTTTACGTAAACTCACCCCTTTTTGTTTATCTGTATAGGTAACCCCCAAACTCAGACGGATCGGTGTGGCGGAGGAGTCAACGGTGACCACTTGACTATTGAATTGATTTAATTCCATTTAAGGTTTTTAATTCCTATTATTTTTGGGGTATTTTTTATGTAAACTGGGATTTTGGACTGTTTGCCTTTATTTTGGATTTTTAACTATTTTCATGGACTTTTAAACTGCAAATCTCAACGAATACTCAGTTTAATCAAAAACAATATTTTCCTAAATGTGAACGGTTTTCTTTAAATATCACGGTTTAAAAAGCTTTCGCTATGGAATATATTTTTAAACGAATCAAATTAACGAGAAAATAGTTTTGGAATGAACGAAAGATAAATAAAAGCTAATAAATGGAAACAGTTCTAACTTGATAAATTCGATTTCAAATTCCATTCCTTGTGACATTGCTAGATTCGGCTATAACGTCTAGGCCGGGCTTGAGATGTTACACATAATCATTTTGATTTTAAATTAATATAATACTTATCAAGATAAGTATTAAATTAAATTAAATATTAAATTTATTAAAATGATATTATTTTTGGAATAATTAATCTAAAATCAAATTATCCAGTAGAGTCCCAGTAGGAGTGTGATTCTTCCACTACTCAATGCAGAAGGACCACCCGTCGGCAACCAGAATGTAGTTGTTGTCATCGTCGCCGCCAGTACTGTCATGTTCGATATATGATAAATATTAAACTAAATTTAATATTAATTTAATATTAAGATAATCGCTTTAGTAATAAATTAATAAAATACTATCAAGATAAGTATTAAATTAAATTTAATATTAAAATTATTAAAATAATATTATTTTTGGAATAATTAATCTGAAATCAAATTATTTGATAGAGTCCCAGTAGGAGTGTGATTCTTCCACTACTCAATTGCCGAGGGACCACCTGTCGGCAACTAGAATGTTGTCGTTGTCGCCGCCGCCAGTACCGTCGTGTCGGTGGTGCCATCGCAGGTGCCACACCCTTATGACACATTGAGCCGGTCCGGTCCAGCCACTAGTTGGACCGTCGGCCTGGTTTCACTTACCAGGCCCGATACGACCATTTTTGGGTATCAATCTCGATTTTAGGTTCTTGGGCCCAATTTTCGATCTCAGGTCCAATTTTAAGTTCAATTACCCATTAGGCCAATATTAACTTGAAAATTAATTTCCAAAAATATCATATTAATTTTAATTAATTTAAAATTTAATTTTACTTGATCAAAATTAATTTTCCCAAAAATCACTTAGATTTTCGAAATTAAGATTTCAAGAAAATTCTTTAATCAAATTCTCTATCTGAACAATTCTCGCGATCGCCTAATTTAATTCCACATCGAATAAATTGACTCAATTAAATTATTTCCAAAGTAGTAGAATTTTCATTTGGTTCAAGTGCAGTCTGATCGAGCCTTTGTTGAGCTAGCAGAGGGAACAACCAGACATATACAATTAGACTTTATTAATTACAATTATGTCCGAAACATTATTCCAATAATTCGTAATTTACTTAATCATGGAGTCAGTCTACACGAAGTAGTATAATTGAAAACTTCTTATTATATACTCTTTATGAAAGCAACTCATCAAACTATTTTGTCCAATGACCTCGTTGTAACATCCCGATTTTGGGCCTAGTCGAAACAATGGTTTCGGGACCACAAATTCGATGAGGAAAATTTTATTTTTATTATATTTTTATGGTATAAAATTTCATAAAATGATTTCGTGAAAATTTTGTTTGAAAATTTTGACGTTTGGGCACTCAATTTAGTCAAAAGGACTAAATCGTAAAAAGTGCAAAAGTTGAGTTCTACATGCTAGAGGTGTCCAATTGTTATGAAATTTTAAATTGGAGGTCCTTATATGGTAATTAGACCATTGGTTAAGTTGGTGGACAAAAATGGACATGGTTAGGTATGTTTCCAAAGTTTTTCATTAAGGGCATTTTGGTCATTTTGTTATTAAAATGAATTAAAGACAAAATTAAAAGCCAATTTTTGTCCATCTTCAACCTCTTGGCCTAAACTTGCATGGAGAAACCATGGCTATGGTTTTTCAAGCTTCCAAGCTCGAATGTAAGTCTGTTCTAGCCCCGTTTTTAATGATTTTCACGTTTTTGCAATCCTTGTAACAAGATTTATCTATTTCTACCAGTAATTTGAACTAGGGTTTATGTTTAAAAATTGACCCATGAGTGATATGCATGCATTTTGTTGTCTAATGGTAGAAAATGAGTGTTGGGTGTTAAATAAACGACTTTTACTAAGTAGTTTTCGATGAAAACGTCCGAAAGGACCATTTTGTAAAAGTTGTAAAATGGTATAAAGGTGTGTTTTTGATGAGAATTTTAGTTTTCTATAGTTATGAAAATGATTTGGCTAGCTTTAAAATTCCAGGAAATTGAATAAAAATCATTTTACGTGCCTAGGGGCAAAAGTGTAATTTTGACAAAGTTTAGGGGCAAAAATGTAATTTTTCCAAAATATGATTTTTGGGTCAATTTTTAATAATGTGAGTCTTAAATGGGCTATATTTGAAATGATAGATAAAAGAAATCGAGATTTGGGCTTAAATCGGGAAAATACAAGGTTATGGACTAAATTGATAAATTGTCGTTTTCGTATTCGAGGTAAGTTCGTGTGATTTAATAAGCATGTTATTTATGTTATTATTTTTATACATGAAATATATCTTGCTATAATTGTGTTGAAATTGATATTAATGGAAGTTTGATGGAACATGACATTTTAAATGACATGAGTAAGTTGTATGGAAACAAGGTGCTATGTTATTTTTATTGTATGGTTTAATGTTTAATAAACATGAAAATGAGTTGGTTTGAATGTACATTACAAGGTCATCTATGCTTATTAATATACTTGATAAAAAGTGAAAACCCCGGTTGAATGAAAAGGATGTCTGATGGATTTTCCTAAAAAGGAATTGACGGTAAAAAGGATCTAGCTCGGACGGGTGTTCCTAAAGTTATCTAGCCTCCCGAAGAATATGTATGCAATATTTAGCCCAGATGGATAATCCGATTAGGACCTGAATTTAGCCTGAACTGGTAATTCAGATCCGAGCTCATGAGAGTAATTTTCGTTGCAAGGGGTTTAGCCTGGACTGGTAATCCCGACATTTACTCGATGAGTTTATACTACGGGGGATTTAGCCTGAACTGGTAATCCTGCTGTAAGAGCAAGGTTCACGTGTAACACCCCCTTACCCGAGACCATCGCCGGAGTCGAGCACGAGGCGTTAACAGACTTAAATTATCACTTAAACAATTTCAAACAATTTATTTCACCTTTCGTAATAAATTGTCCATTTGCGTCACAGTTGCTAAAAAAAAATAATATCTCGAGTTACCAAAATAAAAATTAAAATCTGTAAATTTTCCCTAAAACTAGACTCATATATCTATTTACAAATTTTTTTCCAGAATTTTTGGTTGGGCCAATTAGTACATTTTATTAGTTAAAGTTTCCCCTGTTTCAGTGTTCGACTGCTCTGACCTCTATTCACTACGATTCACTTTTCTCTCTGTATAGAATTTAGATATTATGCTGTTTATTTCTATTAAAATTAAACTTAATAAGGAATCTATAAATATAAAGTATGACTCCTAATTATTTGTTTACAATTTTTAGTGAATTTCTAAAGTCAGAACAGGGGATTCAGAAATTGCTCTAACCCTGTTCCACCAAAACTCAAATTTCTCATAAAATAAAACTCATTTACCTATTTTGTTTCTTCCATATGAAAATAGACTCAATAAGCTTCAATTTCATATTTTATTCATCATCTAATTCTGTCTCTACTATTCTTAGTGATTTTTAAAACTCACATCATTTCCGTTGTATGATACTATTTTATAGCAAATTTCACCTTTTTATGAATTTCCATAGATTAGATAGCATATTAAGTATACATAACACCAAATATGATCTTGATTAGCCATTCCAATGGCTAATCATTACCAAACATTTCCTTACCACCCAATAGCCATATCATAAGATCATATACACAAAATGATTATAATACTATACATGCCATACTCAAAATATACAAGCCACTATACCAAAATGGTCCACGGATAGTGTGAGCGAGCCTCCGACCGTTCCCAATTTCCGAGCTGGCTTTTCAAAACTAAAAAGAATGGAAAGGAGGGAGTAAGAATAAATGCTTAGTAAGTTCACATGTAAATAGCAAGTAACATAATCATGCAATCTAACATAAAACATCATTTGTATATATATAATCAAGACATTCATGTTACATTTGCATTTACTATCTTACCACGATTTCATCATAACAAGTTCTCAACCCAAGGGTTTAAGCGCATACCTATCCAAATTTTCTCATTCACCACACTTACCAACATGTCACCTTCGTCTTAAGTATTCTCCTTATTCACTTAAGATTCACCCGTTGAACACATCAGAATATAATTTGGATACACGGATTGCATGCACATAAGTGCCATACCCGCAGCTAGACAAACTCAATAGCCTGTAGAAATTATGTAGCCAAGCTACCATGTAACTCGCCCATAAGCGAACTAGGACTCAACTCAACGACCTCAGGCGTTTGCATCCATAAGTGAACTCGGACTCAACTCAACGAGTTCGGATGCCTAGTTACATCTCACGAACTCGGACTCAACTCAACGAGCTCGAAACTCAAATATCTTAGTGACATGTCACTTGTATCCTAATCTATTCCCAAGGTTCAAACAGGATTTTCCTCAATCACACATCTTTGCCGTCTTCCACGGAATGTCGGAACCGATACTTGGTAGCATTTCATATTTATCAAGTAGCTCACATAATTTGCATATTACTAAATAATCCACAAAGTATAATATTTCATGATAACAATCATCATATCATATAAATAACATTAAATTACTTAAAATGACAATTATGTTACTACATTTACACATGAACTTACCTCGGTACAAAATGTTAGAAATCGAGCCTATTCCTCGTAAACTTTATTTTTCCCTCGATCACAACTCGAATCTTATTTCACTTGATCTAAAATAAAAAATTTAGCTTATTTAATACTAACATTTATTAAAAC
Source organism: Gossypium arboreum (assembly GCF_025698485.1). Lineage (NCBI taxonomy): Eukaryota > Viridiplantae > Streptophyta > Magnoliopsida > Malvales > Malvaceae > Gossypium > Gossypium arboreum. The sequence continues at coordinate 32,125,575 of NC_069070.1, forward strand.
AATCCTTGACTCAAACTTTGGAAAATTACATTTTTGCCCCTAAAATTTACATATTTACACTTTTCCCCAAGGCTCGGAAATTAAACTTCATCCTATTTTCTTATGTTTTATGACATACTGATCATTTTTCCCTTCTATGGAAACATCAAATTCTCACTCTAACATGTACTTATGAACATTAGGTATTTTTACTGATTATGTCGTTTTACTCGTTTTCACGTAAAATCGTTTAGCAAAAGTTGTTTAACACAATTTCAAGCTTCATATTCTAATATAAAACATCAAAATAAACACATTTCACCTATGGGTATTGTAACACCCCGAACCCGAGACCATCGCCGGTGTCGGACACGAGGGGTTAACAAGCCAAGTCCACATATTTTGCCCACCAATTTGACATTTCCAGTCAGGCTGGAAAACTGCGTCACCGTCGCCTTAAAAATCATATCTCGAGTTCCAAAACTCGGAAACTGGTTTCGTAAATTTTCCCTGAATTTAGACTCATATATCCATCCATGGATTTATTTCTAGAATTTTTGGTTGGGCAAATTGGTACAGTTTATTAGTTAAAGTTACCCATGTTACAGGGATCGACTGCTTTGACCTTCACGCGTTACAACTTGAATATCTCTCTGTACAGGGCTTTAATACTGGTGCCGTTTGTTTCTAATGAAACTAGACTCAAAATGGAATCTGTACATATAAGGCATGACTCCTAATTCTTTCTGGATAATTTATAGTAAATTTTTAAAGTTCCGACAGGGGACCCAGAAACCATTCTGGCCCTGTCTCACAATAGCTTTAATATCTCTTAACATGTAACTCCTATGACCATTTCGTTTCTTCCATATGAAAATAAACTCATCAAGGTTCATTTACATAGCTTATTCACTATTTAATACCATCCCTACAAATTTTGGTGATTTTTCACATTCACATCACTGCAGCTGGCAGCATCTGTTTTGAAGGTAGGTCTTACCTATTTTGTAGTCTCCATGAACCAACTAGTCTTGCCATACATAGGTTCACATATGATCATTTTAACCATACCAATGGCTGATCATGTGACCAACATTCCCACTTCCAATCCATAATCACATCATGACACCATATATATATATACAAACCGCAAATAGTCTAAGTTCAGTACTTCACTTTTACGAGCCATTTTCGCATGGCGAACACATATACATCACATCATATTTAAACCAACAAAGGGTAGTCCTATACATGCCATTTCAAAGTTCAACCAAAATTTATACCAAAATGGAGGCGTTGATAGTGTGGATGACTTCGACTTTAATGATCCCAAATCCGATTGCTATCGAGCAAAATCTATAAAACAGAGAGCCAAAGCAACGGGTAAGCATTTTTATGCTTAGTAAGTCTCAAGGAATAAAATCAGCTTTAATTAAAGCAATACATTCACATAGCCAAATGCATCATTTCATTAATACACATTCACATAATCATTCTTACTTCCCACTTCATCATTATATACTTTCACAAGGTATCAACCTATTCAATAGCTGAAATTCGTTAGTCGATCTCAAACATGTCGACTTTCCAATGCACATATAAACATACCTTATTCTTTGGGCCTTTCGAGCGTTTAATTGAATTTATTACAGCAACCAACACTCACCTCCAGCCCAAGCTTCTTCGAATACAACCGGATATAACCACGTGCACGAATGCCTTCGGTCTTAGCCCGGATAGAATGACTCGCACGAATGCCTTCGGTCTTAGCCGGATGTAGCCACTAGCACAATTGCCTTCGGTCTTAACCGGATATAATTTCCAGCATAAATGTCTTGGGACTTAGCCGGATATCATTCAATTGCTCATGCACACATGCATCAATAATCATTAGACATTCATATTTCATTTTCGTTACTAAGGCTCAAACGCAAATATAATCACAAGCATAATCGCCTTCGGGACTTAGCCCGGGTATCATTCAAATACTCATACACACATAAATCAATAATCAATACACATCCATATTTCATTTCACATAATTCAAGTAGGGTCACTTCTTGAGGACTTACCTCGGATGTTGTCGAACGGCTTTTACTGTAACACCCCGAACCCGAGACCGTTGCCGGTGTCGGACACGAGGGGTTAACAAGCCAAGTCCACATATTTGCCCACCAATTTGACATTTCCAGTCAGGCTGGAAAACTGCATCACCGTCGCCTTAAAAATCATATCTCGAGTTTCAAAACTCGGAAACTGGTTTCATAAATTTTCCCTGAATTTAGACTCATATATCCATCCATGGATTTATTTCTAGAATTTTTGGTCGGGCCAATTGGTACAGTTTATTAGTTAAAGTCACCCATGTTACAGGGATCGACTGCTCTAACCTTCGCGCGTTATAACTTGAATATCTCTCTCTAAAGGGCTTTAATACTGGTTCCGTTTGTTTCTAATAAAACTAGACTCAAAATGGAATCTGTACATATAAGGCATGACTCCTAATTCTTTCTGGATAGTTTATAGTAAATTTTTAAAGTTGCGACAGGGGACCCAGAAACCGTTCTGGCCCTGTCTCACAATAGCTTTCATATCTCTTAACATGTAGCTCCTATGACCATTTCGTTTCTTCCATATTAAAATAGACTCATCAAGGTTCATTTACATAGCTTATTCACTATTTAATACCATTCCTACAAATTTTGGTGATTTTTCACATTCACGTCACTGCAGCTGGCAGCTTCTGTTTTTAAGGTAGGTCTTACCTATTTTGTAGTCTCCATGAACCAACTAGTCTTGCCATACAAAGGTTCATATATGATCATTTTAACCATACCAATGGCTGATCATGTGACCAACACTCCCATTTCCAATCCATAATCACATCATGACACCATATATATATATATACAAACCACAAACGGTCTAAGTCCATACTCTACTTTTACGAGCCATTTTCGCATGGCCGTATACATATACATCACAACATAATTGAACCAACAAGGGTAGTCCTATACATGCCATTTCAAATTCCAACCAAAATTACACCAAGATGGAGGCTTTGATAGTGTAGATGACTTCGACCTTAATGATCCCGAATCCGATTGCCATCGAGCAAAATCAGAAACCGAGAGCCAAAGCAACGGGTAAGCATATTTATGCTTAGTAAGTCTCAAGCAATAAATTCAGCTTTAATTAAAGCAATACATTCACATAGCCAAATGCATCATTTCATTAATACACGTTCACATAATCATACTTACTTCACCATCCCAACTCTTATGTTCATACACAAATAACGGCTTCGTTAAGGCCGATAACTCGTTCCATCATAGGAGCGGATATTCATACGCTCTTACTCCTAGCGCGCAAAGCACACACCACACTTACCTTGTCATTGGGAAATTTCACAAGTGCATTAGCTAAAATTTTCCAGCAAGCTTATAATTTTCAAATCACATACCTTCGGAGTTTAACCGGATATCGCTACTCATTCAATCGCCTTCGGGACATAGCCCGGTTATGGTAACCCGCACCAAGGCCTACGGGACTTAACTCGGATATCACGATTTGCACAAATGCCTTCGGGTCTTAGCCCGGATAGAATGACTCGCACGAATGCCTTGGTCTTAGCCCGGATATAATTACTAGCATAAATGTCCTCGGGACTTAGCCGGATGTAGCCACTAGCACAATTGCCTTGGTCTTAACCCGGATATAATTTCCAGCATTAACGCCTCCGGGCTTAGCCCGGATATCATTCAATTTCTCATGCGCACATACATCAATAATCATTGGACATACATATTTCATTTTCGTTACTAAGGCTCAAACACAATTATAATCACTAGCATAATCGCCTTTCGGGACTTAGCGGGTATCATTCAAATACTCATACACACATAGTCAATAATCAATACACATCCATACTTCATTTCACATAATTCAAGTAGGGTCACTTCTTGAGGACTTACCTCGGATGTTGTCGAACGGCTTTTACGGCTATTCGATCACTTTTTCCTTCCCTTGTCCAATTGTGGCCCTCTAAGCTCTTGAGCTAATTCAAACAAATTCAATTTATTAAAACCTCATTGTGCTAGCTTATGGCGAATATGACAAGGAGTTTAAATGATCATATGGCCAACCTTTAGCTTGAATACACAATGGTCATGCACATTTTATACTACATCAAGCAATTCAATACAATTCATTCGAGCATCAAGGAAAAGCTAAGGCCTTCAATAGGCTACCCAAGGCGAATATTCATGTCCATGTTGAGGCCAATTATGCACTTAATACCTCACAAAAACAGCATGCATTTTACTAGTTAATGCTTTGCATATTGTAGCTCAAAACTTATAATATAGCATCAAGCACTCATATGTGTGCTAGGCGAATGTGCTTGCGATTTCACAATCATTCTTCAACATCTTCTTCTTTAAACCAACATATTCATCACTTAGTTCATAACCAAAACATCATGTGCAAACATATATATACATATATGAGCATGGCGAATTTCAAGGTGTCCATAGCCATCCAAAACACAAATTTTAACTAACATGCAAGAAGCATGAACCATGCTTATGAATGCATCATGGCGAATATGACAATCATGCTCCTTTTCAACTTCAATCATGATTAAACAAAAGAAAACTCAAAATCTTACTCAAGAGTAGACAATCCATCATTGCATGCATCATCATCAAGCTTTACACTTAGCATGCAATGGCTTTATCACCATAACAACTTTGGCCAAATACCATTTCCATGGCATAACAAAGATTTGAGCCATGGCTAACATGCTCATCAAGTTAGCAACCAAAACATGCATGAAACTCCTAACACAACCTCATACATACCTTAATCTTGATGCAAACTTAGCCAAATCTCCTTCTAGATCTCTTCCAAACCAAGCATGAAGCAAAAATCCTCCTTCTTCCTTAGTTTTGGCTCAAAGAAAGGATGAACAAAATTTTTCTTTCTTTCTCTACAACTCACGGCAATGGGGGAATACCACACTCACACACATTTTTTTTCATTCTTTTCTTACCCATACACCTTTGTTTATTATTTCTCCCTCATGCACCAACAAAACATGTTTCATGACATGTTTTGCCCATCCTCTCTTGCCATGGCCGGCCACTTTATGTTGGGGGAATTTGACATGCAAATCCTTATTTTTGCATGCATGAGCAACTAGTCATCACACATTTCCCCATCATACTTTCAAAGTTCACTACTAGGTCCTTTCTAGTGAAATTAGCATTTATAACACTAAATCGAAACATCAAAAATGTCACACACAATTTAACACATATCATAGGCATCAAAATAAATTTTTAATTATTTTATGCCTCGGTTTTGTGGTCCCGAAACCACATTCCGACTAGGGTCAATTTTGGGCTGTCACATTTACGGCTATTCGATCACTTTTTCCTTCCCCTTGTCCAATTGTGGCCCTCTAAGCTCTTGAGCTAATTCAAACAAATTCAATTTGTTAAAACCTCATTGTGCTAGCTTATGGCCGAATATGACAAGGAGTTTAAATGGTCATATGGCCACCCTTTCGCTTGAATACACAATGGTCATGCACATTTTATACTACATCAAGCAATTCAATACAATTCATTCGAGCATCAAGGAAAAGATAAGGCCATCAATAGGCTCCCTAAGGCCGAATATACATGTCCATGTTGAGGCCAATTATGCACTTAATACCACACAAAAACAGCATGCATTTTACTAGTTAATGCTTTGCATATTGTAGCTCAAAACTTATAATATAGCATCAAGCACTCATATGTGTGCTAGGCCGAATGTGCTTGCAATTTCACAAACATTCTTCAACATCTTCTTCTTTAAACAAACATATTCATCACTTACTTCATAACCAAAACATCATGTGCAAACATATATATACATATATGAGCATGGCCGAATTTCAAGGTGTCCATATAGCCATCCAAAACACAAATTTTAACTAACATGCAAGAAGCATGAACCATGCTCATGAATGCATCATGGCCGAATACATCACAATCATGCCCCTTTCATCTTCAATCATGGTTAAACAAAAGAAAACTCAAAGTCTTACTCAAGATGGCTACAAAGAAATTTCAAGAGTAGACAATCCATCATTGCATGCATCATCATCAAGCTTCACACTTAACATGCAATGGCTTTATCACAATACCAACCTTGACCAAATACCACTTCCATGGCATAACAAGGATTTGAACCATGGCTAACATGAACATCAAGTTGGCAACTAAAACATGCATGAATCTCATGACACAACCTCATACATACCTCAATCTTGATGCAAGTTTAGCCAAATATCCTTCTAGATCTCTTCTAAACAAAGGAAATGAAGCAAAATCTCTTCTCCTCTTAGTATTTTCGGCCAAAAGGAGAGAACAAGGATGAACAAATTTTTTGTTTTCTCTTCTTGGTTGCACTGCAATGGAGGGGGGAATGCTACTCTCTCACACACATTTTTTTTCATTCTTTTCTTACCCATGCTTATTTGTTTATTATTTCTCCCTAATGCCCAACAAAACATGTTTCATGACATGTTTAGCCCATATCTCTTTGTCATGGCCGGCCATCACTTGTAAAAGGGAATTTGACATGCAAGTCTATTATTTTGCATGCATGCTTTAATTAGTCATCACACATTTCCCTATCGTACTTTCAAAGTTCACTACTAAGTCCTTTCTAGTGGAATTCACCTTTATAACACTAAATCAATCATCATAAAATGTCATACATGAGCACACACATATTATAGGCATCAAAATAAATTTTTAATTATTTTTATGCCTCGGTTTTGTGGTCCCGAAACCACATTCCGACTAGGGTCAATTTTGGGTTGTCACAACTCTCCCCCACTTAAGAAATTTTTGTCCCCGAAAATCTTACCGGTAAATAGGTTTGGATATCGCTCTTTCATAGAGTTCTCGGTCTCCCAAGTAGCTTCTTCTATCCCGTGCTTGAGCCATAACACTTTCACTAGCGGAACTCGCTTGTTTCGCAACTCTTTCACTTCCCGTGATAGGATACGAATCGGTTCTTCCTCATAACTCATATTGGCTTGAATTTCAATTTCGATGGACTAATCACGTGCGATGGATCGGATCTATAGCGTCAAGCATCGAAACATGAAAGACATCGTGAACCTTTTCGAGTTCGGGGCAAAATCAAACGATATGCCATCGGACCGACTCGCTCGGATATCTCATATGGCCCAATGAACCTCGGGCTCAACTTGTCCTTACGGCCAAATCGAGTATCTTTTCCAAGGCGATACCTTGAGAAACACTTTATCTCCCACCGATACTCGATATCCTTACGCTTCAGATCCGCGTCACGACTCGACGATCGGAGGCTATCTTCGACTTTCACGGATTACTTTCACTTTGCTCAGCATCTCTAATCAAATCCACCCGAAAATCTTGCTTTCACCAAGCTCGGTCCAAAACAATGGTGTACGGCATTTACGATCGTACAAAGCCTCGTAGGTGCCATCTTAATACTTGATTGAAAGTTGTTGTTGTGTTTAATTCAATCAACGGCAAATACCGCTCCCATGAACCATTAAACTCAAGGACGCAACATCTCAACATATCCTCAAGTATCCGAATTATCCGCCGGATTGACCATCGGTTTGGGGTGAAAGGCGGTCTTGAAATGCAACTTGGTACCCAAAGCTTCTTGCAACTTTTTCCAAAATCGCGAGGTAAATCTCGGATCTCTATCCGACACGATAGAAATAGGCACCCGTGTAATCTCACAATCGAGAACGTACAATTCGGCTAATTTGTCCATTGAAAAATCCGTGACGTCACGGGGACAAAGTGAGCCGACTTAGTCAATCTATCTACCACGACCCAAACCGTATCCTTCTTACTTGTCGACAATGGCGGTCCGGATACAAAGTCCATTGTGACTCGATCCCATTTCCACTCGGGTATCGTGATTGGTGAAGTAATCCCAAGGCACTTGATGTTCCGCTTTCACTTGTTGACATATTAAACATCTCAAACAAAGTCGGAGATGTCTCGTTTCATACCATGCCACCAAAATCGACGTTTCAAATCGTTGTACATCTTCGTACTCCCGGGTGGATTTCCATTCGCTACAATGGGCTTCACTCGAATTATCGAAATGAGTTCAATTCTTTGGAACACATGACGACTTTTGAACCTCAAACAATCGTCATCATCGATTTGAAACTCCGAGTCCTTGTTCGAACACACTCGGCCGCTTTGCGACCAACTCGTCATCGACTTTTCGAGCTTCTCGAATTTGATGTGTCAATAATGGTTTGGCTTTCAATTCAGCCACTAACACATCGTCGGATCGAATGCATAAGTGCACATTCATCGCTCGTAAAGTGAATAATGATTTACGACTCAAGGCATCCGCAACCACATTCGCCTTTCCGGTGATAGTCAATGACCACTCATAATCCTTTAACATTCGAGCCAACGTCTTTGTCGCAGATTTAAGTCTCTTTGGGTCATCAAATATTTGAGACTTTTGTGATCCGAGTACACATGGCACTTCTCACCAAATAAGTAATGTCGCCAAATCTTTAAGGCGAATACGATGGCAGCTAATTCGAGATCATGGGTCGGATAATTTTTCTCGTGTGGCTTTAATTGCCTCGACTCATAGGCCACAACTCGACCTTCTTGCATCAATACGCAACCTAACCCAAGGAGGGAGGCGTCACTATAGATGACAAACTCTTTGCCAGATTCGGGTTGCACTAGAATTGGGGCTTCATCAAATAAGTTTTCGATTGATCGAAACTTTTCGACATTTCTCCGTCCATTCGAACTTAACATCCTTTTGGAGTAAGCCGTCATCGGCGTGGCTATCGTTGAAAAACCTTTACAAATCGTCGGTAATAACCAAGCAAGCCCCAAAAGCTCGAACCTCAAGAATATTTCTGAGGCTTCCAATTAAATATGGCTGAAATTTTATTCTGTCGACTCGAATACCCGATGCAGATACCACATGACCCAAGAAGCTAACCTCTCTTAACCGTAACTCACACTTGCTGAACTTAGCATATAATTGCTTATCCCGTAAAATTTGCAAAGACTAACCGCAGTGTTCAAGATGTTCGGTCTCATTTCTTGAATAGACCAAGATGTCATCAATGAACACGACTACGAATCGATCCAAATATGGTCCGAAGATCCGATTCATTAAATCCATAAATACCGCAGGGTATTAGTGAGCCCAAACGGCATCACTAGGAACTCATAGTGACCATATCTCGCTCAAGGCGGTCTTGGGTACGTTCAATCTCGGATTCGCAATTGATAATAGCCCGATCTCAAATCTATTTTCGAGAACACCGAGGCTCCTTCATTGATCGAACAAGTCATCGATATGTGGTAACGGATATTTGTTCTTTATCGTCGCTTTATTAAGTCGACGATAGTCGATGCACAACCGCATGGTTCCATCCTTCTTTTCACGAACAACACCGGCGCACCCCAAGGCGAAAAACTCGGCGAGCAAAACCTCTATCCACCAATTCTTGCAACCGAGCTTTCAACTCCTTTAATTCCGTTGGTGCCATACGATACGGAGCTATCGAAATTGAGTGGTACCGGTACTAATTCGATGCCAAATTCTATTTCCGAACAGTGGTAAACCCGGCAATTCTTGAGGAAAACATCCGGTATTCACAAACCACGCGCACGATTCAGTTTCTTTTCGATTCTTTGTCATCGAAAGCACGACGCAAGGTACGCTTCGCACCCTTTTCTTACATATTTTCGGGCCAACATTGCGATATTACGGTGGCAACCCCTTTAAGTCCGTAGATTCAACCCGAATTATCTCATTATTCGCGACCTCAAATCGATAGTCTTGCTTTTGCAATTTACAACCACATCGTGCATGGTCAACCAATCCAAACCAAGAATAACGTCAATTCATCGAGCGGCAAAAGCATCAAGTCCGTGGGAAAACAAGAACCTCGGAACACTAGGGGACTTTTCTTGCACACTTTGTTGACAAGCACGTAATGACCCAAGGGTTTGACACCGAATTACAAACTCGAGAGACTCAATAGGCAAAGTCTTCTTTGGATGCTAAGGTTTCACATATATAAGAATGAGTAGAACCAGGTCAATCAAAGCAATCACATTAGTATTGAAAAGAGTGAAAGTACTGGTAATGACATCCGGAGAGGCAGCATCCTCGGCGTGCGCGTATGGCATAAGTCCTAGCAGAGCCCGAGCCTCGGATCCGATGGTAGCATCTCTAGATCCTCTCGACCGCCACTAACATTGCCCATATTTCTAGGTGGCCTACCTCGGCAAGTGGTAGCACCGGGTTTCCACTCGACTTACATTCTGCTCAAGCATCCTCGGGCAATCCTTCATAAAGTGGTCGGCCGATCCACACTTATAGCAGAACGATCACGAAACCAACAGCTCCCGAATGCCATTTGCCACAATGTAGACACTCGCCTCTCTCGGTGTGGCGATCGAAGTGACTCGTGTGGTCACAGGGGGTCGATCGCGTCCTCGTCTAGAAAAGCCCAAACGCCTCTAAACCGGCTCACATCATCTCGAAATCTCTTCGATGCCTGTTGAAGAGACTTTCCCAAGGACCTCTTCGAATTCTCCGGTTCCCACATCAACTTTTGTTTCTCCTTTCTAAGCTCTTGACTTTACAAGCTCGCTCAACAAGTACTACTGAACTCTCGTATTTCGAGAATGCCAACGAACATCCTTATATCATCATTCAGCCCATCCTCAAGCGTTTACATAATAGCCTCGGACGAAATGCATTCTCGCGTGTCGGCTAAGCCTCACAAATTTTCGTTCATAGTCGGTAATCGACATAGAACCTTGCTTAAGATCAAGAAATTCCTTCGCTTTTGGTCGATGAATCTCGATCGATATACTTTTTGAACTCGGTTTGAAAGAATTCCCAAGTCACTTGCTCTCTAGGTACCACGAAGTCGAGTACTCCACCAATAGTAGGCGGACTCACGTAGCAAGGAGATGGTACACTTTAAGCACTCATCGGGTGTACAAGATAGCTCATTGAGCACCCGGATCGTGTTATCCAACCAAAATTCGGCTCGCTCAGCATCATCATCATCCGTAGCTTTAAATTCAGTGGCCCCATGTTTTCGAATCCTATCGACTGGGGGCTTACTTAACCTTATTTGGTCAGTCACCGGAGGTATTGTAGGTGCGGGGGTTGCATTTGTCGGGAATGGAGGTTGTGGAACAGCCGTGTTAGTTCGAATGTATTGGTTAAACCATTCGTTCATCACACTATAAAAGGCTTGCCTAGCCTCATCATTCGGATTGCTGGCCATAGGTTGAGAGTCCGCCGGCGCTGTCCCTTGCGCGGAGCAGCGCCACACTCTCCACATCATCGATTATCGCTTCGGTTGGGATCGGGATCCATTGCTATAAACAAACACAAAGTCAAATTGTCGAAATCACCACACTATCGATTCATCATTTAATGGCATGTATAGCTAGACCCCAAACACATCACGGTAGTCCTAGAATCGACTAAACCTGGCTCGATACCAATAAAATTGTAACACCCGAACCCGAGACCATCGCCGTGTCGGACACGAGGGTTAACAAGCCAAGTCCACATATTTTGCCCACCAATTTGACATTTCCAGTCAGGCTGGAAAACTGCGTCACCGTCGCCTTAAAAATCATATCTCGAGTTCCAAAACTCGGAAACTGGTTTCGTAAATTTTCCTGAATTTAGACTCATATATCCATCCATGGATTTATTTCTAGAATTTTGGTTGGGCCAATTGGTACAGTTTATTAGTTAAAGTTACCCATGTTACAGGGATCGACTGCTTTGACCTTCGCGTTACAACTTGAATATCTCTCTGCACAGTGCTTTAATACTGGTGCCGTTTGTTTCTAATGAAACTAGACTCAAAATGGAATCTGTAAATATAAGGCATGACTCCTAATTCTTTCTGGATAATTTATAGTAAATTTTTAAAGTTGAGACAGGGGACCCAGAAACCATTCTGGCCCTGTCTCACAATAGCTTTAATATCTCTTAACATGTAACTCCTATGACCATTTCGTTTCTTCCATATGAAAATAGACTCATCAAGGTTCATTTACATAGCTTATTCACTATTTAATACCATCCCTACAAATTTTGGTGATTTTTCACATTCACGTCACTGCAGCTGGCAGCATCTGTTTTGAAGATAGGTCTTACCTATTTTGTAGTCTCCATGAACCAACTAGTCTTGCCATACATAGGTTCACATATGATCATTTTAACCATACCAATGGCTGATCATGTGACCAACATTCCCACTTCCAATCCATAATCACATCATGACACCATATATATATATACAAACCGCAAATAGTCTAAGTTAGTACTTCACTTTTACGAGCCATTTTCGCATGGCGAACACATATACATCACAGCATATTTAAACCAACAAAGGGTAGTCCTATACATGCCATTTCAAAGTTCAACCAAAATTTATACCAAAATGGAGGCGTTGATAGTGTGGATGACTTCGACTTTAATGATCCCAAATCCGATTGCTATCGAGCAAAATCTATAAAACAGAGAGCCAAAGCAACGGGGTAAGCATTTTTATGCTTAGTAAGTCTCAAGGAATAAAATCAGCTTTAATTAAAGCAATACATTCACATAGCCAAATGCATCATTTCATTAATACACATTCACATAATCATTCTTACTTCCCACTTCATCATTATATACTTTCACAAGGTATCAACCTATTCAATAGCTGAAATTCGTTAGTCGATCTCAAACATGTCGACTTTCCAATGCACATATAAACATACCTTATTCTTTGGGCCTTTCGAGCGTACTAATTGAATTTATTACAGCAACCAACACTCACCTCCAGCCCAAGCTTCTTCGGAATACAACCGGATATAACCACGTGCACGAATGCCTTGGTCTTAGCCGGATAGAATGACTCGCATACGAATGCCTTGGTCTTAGCCGGATGTAGCCACTAGCACAATTGCCTTGGTCTTAACCGGATATAATTTCCAGCATAAATGTCTTGGGACTTAGCCCGGTATCATTCAATTGCTCATGCACACATGCATCAATAATCATTAGACATTCATATTTCATTTTCGTTACTAAGGCTCAAACGCAAATATAATCACAAGCATAATCGCCCGGGACTTAGCCTGTATCATTCAAATACTCATACACACATAAATCAATAATCAATACACATCCATATTTCATTTCACATAATTCAAGTAGGGTCACTTCTTGAGGACTTACCTCGGATGTTGTCGAACGGCTTTTACGGCTATTCGATCACTTTTCCTTCCCTTGTCCAATTGTGGCCCTCTAAGCTCTTGAGCTAATTCAAACAAATTCAATTTGTTAAAACCTCATTGTGCTAGCTTATGGCGAATATGACAAGGAGTTTAAATGGTCATATGGCCACCCTTTCGCTTGAATACACAATGGTCATGCACATTTTATACTACATCAAGCAATTCAATACAATTCATTCGAGCATCAAGGAAAAGCTAAGGCCATCAATAGGCTCCCTAAGGCCGAATATACATGTCCATGTTGAGGCCAATTATGCACTTAATACCACACAAAACAGCATGCATTTTACTAGTTAATGCTTTGCATATTGTAGCTCAAAACTTATAATATAGCATCAAGCACTCATATGTGTGCTAGGCAGAATGTGCTTGCAATTTCACAAACATTCTTCAACATCTTCTTCTTTAAACAAACATATTCATCACTTACTTCATAACCAAAACATCATGTGCAAACATATATATACATATATGAGCATGGCGAATTTCAAGGTGTCCATATAGCCATCCAAAACACAAATTTTAACTAACATGCAAGAAGCATGAACCATGCTCATGAATGCATCATGGCGAATACATCACAATCATGCCCTTTCATCTTCAATCATGGTTAAACAAAAGAAAACTCAAAGTCTTACTCAAGATGGCTACAAAGAAATTTCAAGAGTAGACAATCCATCATTGCATGCATCATCATCAAGCTTCACACTTAACATGCAATGGCTTTATCACAATACCAACCTTGACCAAATACCACTTCCATGGCATAACAAGGAGTTGAACCATGGCTAACATGAACATCAAGTTGGCAACTAAAACATGCATGAATCTCATGACACAACCTCATACATACCTCAATCTTGATGCAAGTTTAGCCAAATATCCTTCTAGATCTCTTCTAAACAAAGGAAATGAAGCAAAATCTCTTCTCCTCTTAGTATTTTCGGCCAAAAGGAGAGAACAAGGATGAACAAATTTTTTGTTTTCTCTTCTTGGTTGCACGGCAATGGGGGGAATGCTACTCTCTCACACACATTTTTTTTCATTCTTTTCTTACCCATGCTTATTTGTTTATTATTTCTTCCTAATGCCCAACAAAACATGTTTCATGACATGTTTAGCCCATATCTCTTTGTCATGGCCGGCCATCACTTGTAAAAAGGGGAATTTGACATGCAAGTCCATTATTTTGCATGCATGCTTTAATTAGTCATCACACATTTCCCTATCGTACTTTCAAAGTTCACTACTAAGTCCTTTCTAGTGGAAGTCACCTTTATAACACTAAATCAATCATCATAAAATGTCATACATGAGCACACACATATTATAGGCATCAAAATAAATTTTTAATTATTTTTATGCCTCGGTTTTGTGGTCCCGAAACCACATTCCGACTAGGGTCAATTTTGGGCTGTCACAGGTATTTTTCCAAATATAAACCCTAGGTTAAATTATTGCTAGAATAAGCTTAATCAAGTTATCGGGACACCAAAAACGTAAAGAACATTAAAAACGGAGCTAAAATGGACTTACAATCGAGCTTGGAAGCTTAAAAAACCCTAGCTATGTCTTTCTCATGTGAAATTCGGCCAAGGGGTTAAAGATGGACAAAAATTGGCTTTTAATTTTGTTTTTAATTCATTTTAATAACTAAATGACCAAAATGCCCTTAATTAAAAACTATGGTATTTTATCTTCCTTTAGGTATTTTTGTCCAAACTAGTATAACGGTCTAATTGCTATCCAAGGACCTCCACTTTAAAAACCCATTACTCACAAGTACTTAGTACCTTTGTGAACTAGAACACACATTTTACAACTTTTGCAATTTAGTCCTAAATATCAAATTAGACCCTCTATTGATAAAATTTCTAAACGAAATTTTCACAAAATCATGAAATCATGCCATAGACCTTAAAATGATAATAAAATAATTATTTGTATCTCATATTTTTGGTCACGAAACCACTATTCCGATTAGGCCCTAATTTAGGATATTACATCGCGAGAGTGTGTACTTGAAATGATCACTTGCATGATTTGACGGTAAATGGGATATCCATCAAGATTTTGAGAAATTCAATAGGTTTAATATGAGAAATGAATAAAAAGGGTTTTTTCCATGATGAACTTATTTATGTTATAAGATACTATTATGATGGATGTGATTGTCACGATTGGACGAGTGGTGGTGCTAAGAGATAGCACAAGGACGTCCTCAAAACCCATGAACATGTGTTGGACATGGGAAGTGAAATGGACTTGTGGTAAGAATGATAATAAATGAGTGATACATATGAGAATAATTTTTATGGCAATCTTATGTTGATTATTATTTTGTTGCTCTAAAACTATTAGGCCAGCAGCAATAGTCCAACTTTGCAAATCCACCAAAAATTTTCTAAGTTGAACTAAATGCTAAATAAAATATGAAATTAAATATTATTAAGTCTAGTTTCAGATAAAGGAAATTTTATAAGAAAAGGAATCTCATATTATGAGATATTTGAATTTTTGTGAGACAGTGTCAGGATGAGTTTGGAATCCCCTGTTCTGACTTGAGAAAATCACTAGAAATTTTAAAAAAATAATTATGGGTTATAATTCATATGAATAAGTCCTTAATGAGTGTATGTTCAATATAAATAGATAGGAACATTATCCAAATTCCTTACTAAGAGATAAATAAATTTTAGTGAAGAAAGGTTGAAGCTGTCAAATAGCAAAATAGGGGAGAATTTGAATAATAAAATGTATTTATTGGCTGGACTAAAAATTCTTAAAATTTTATGGTAAGAAGATATGTGAGTGTAGTTTCAGGGAAAATTAATGTATCTTAATTTGGAGTTCTTTAACTCTGGATATAAATAATTTAATCACTGTGACTCAAGAAAATAGCTTGACTGGACTTTGAATAAATAGAAAGAATTTTAAAATAGCATGTTAATACATTACTTATTATTTTTCATGCGAGCTGACTAAGCGTAAAGTTTACTCCCGCCTTTCCATTCCTTAGTGTTCTTAGGTCGGCTCGGGGTTGGAGATCGTCGGAGGCAGCATCACACTATTAAGCCAATACCTTTGGAGTATTGATACATAAGTTAGAAATATCAAGTGAGTTGCATGTATAGGAACCTAGTTTTATAACATGTGTTATTATAATTTGGCCAAATGTATTGGCCTACATTGTGCTATTGATTACAACTTTTAAATCTAGCTATTCATGTTGTGTCTAATAATTGTGATGTGAATATGCCTGTTTGCCATGCATGGTTGGTAATATGTCATGTGTGTTGAATGCATGTTTTATGACCAATCGAGGTGGTCATGACCATGAATTAAATGTGTAATGTGGAAATAAAATGATAATGCCTGAAACATGGACGTTTGATGGATAGTTTGGTAACCATGGTACAATGGTATAAAGTAAGAAATAATAATAATGTTAAATTGAATATGGAATTGGTGTAGAATGTCTTAGTCAAGCATATTGTTTTATGCATGTGAAATGTGGACACTATATAAAGTTATGACTTGGCTAGAAGGTTATGCTTGATGATAAGTTGGAATTAAATAGACATGAAGATAACTATGGTAAAAAGGTATAAGTGGTAAGGTATTTGATAAAGCCAAATGAATAAGATATGGTGTGTCTAGACTTGATTTAATGTGAGAATGTGTAGCACATGTATGTTGATAAGTAAATGAAATGTCTGCATCATAATTGAGGATGTTGAATGCTTTTGGATCCATGTTTGTGTGTGTGCATGTAAAGGGTGACAAAAAGGCTTGGAAAATAGCCTATGTGCTGGCCACACGGGCAGAGACACGACCGTGTGTCTCAGCCGTGTGGAAGACACGGTCTTGCACACGGGCGTGTGACTTGGCAATGTGACCCTTATTTGTTTACTGACGTCATAAACAGAGAGTTACACGGGCTGAGGACACGGGCGTGTCCAGAGCCACACGGGTGTGTGAGACCACACGGGCGTGTGACTCTCCAAAACATGAAAATTTTTTTAAGTGATGTAAAACTTTTGGAGGTTCTCGGTTTAGTCTCGAACCCTTTCTAAAATATGATTTGAGTTTCGTAGACCCAACTAAGGGACTATGTACATATGATTGAATATTTTGAAAAATGAATTTTATGGCTAGTTTTGCATGATTGATTGCGTTTAAGTTTGGTAATGCCTTGTATCGTGTCCTGGCATTGGACACGGTAGGGGGTGTTACACTCGTCATGTGTATGTTGCCCTCATATGATATCCTTGATTCCTTAGAGTTAAATCCACTCACTCAATACAATCATATTTTATCTCATTGTCACCATTGTGTCTTCTTAATGATTAATGTGATGACTATCAACAAGTCACTGAAATATTACTAGTTCGAGAATGAACACCTGTGGCCATGTTCCATATTTATCAATCCATACAATGCCAATGAGAGGATATCATTAACTCTTTAATCGAGCTATGAATTCCATTGTTGCTAGTAAACCCATGCCATACACAAGTCATGTACCCAACATACCAACTATGGGCTCGATCATCTTTGTAGCATAAACCTTCACTTATATCAAAGTGTATGAGCTGCATACACATAATCAATGGCTAACTCAGAATTTAGGTAAAGCACACCATGAATGTCACAGGTGAATTAATTCACAAATGGATTTAGAATAAATTCACCTTGGGTCCAATCCAATGTATCATTCTTCCAATGAATACATCTATGTCTTTACCCATGGAGTCAACTACTCCGATAGCTAAGACTAGCAATCTCTCTAATTGGAATTGTAGATGAAATAATAATCCTTCTAAGTGTTTGCATAAAATACTCACTTTGATTCTTTTATGGGATTACATACTCGTTTTGATTATCTACTGAAGTAAGTTGTCTTTCTTGCAATGTAAACATTCTTATAGTGCCACTTATCATCAGTTTGAACTTAGAAAATCAATGAACTAATATTTAATTGTCACAATTTTGCTATGCATGTAAAACATGAAAGACAGAAACACAAAAGACAAAATAGTGAAATGTGAAATTAATTTTATTTATTTATTCATCATTCAAATACATTGAAAATTGTTAGAAGTTTACAACAATATGGGCACATTTCCCAAAAATCTCTAACTTGACTTAGTGAAGTAAATGTGTCATTTTTCAAATTCCCATATCTTCAACGTGTTTTCTAAAACTCTTAGTTACAAGAGTCTTAGCAAACGAATCCACAAGGTTATATTTAGAAGCTACTTTCACTACATCTTCTATTCATCTGGCTAAACAAATATTTAGACATGTACAAAGCATATCATACATAAGGCTTCCAACTACTGAAGCATATGGAACCTTACCCATATGCTCTCTTTCTTCTACTGTCTTAGGACATCCAAAGAAAATTAAAACCCAATACAGATGGTTGTACGCTTGGCTTTGCATCTGTCATTGCAAATCTTTCCAATACATTATTGATGTATGAAGCTTGTGATAGAGCTATCATTTTATTCTATTGTTCCCTAAGGATGCGAATTCCAAGAACATCACTAGCTTCACCAAGTACTTCATGCTAAACTGTTGAGATAATCATAGTTTAATCGATGAAATTCTCCTACATCATTTCCGATAAGTAGAATATCATCGACGTACAAAACGAGGAAGACCAACTTTTTGTCCTTATATGATTATAAACACAAGGTTCATCAATGTTTTGCTCAAACCCAGAAGTCTTATTGTTTGATAAAATTTTTTATTCCATTAATGAGACACCTACCTAAATCCATAAATGGATCTTAGCAGTTTGAAAACTTTCTACTCCTTTACTTTGAAAACCTAGCCAGTGGGTTGAGCTACGTAAATGGTCTCATCAAGATAGTCATTCAAGAATGTTATCTTGAAATCAATTTTCCAGATCTCATAACCAAGAGCAGCAATAATGGATAAGAGTAGGCGGATGTACTTGAGCATGGCTATCAAAGAGAAGGTCTCATCATAATCGATGTCTTCTTTCTATATGCAGCATTTCCCTACAAGTTTAGTTTTCTGTGTTTCCACTTTCCCTTTTACATTTCTCTTCTTCTTGTAGATCTGTTTACACTTTATAGGTTTAATCCCAACTGGTAAATCTACAAGTTCCAGCACCATATTGAATTTCATCGAATCCATCTCGGTATCCACGGTCTGTTTCCATATCTTGGAATCTATGTCCTGTACAACCTCCTCATAAGTGAGTGGATCATCATCCTCATGATTGGCTTCCATATTATAAATACTACCATTATAGATGAAGAAGTCTAGTTTTTTAGAAACTCTCCTACTACGACGAATTCTCCAATGTTGTTGATTGATTGCAGGTCTTTCCATAACTTTCTCAAGAACTGAACTTGGTGATTGTTCTACAACTCTTGAAAGTTTCTCGAGTACCACTTTACTTTGAGGCTTAAATTTATCCATGTAGCTTTGCTTAAGAAAAGTAGCATGAGTAGAAATTTTAATCGTATTATCTTTTGGATTGTAGAATAATCCACCATTTGTTCCTTTCAAATATCCTACAAACATGCACAATTATGTTCGTTCATCCAACTTCTGTTGCATCCTTATCTAGAACATGTGCTAGACAACCCCATATTCTAAAGTAATTTAGAGCGGGTTTCTTTCCATGCCACAATTTATAAGGTGTTTTACAAGCAGTCTTGGTTGACATATCATTTAGAATATAGCAAGCCGCTTGTATCGTATATCCCCAGAAGGAAGTAGGGAGTTATGAATAACTTAACATTGAAAGAATCATGTCAAGAAAGGTTCTGTTCCTTCTCTCAACTACCCATTCTACTGTGGAGTGCCCGACACAGTCAACTGAGAGAAAATCCCATTTTGTATGAGGTATCCTAAGAACTCGTCAGATAAGTACTCCCCATCTTGATCAGATCAAAGATTCTTTATGAATAAACCTAATTGGTTTTCCACTTCTACACGAAACTCTTGAAATTTATCAAAGGTTTCTCTTTTGCGGTGCATTAGATACACATATCCATATCAAGAATAGTCATCAATGAAAGTCACGTAATAATCATAACCTCCTTAGGCACTAATGCTCATGAGACCACATACATTAGTGTGCATCAATCTCCATTACAAAAAAAAAAAAAAGATTTCTGTGAATAACAATCCTTTTATTGAATGTCACTGACTAACCGTCATTAAATAAATATGCTACATAAATTAAGTTCTTCTTAAAATGAGATACATAAAACACATCATTTAAAACAATCTTCTTCAAAACTATCAAAATGTGTCATAACTTCTCCTATTACTTCGGTTGAAACATAGCTCCCATCTTTGGTTCACTACAAGAGGCTCTTGTCACCCAGACTTCTCGTTTCACTAAACCCCTATAAAGAAACACGCACATGGTTAGTGGCTTTAGAATCAATAACTTAGTTTTCAATTGATTCTTCCACTAAGCAAGTTTCAACCACAAAGAGTTTCATACATTTTCACTTTTCGGTTGGAGAATCAAAATACTCCTTGCAGTTTGATTTGATGTGCCTTTTCCTATTGTAAAATAAAAATTTGAAATTTTTAGAATCTTTTGACTTCTTAGTCTTCTTCCTATCCACACGAGATGGAACCGAATACTTAGTCAGTTTCTTCTTTACCTTAGCTTTCTACTTCCCCTTAGTGGACGAAGGGCCAACAGCTAAGTTTGCCTCAAGTTTCTCTTGAACCAACTTACCACCATTCAGTATCAACTCATACGATTGTAATTCCTTCTTGAGCAGAGTCAAGGTAAGTGCCCTATCACCAAGTTGTAAGCGGCCTTAAAGCTAGCAGACTCATTGATCAAGGATTTGAAGTTAAACACTATTTTAATCAGAGTGTTCACATCTAGTTTAGCCCCATTGTCCTTTGATTCTGCAAAGAATCCCATAAGCTTAATCATATGTTCTTTGATCAGAGTGTCGGGTTTCTACTTAGAGTTAATCAAATTTGTAATAGCAGATTGTCGAGCCAATGTGACTTGTCCTCTGAGTAAATCCTCCAAAATTTTCATGATCTCTTTAGTAGTACGAAAATTATTGTGTCGCTTTTGCAACATACTACTCATGCTCACTAACATATAACATCGAGCAATTGAGTCAGAACTCTCCAGTGATTTCTCACTTTGGGCTGAGCTTCAGGTGGGCAAGGTTCGTCAAGGACGAATTTGTGTTTCTCACAGTTAAGAACTACCAGCAAGTTCCATTTCCATTCTTGAAAGTTATCCCCATTCAATTTATTCTTAGTAAGAATGCTAACAAGAGGAGTAGGAGACATATTTAAACAGAAAAACAATAAAGATTCACTAATTACTATATTTTTATTAAGCAAATATTTCCATTTTAGTAACATATCAAGAATGCAGTATGATGCATGCACGTTAAATTAAAATCTTGAAAAACATTTTTTTGTTGCTATAATAATTCTCACACCTATCAATCATGTCACATTGGGATCTCATGATTAACTAGCAAGAACGTGGATTACATCCAATCAGTTTGTGAATCTTAATTCTTAAGATTGCACATGAACCAACGACCATTTAATGTTTGGCCATCATCTTTAGCTTAAATATCGTTTCTTTGGAAACTATTTAATAAGAGACAATCTTCAGTGTGTAACCATTGACTCAACACCCATCATTAACATGTTTTCATTTGTGAGTTATCTTGGGACAATCTCACTGAGAGTTATGCATGACTAGTTTTCCTTAAAAGGAAACCTCATCTAGTGAACCCACACGATAAATTTACCTTTGGGTGCAACTAGGGTAGGAATCGACTTGAAACTTTATCATGCTATCACTTAAGGACCATCAATAGAGGCTGTAGGTCTTTTTCAAGGACCTTCTCCCACTCAATATTTTAAAATAATGCAAGGATTTTATCCTAGATTTCAAGAATAATCATACAATAGTCCTAGTGGTATTATTACCTAATCTATATGACATACTTCCAATATATGCATGACTTGCTATGACAATTTTATAATATTCACATTTATTCAAGAATCAATGAATCATAAAAACAAACAATTTTGATTCTCCACTTTTTTCTTTTAAGGAAAAAATCGAAATAAGTGAATATAAATTGTGCACCAGGTAGGGTCCTAGGAAACGGAGGTGAGTCATATTTGACCACTTAAAAACCAAGCCTTTCCTTGCTAGAGCCAATCCTAAACATGCACTTTTCTCATTGCCACACTTCTTACAATAATCAAATAACCTAAAGAAGTGAATTGAACAATACAACATATGTATTTTCTCATTACCATACTTCTTATTTTTTAATCGATCAACTGTGGATCATCTTATACATATATATCAAAATTATAATATAACATAATATAAATATTATAAAAATTATAAAACATATAAATAAGGAGCTGAGATGAGTAATTAAAATAAAATTGTCAATCAAGGTTCCCATGGTTCTATTTCTATAAAATAAATGAAAAACAAGATCACATAGTTTTTCACTAGAAGGCATTCCTTGGGTCTTCAACTGCCATCGCTTCATCTTCTTCTCATCATGAACTCCTTCCGAAAAAATTACATTTAAGTCCTATGTCTGTTTCCGACTCCTAAGGATTCTATGAATTAAGAAAAAATTGTCATACATGGAGATGATAGTCTACAGTCTATTTCCTAAGAATCACAACCTTGGCAAAAAAT
The DNA here is from genome assembly GCF_025698485.1 of Gossypium arboreum. Classification (NCBI taxonomy): domain Eukaryota; kingdom Viridiplantae; phylum Streptophyta; class Magnoliopsida; order Malvales; family Malvaceae; genus Gossypium; species Gossypium arboreum. The sequence continues at coordinate 32,148,651 of NC_069070.1, forward strand.
AAAAATTATATAAAAAAATATATAATTTCACATATATTCCCAAATATAACTCAAAACATGCATAAGATCTAAAGAATGACATTTTTTTTTGTTACCGAATCATTCAAGAAGAAGAGAAATCTATTTTGATTATTTATTTATACTTATAGATAGTGCACAACCTAGGTCTGATACCAATTGTTGGAAAAAATGAGTTTGGAAAATACAACGAAAAGTAAGTTTAAGGGAAAAGCTAGAGTTTAAATTTTTTCCCAAAAATAAGAACTTGGTTGTGATAACCAGAGTAATAAACACCTAATCACCAAACTTGGGCCAATTCTTCTAGGCCGGGTTTGGGGTGTTACAGAATAGATCCTAAATCTATTTATAGATTTATTCACTTATGACATTTATAGTGTGACATACCTTAATCCTGAGTGGATGATGGACTATGCGTGCTCGTATACTTTGATGTAAGTAAAAGCCCGAGTTCAAATAGATAAGTAACCGAAAGCTGGTACGTCAGGTATACGACTTTTGAACTATGTATCATCATTCACAATAGTGAAATTCATAGCCTAAGAAATAAGTTAATGATATCCTCTCATTGACACTACATGATAACTGAAAAGTAAACGTGACCACCGGTTGTTTATCTTCGTGATGAATGACTTAATTACTGTTTGATTGTAACGCCCCAGAACTTGACCTAGGAGTTTAGACTGAATTCCGGAGGTCACATTGATCACTGAAGTGCTGGTAGATAAATTTTTACAAAACAAGTTATCAGAACGAACAGAAAGTATTTAATCGTTTAGAATTTGGTCAGTAAAATTATAGTTAAGTTTAACATACATAACCAAAATAAAATGTACGATTGAAAAATTTCCAAACAAATCTTTTACCACAGTTTTTATAAAACCCTACAGATCAAAACGGTAAAACAAAACGAAAACTGAAAAGATAACTAATAAATTTTCTTCCACCAAGACTGTCCGAGACCTCCACATACTGAGTCTAGTGTCAACATTCAGAAAAGTACCTAAAAGAGGAAACACTAAGGGGGTGAGCTACTCGACCTCAGTGTGAGTTTAAACAAATAACAACATACTTACAGAAGAGAACTTCGATGATAAATCAGTAGCAGATTATATTTATAGATGTATGTAGAAATAGATACCAACATGTAACCAATGCCTCAACACACGTAACAGTCAGAGCACATCAAGTTCACACAAAATACTCAACACAAGTGTTGTTCAGACAAACAGAATACAGACAGATAATCTTACACCCAGAACTCTTAAATAGATGCGTATGAAATGAAGTCAAGTAATAAAACCCAGCCATCCAGCCAGTACACCTTTCCGTCCCTCGATCACACCCCATAAGAGCTGATTAAGCTCATCCAACCAAAAAACACCTCATAGGACCTCAAAGGCCCATCCAACCCTACACACCATGTATGTGGACTAAGTCACTCAGATATTAATATGCAGCAGAGTTGGCATATATACAGTACAGTGCAATATGGTAATTCACTATACAGACATCTTGCAGTTTAAACTACCAGATCAGATAATGGTATGTAGCAAAGTTAATGTACGTACGGTACAGTACGGTAAGCCACTGTACGAATAAGCTTGCAGTTAAACTGCCAGATCAGAATAGAAACAGTCTTCCTTCTCTTCACAACGCAACCCAAAATACTTTATGCAAGTGCATGTATGCATTCAATCCCATAGAAATAATGAATACGTCAACAGACAATTAGACAGAAATAGATATGCACACACCCAATAGACCAAATTCAGAATCAAACATCTTAATCAACATCGCAACAACACATAAGCAGAGCACAAGGCCACCGATAAAGAAACTTAAATACTTTCACCTAAGCCTAGCCAAGGGTTGGAATACATAGACACATTTTTAGATCAAAACATACACAAACTAAAACTTTGGTGTCTTAGGACCACACGGCTGTGTGGAAATACCTAGGCCGTGTGGGAGGTCAAACGCCCGTGTAAAGAGGGGCACACGGCCGTGTGGCTGAGGCACACGTCTGTGTGAACTAGGGACATGGACATGGGAATGGGCTGTGTAACTCACTCTCCACATGCTAAAATAGAGTACAGGGCTGACATAGCCATATGAGGGTCTCACACACCCGTGTGCCCACTAGACATGGTCGTGTGTCCAAAACACACGCTCATGTGGGATCCTTAAATCCCCAAATCATCCACACGGCTGTGTGGCACTAGATCACTAAATCTCTAATTCCCAAATACACAAGCCCATGTACCCAGGGGACACGACCGTATGGGAGTCAACAAAAATCCCCGAATTGGCCACACCACTGTGTGGCACTAAATTTTGCCCGAAAACCAAATTCCTAACTCCACATGACCATGTTAACTGGCACACGACTGTGTGGCCACGAAAACACTTGCAAACAGCTTGAAAATCAAGCTTTTCCAGTCATTAAATTGACTTCCAATCATAACACACTAAATTTCAATAGATTATAGACAACATGAGCCTCAATTGCTCATTTACCGGAACACACAAAAGGAGTGTTGGATTTCACATTAAATCAACAATATGCATGTATATTAAAAGAGGTTTGAATCCCACACTTGATTCGCGATTAACAACGTCCTGACACTGAGTCAATGATAAGGAGCGAATTATCCCAAAATCCGCCAGGAAAAACCATGTTCAAAAGAAAAAGAAAAGGAACTCCAAGAAGAGGAAGAAAATAAAGTCTAGAGAAAAAGAGAAAGAAAAAAGAAAAAGAAAAGAAGAAAGAGAAAAAAAAAGAAAGAATAAAGTAAAATATAATGGTTAAATAATTTACCTTAAAAAAAATTACTATGTAACATACAAAACAAAATAATAATACTACTTCTCCAAAACACTCACACAAAGACTTGAACCCAGAACCTTGAGGTTCACTAACAATCACTCAACCACCAGACCAGTAGGCTCATTCTATCACTTAAACGCAAAATTAAACACAATAGTGCAACCTTCTTACTGACCCTAACCACAAAAATCAAAACTTCTAGCCCTAAAATCCAAGGTGTTACATTGATAGTAATTTAATTTTCACTAAGAAAGATGTAATGTTTACCATGTTAGAAAAAATCCGATTCGAAAATGGTTTTCTTGCAAATCGGCCACTAGCCGATGTTTGATATTTATAGCAATAAAATTTTCTTAGAATGCACCTGTGTCTTCGACTAGACAAATCATTGTCATTCCAGACTTTCAATTGAATGACCTTTTCCACTATTCTCATACCACAAACTGTTTCAAGTTTGGGATCGAACGAATTCAAATCAAACATAGAACCATATATTATTTACTTTACTTTCAATGGGAAAGAAAAACTCTCTCTTTAATAGAAATATGTAGAATTGTTATTCTAAAAAAATAGGAACTAATCTTAAAAATAAATTCTCACTATTTTTGGGTAGAATAATAATATCTCAAAGTTGTGTTTATAGACCTACGGGAACACATGTCTTAGGCTATGGATTCCACTACTGTGAATGATGTTACATACTACAAAAGTCGTATACCCAACGCGCTAGCTTTCAGACCCTTATCTATTTGAACTCAGGCTTTTACTTACATCAAAGTATACGAGTCACACATACATAGTCCATCATTAAGGTATGCCACACTTTGAATGTGACAAGCGAATAAATCTATAAATGGATTCAAGATTTATTTTACTTGGTTTCATTCTGATGTACTGTCAGTCCAATCAGTCACATCTATGTCTCTATCTTCTGAAAGTCATCCGCTTTGATGCCCAGGGCAAGTCATCTCCCTAATTGGACTTGATAGACGACATATTAGTCTTTCAATCGGTTTGCTCATTTATGATTAGACTAAGGCAATATTTAGGTTCGTCTACTAATGTAAGTTGTATTTCTGTATTATGATTCAACCATGTTATATCGCTTAGTATTTATTAAACATTAGACAACTAGTGAGTGAATATTTGATTCTATTTTGCTTTACATGTAAAAAACACGTGAAGGCTATATAGAACGGGTTTTAATGTAATTCACGAATAATTTTATTAACCAATCTGTTCGAAAAAAGTACAAGTGTACAAATGAATATACTACACTTAGGGTATCAGATCCAATATACCATGAGATGAAATAAGATCACACTAGGATAACAAATTTACCCCAAATAGATTAAGGATATCCTATGAGGGTAACACACTTATGACAAGATTATTGGATGAGTACTGATCAAGTAGCTTTCGTAATGGTATGTAATTGGCAAGAGCTCAATCACGATACTATAGTGGAATGACTTTGTGACTAAATGAGCTTATAATTAATAAGAAAAAAAGCTGGAATTTAGTTATAAATCATTTAAGTCCTAATTACATATTTCTCATCGGCCCATCTGCTAGCTCATTGAAACCAAGATTGAATTACATTTAGAATCAAATGAACAAAAATGGATAGAAATGATAAAGTTAGAGAAATGAGTTGCATTTTGAAATGATTGTGATTTCTCACTAAGTATGGAAATGACTTTAGAATTAATTTAAGTTTTTCAAATTATTATTAAATAATTGAAGTTTGAAAATGAAATTAAATTAATTGGTCACTGCGAATATGTTGAATGTAAAAATTAATTAATAATAATCCGAAAATGGAATTGAATCTGTTGAAAGCCAGTAGTGTCGAAAAGTGTGAAATCAGAATATCAATTCAATAAATCAAACTCGTAAATATTTTTAATAAATATTTACAGAGTCAAGTTAGAAATGAATTGAATTACAGTTAGGTAATTTCGTTGAATTAGTGTTTAAATTAAGTATGAGGATTAAATCGTGTAAGTATAAAAGTGTGATTTGTTATTTAATTATAAGGAAAAATATAGTTAAGGGACATAGAAAACAATTATACGTTTGTTTTAATTATAATTGACGATAATGGCATATATAATTTATATATAGAAGTTATAAATGTTACATTAGTATTAATATATGTTAACTAATATTATTTTATAATAAATCAAAGAATGAATATTAGAAAGTGGATAGTAAGAAAAGCCTTTTTTTTATTTTCCTCATTTTCGAAACAAAGAAGAGGGGAGAAAGATGAACGACTATAAGGGTTTTAAGCTTTTGAAGCTTTATTTGTTTAGTAAATTTAGTCCCTTTTCTTGTAAATTTTATTTTTTTGGAACCCTAAGATCATGAACTAGTGTCACATCCCAAAATAGGGCCTAGGAGTTTTAGGGGTATTTTAGGAAGTTTGGCCTATATGACCTCAAAATTTTGTAAGGTTGGTACTCGATAATGTTTTCAAAAATGGTTTTCATAAAGTTAAGTCAACTTTTGGAAATGAGTATTAAATGTCTTTAATTTTAGAAAAAGGACTATTTTGTAAAAAGGGTCAAAGCTATCGGTTTTTATGAAGTAATTAAACCAATTTTTCAAAAATCAACCTAAAACCCGGTTCCCAACTTGTTTCATGTAAAAAGCTTTGCTCTATTCTTGCTTGTGCCGTTTTTTACTCTCTTAAGCTCTTTTCATTAATTTTGGTTGATAAATTTTCTCCCTTTTGATTTATGTCAATTATCAAGCCATTTATTTTCAAAATATTCCAAGAAAACACCCAAAAATCTCACCAATTTCATCATCTTCCTTAAGTGTAGGTTTCTCAGATTTGTGTTAAAAACTCTATTTTTCTTTCGGCAAAGGTAATCAATCATTTTCCTATTAGTTTTAAATGTTATTTAGTTCTTTAAACTGAATTTTTAGCCATTAAAATGCATGTTTTAGGTAAAAGCTGAAAATCAGGTTTTTAATGGTGAAATTTGAGTTTGTGATAAAAACGTGGTTTTAAAGTGTTTTTCAATTAGCTTTAACCTAATTAGAAGATTTCTAAAGTAACTTTGAAGTTTTGTTAAGGATTTCTCGAGTTTTAATGAATTTTTTTTTGTAATGGCCAAAACTTGTTGAAAAATTATGATACTTAAAATGAGTAGTTTTGTGAAGTTTAAAGGTTGGGAATTAGTCGTAGATGAATATGTAGTTGGATGGAATTTGTTTCATGCGAAAAGATAAAGCGTAGACTGAGTTATTCAAATTTTAAGTTTGTTGTGCTAAAGGTTTTGGTTAGAGAAGAATGTGGTTTAGGCTTGTGTTTGTGGCTATTTGAGGTGAGTTATTGACTGAATATATGTGGTTTGTCTTCTTGAAGTGTCAAAGTCGATAGGACCTTCAATGAGTAGAGATAACAAAAAAGTGAAACTTGTCTAAGCTTTTAGTTTTTCGGCAAAAGCGAATATTTCAGTAAGTGTTTTGAGAATAGCTACTCCTAAGCGATTCATTGTGTATTTGGGAATTTAGAGGTAGCCTAAACCCCTTCTTTAAATTCAGAGTGTAAGTGTTCTTTTACCTATGCTAATTGTGTGATAAATATTTTTGTGAATTGTGATAAATAGAATTATGATGTGATGAAATATGAACATGTTGGGATGACTGTTCTGATGCTAAATATGAGGGTATGTTATTCATGGCATGTAATAGTGTGGATAATTTGCTAATGATATGATTATGCGGTGAATACATACGGATAATCGATAAGTAATATTTGATGACATTTTGGATATTTTGGCCTTGTGACTGAATGAAACCGTTGGATATAGTTGGCATGCAATAGGATTGTGAGTACTCACTTATTTTTGTTTATGATATATAGGGCATTGAGGCCTAGGGATAGTTTTGGAGAGATAAGAGAGTGTGAGCCAAGCTCAATTCATTGGGATAAGTATGTGTGGTGTGTTGGAGAGCGTTAGCTATATGCTACACTTATGGGATATGTTTGACTCTAAGAGTGTATGTGTGCTGTGCTGGAGATTCGTGTATCAGAGTCCACTTTATGTTTTATATGTGACTAACGTGACTAAATGTAATTATATGTGCTTATATGTGATTGATATGTGTTGGAAAATTGATATGTGGATGCTTAAACGTTCGCATAAACAAGGTGTAAAAGAATGCATGGAATATGACTAAATATTTAAATCATGTCACTTAGCTAATGATATTTTGGGAATAAGTTCTATGTTGTTTGGTTGATGCGTGACGACTTGTTTGTGTAGTGGTTGTTCTGGGCATTCATTGAGCTTGTTAAGCTCTCCCACTCCATTTTATCCTTTGCAGAGTAGTTGCGTTTTCGGTGTGAGAGGTATGGTCATCGAGGGATTGATCCACGCTATTCTTTACTCTTTACAATGTGTGTTTTGCTTATTCTAGTTCTAGGGAATGAAAAGGTAATGTGGTAGACATTTATATTGGTTTATTAAGACGTATTGGGAATTATTTGTATATTGCGTTTGTTAGGGAAACATGTAAATTTGGACATGGTGTTTGGTTTATTGTTTAGACATTTTGATGCATATGTGACTAGGTGAATGAAGCATGATGTTTAGGGACTACATTTGAATGATTTAAATGCTCTTCCATGCTGAATTTTTGTAACTAGAAGCAGAGGTATCGATATTATAGCTTTTAGAATGATTTCTCTGTATTTTCAAAGTGCAAGGAGTCAAAATATCAATTTGGTATCAATACCTTGGCCCGAGTATCAGTACTCGTGGTGTGATTATTGATACCTTGCGAAATGTACCGATATTTTTCCGTTGTTTTGAAATTTGGTGAGAAAAGTAATACTAGTTTTATATTGATTTTCCAGGTGGTATTGATACCTACGTAACATCTTTGGAAAAATTTGCTAAGTGGTCCCAATGCTCAAGATATGTTCATTTTATGTTTGTTTATCGTATGTTAGTATGATTAAATGCTAAACTAAGCTAGTATGACTTGATATTATCATAAATACTAGAATAATTAAATTAAAATGAAACTATATGTATTTCAACTCTGATAAATACAATGAAATTGACGTGAGACAGTGGTGTGGCTTCTAGGTATTCAGCCTGGCGACCAAGCCAAGTGTGGGGTGTTACATTTGGTGGTCTTAGAGCTTAGGTTCAATAACTCTCAGACCTAGATGATTATTCTTGATATGTTGATTGGGGTTTTGAACCCATGGATATTGGAAACCCAAGTGATTAAACTATGTTGAATGTTTGAATCCCATGAGATGTCTCTTGATTATGATACATGTGGGGTTGGAATGAGAGCACATTACCTTGAATTGTATAGTTGCTTGCAGGAACGAGACTTGGATCATTTCCCTACGATTCACACTGTTTGTTATTTGTTTATGTGTTTGTGTATGGTAGATTACTAGATATGCCTCCTAGACGTGTGAATGTGAGAGCTAGTGTTCAAGAGGATGGTACATCCTTCGCACCTCCTGTGTCTCTGCGTAGAGTGAATATACTTGATGAGAGCATAGGCCCCCTAATGGAAGTGATAATTGGAGCGTTCTAGCATATTGCTAGTGCTAACCCTGCTCCTGCACTTGCCAATCCTTCACTTGTGAATCTTGGGTTACTGTTTGAACGTTTTCGGGCGTTAGGTGGTAAAGAGTTTTTTGGGGTTAAAGGGACTGATCTGACCGTAGTTGAGTATTGGTTGGAAGGAGTGGAAAGGATCATCAAGTAGATGTCCTGTTCTAACGAGAAGAAGTGGGGTTGTACTGTGTCCCTACTTAATTGGGAGGCCTATCTTTGGTGGAATACGATTAAGAGAGGTATGACAACTGATCATTTAACTTTAAATTACTTCCTTGAGGCTTTTAGAAGGAAGTTTATGGGCAAGTAGTATATGGAAGCTCGTAAGTGTAACACCCTTACCTGTACCCGAGGTTGGGATAGGATATGAGGCGTTACCGATCACATACACAGTCATTCATACAAAAACCGGGCTATAAAAGTTTTTGGCTATAAAAGTTTTTCCTTCAAAACAACTTCATTCATACATACACAATTTGTCCCTGATACTGGCCTATGGGGCCCAAAAGAACCATCGGAAAATATTCAAGACCAAATCGAAAATTTTAGAAAGGTTTGGGAAATTTTCCCTAATACAGAGCCACACACCAATGTGAGATAGGGGACACGCCTGGGTACTCTTGACACGCCCGTGTCTTCCGACTGTGTAACTCTCTGACTATGACGTCAAAACCAATTTAGGGTCACACGGTCATATCACACGTCCATGTGGCCAGACTGTGTGGTCAATTAAAATAAATGAATTTTTCATAAAATGGTGCAGACTTCACACAGCCAGAGTACACGCCCATGTGGGTAGGCCGTGTCTCTCACACGACCAAGACACACGCCCGTGTCTTAGCCCGTGTGTTTACTATTGGGCATACTGACCTGTAAAATTTAGGTACAGGGGACAAATGGCCATTCAACACGCCCGTTGGATAGATCGTGTGTTACACACAGCCTAGACACATGCCTGTGTGTCTACCCTTGTGGACTATTTAAAGGTTATTTTCCAAGCCAATTGTCACCCTCAATCATTCATACACTCAAACATTTTTCATAGCATGCGACATAACGTATTTAAAACACTCAATTATTCAACACTATGGCACTTTCACATCTTCATAATGTCATTCTATTACACATTCAATTAGTCACACCAATTGGAAGCATTCCACACCAATTTCATGCATAATCAAATTTGTTACCATTACCTCAAATTACACATTCATGTCCATAGTCATCTTAAGTCATTAAGTCATTCCTCATCACATATCCATCAAACAAACCACATAGCACATCATCAAGGCATTAACACATGCATGCATGAACAATTAGACATTACAACCCAATAATCAATTATGAGCCATATTACATGGCTATTACAAAATCAATCATCAACATCATAGGCCTTAACAATTTGGCCAAATAGCATGAGACATATCACAAAATAACCAAGTCCTCTATACATGCCATACTAAAAATAAAAATTTCACTATACCCAATATTCTTTTGATAGCGTGATTGAATATTCTGACAGCTTCCGATCCCCGAGCTAGCTTAGCGAAATTACAAAGGATGGAAAGGAAAGGGGAGTAAGCATTAAAGCTTAGTAAGTCCATATGCAAATAATATGCAATGATAGTAAACCATAATCATACAAAGACATAATATATTACTCACAAAAATTATTCATCATCCAATCATTTTAGGCTCATTTATCAAGTGTTCATGTATATACTTTCTCATCACATATCATTCTTTATCAAGGCATTATTCATGGGTTTAGCGTACATACCTATACTCATTGTAGTATATCATATAACCATACCTCTTTAACATGCCCTCCTCGGGACTTTCATCACATCCATTGCATTACCCGTTGAACACTCGGAATACTATTGGATATGCGGAAAACTTGCACATAAGTGCCACATATACATACGTAGCCTAAGCTACCTCATAACATGTAACTCTCGCAATGGAGCTACTCACGGGCTTGCTTATATAAGCTATCGGTCAAGGTGTAACTACATCGGTTTCTCACACAAGCTGTCAGGTATCTAACCCACTCAAGGATTACCTAGCCACCGGTAAGACACACAAGACCATTGCCCGGAACCCAATTATATGTATCGCATCCATTATGAACTCGGACCAACTCAACGAGCACGGATGCCATATACATATCACGAACCCAAAACAACTCAATGAGTTCAGATTTCTTAATTCTTAGTGACATGTCACTTGTATCTTAAACTATTCCTAAGGTTCAAACGGGATTCTTTCTCATATACACATAGCATCTCCATCGTACTTGCTCGCAACGTCGTGGATAACGACCAATATCGTTCATTCTTACAAAGTTATCATTAGGTATAGCATACATAATATTGATAAAACATTTATTACATAATGTCAACACATTAAAATATAATACATTGTCACATTATTTACACATGTACTTACCCCGGTACAAAATAATGATAATCGAGCCTAATCGTCGTATACTTTATTCTTTCCTCGATCAAGACCTGGTTCATGTTTTTCTTGATCTATAATGCCAAATTTAACTTCTTTATTAATCCCATTTTTCAAATCAATCCATAATTCATGTTTTGGTAAAATTACCTTTTTAGCCTTAACTTTTCACTTATTTACAATTTAGTCCTTAGGCTTGTAAAATGAAATGTATGCATTTTCTTGGTTACCCAAGCCTAGCAGAACCTATACCATGCTCATATCAACCTATATTTTCCTTTGTTTCACATTTTTACTACCCACTTTTACACTTTTACAGACAAGTCCTTTTTAGGTGTTTTCACTAAAAATCACCTAGTAAAAGATGTTTATCATGCATCAAACATTCATATTCCTCCATTAACCATCAAAATACATGAATTTTGTACATGGGTCAAATTTCATACATGAACCCTAGCTCAAAATATGCTAGAAATGGATAGATCATGCTTCAAGGACTTCAAAAATGCAAAGAACTTTAAAAACGGAGCTAGGGAGCACTTACAATCAAGCTTGAAATGTTGAACAAAACCCTAGCAATGGTTATTGGAAATTTTGGCTAACACTTGGAGAAGATGAGTACATTTTTGCTTTGATTTTCCCTTTTTATTCTTTTAATTACCAAATGACCAAAATGCCCTTAGGGTCTTTCTTTCAAATTTTTCCTATGCATACCCGTTTTTGTCCAAAAATATAGAAATTAGTCAAATTGCTAATTAGGAGCTCCTAATTTATTAATCTAAAGAAATTTCATGTTAAAAGCTTCTAGAATGCAAGTTTTGCATTTTATTCAAATTGGTCCCTAAAGTGCAATTAGACATTTTATGCATAGAATTTCTTCAAGAAACTTTCACATAAGCATGCGTTCTCATCGTAGACCTCATAAGAATCATATAATAATTATTTCTATCTCATATTTATGGTCTCAAAACCACTGTTCTGATTAGACCCTAATTCGGGATGTTACAATAAGCGGGAATTTTTGGATCTTGTGCAAGGTAGCTTGCTTGTGGCTAACTATGAGGTAAAGTTTGTATGACTTAGTTAGTATGCTCTGAGATGGTTTTGATTGAGAAGGATCATTGTAAGAGGTTCTGCTTTGGGCTCAATCGTGAGATTTGAGTTTATTTAATAGCCCAAAATACAAAATTGTTTGATGAGCTTGAAGAAAAAGCCAAGGCTTTGGAGGAGACTTTGGCTGAGCCAACTTTTTCTGTAGTGGCTGAGACTGCTAAGAGGGAATTCGATGGTACTTTGGGACGTCCGCTAAAGAGGGGACGTGATAATTACGTCTTTGGTAGGGGTGCGAGATGTGGGTCTTGACCGAGTTAGTCTAAACAATAGAGTACTATTGTGACTAGCACTAGTGGTTCGATTGGTGGTTCTGGATGGCTGCTTTCTGCTTATTGTGATTGTAGGCATCCTGAAGGGTGCAGTAAGTTGACTGGTGACTGCTATAAGTGTGGTTTGAAGGAACATTTTTTAAAGGGTTGCCCAAATAGGGTACAGGTTTTGTAGACTCAGAGTCCGACACCTATTTCTACACTTGCTAGAGGCTGAGGTCATGGTAAAAGTAATGGGAGATCAGTTGGGCAGCAGATTGTTGCTCACATTGTCGTCTCACAGGTTGAGTCTGGTGCTCCCGCTTAGGTTTTCACTATTAGGGAACCTGAGGATCAAGATCTAATTGATGTTATTGCAGGTACTTTCACTTCACGATCTATTTCATTGTTTGCCTTAGTTGATTCTGGATCTTCACATTCATACATTTTTAGTAAATTAGCTAGTCAGCTAGGGATTCTTGTAGAGATAATTGATTTGGGCATGATTGTAATTAGTTTCTTAGGATATATTGTTATTGTGAATAGAGTTTACCGTAGGTGTCCTCTTATGATACAAAGGAACATATTCTCTATTGATCTTATAGAATTGCCATTTTATGGGTTCGATGTTATTTTGGGCAAGGATTAGTTAACTGAGCATAAGGTTAAGGTAGATTTTGAGACTAAGCGAATTACCTTGAGAGATAGTGATGGTTTGAAAACAGTTGTAGTAGGTGAAAGACCGGGTTTTATGTCTAATATGGTTTCAACAATGATGGATGAAAAGATGATGGGAAAAGGTTGTGAGCCTTTCTTAGCCTACATGATGAATTTAGTTCGTAAGGAGTTGAGATTTCAAGATATTCGTACTTTTATGGATTTTCTTGTTGTGTTTCCTGAAGAGTTGTTTGGTTTGCCTCTGAATTGTGAAGTTGAGTTTGGCATTGAGCTCTACCTTGGTACGACATCGGTGTCTATTACGCCTTATCATATGGCACCAAAAGAGCTCAAGGAGTTAAAGATTCAGTTGCAAGAGTTGTTGGATAGAGGGTTTATTCGACCGAGTGTATCTCTATGGGGTGCATCGATTTTTTTTGTAAAAAAGAAGAATGGTACGATGAGGATGTGTATTAATTATAGGCAGTTGAATAAGTTGCTATTAAGAATAAGTATCCCTTGCCTCAAATTGATGACTTGTTTGATCAGTTTCGAGGTGCAACTATGTTCTCGAAGATTAATTTCAGATATGGGTATTACCAATTGAAGGTGAAGGAGTCGACTGTGTTGAAAACTGCTTTTAAGACTCGATATGGGCATTATGAGTTTTTGGTGATTCTATTTGGATTAACTAATGCCCCTACTGCGTTCATGGATTTGATGAACCAAGTATTCCATTCATACTTGGATCAGTTTGTGGTTGTCTTCATATACGTCATTTTGGTGTGTTCTCGTTCTGAGGAAGATCATTACGAGCACTTAAGGGTTGTGACAAATAGTTGTTTGCGAAGTTGAATAAATGTGAATTTTGGCTTAAGAAAGTGGCATTATTAGGTCATGTGGTTTCGACAGAAGGGATTTGTGTGGACCCAAAGAAGATTGAGGCAATTTTAGAATGGAACTCGCGTTAGAGTGTTACTGAAGTTTGGAGTTTCTTAGGTTTAGCTGGTTACTACCGTAGATTCGTTGATGGGTTTTCTCTTATTGCTGCACCCTTAACAAAACTACTTCAGAGGAGTGTGGTGTTTGAATGGACTGATGAAAGGCAAAATAGTTTTGATCAGTTTAAGGCAGTGTTGACGAAGGGACCTGTTTTGGTTCAATGGGAGCCTGGAAAAGATTTTGTAGTTTATAGTGATGCTTCGTATTCGGGACTTGGTTGTGTTTTGATGCAAGAGGGTAAAGTTGTAGATTATGCTCCAAGGCAATTGAAGACACATGAACAGAACTATATGACTCATGATTTGGAGTTAGCTGTTGTGGTGTTTTCGCTTAAGATTTGGTGCCATTATCTTTATGAAGAGAAGTGTGTGATTTACACTAATCATAAGAGCCTTAAGTACCTCATCTCCCAAAAGGCATTGGATTGAGCTTTTAAAAGACTATGATTGTGTGATTGAGTATCACCCTAGTAAGGCGAATGTTGTTACCGATGCTATGAGTATGAAGTTGATGACAGAGTTGAGAGCTATGTTTGCACTCTTCAGTTTAGCTAGTGATGGTGGTTTGTGTGCTGAACTTCAAGTGAGGTCAGATTTGTCGCAACAGATTAAGGAAAAACAATCGTTAGATGGAGATTTGTTGAAAAGGATTCGACAAGTGGAGCAAGGTGTTAAAGGAGATTTTGATATTGATGCGGAATGTATTTTGAATTTTTGAGGTAGATTGTGTCTACCATGAGACATGGATTTAAGGCAAGAGATCCTTATCGAGGCGTATAGTAGCCCTTACACTATGCATCTCGGTAATGGTAAAATGTTTCACGATCTTCGTGAGATTTATTGGTGGCCTGGATTAAAGCATGATGTTATAGATTTTGTGGATCGATGTTTGGTTTGTCAAAAGGTGAAAGCTGAACATCAATTTCCTTCAGGGCTGTTGCAACCTATTATGATTCCTGAATGGAAGTGGGAAAGGATTACTATGGATTTTTTTCAGGTTTGCCATTGACTCCGTCGAGGAAAGATTTAGTATGGGTTATAGTTGATCAATTTTCGAAGAGTGAACATTTCTTAGCAGTGTAGACCAATTATTCATTGCAGAAGTTGGTAGAGTTGTATATTGTTAAGATTTTTCATCTTCATGGGGTTCTAGTTTTGATTATTTCTGATAGGGATCTGAGGTTTACTTCAAGGTTTTGGAAGAGTTTGCAAGAGGCTTTGGGATCGAAGCTTATGGCCAATCTAAGAGGGTAATTCAAGTTCTAGAAGACATATTGTAAAGTTGTGTGATCGAGTTTAGTGGTAGTTGGGACTGATATCTACCCTTAGCAGAGTTTGCTTACAATAACAGTCTTGAAGTGAGTATTCACATGGCACCGTTTGAGGCGTTGTATGGTAGGAAATGTGGAACTCCTTTGTGTAGGATGGAGTTGGATGAAAAGCGAGTTGTTGGATTGGATTTAGTTTGAAAGATCGAATAGAAAGTGAAGTTGATATTCGAGAGGTTGAAGGCAACGATAGATAGGCTTAAATCTTATGCAGATTTGAAACATCGAGACATCAAGTTTCAAATTGGCGATAAGGTGTTCTTGAAAGTAAAGGTAAGTTAAGTCCAAGGTATGTCGGACCATACGTGGTTGTCAAGAGGGTTGGACTGGTAGCGTATTGGCTCAAGTCACCGTCAGAATTTGAGCAAATCCATGATGTTTTCCATGTGTCTATGCTTTGGAAATATCGTTCAGATCTCTCCCATATTGTGCCAGTAGAGGATATTGAGGTTCAACCTAGTCTAACTTTTGATGAGGAACCAATAGAAATTTTAGATCATGAGGTGAAAGTGTTGTGAAACAAAAGCGTCTTATTGGTTAAAGTTTTGTGGTGCAACCACAAAGTGGAAGAGGCTACTTGGGAATTCGATGAAGCGATGAGATGTCAATATCCGTATTTGTTTAGCTCAAGTAAATTTAGAGGAAAAAATTCTTTTTAGTAGGAAAAGTTGTCACACCCTAAAATAGGGCCTAGGAGTTTTAAGGGTATTTTAGGAATTTTGACCAATATGTGTAACACCCCTAACCCGTTTTCGTCACCAGAACAGGGTTACAGAGCATTATTAGGACTTTTAGAACATTTTCAGATAATTCAAATAGTTACTATTCATTCCTCGAGATTTATTCATAATATCCCTTAAATGGACTCTTAAGGCCCAAAACAAGCACTAGAATCGAGTCAGGACTTAGTCGAAAACTCTAAGAATTTTTTCTGAAATTTCAAAATTTTTCCAAGGTGCAATGCTTACACGCCCGTGTGGTCTAAGGGACACGCCGATGTGACCCTCAGACATGCCAGTGCTACAGGCCGTGTTCGACCCCGTGTAACTCTCTAACTTGTACACACGGCCATGCCACACGCCCGTGTGCTAGGCTGTGTAGCACACATGGCTGAGACACACGCCCATGTGCTCAATTTTGAGCATTCTATTTTTTCGAAGTTAAGGTGCAAGGGACACACAGCCTAACCACATGCCCATGTACTAGGCCGTGTGTCACAGACGGTCTAGACACAAGCCCGTGTATTTACCCGTGTGGACAAAATAAAGCCATTCCTAGCTTTATTTCTCATCCAAAATCATACCAAATTCTTGCACCAAACTTACATCCAAATACCAACCAGCCCAAGCATTGAATTCAAGCAATTTATAACATCTAACATGATATCTTGTTACATGTATTCATGCTTAAATCATACCTTTCTCAATCAATCAATAACAAACACTTATGTTATCTCCATAAAGTAAACTTAAATACATATATATACATGTAACAAAACATAATAATCACTAGCCATTTCAATGGCTAGATTACAATAATCATTTACATTTACATGCCAATATGACCAATATAACCTATACATGCCATTGTAACCATAATTGCTTTACCATATTGTACCAACATGGGCTGATAGATAGTGTGAGTGATCTCCGCCAAGCTTCCAATCCAACAAGCTTCTGATTTACTTTAAAACAGGGAAATAAAATTAAGCATAAAATGCTTAGTAAATTTGTATAACATGGTACTTAACTTACTATTCATTCTATTTTGAGTTAACCATGTAAGGCATATTCAATCAATTTGACCTCAAGCCTTACACACATTCTCATTGCCCTAATTAGTCATATATTCCATAATGACATCAAAACATATATGGGATCAACAACAATCAAGTTTCCATGCACATATGCTTTCCACAACATGTATTCATATAACATGTATAAATCATCTCTTTATATTACAAGTATAATTTCATAATAGTTCATCTCGAGTTCAGATTATTTCATGTCAGAATTTTACTCCTCTAATTCAAAATATCAAGTTCACACGAGTAGTACGCTCAAGGTGTAGAAATCTATAATCAGGGATGAACATACTCATCAATTAAATTCCATGTACAAATATCATCATCTCATGTTTCCATATCAATTATCATGTATTATCATTTCATGTATTATAGGCAGATACGTGAAATAACTCGTTTCTTATTCATATATTCTCATATTTGGATTGTTACCAGTTGAATTTATTTGGAATATCGATGGATACATAGGTAGTACACTCAAGGTGTACAAATCAGGATCTTCCAACTCATATTCAATGGTACCCATAAGGTACTATATCGGAGAGTACACTCTCGAGCCACACATGTATACAACAGAATTACCAGTCCAGGCTAAATCCTGTCTCCAATAAATATTTACTCAATAGATCTTAGTCAGGATTTCTAGTCCAGGCTAAATCCTTTTTATGACATATGCTCTAAAGAGCTTGATTTGGATTACCCGTTCGGGCTAAATCCAATCCGTAACATATGCTAGAGAGGACTTATATTAGGATTACCCATCCGGGCTAAATCCTTTCTATAATAAGGTCAATAGGATTACTTGTCCAAGCTAAATCCCGTCAGCAACAAATGCAGGACCTTATTCATTTTGGGAAATCACATATCCATCGGTTTTCCATTTATTCAATCGGGATTTAAACATTTTTCAAGCATTATCGGGCATGCGATTATTTCATACATCCATAACATTCATATAATTCAAGTAAACACATTCCACATTCATTTCAAGCATATAAGTAACATTCTTATCATTTATTATTTATCGGGCATTATTATTGATCGGGCATTGTCAGATATATTTTCAATTTCATATATATATATATATATATATATATGATATTTATACAATTCACAATCAAAAAATTTAATTCAAGCATATAAGTATACACAATTTAGTTACATGAACTTACCTCGACAATGTTCGTGTACGTAAAATCTACTAATCCGACATTTTCCTCTTTCCTCATTCTAGCTTCGAATTTGTTCTATCCGAATCTATATGAGTAAATTTTACATAAAATTATCACATTTCATATTCAAGTGGACTCAATTTACATCCTAGGAAAAATTACCATTTTGCCCCTAACTTTCCATAAATTCCCATTTCATCCCAAGGCTCGAAAAATGAAATTTATGCAATTTACTCCTTATTCAAAGCCTAAACAAAATTTCACCATAAAATTTATAGCACATATATTCTAAAAAATTCAGAAATTTTCTTTAATTTTCACAAATTTACATTTTAGTCCCTAAATCATGTTTTCATCAAAAATTACTTTGTAAAAGTCGTTTATCTATTAACAACCTTTCATTTTCTACAATAAATTTCAAATTTTCAGCATATTCATTCATAACCTAATTTCCATACTTTGATAACTTTTCAAATTGATCCCCCAAATAGATAGATTAAGCTATCCCTATTTCAAAAATATTAAAATTACTAAAAACGGGACAAGAAAACTTATCCAATTTGGCCGAGAAAATTTCTTATCTCTCTTCTAGGGTTTACATGGAATATTTTGAGGAGGAAGATGATATAAATGATTTTTATTTCTATTTAATTAATTTATCATCTTTAATAATTTTGATTTCCAATTTAGTCCTTAGCCTTTTTGTAATTTTCCATGGATGAATCATCCAAAAATATCTACTAACTTGTTATTAATGGTCTAATTACCGTATAAGGACCTCAATTTTTGAATTCTATATCTATTTAGTCCTTCTAGCTACTAGAATTCAACTTTTGCATTTTATGTGATTTGGTCCTTCCCGTAATTAAACACATAATCGGTAAAATTTTCTTATCAAAATTTTCACATGACATTTCTATCATATTATGGACCATAAAGTAAAATTAAAATAAATTTTCATTTCGAAATCATATTTTTGGTCCCGAAGCCACTGTTCTGATTTCTCCAAAAATGGCCTGTTACAATATGAGCTCAAAATTTTGTAAGGTTGGTACTCGATAATATTTTCGAAAATGGCTTTCATAAAGTTAAGTTAATTTTTTCAAATGAGTATTAAATGTCTTTTATTTCAGAAAAGGGAAAAATTTGTAAAAGTGTCAAACCTATGAGTCATTATGAAGTAATTAAACCAATTTTTCAAAAATAACCTAAAATCCCCCTTCCCAACTTATTTCATGTGAAATGTTTTGCCCTATTCTTACTTGTGTCGTTTTTTCTCTCTCAAGATCTCTTCATTAATTTTGGTTGCTAAATCTTCTCTCTTTTGATTTATGTTAATTCTCAAGCCATTTATCTTCAAAATATTCTAGGAAAAAACCCAAAAATCTCACCAATTTCATTATCTTCCTTAAGTGGGGGTTCTTTGGATTTGTGTCAAAATCTTCATTTTTCTTTCGTCAAAGGTAACCAATCATTTTCCTATTAGCTTTAACTATTATCTAGTTCTTTAAATTGATTTTTAGCCATTAAAATGCATGTTTTAGGTAAAAGCCAAAAATTGGGTCTTTAATGGTGAATTTCGCGTTTATGGATAAAAAAATTGGTTTAAAGTGTTTTTCAATTATTTTTAACCTAATTAGAAGCTTTCTAAAGTAGCTTTGAAGTTTCGTTAAGGATTTCTTGGGTTTTAAAGAATTTTCATTGTGATGGCCAAAACTTGTCAAAAAATTTTGATACGATAAAACATGTAGTTTTGTGAAGTTTAAAGGTTGGGAATTATTTGTACATGAATATGTAGCTGAATGGAATTCGTTCCATCCGAAGGGATTAAGTATAGTCTGAGTTATTTGAATTTTAAGTTTGTTGTGCTAAAGGTTTTGGTTAGAGAAGAATGTAACGTATGCTTGTGTTTGTGGCTGTTTGAGGTGATTTATTGACTAAATATGTGTGGTTTGTCTTGTTGAAGTGTTGGAGTCGATAGGACCTTCAACGAGTAGAGATAACGACAAAGTGAAAGTTTTTTAAGCTTTCAGTTTTTTGGCAAAAGTGAATATTTTGGTAAGTGTTTTGGGAATATCTGCTCCTAAGTGATTCAATGTGCATTTGGGAACTTAGAGGTAGCCTAAACCCCTTCTCTGTATTCAGAGTGTAAGTGTTCTTTTACCTATGATAAATGTGTGATAAATATGTTTGTGAATTGTGATAAAGAAAATTATAATGTGATGAAATGTAAACATGTTGGGATGACTGTTCTAACAGTAAATGTGAGGGTATGTTATTCATGCCGTGTGATAGTGTGTATAATGTGCTAATGATATGATTATGTAGTGAATACGTGCGAATAATCGGTAAGTAATATTTGATGACATTATGGATATTTTGGGCTTGTGACTGAATGAAACCATTGGATATAGTTGGCATGCCATAGGATTGTGAGTGGTCACTTATTTGTGATTGTGATATATGGGACGTTGAGGCCTAGGGATAGTTTTGGAGAGATAAGGGAGTGTGAGCCAAGCTCCATTCACTGGGATATGTATGTGCGGTGTGTTGGAGAGCGTTAGCTATACGCTTCGCTTATAGGATATGTTTGACTCTACGAGTCTATGTGTGGTGTGTTGGATATCCATGTATCCAACGTGTGGTGATAGATTCCATTTTATGTTTCATAAACTCAAGAGCCAAATTATCATACATTGTGACTAATATGACTAAATGTAATTATATGTGCTTATATGTGATTGATGTGTGTTGGAAAATTGATATGTGGATGCCTAAACGTTTGCATAAACAAGGTGTAAAAGAATGCATGGAATATGACTAAATATTTGAATCATGTCACTTAGTTAATGATATTTTGGGAATAAGTTGTATGTTGTTTCGTTGATGCATGACGACTTGTTTGCATAGTGGTTGTTCTGGGGATTCACTGTGCTTGTTAAGCTCACCCACTCCATTTTATCATTTGTAGAGTAGTGGTGTGGCCGTCAAGGGATTGATACAAGCCATTCTTTACTCTTTATAGTAGGTGTTTTGCTATTCTATTTCTAGGGAATAAAAAGGCAATGTGGTAGACATTTATTTCGGTTTATTAAGATGTATTGGAGATTATTTGTGTATTGCGTATGTTTGGGATGCTTGTGAACTTGGACATGGTGTTTGGTTTATTGTTTTGACATTTTGATGCATATGTGACTAGGTGAACGAAGCATGATGTTTAGGGACTAAGTTTGGATGATTTAAATGCTCTTACATGTTGAATTTTTGTAAACAAAGGTATTGATATTAAGGCTTTTAGAATGATACCTCTGTATTTTTGAAGTGCACGGAGTCAGAATACCAATTTGGTATTGATACCTTGGCTCGAGTTTCAATACTCGTGGTGTGATTATCAGTACCTTACGAAAGGTACTGATATTTTTTCATTGTTTAAAAATTTGGCCAGAGATAGAATCATAGTTTGGTATCAATTTTCCATGTGGTATTGATACCACTTAAAGGAAATATTGATACCATAGAGGCAGTATCGGTACCTACGTATCATCTTTGGAAAAATTTGCTAAGTTGTCCCAATGTTCGAGATATGTTCATTTTAAGTTTGTTTGTCGTATGTTAGTATGACTAAATGCTAGACTAAGGTGGCATGACTTGGTATTCTCATAAATGCTAGAATAATTAAATTAAGATAAAATTACATGTATTTCAACTCTGATAATTATAATGAAATCGACGTGAGAAGGTGGTTTGGTATCTTGATATTTGGCTTGATGTCTAGGCCCGGCATGGGGCATTACAACTAGCTTACCCATGTTGGAACTTTTAAGAATTAGTGAAGTTTATGGAAGTTGCCATGTAGAGAAATTTAAGTTCTTGGTGTTATTTTGATAGATTTTAAGGTTAGATGTTAAATGAGACTACTTTGTAAAGTTAATTCATGAAATTGTGCATGAGGGACTAAATTATAATAAAATTCAAAATTTGGGGTTTAATTGAGTAATATGAAGTCCTATAAGGACTCTAGGAAAATTTGGTTTAATGTTGGGAGGATTTTTGATAAATTATGTTAGTATCGGTTTCGAGGATTAAATTTAAATTCATGTTAAAGTAGTATAAATTTTATAATTAAATATGAAATGGAATGTAAAATGTTAATTTATTATATTTGTTTATCTAGTAGCTAACGTTGAATCAGAATCCTCAAGTAAGAAAGGAAAAGGAAAGGTTGTTGACGAGAAGCTCAGAAATTACAGTGTGTTTTTCTATAATTTGAACTATTTTTAATTGTTGAATTGAACATTGCATTATATGGTAATTTACGAGGTAAGCGACAAATTTTATTTAGGGTGATATGAATGAAAATGATTGAATTGTGTACTTGTGTTTGAGATTGTATTGAATATTATTAAGAAATGAAATTGATTATGTTTTGGAAAGAAAATATGTTCCTATGAAATTTATACTTATGATTGAATTATTTCGATTGATGGAGTTGTTTTTATGTTGAATCAAGATTCATGTTACCTATTAATTATCTAGGCAGGGTTGGGTATAATTGGCATGCCATAGGATAGGAAAAGTTTAGGTTTTTACGACTGTGTGTTGGAGAGTGCAGAGCACCCCATTTGTCAGTTTTACTGGCCAGCGCAGATACAATTTATTTCTACTGATTATTTCGTCAGGTACGGGAATATAAATAGAAAGTGATGAAATTGGTAATGATAATAGACATAAAGATGGAGGTGAATTTTGTATATTTTAAAATGAATGTATAAATGGAAATGTGATGATTCATGAATTTTCTTATGTTTGAATTGAAGTAATATATGTTTCTTTACATTAGTTGAATTGCATTTTTGTTAAGTAATTGAATATTTTGTACCACGTTTTAATACTCTGATTATGGAAGCACCACTGAGTTATACTCAGCGTATGTTATGTTTTCTTGTGCGTAGGTTAGGTACCCAGTAGATCTAACATCGACTCAGCATCTAGTGACAGCCCTGACTTTAAATGTTGGTGAATGGTCTTTGTGGGTTTTGGCATGTACCTTGGTTAATATGATAGTTTTGGTCATTTTTCTTGGTATCTCAGTGGTCTTTTGCAATATGGAAATGTTGTGCTTTTGGTGAATAGACATTATTTGGTTTTCGTAAATTTTATGGTTATGAAATGTTTGAAGTGTTTATAAGATAGTTAACTTATAATGTGGATATCTTTGGTTGCCTTGTGTTGGTGATTTGGTGTTTAGTGCTTTAGAAGCATTATTGTTGAAAGAACAAGTTTGACATGTCAATGATGTTTTGGATGAATGTTTAATGTATATGTATATACTTTGTGGTGTCAATGAGGGCACATTGGTTAGGCACATAAATTGTAGGAAATATGTAAGTTTGAGACTCAATTATAGGTGTTTGAAAGCATGTTTATAGCTGGTTATTATTTGGCTTGGCACTTAAGGAATTGACGTTGAAATGCCTTGTTTTGAAAGAAAATTTTTAGTACACACTGCTTGGGACAAGGCCGTGTGTCACACACAGTCACACTATGTGACAGCCCAAGATTGACCCTAGTCGGGAAGTGGTTTCGGGACTGCTAAACCGAGTCACCGAAATGTTTGAACGTAGTATTTATTGTCTAAAATATGTGATTATGAATGTGTGAAAGTTTTAAGTTTCGATTTAGTAAATTTCATGTGAATTTAGTCAATAGGACTTGTGTGACACTTTTGAAATGTGATAGGCTAATCTATAAGGATCTAATAGTGCATGTAATCAAAAAGGAGGGCTTGCATGTCAAATTCCCCTAAATCCAAGCCTAGTGGCCGGCCATGACAAAGAAATATGGGCAAAACATGTCATAGACATGTTTTGTTGGTGCATCATGGGTGAAAAAAATAAATTATTGAGCATGGGTAATAAAGAAATGGGAAAAGAAAAAAATGGTCTCATGCATGCCCATTGCCGTGAGTTGAGGAAAGAAAGAGGAATTTTTGTTCATCATTTTTCATTTCCTTTGGGCTGAAAATTCTAAGGAAGAAGAGGGAGTTTTTGCTTCATGTTTGGTTAGGAAGAGGATTAGGAAGAGGTTTGGCTATACTTGCATCAAGATTAAGGTATGTTTGAGGTTGTGCCATGAGATTCATGCATGTTTTTAGTTGCTAGCTTGATGTTCTTATTAGCCCATGGTTCAAATCTTTGCTATGTCATGGGAATGATATTCGCCATGGTATATCCATAAGTATGATTCATGCATGTTGCATGATAGGTAAGATTTGAGCTTTGGATATGTGTTTATATTTGGATATAAGCAACTTGAGATTGACCCTTGCACCTACATGAATATATGTTTGCACATGATGTATTGGTATGACATATATACTATTTCAAGGTGTATATTTGCTTGTGATGATGTTTCGGTTATGAAGTAAATGAGAGATGTGTATTGAGCTACAATATGTAATGCGTTAGTTAGTAAAATGTATGCTGTTTTTTTTTTGTGTGGTGTTAAGTGTAAAATTGGCCTCAACATAGACATGCATATTCCGCCAAATGAAGTAGATTGGTGTGCATGTATTCGGTTAGAGGCAACCATATTGATGCCTTATCATGGCTTAGATAATCGACTAAATGGGTAATTAGTGAGAATGGTTGCCGAATATACAAACATACATATGCATGTGTAATTGAATTATGAATGTTTAGCAAGATGGTTAAACTAGTTGATTTATTGATTAAGCTCAAGGAGTTAAAGAAGGAGAATCAAGCAAGGGAAAGACGAAGGTCATCGAGTAGCCGACTTGGACTATTTTACCCAACACAAGGTAAGTCACTAAGCATATATTTTGTATTGATTTGAATAGACATAATGTCTATGTAATTATGCCGAAAGGAATGATAAATTTATATACATGTATGTATGTGGTGATGAAAGTATTGAATGAAAAGAAAAGAGGTGAGATGTATTGAGTTGTTGATTTCGGCACTAAGTGTGCGGGTATAAATATTTGTGATCATGAGAATGGCACTAAGTGTGCGGGTTTAAAATTTGTACAGCACTAAGTGTGCGAGTTGATAATATAGCACTAAGTATGCGGACTCACTATATGCTTTTGAATCACTATTGACACTGAGTGTGCGACACTATTGAGTTGATCACGGACAGCGGATCGGGTAAGTACCTTGAGTTCATGGCTAATAGGCGCTATGTTTATATTTGGGGTTGAGCTTGGTAAGTTTGAACCTATGTGACAATGTAAATTGAAGTCACGTACATAAGAATTATCGTGGAATGAGTGAAAGGTCATGTAGATGTATGATTGTGACGAAAACAAAATGGTGTATAAAAATGCTTCAAATATCCTATTGATTAGTATATGGAATGTGAATGTGTAACTTGGTATGTGATTGAATCGAAATGTCTAAGGAACTATGGTATAGTTCGGTTTGAATGGAGTAATTAGCCTCGTTCCATTTTGTTTCCTCTTGCGATAATGTTATTAATGGTTGGTAGTGCATTGCTTATGACTTACTGAGTTATATACTCATTCGGTGTTTGCTTGTCACCTATTTTAGGTTTCTTGGACTCGACTTTTTGCGTATTCGGGACCGTCATCGAAGTCATCACACCGGCTAACAACTTTTGGTATTTTCTTCGTAGTTGGTCTAGGAGTACATTTCGGCATGTATAGGCTATTATGCTTTGTTAAAATTGGTATGTAAACTTTTAGCCATGCTAAAATGGCGTAAATGTTCGGTTGAAATTGGTTTTGTGATGTTTGGACACAAGTCATGGTTATAATTTGGGACATGCATGATGAATTATTAGTTAAATCAAGGAAAGTCATGAAATAGGCATAGTTTGTTTTAGTAACAGATGCTGACAGCAGCAGTGGTGTGGATGTGAAAAATCACTAAAAATAGCAGGAATGGAATTAAATGGTGAATAAATTATGTAAATGAGCCTTGATGAATCTACTTTCATATGGAAGAAACGAAACGGTCATATGAGTTGTATCCTAAGAGATATTTAGGTATTCGTGAAACAGGGCCAGAACAGTTTCTGAATTCCCTGTTCCGACTTTGGAAATTCATTATAAATTAACCAGAGATAATTAGGAGTCATACCATATATGTATAAATTTCTCTTTGAGTATAGTTTCTATAGAAACAAACAGTATCAGTATTGAAGCCCTGAACAGGGAGATATTCAAGTTGTAACGCACGAAGGTCAGTGTAGTCGACCCCTGTAACATGGGAGACTTTAACTAATAAACTGTACTGTTTGGCTTGACCAAAAATTCTAGAAAAAAATCTGTAGATGGACATATGAGTCTAGTTTCATGGAAAAATTACGAAACCGATTTTTAAGTTGTAGAACTCAAGTTATGATTTTTTAAGCGACTAGTACACAGATTGGCAGCTTGTCTGGGAAATTCTCAATAAGTGGTTTGAAGTCTGTTAACACCTCGTGTTCGATTCCGGCGACGGTCTCGGGTTTGGGGTGTTACACACTATACAGGCGTGTGTCTTATTGTTTTTAGGTGTAGGTTGCACACGGTTTGGCACACAACCTGCGACATGGTCGTGTGACCCTATTTTGAATACTTGCATGGGTGGACACACGACCTGAGACACGGCCATGTGTCCTGACTTCGAATGGTCACACGGTCTGGGCTATATCAAACAACCTGGCCATACGACCGTGTGACCCCTATTTTTTAAATTTTCAAGTTTTTTTTGAAATTTTTTGATTTGTTTCGATTTGATCCCAAATGTTCTCAAACTATTTTTTGGGCCCCATAGGCTCAGTTTAGGACCTGTAAGTGTATTTTTATTATATATATAATGCATTTTTGCAACACCCTAAAATAGGGCCTAAGAGTTTTATGGGTATTTTAGGAATTTTAGCCTTAGAGAGTTTGGAATTTTGTTACATGGTATATCGGTAATATTTTCGATTATGGTTTTTAGAAAATCAAATAAATTTTTGAAAAGGTGTTTTAGAAACTCGTAATCTTAGAAAAAAAGGTTTGTTTTGTAACAGGGTCAAAATTGTGAGCATTTATCTTGCAGTTTTACCAAATTTTATATTTGAACCTAAAAAACCTCACCTACAACTTGTTTTCACGTTAGTTTTCTCCTTTGCACTTTTTGCGTCATCCCTTGTTTGAAAAAGCTTCTCTCAATCGATTTTTTATTCCCAAACTCCATACTCTTGAATTCTTTCACTTTTCCAACATTAAACCTCTATAATATTTCAAGAGAACACCCAAAAATCTCATTGATTTCTTCATCTTCTTCACTTCTGGGTTTTTTAGATTTGCATCAAAAACTCATTTATTCTTCAATCAAATGTAACAATTCACTTTCTTATTAGTTTTTAATGTTAATTGCATGTTTTGAATAAAAGTAGAAAATAGAGTTTTTAATGGTGAATTTTGTATTTTCGAGTAAAAATGTGATTTCAGAGTGTTAGTCGGTAGGTTTTGACATGATTAAGAGGTTTCTAAACTTTTTTTGAAGTTTTATTAAATATTTATTGAGTTTTAATGAATTTTCAAAAAACAACCATAAACATGTTGAAAAAGTCGATACCATGAACTAAGTAGATTAATGTAGTTTAAGGGTTGAGAATTAGGTGAATTATAAGATGAACAAAACTGGTTTTAGTTAAAAAGACTGAGTATACACTAAGATATTCGAATTTAAAGTTTGCTATGTTAAAGGTTTCGGTTTTATAAGAACTTAGTTTACGCTTATGCTTTTGA
Organism: Gossypium arboreum; assembly: GCF_025698485.1. Classification (NCBI taxonomy): domain Eukaryota; kingdom Viridiplantae; phylum Streptophyta; class Magnoliopsida; order Malvales; family Malvaceae; genus Gossypium; species Gossypium arboreum. The sequence goes on from NC_069070.1 coordinate 32,176,654, forward strand.
TTGCTTGTGGTAAGTCCTTAGCTAATTTTTTAATGTATTATTGTGTGAATTATTGTGTTGAAGCTTCAAATTTGCTATGATCATCTACGAGTTAGGAAAGGCTAGTTTGAGCTTTTGGCTTTTTGGTGAAATCATATTGGTGAGTGTTTGGAATAATTGCTTGTGGACATGATTCATTGCGTTAATTGAGAATATAAAAGGAGCCTAAACCCCTACTCTAAGTGTAAGCTTTCTTGTACTCTTAAGTTAATGTGTGCTTGTTGATTGTGAAATTGTGAATTGAGATAAGATTCTATAATATATGACATGTATACATGAATACCATTGAGAAAGTGTAAATGTAAGCATGTTATACATGCTAGATGATAGTGATAATGTTGTGTTATAATGTGATATTTGTATTGCATAAGTGTAATGAATAGTAAGTAATATGCATGTGTTAATGACAGATAATTTGGAATTTTGATTCTTGAGACCGTTGGATATAGTTGGTATGCCATAGGATTGTGAGTACTCACTTATATGTTATATGATTTGGGCATTAAGCCCCTGGGACATATTTGGAGAGATGAGGGAATGTGAGCTAGTCTCCATTCAACGGGACATGGAGTGTTGGAGAGTGTAAGCTTTATGCTTCACTTTTGGGACATGTTTGACTCTATGAGTCTATATGATGTGTTACAGATCTGTGTATTTGATTAGTGGTGATAATGCCCACTTTTACGTTTCATACTTCAAGTGGCAAATTATCTATAAATATGTTTTTGTGTATTGTGAAGTGTGCATGAATATGTATGTACTGCCTATGTAAATAAACTATGGAATGTGCATGAGAAGTAAAATATGTCAACTAAGTTAAGGCTACTATACTATACTTATGCTACTTATATGTTTCTCTAATGCTTGATGAATTATTTGCATGGTAGTTGTTCTAAGCATTCATTGAGCTTGTTAAGCTCACCCACACTTTTTAAAACTATTGCAGATTAGTTGTGTGCCGGTGTGAGAGGTGTGGTTTCGAGGGGTGATCCAAGTAAGTCCATTTCTGTAACGCCCAGAATTTGGGCCTAGAAGTATTGGGCCTTGAGTATGGGTCCGTAAGGAGGTTGTATTTAAGCATTTAATTGTACAAGGAAATGACACAATTAAATTTCTATTTTAGTGGTTAATGGCCCTGAGAAGTGTTGGAGAAATCTTGGGTTCAAACCTAGGCTTTAGCAAAAATTTTGGTTTTAAGTGAATAAAACCCTGGGTGCTTGGATGAAGGCCTTTTAAATTATTGGGGTAAATAAATGACATAAGGAAGCATGTGGTCTAGTGGTTGTGGCATCATTAAGGTTGCAAGGGAGCTTGGGTTCAAGTCTTGGCACTTGCAATTCATTTTGGTTTTTCTTTTAAAGGAACTTGGACTTTGGCCTATAGACCTTATAATTAATTGAGGCTAAAATTGTGACACAAAGAGCCTTTTAGTGTAGTGGCAAGGTGGCATGTTGTGTAATTGTGAGGTCTAAGATTCAAGTCTTTGGATGCGTAATGGGGTATTTATTTTGCTGTTTGAGCTGTGTAGGAGGTAGAGTTGGACTGGAACTCTGTGGTTGAAGTGGTCATATAAAAATAAGGAATTTTTCTTGTGATAGCCCAAAATTGACCCTAGTCGGGAAGTGGTTTCGGGACCACTAAACCGAGTCACCGAAATGTTTGAACGTAATATTTATTGTCTAGAATATGTATTTACGAATGTGTGAAAATTTCAAGCTTCGGTTTAGTCGATTGCATGTGAATTCAGTTAGTAGGACTTGTATGTCACTTTTGAAAAATGATAGGCTAATCTATAAGGACCTAATAGTACATGTAGTCAAAAGGGAGGACTTGCATGTCAAAATCCCCCCCCAAGTGCTAGTGGCCGGCCATGACAAGGAAGCATGGGCAAGACATGTCATGAAACATGTTGGGTGAGTGTTTTATGTTGAAATAAATAAAATAAGGTGCATGAGTAATAAAAAAAAAAGTGTGTGTGTGAAGGCTTTCCCCTCCCCTCCCCATTGCCGTGCAAGTGAGAAAGAAAAACAAAAAAAAAAAGCTTTGTTCATCTTTTTTTCATCCTTTTGGCCGAAAATCTCAAGGGAGAAGAAAGGGGTCCTTGCTCATGGTTGGTTTGGAATAGGTTGGCCATCCTTGTAGCTAGATTAAGGTATGTTTAATATGGTGCCATGAGATTCATGCATGTTCTTAGTTGCTAGTTTTAGTTCTAATTAGTCCATGATTCAAAACCTTGCTATGTCATGGGGATGATAGTATGAAATGAAAACTTGAGATAAGTAAGGTTAAATTTGATTTGGTAAAATCGGCCATATGGGTGTATATGTTTGTAAAAATATATTTTCTTTGTTAACTCCTTACAATCGGTTGTAGGAGTAATATTGGCTTATAAGGTTGAGTTGATTCATGATGTTGTATGTTAGGATTAAAATACTTGAGACTAGATTAGCTTAATGGTGACCATGCATTCGGTCTTGAAGCATTAAACAAATGTTGGTTGAGATTTTGATATTTTGAACAAAGATAGTTGTGAAATGGGGTGAAAACCATTAAGTTATACACATAAAAATCCAGCAAGAAGATTAAACTACTAAATGTATTCATTTTAGATCAAGACATCAAAGAGGGAGAACCAAGCAAAGGCAAAGCAAAGATAATCGAGTAGTAGATTGGGAATCATTTCATCCGATATAAGGTAAGTCATTAAGCACTTATTTTGTACTAATTTAAAAGGTCGTAATGTCCAAGCAATGATGCTGAATGGAATGGTAGAATATATATATAAACATGTATGTATGTGGTGATAAAAATATTGAATTGAAAGAAAGGAGGTGAGATGTATTGAATGATCGGTTTCGGCACTAAGTGTGCGGGTGTAAACATTTATAATCACAAATTGGCACTAAGTGTGCGGGTTCAAATTATACAGCACTAAGTGTGCAAGTTTGATTATATAGCACTAAATGTGCGAGTTCGACTATTAAGCACTAAGTGTGCGGGCTTATTGCACATCCTCTAATAAACGTACATGTTCTATGTGCGGCCTTACCGAGTCAATCATGGACAGTGATGCGAGTAAACACCTTGAGCTCATGAGGAATGGACATTTTATTTATATTTGGAATTTTGGTTTGGTAAGTCTTGATCTATGTGGTGATTATGCTCGAAAGTAAATGCATGCAATGTCATATGGCGTAATGTATGAAATATCAAGTAGGGCTTGGTATGTGACCAAACCGAAATGCCTAAAGAATTATAGTACCGTTTGGGGTGCGGATGGAGGATTTTAATCCCGCATTAATTATTTTCTTTTATGGTATATTATTACTGAACGGCAATATAGTGCTTATGGCTTACTGAGTTATATACTCACCCGGTGTTTGCTTGTCGCCATTTTAGGTTTCTCGGACTCGTCCTTTTTGCGTGCTCGTGATCGTCATTGGAGTCATCACACCGGCTAGCAACTTTTGGTATTTTTTGTGTAGTCGGTTTAGGAGAACATTTTGGCATGTATAGGCTAATATGCTTTGTTGAACTTTGGTATGTAAACTTTTAGCCATGCGAAAATGGCATAAATGCTCGGTTGGATTTAGTTCTCAAATGTTAAGTCACAAGTCTTGGTAATTCGATTTCCATGCCTTATGCCATGGTTGATTATTTTGGTGTTAAAATGCATGTTATGGCAATAGTGTAGTAGGGAGATGTTGGATAATGATTAGCCTCTGGTATGGCTAGTCATGATCATGATTTGTGACATGTATGATGAATCACTAGTTAGATCAAAGGGAAATCATGAAATAGGCATAGTTGCTTTAGTGACAGGTGCTGGCAGCAGCAGTAACGTGAGATTGAAAAATCACTAAAAATAGTAGGAATGGTATTAAATAGTAAATAAATTATGTAAATGTACCTTGATGAATCTACTTTTATATAGAAGAAACGAAATGGTCATATGAGTTATAAGTTAACAGATATTAAAGTTCTTGTGAAACAGGGCCAGAACGGTTTCTGGATCCCCTGTCCCAACTTTGGAAAATCATTGTAAATTAACCAGAGATAATTAGGAGTCATTCCATATATGTGTAGATTCCTCTCTGAGTCTAGTTTCTATAGAAACAAACGACATCAGTATTGAAGCCCTGTACAGGGAGATATCCAATTCGGAATACACAAAGGTCAGTGTAGTCGATCCCTGCAACAGGGGAGACTTTAACTAATAAAATGTACTAATTGGCTCGACCAAAAATTCTAGAAAAAAATATGTAGATGGAAATATGAGTCTAGTTTCAGGGAAAAATTGCGAAACTGATTTTCGAGTTGTAAAACTCAAGTTATGAATTTTGGAGCGACTAGTACACAGATTGGCAGCTTGTCTGGAAACTCTCAATAAGTGGGTTGAAGTCCGTTAACACCTCGTGTTCGACCCGCTGACGGTCTCGGGTTCGGGTGTTACATTTTATTGGTATCAGAGCTATGGTTTAGTCGGTTCTAGGACTACCATAGCGTATGAGTCTAGCTATACATGCCTTAATGTTAATGTTTAAATGTGTGATGACTTCGACGGTTAAAATTTTTCTTTTGATTAGTAAATGGATCTGGTGTAGAGAGAACCTTGGCGGATGACGTTGAAAGTGTAGCGGCTGCTCTGCACAAGGGGCGCCGCTGTTGAACCTCGGTCATCTGCGAATAATCAAGGTGAGGAGGCAAAACAAGCCTTCTTTACCATGATGAATGAGTGGGTAGCATAATACGCCGAACCAATCCGGCTGTCCAACAATTCCCGAATTTAAATAATCCACCCCAAGGGCGGTAATGCCATCGATTCTCGATCCTATGAGGCCGAGTAAGCCACCTGTAGACTTGATTAGAAAGTGCGGGCTGAGGAGTTTAAGGCCATAGTTCTTGATGATGCCGAAAGAGCCGAGTTCGGCTTGATAACACCATTCGGTGTTTGATGAACTATCATGCACACCGATGAATGTCTAAAGTGTGCTATATCCTTGTTGCGAGACTCACTTACTATTGGTGGAGGACTTTGATCTCCATAGTCCCAAACGAAGCGAGTTACTTGGGATTTCTTTCAAACAGATTTGAAAGAAGTATATTAGTCAACGGTTCATCGATCAAAAGCGTAAGGAATTCTTGGAACTCAAGCAAGGCCGTATGACAAGATACTGAATACGAACATGAGTTCGTAAGACTTAGTCGGTATGCTCGGAGTGTGTGGTCGATGAGGTTGCTATGTGCAAAAGATTTGAAGAAGGATTGAATGAAGATTTAAAACTACTAGTGGGTATTTTGGAGATAAAGGAGTTCGTGGATTTGGTCGAACGAGCTCGCAAGGCGGAAGAACTTGGAAAGGAGAAGAAGAAGGCTGAATTTGAAGCTAAAGACTATCGTAAGAGATCGATGGGTAAAGCTCCGTTCTCATTGTAAAGAAGTTTAGGAGGACACTAATAAAGCGAGGACGATCGGGAATTTCCATTAGAGCACGACCATCGACGGACTCCGAGCTACTTGGTGGCTAGTGTGGGCAATAATCGTCAAGAGAGACCTGAATGCCCCCAATGTGGAAGACGACACCTAGGTGAATGTGGGGTAAGTCATTAACAAGACTGTTACGGATGTGGTTCAAGGACCACTTCATTAGAGATTGCACGGAGTGGATGAGAAGAATAAGATGCAAGGTGCAAGATCGAGTGGGGCGACAGCTAGAGGTAGACCCCGAGGATTTTAGGAGGTAGGGGTGGTAATCGAGAGGAGCCACCGACACGGCTGTTCGATCCGAGACCCGTGCTCTGCTAGAGCATATGCCATCCGCAGCGAGAGGAGGCATCCTCCCCGACGTTATCACGGTACTTTTACTCTCTTTGATACTAGTGTGATTGCATTGATTGACCCGGCTCTACTCATTCATATGTATGTGAAACTTTAGCATCCAAGAAGACTCTACCTATTGAGTCTCTTGAGTTCAGAATTCAGTGTCAAACCCTTTGGGTCAATACGTACTCGTTGATAAAGTGTGCAAGAGATGCCCCTAATAATTCGAGAATCTGTTTTCCTACCGATCGATGCTTCTACCATTTGATGAATTCAATGTTATTCTTGGTATGGATTGGTGACCGTACATGATGCGTTGGTGGATCGCAAAAGGAAAACCATTGATTTGAGGAGTGCAAATAATGAGGTAGTCCGAGTCGAGTCTCTTGATTTAAAAGGAGTGCGGCGATAATATCTTCTATGACCGCTCGGAGATATGTGAAAAAGGGTGTGAAACATACCTTGCGTATGTGTTTGAAAGTAAAGAGACGGAAAAGAAACTCGAATCGGTACCAGTGGTTTGTGAGTATTCAGATGTTTTTCGGAGGAGTTACGGGATTGCCACCGGTTCGAGAAGTGGAATTCGACATCGGTTGTACCGGTACTACGCCGATCTCAATAGCTCCGATCGTATGGCATTAACAGAGTTAAAGGAATTGAAGGTCCAATTGCAAGAATTGACGGATAGAGGTTTCGCTCGACCGAGTTTTTCTCCATGGGCGCACAAGTATTGTTTGTGAAAAAGAAGGGCGGAAGCATGAGGTTGTGCATCGACTATCGTCAACTCAATAAAGTGACGATAAAGAATAAATATCCGTTGCCACGAATTGACGATTTGTTTGATCAATTAAAGGGAGCCTCGGTGTTTTCAAAGATAGATTTGAGGTCGGGTACTATCGGTTGAGGGTCCAAGAATCGGACATACCCAAAACCGCTTTTAGAACGAGGTACGGTCACTACGAATTCTTGGTGATGCCGTTTGGGCTCACTAATGCCCTCGGTGTTTATGGATTTAATGAATAAAATTTTCAGGCCATACTTGGATCGGTTCGTAGTTGTATTTATCGATGACATTTTGGTCTATTCGAGAGATGAAACCGAACATCTTTGAACACCGAGGCTAGTGTTGCAAATCTTACGAGATAAGCGATTATACGCAAAGTTCGGTAAATGTGAATTTTGGTTGAAAGAGGTTAGCTTTTGGGGCACGTGGTGTCCGTGATCGGTGTCGTCGGTGGACCGAACAAAATTTCGACCATAGTCGATTGGAAACCACCAAGGAATGTTACCGAAGTTAGGAGCTTTTGGGGCTTGCGGTTATTACCGACGATTTGTAAAGGTTTCTCGACGATAGCCACGCCAATGACGGCTTACTCCAAAAGGATGTTAAGTTCGAAAGGACGGAGAAATGTCGAAAAGTTTCGATCAATGAAAGCTTATTTGATGAAGCCCCAATTCTAGTGCAACCCGAATCGGGCAAAGAGTTTGTCATTTATAGTGACGCATCCCTACTTGGGTTGGGTTGCGTATTGATGCAAGAAGGGCGAGTTGTGGCCTATGCGTCGAGACAATTAAAGCCACATGAGAAAAATTATCCGACCCATGATCTCGAATTGGTCGCCATCGTATTCGCCTTAAAGATATGGCGACATTACTTATTTGGTGAGAAGTGCCATGTGTATTCGGATCACAAAAGTCTCAAATATTTGATGACTCAAAGAGACTTAAATCTGCGACAAAGGCGTTGGCTCGAGCTGTTAAAGGATTATGAGTTGGTCATTGACTATCACCCGGAAAGGCTAATGTGGTTGCGGATGCCTTAAGTCGTAAATCACTATTTGCGTTGTGAGCGATGAATGTACACTTATGCATTCTACCCGACAATGTGTTAGTAGCTGAATTGAAAGCCAAACCATTATTGATACGTCAAATTCGTGAAGCTCGGAAAGTCGACGATGAGTTGGCGCAAAGCGGGATGAGTGTGTTCGAACAAGGAATCGAATTTCAGATTGACGACCATGATTGCTTGACGTTCAAGGGTCGATTATGTATTCCAAGGAATTGAGAACTTGTTTGATGATTTTGAACGAGGCTCACAGTAGTCGAATGTCAATCCACCGGGAGTACGAAAATGTACAACGACACGAGACACCGATTTTGGTGGCATGGTATGAAACGAGACATTTCCAACTTTGTTTGAAGTGCTTAGTATGTCGACAAGTAAAGGCGGAACATCAAGTGCCCACGGGTTTGCTTCACCAATCATGATACCGAATGGAAATGGGAACGAGTCACGATGGATTTTGTATCTGGCTTGCCAGTGTCGGCAAGCAAGAAAGATGCAATTTGGGTCGTCGTTGATAGATTGACTAAGTTGGCTCACTTTATCCCCGCACGCACGGATTTTTCATTGGATAAGCTAGCTGAATTGTATGTTTCTCAGTTGTGAGATTACACGGGTACCGATTTCTATTGTGTCGGAGAGATCCGAGATTCACCTCACGATTTTGGAAGAAATTGCAAGAAGCTTTGGGTACCAAGCTGCATTTTAGCACCGCTTTTCATCCCCAAACCGATGGTCAATCCGGCGGATAATTCAGATACTTGAGGATATGTTGAGATGTTGCATCCTCGAGTTTAATGGTTCATGGGAACGGTATTTACCCTTGATTGAATTCGCACAACAATAGTTTTCAGTCAAGCATTAAGATGGCGCCTTACGAGGCTTTGTATGGTCGTAAATGTCGTACACCATTGTTTTGGACCGAGCTCGGTGAAAGCAAAATTTTCGGTGGATTTGATTAGAGATCTTGAGCAAAAAGTTCGAGTAATTTGTGAAAGTTTGAAGGCTGCTTCGAATCGTCAGAAGTCGTACGCGGATTTAAAACGAAGAGATATTGAGTATCAGGTGGGAGACAAAGTGTTTCTTAAGGTATCACCCTGGAAAAAGATACTCAGATTTGGCCGTAAGGGCAAATTGAGTCCGAGATTCATTGGGCCATATGAGATCTCCGAACGAGTTGGCCCAGTAGCGTATAGGTTGCTTTTACCCCCTGAACTCGAAAGGATCCACAATGTTTTCCATGTTTCGATGCTTCGACGTTACCGATCCGATCCTTCGCATGTAATAAACCCCTCCGAGATTGAAATTCAAGCCGATATGAGTTATGAAGAAGAACCGATTCGTATCCTAGCTCGTGAAGTGAAGGAGTTGCGAAACAAAAGGGTTCCGTTAGTAAAAGTGTTATGGCTCAAACACGGGATGGAAGAAGCTACTTGGGAACCCGAGAATTCTATGAAAGAGCGTTACCCAAACCTGTTTACCGGTAAGATTTTCGGGGACAAAAATTCCTTAAGTAGGGGAGAGTTGTGACAGCCCAAAATTGACCCTAGTCGGGAAGTGGTTTCGGGACCACTAAACCGAGTCACCGAAATGTTTGAACGTAATATTTATTGTCTAGAATATGTATTTACGAATGTGTGAAAATTTCAAGCTTTGGTTTAGTCGATTGCATGTGAATTCAGTTAGTAGGACTTGTATGTCACTTTTGAAAAATGATAGGCTAATCTATAAGGACCTAATAGTACATGTAGTCAAAAGGGAGGACTTGCATGTCAAAATCCCCCCCCAAGTGCTAGTGGCCGGCCATGACAAGGAAGCATGGGCAAGACATGTCATGAAACATGTTGGGTGAGTGTTTTATGTTGAAATAAATAAAATAAGGTGCATGAGTAATAAAAAAAAAAGTGTGTGTGTGAAGGCTTTCCCCTCCCCTCCCCATTGCCGTGCAAGTGAGAAAGAAAAAAAAAAAAAAAAAAGCTTTGTTCATCTTTTTTTCATCCTTTTGGCCGAAAATCTCAAGGGAGAAGAAAGGGGTCCTTGCTCATGGTTGGTTTGGAATAGGTTGGCCATCCTTGTAGCTAGATTAAGGTATGTTTAATATGGTGCCATGAGATTCATGCATGTTCTTAGTTGCTAGTTTTAGTTCTAATTAGTCCATGATTCAAAACCTTGCTATGTCATGGGGATGATAGTATGAAATGAAAATTTGAGATAAGTAAGGTTAAATTTGATTTGGTAAAATCGGCCATATGGGTGTATATGTTTGTAAAAATATATTTTCTTTGTTAACTCCTTACAATCGGTTGTAGGAGTAATATTGGCTTATAAGGTTGAGTTGATTCATGATGTTGTATGTTAGGATTAAAATACTTGAGACTAGATTAGCTTAATGGTGACCATGCATTCGGTCTTGAAGCATTAAACAAATGTTGGTTGAGATTTTGATATTTTGAACAAAGATAGTTGTGAAATGGGGTGAAAACCATTAAGTTATACACATAAAAATCCAGCAAGAAGATTAAACTACTAAATGTATTCATTTTAGATCAAGACATCAAAGAGGGGGAACCAAGCAAAGGCAAAGCAAAGATAATCGAGTAGTAGATTGGGAATCATTTCATTCGATATAAGGTAAGTCATTAAGCACTTATTTTGTACTAATTTAAAAGGTCGTAATGTCCAAGTAATGATGCTGAATGGAATGGTAGAATATATATATAAACATGTATGTATGTGGTGATAAAATATTGAATTGAAAGAAAGGAGGTGAGATGTATTGAATGATCGGTTTGGCACTAAGTGTGCGGGTGTAAACATTTATAATCACAAATTGGCACTAAGTGTGCGGGTTCAAATTATACAGCACTAAGTGTGCAAGTTTGATTATATAGCACTAAGTGTGCGAGTTCGACTATTAAGCACTAAGTGTGCGGGCTTATTGTACATCCTCTAATAAACGTACATGTTCTATGTGCGGCCTTACCGAGTCAATCATGGACAGCTGATGCGAGTAAACACCTTGAGCTCATGAGGAATGGACATTTTATTTATATTTGGAATTTTGGTTTGGTAAGTCTTGATCTATGTGGTGATTATGCTCGAAAGTAAATGCATGCAATGTCATATGGCGTAATGTATGAAATATCAAGTAGGGCTTGGTATGTGACCAAACCGAAATGCCTAAAGAATTATAGTACCGTTTGGGGTGCGGATGGAGGATTTTAATCCCGCATTAATTATTTTCTTTTATGGTATATTATTACTGAACGGCAATATAGTGCTTATGGCTTACTGAGTTATATACTCACCCGGTGTTTGCTTGTCGCCATTTTAGGTTTCTCGGACTCGTCCTTTTTGCGTGCTCGTGATCGTCATTGGAGTCATCACACCGGCTAGCAACTTTTGGTATTTTTTGTGTAGTCGGTTTAGGAGAACATTTTGGCATGTATAGGCTAATATGCTTTGTTGAACTTTGGTATGTAAACTTTTAGCCATGCGAAAATGGCATAAATGCTCGGTTGGATTTAGTTCTCAAATGTTAAGTCACAAGTCTTGGTAATTCGATTTCCATGCCTTATGCCATGGTTGATTATTTTGGTGTTAAAATGCATGTTATGGCAATAGTGTAGTAGGGAGATGTTGGATAATGATTAGCCTCTGGTATGGCTAGTCATGATCATGATTTGTGACATGTATGATGAATCACTAGTTAGATCAAAGGAAATCATGAAATAGGCATAGTTGCTTTAGTGACAGGTGCTGGCAGCAGCAGTAATGTGAGATTGAAAATCACTAAAAATAGTAGGAATGGTATTAAAGAGTAAATAAATTATGTAAATGTACCTTGATGAATCTACTTTTATATAGAAGAAACGAAATGGTCATATGAGTTATAAGTTAACAGATATTAAAGTTCTTGTGAAACAGGGCCAGAACGGTTTCTAGATCCCCTGTCCCGACTTTGGAAAATCATTGTAAATTAACCAGAGATAATTAGGAGTCATGCCATATATGTGTAGATTCCTCTCTGAGTCTAGTTTCTATAGAAACAAACGACATAAGTATTGAAGCCCTGTACAGGGAGATATCCAATTCGTAATGCACAAAGGTCAGTGTAGTCGATCCCTGCAACAGGGGAGACTTTAACTAATAAACTGTACTAATTGGCTCGACCAAAAATTCTAGAAAAAAATACGTAGATGGAAATATGAGTCTAGTTTCAGGAAAAAATTGCGAAACTGATTTTCGAGTTGTAAAACTCAAGTTATGAATTTTGGAGCGACTAGTACACAGATTGGCAGCTTGTCTGGAAACTCTCAATAAGTGGGTTGAAGTCTGTTAACACCTCGTGTTCGACCCCGGCGACGGTCTCGGGTTCGGGGTGTTACATTTCTAATGGTTGAAAGTAATCCCACATCGGGAAGCTAACATGGGAATTGGTGAGAAGCTGGCTTTAACTAGAGAGAACCAGATGAGTTGGTGAGGGAAGAAGGTGATTAAGACTCAATGCAGGATGTGCCAAAGTTGGTGATCGTGGACTTCGGCGCGTTCTCATAAATAGGTGTATTCGCGCCCTTCTTTGCTGGAAGTCGACAAAAGCTGAAAAGTGAAACTTTAGCATTTGGGGCCTCACGAGCGTGAGATCGCTCGTGTGATAAATCGAGCCCACGAAACGTGGGCTTATGTCGAGGAAGGCCACCATGAGCTATCTCATGGGCCTGGGCGGCAATGGGCTGTATGGGCCTGTAAGCCCGCGTGGGTAAACTTCGCTGTTAAGTGGGATGTAGATAGACTTGTCATGTCGTGCACATGCTTAGGTAGTTCTAGGCCACGTTGGGCTTAGATGGGCTATGTGGGCCCAAAGGGCTCGTGGGCCTCACACGAATTGAATTTGCAACTTGTGATAATTATTGGACTAGGCTATGTAGGTCACATAGCCATATCTAGATTTGGGCTAAATGGGCAACACGAGGGTGTGGGCCTACTTGGGCCTAGTAATGGGCCTTAGGGCCATTTGCACTGTTATGTCTGTTTAGGTTACTTAAGTTGCTCGAGGCAATAGTGGACCTTCTATTGGGTCGTTAAGACCCCGGTTTGTGAAATCACCGAAATACACTTGTAGTGTAAAATGACCTTACTACCCCTGTATAGTAGAATGACGATTATGCCCTTATGTTCCGTATGACTGATGTGCTTATGATTTACATATAAGATTGTACTGAGTATGACTTTGCATACGCGTATTATTTATGACATGACATACTGCATGGGGTTGGGTTATTATTGACAAAGGAAGTGTACGTCCAGTAGTCGTTCTGTACAAGGCTTTCAGCCTTTTTGTGATACTTATAGCTTATAGTCGTTCTATTAACTGGCAGTGTTGCTGCGATATTTACGGCCTTTTGCCATCCTGTCTACGGCTTTGAGCCATTCTGTTGACTTAATGCCGCAACCGGTGCTAGGCTTGGTGTGTTGGCTGGGTGGGTTGATTTTATCCCCACATGATGTATTGGTTGATACGGGTGGTGTGTTGGTTGGACTGGGCTGGGAATTTGTCTGCATATCTGTATCTGATACTGATTCTATACTAGGCTTAGGCCCACCTGATTCTGTTAATGGGCTAGGCCCAACTGTTACTGATTTTGAGAATAGGCTAGGCCCAATTGATTTTGATGAGGGTGAGACCCAAGTAAAATTGTACTGGGCTTTGGCCCACACACATTGTTCTATTACTGTAATGGGCTCCAGCCCAGACTGATTCTGAATTCTGTCTGTTTACTAACTATTTTAGTTTAGGAGGGGATTACACACTGAGTTTTCGTAAACTCACCCTTCTGCCTAACTTTATAGGTAATCCCCAGCCTTAGGCAATTTGGAGCCGCGAGGGACTCGTAGGTGGCTACACGACCGCTGATCCTCTGCTATAGACTTTTTATTTTGAATTTTATATTTTGACGTTTTAATTCTGTAATAAGGCCATTGAGGGATTAAATTTTGAATTGTGCTTTTTATTTAAAACTGCTAAACACAAATTTTCAAAATTAATAACTATTTTAAAAAAAACACTTAACAATAGACCTTTTTATATTTCAAACTTTAGTAGCTTTTGCGATTTGAAATAAGATAAAGCATCAATGCCAGACAGTAAGTAAACATTTTTGACATGATGATTTGCTAACCTCGAGCAAAAGGTTTTAATCATAGAAATGAACTTTTAACGACAACTCAATTTCTGAACGACGCTTTGATGTGACACGCCAGATTCAGTTATAACGTCTAGGCTGGGTTTGGGGTGTTACATTTAGTGGTATCAAATTCAAGTTGCAAAACTCGGCTGTGGAATGGGTTTTAAAATTGGATTTCCGAAAGAATTGTTTCAAAAAGGTTTGAAAAGATTTGATGTATTTGAAATGTTTTTCTGAATATTTTCCTGAAAGTGTGGTTACCGAGTCTCCGATGCCGAATCCATAAGTTTTCTGTTAGACTGTATTTAAAGTTAGATTTTGTATTCATTCAGTGTATGTTCTGGACATCAGATTTTTTTTAAGTTAGCAACAGTACTGTGATGGATTCCAAATGCAAGCAAGGTTACGAGGAGTTTCCCGTCTCCCCGGAACATGAGATGGTTTAGGAAACTGTAGTCAAGGTAAGTCTTCCAACTTCGGGTAACAATAACCCTGAGCTTGGTACGGAGGCACTAACCCGATTGGTAAAGGGAAATGCTAGAAAAAGTGTTCGAGGAAAGAGTTAAGGTGTATGGTGAAACACTTCAGGCTAGACGCTTGGAGTGCCGCAGGAAGAGGGATTGCAGTCCTCTAAAGCAGGAGCCTCATTCTGTGAAACGCGTTAAGATGCGTCTAAACTTTTTGGCTTGCGAGCGTTACAAAAGGTGCCATCCGGGCGAATGTTGGAGGAAGTCAGGAGCATGTCTCAGATGCGGGTCTAAGAAGCATCGGGTTCGAGATTGCACAGTTCCTTTTAAGTCAGGTGTGTTTTGTTTGGATGTGATGTTTGAATATAGAAATTGTATACATGTATGGTAAATATCTACTTGCTTCTGTGGTTAGATGTTTGGTTGAGTGTGAGAGGTTTTGAGATTAAGTTAAAAGTGTATTAGTGTAGTTTGGAACTATAGTGCGCAGTGGGAGCGTAGATATGTACTTGTTTAGATAGTTGGAAATTTTGAGGACGAAATTTTTTTAAGGGGGTAGAATTGTAACGCCCCGAATTTGGGTCTAGAAGTATTGGGCCTTGAGTATGGGTCCGTAAGGAGGTTGTATATAAGTATTTAATTGTACAAGGAAATGACACAATTAAATGTCTGCTTTAGTGGTTCATGGCCCTGAGAAGTGTTGGAGAAATCTTGGGTTCAAACCTGGGCTTTAGCAAAAATTTTGGTTTTAAGTGAATAAAACCCTGGGTGCTTGGATGAAGGCCTTTTAAATTATTGTGGTAAATAAATAACACAAGGAAGCATGTGATTAAGACTATATACAAGGTGTGTATTCGCGCCCTTCTTTGTTGGAAGTCGGCAAAAGCTAAAAAGTTAAATCGTTGGCATTTGGGGCCTCACGAGCCTGCAATCTCTCGTGTTGTAAATCGAGCCCATGAAACGTGGGCGTACGTCGAGGAAGGCCACCATGAGCGATGGACTTGGGTCGCAATGGGCTCAGATAGGCCGTGTGGGCCCAAAGAGCTCGTGGGCCCCACATGGATTGAATTTGCAACTTGTGGTAATTATTGGACTGGGCTATTTAGGTCACATTGTTGTATCTAAATTTGGGCTAAATGGGTCACACGAGGTTGTGGGCCTACTTGGGTCGAGTAATGGGCCTTAGGGCCATTTGCACCGTTATGTTTGTTTAGGTTACTTAAGTTGCTTGAGGCGATGGTGGACCTTCTGTTGGGTCGTTAAGAACCCGTTTTGTGAAATCAACGAAATACCCTTATAGTGTACAATGACCGTACTACCCTGTATGGTAGAATGACGATTATGCCCTTATGTTCTGTATGACTAATGTGCTTATGATTTACATATATGATTGTACTGTGTATGACTTTGCATACATGTATTATTTATGACATGACATACTGCATGGGGTTGGGTTAGTATTGACAGAGGAAGTGTACGACCAGTAGCCGTTTTGTACAAGGCTTTCAGCCTTTTTGTGATACTTATGGCTTATGGTCGTTCTGTTAACTGGCAACGTTTCTGCGATATTTACGGCCTTTAGCCATCCTGTCTACGATGTTGAGCCGTTCTATTAACTTAGTGCCGCAACTGGTGCTAAGCTTGGTGTGTTGGCTAGGTGGGTCGATTTTATCCCCACATGGTGTGTTGGTTGGTACGGGTGGTGTATTGGTTGGACTGGGCTGGGAATCTGTCTGCATATCTGTATCTGATACTGATTCTATACTAGACTTAGGCCCACTTGATTCTATTAATGGGCTAAGCCCAACTGTTATTGATTTTGGGAATGGGCTAAGCCCAATAGATTCTGATGAGGGATGAGACCCAAGTGAAATTGTACTGGCTTTGGCTCACACACATTGTTCTGATATTGTAATGGGCTCCAACCCATACTGATTCTGAATTTTGTCTATTTACTAACTGTTTCAGTTTAGGAGGGAATTACACACTGAGTTTCCGCAAACTCACCCTTCTGTCTAACTGTACAGGTAATCTCCAGCCTTAGGCACGACCGCTAATCCTCTGCCGTAGTCTTTTTATTTTGAATTTTATATTTTGATGTTTTAATTTTGTAATATGGCCATTGAGGGATTAAATTTTTAATTGGGCTTTTTATTTAAAAGTGCTAAACACGAATTTTCAAAATTAATGACTATTTTCAAAAAAAAAAAAAACTTAACAATAGACGTTTTTATATTTGAAATAACATAAAGTATCAATGCCAGACAGTAAGTAAACGTTTTTGACAAGATGATTTGCTAACCTCGAGCAAAAGGTTTTAATTATAGAATGAACTTTTAACGACAACTCAATTTTTGAACGACAGTTTGATGTGACACGCCAGATTCGGCCATAACATTTAGGTGAGGTTTGGGGTGTTACAATTTCCATTTTTCTGTAGTTGTTATTTTTATTTGTTTACGTTTTAGGAACAAGGAAATGTAGTAGACTTTTATTGGTATTTTTCATGATGTTTTTGGATGCTTTTATAGACTATTCATTCTTAGGGTTATGAGTTTTTTTTGTATTATGTTATTATTACTTGGACCTAATTTTGATGTTTGAAACCATTATTATGGACGATTTGATATAGTAACGAATGCATATTGAATAGGTTTTGTGTTGGAATGTTCGGTAGGCTTATATGTGTGTATTTTTTAGGTTTGGAGTAGAGGTATAGATAATCGTGTGTTAAAAATGATACCTTTATGATTTTGAAATGTGTAGGAAGTCAAAATCATAATTTGGTATTTATACCATATCACGAGTATCGATACTCGGGGTAAATTTGCTGATACTTTTTGTAAGGTACCAATAATTTTGGGCATTTTATTTTATGGTGAGAAGAAAAATGCTATTTTCGTATCGATTTTCCATTCGGTATCAATTGAAATGAAGGAAATATCGATACTTATGTGCCAGTATCAATACCGACGTGCTTGATTAGAAAATTTTTCTAAGTGGTCCTTATGTATGTACAAACATTATTATATGATGCTTAGGGTATGTTTAGTAAGGCTTAATGGTAATTAGAAGCAAGTTTCACTTAAAACTCGAGCATATACTAAAATGGATGATGTTTCTTTTAGAATGAGCTTTTAATTGTTATGGGTGACATGAGACAGAGGTGTGAGATCCCGATATTCGGGCTAGATGACTGAGCTTAGAATGGGGTGTTACAATTTTTTTGAATATTGTAATTAGAATTGATTAATTGTTTATATTTAAATTTAATTATTTTTAATTGTACTATAATATACCGTAACCCTAATATGGAGACGGAGATGGAATGGGTTAGGGTGTTACATTTATTGGTACCAAAGCTATAGGTTTAGCTGATTCTCAAACTAAATCGAGCTCAAATTCAAGTCTAAAAGTACATGCCAAAGTTGAGTCAAGTCTGAGTTGGGATTTAGATGCTGATTATAATTATTTACGTTTTATCATTAAAAGATGTCAGATGAATCTAATAATGCAGTTGACCAAGAGATTCATTCCAGTGATGATTCTACTAAGGAATTAGATGGAACTGAGCCGATGGCACCAAGTGTTAATTATGCTGGTGCTTAATAACCTAACGTAAACATAGTTAATAATAATGGTCAAGGTGGATTGAATTTACTTCGTACCATAACTGAAGCTCTTTAGAAGGTGGCAAGAGTTTCTTCTGTTCCAGTACATGTACCTATTGTTCATCGAGCTCCGATTAAAGAACTACGGAGATATGGTGCTATTGAGTTTCAAGGATTGAAAAGGGTTGATCCCTGGACTGCAGAAGTATTGTTAGAAGCAACTAAACGTGTTTTACAACAACTCAAATGTAATCCTTGTGAATGTACAATCTATGTTGTTTCTCTTTTACATGGGGAAGCGTATACATGGAAGCAGACAATAACACGCCACGTACATGTAGAATGAGTTGACTGGGAGTTCTTTCAAATGGAATTCTAAAAGAAATATGTCAAAGAATTGTATCTCAAAGACATGAAACAAGAATTTTTAATGTTGAAACAGAGTCAGATGTCAGTGGCTGATTATGAACACAATTTTTTGTGACTTAGTAAATATGTCATAGAACTTGTGCCTTTTAAAGCTGAAAGTGGTAAGTGGTTTCTATGTGGTTTACGTGATGAACTAAGAGTTAAACTTGTATTGCATTGGATTTCAAAGCTTGCTAATTTGGTTGAGTGTGTTAAAATGGTGGAACAAGCTTTGGGTCTTGATAAGAAAACTGAGACTACTCAAGTTGCTAGAAAATGGATAGGGATTGTTAGTTCACATCTACAATAAAAAAGAACTAGGGATTCTCGTGATAATTTGAAATCGCCATTTAAGTTTGTTAATTCTAACAGGAATCAAGATCGACAACGAACAATGTGTGTTGGTAGTGTTAAAGGCCTAGCTAGAACTTCTATAGTACCAAATTGTGAACATTGTGGGAAGAAACATTGAGGAAAATGTTGGAAATTATCTAACGTCTATTTTCGATGTGGATCACAAGAACATTTCACTTGTGAGTGTCTGAAAAATGATAATGTTGTGTCTGTTGACGCTCAGAAGTCTACTCATGCAACCATGGGTTGTGGTAATAGTCATGGTAGTTCTATTTCTAGAGGTGGTGCATGAAAAGGGAGTACTGTTGTTACTCATCAGTCTAAGGCCAGAGCACTAGCTCGAGCATTTGTTGTATAAATAGTGAGGAAAGCGATGCTACTGATATTGTAGCAGGTATCTTTTTATAACATTCTGCACCTGTTTATGCTTTGATAGACCCTAGATTGTCACATTCTTCTATTAATTCTAAAATGGTTAAATCGGGAAGTTTTAGGTATGAGATGTCTAAAGTATCTATGATTGTGCAAGTCCTTTGGGGTAGTCAGTATTGGTCGACTGAGTGTGTAGGTGGTGATGTCCATTGGAAATTCAAAATATATCTTTTCTTGTTGATTTGTTGTTTATGCCATTTGGTGATTTTGATTTGATTTTGGGCATGGATTGGCTCACTGAACACAGGTTGATTTTAGATTTCCGTAAAAAGAAATTTGTGGTTCAAAGAGCTGATGGTAACTTGGTTGTAGTGAACAGTGTCCGAAAAAGTTGTTCAACTTGTATCATTTTTGCAGTTCGAGCTAATAAACTCTTTAATCAAGGCTATGAAGCTTTCTTGGCCTATCTCATTAACTCTAATTTTGATGATAGCAAGGTCAACAAGATTGGAATTGTTTTTGAATTACCTGATGTGTTTCCTGAAGAATTACCAGGATTACCACCAGATAGGGAAGTTGAATTCACAATTGAAGTGTTTTCTGGTACAACTTTGGTATCAATATCCCCTTACTATATGACACTGGCAAAGTTAAAGGAATTGAAAGTGCAGTTGCAAGATACTGGACTGCGGCTTTATACGCCTTAGTATATCGCATTGGGGAGCTCTAGTTTTGTTTGTTAAAAAGAAAGATGGTTTGATGCAGCTTTGTATAAATTACCGGCAATTGAGAAAGTTGACGATTAAGAATTGATGCCCCCTACCTCATACGAATGATTTATTTGATTAATTGAAGAGAGCTTCTGTAATAGCCCGATTTAGACCCTATTTGGAACGGTGGTTTTAGGACCACGAATCTGAGTCAGAAAAATATTTAAAAATTATTTTCTGTGTTTGTTATGTGTGAATTAATATCCGTGAAATTTTCGTATTTTAATTTTGTCGTTTGAGTGTCGATTTAATAAAATGACTTAATCGCGTAAAATGAAAATTTGATGGTTTAATTTGTAATAGACGAATTGTGGTTGTATTTATAATTTGAAATGTTTATAATGAAATCTTTCCATGAGAACATGATATGGACGGTTGTGGTGTAACACCCCGTACCCATGTCCGACGCAGGGACAAGGTACGAGGCATTACCAGACTTAAACATACACATACATATAAAAATTGAGCCATAAATTTTTTTTAATTCAAAACTTTTCAAACACATGTATATCGTCCCTTATTTGGGTCTACAAAGCCCAAAACATACATTGGGATTGATTCGGGACTAAACCGAGAACTTTGAGAAGTTTCAGAAAAACTTAAAAAATTTTCCCATGGAACAGGGTCACACGCCCATGTGGACATAAGGACACACTCAGGTGCCTTCGGCATGCCCGTGTCCTCAGGCCGTGTAACTCTCTGACCATGACATCAGTGACTAAATTAAACCACAAGGCAAAGCCACACGCCCATGTGCTAAGGCCGTGTCCCCTACACAGTTGAGACACACGGCCGTGTCTCAGCCTATGTGGCCAACACTTAGGCTATTTTTCAAGCCTTTATGTTACCCTTAATCCTTCACGTCCTTATACCCACCAAGGGCACATATCATGACATCATTTTAATGATTTAGCATTCCATATTAAAACACATTCATAACATTAACATGTTATCGTTCACACATTTCACATACTCATATAATATCAAGTCAATACACAACAATACCTATTCATTAGCCTTGTCATTTAATGACCACTTTTACCAAATTTCCATAATTGTAATCTTATTTCCATATTACACATTTAATTCATGGCCATGACCATTTCGATTGGTCATAAAGCATTCATCATGCACATAATTCATAACACCAACCATATATGGCCAACAAGCATAATCACATCATCACACCACAAGCATTAGAACATAGCATAGATAGATAAGTTCACAAACCATAATCAATATGAGTCACACTTCATGGCCATATGCAAATAACTCAATATAGGCCAATAAATTTGGCTAACCACAATAACTCATATCATAAAACTAAGCCCCTAACATGCCACTCACTTGAAAATGCTAACATATGTATCAATGCTCCAAAGGTGATAGCTTGATAGTGTGATGCTGCCTCTGACGATCTCTAACCCCAAGCTAACCTGACAAGCTAAAAGAAATGGAAAAGAGGGAGTAAGATTCATGCTTAGTAAGTCCATATGAAAATAATAAGCAATATGCCAACATTCTCAAGGTAATACAACCATAATTACACTTTTACTTATATTCTGGTCATGCTATTTTCTTGAGTCATATTTACCAATTTATTTATATCTAGAGCTACGGAACTCCAAATTAAGGTCTGCTAATTTTTTCTGAAACTATACTCACATATCTTCTTACCATAAAATTTTCAAAATTTTTGGTCTAGCCAATAAGTACAGTTTATTCTTTAAATTTACCCCTTTTTAGCTGTCTAATAGTTCCGACCCCTATTCACTAAAAATTAATTTTCTCATAATACAGGACTCGAATGATGTTCCCATATATTTCTTTTGAAGATAGACTTATTAAGAATTCTAATAATATAAATTATAACACATAAATATTTTTGTACAATTTTCAATGAATTTATCAAAACAGAACAGGGGATTTCGAAATCATTCTAACCCTGTCTCACAAAAATTTAGATATTTCATAGTATGAAATTCCTTTTCTTACACCGTTTCCTTTATGTGAAACTAGACTCATTAATCTTTAATTTCATATTTTATTTAGCCTCTAAGTAAATTTTCACAATTGTTGGTGGATTTTCAAATTTGGACTACTACTACTGTCCAAAACTGTTTTAGTTTAAATTAATGATACTAAGTTTATCACACCTTATTAATTAATTTTCACCACATTGGTAAAAATACATGTTTATACATCATAAGTATAGACCTATAATCATAAGGTCACCATGAAATCATTCTCACAGGCATGACTTACCTATTTACATCCTCACGAAATGTGTATTATAAATCGAAATCATTTCTCATGAGTTTGGCATACATACATGTGTTACTCAACATGCTCATATACTTTCTCATATTCATTCCTTATCAATCATACAAAATGAATTAGATTCAAATCTCATCAATTTCATGTAAGTGCCTGTACCACTCACAACATAGCCATAAGCTCTATCATTCGATATAAACTATACATCTCACGTTGAACCATTTGGAATACTACAGGATATTCAATAGCCCCAAACATGGGATAAGATGCAGACGACATGTCCCAGACATGGTCTTACACTGGCTAGCATATCAAAGTCAATGTCATGTCCCAGACAAGTCTTACACTGACTTTCATTTACCGATGCTGATGCCGTGTCCCAGACAGGTCTTACATGGACACACAATAAGCTGACGCCATGTCCCAAACAGGTCTTACACTAGCTTGTATATCTCGAGGCCGATGCATGTCCCAGACATGTCTTAGACTAGCTCTCGTCTCAATGCCAATGCATGTCCCAGACATGTCTTACACTAGCTCTCATAATGTGATCGATGCATGTCCCAGACATGTCTTACACTAGCACACATATCACCCAATGTCATGGCATGAATATCCAAATCTATTCCTAATGTTTAACCGGGAGTCTTTATTACATTAATTTCTCATCATGCGTACTCATATTCACAATCAATACAATTTATGCAATATCAATTCAATCACATATCATAACAATATGGTTGCATTATTAACATACAACTTACTTGTTTCAATGGAATGTCATATTCCATTAACATATAATTAAATACAATCATAGCAAATAGATTTCAATTATATTAACAATAATATGGATAACATGCTTATTTAGTCACAAGGACTTACCTCGAAATTTCGGCTAATTACTCCATTTTAGTCCATAACCTCGTACTTTTCGATTTAAGCTCAAATCTCGATTTTCTTGATCTAACATGATGAAATTCACTCATTTAATCATTACATTAATTAAAACATTCTATAATTCACAATTTTGCAAAATGATCATTTTTCCCTTAGACTTTACAAAAGTTACGATTTTGTACTTAGGCTCGTAAATTGATTTTTATCAAATTTTCTCACTACCCAAGCCTAGCCGAATTCTTTTTATACTAGGAGCAGGCCACAATTCTTATTATTACTCATATTTATCACTCAATTTGCCATCTTTACAAAATGGTCCATACTAGGTGTTTTCATGAAAATCCTTTCACAAAAGTTGTTTATTACACAACCAAGACTCATTTTCATCCATTAAAATTCAGTAAACAACATAAATCCTTTCATGGCAAATCCCTAGATTATCAACCATTTCACAAAATAGTCCCCCCATTAGCTAGACTAAGCTTTAAGGATTCCAAAAACACAAAAATTATCAAGAAAAACCACCAAGAAAACTTACTTGCAAGAGTTTAAGGTTGCTGAAAATTTTGAGCTTCCATGGTTGTTTTCTTGAAGAGAAATTGGTGGAGAAAAAAGGAGAGAGATGAGAAAATGAAAACTTTTTCTTTTATTTTATTCAATTTTATCACCTAATTTCCACCAAATGTTGACTGGACACCTCTCTCAAAAGGGTCTATTTGCCAAATAGACCTCCACAATATGATTCATAGTCAATTTATGTAACACCCCAAACCCGGCCCAGACTTTATGGCCGAATCTATGATGTCACATTGGAGAGTTAAAACACAAATTTCGTGAAAATCCGTTCTACATAAAATCTTTTTTAGGTTTTTAACAAAAGTTTAGGATGTCTGGTTTATTGTGAAAAATCAAGTTGTTTTAGAAAAATATTAATTATATTAGTTTGTTATGAAAACTTTTAAAACAGTGTTTGTTGCGAAAGCTTTCAAAATGTGTTGCGTAATCGTGGTGTTTTCAGAAAAACATTTGTTTATATTTTCTTGAAAATCCAAGACCTACTACTACCAGATTAAAATTTAAGTAACTAAATCCCCAAATTTAAAATAAAAATTAAAGAGGCCTTATTACATAATGAAAACCCAAAATAAAGTCTTAACTATAATATTAAAAGAAACTATGTCGAGTGGCCACCTCTGAGTCCTTCGTCGCCTCGATCCGTCTAAGCCCGGGGATTTCCTGCACAGATAACAAATGGACGAGTTTATGAGAACTCAAGTCCCTAAGCATTAGCAACACGCCATCTGTCACTAGCCTAACCGACTTTTCTTGTCATGTAACACTCTCATTAATTTAAAAGTCTACTAGCTGAAGACAAGGGTCTACTCAAATAGAACCAAAATTTTGCTCAAGCTAGGGCTTGAACCCATGACTTCTCAGACACTCCTAGGGCACTAAACCACTAAGGCAGACATACATCCATGCCACGTAACACAAAAATAATTTTAGCAGGGTTTTTGGGATTTAGGGCGTTACAATTTACAACTTTAGCTAATAAAATAAGACTTTTGCACTTTATGCGATTTAGTCCTTTTTCACAATTAAGCTCACAAACGCTAAAATTAACTCACCAAATTTTCATGCACTTATTTAATCATGATATGACACATAACATAATATTAAAAATAATTTCTCTAGCCTCAGAATAGTGGTGCTGAAACCACTGTTCCGACTAGGCCCAAAATCGGGTTATTACATGTGGCCTTAATGAATATGGTTTAGTTATTAAATTATAAAGGTTAAATATGTAAAATGTTAAATATGTTATTATAATAAAACATATAATAAAATATATCATGCATTCATTTTTTATTACTTGACCGAAACTTAAGAAAAAAAATAAAAGAAATAAGCTTTAGGGTATTCGACACTTTGAAAGCCTGATTCAAGGTTAGTTTTTGTTCGGTTTTTGATAATTTTTACGTTTTTGAGATCGTTGCAGTGTAATGTATAAAGCCCATGCTCGAATTTTTGATTTTGATGAATATTTTGAGTTATGCCATTGATGAATAATTGAGCTTTGTAATGTTAGTTTTTGAATTATGAAAGATATTTTTGTGTTGGAATTTTTGGTGATTTTGAGTAATTAGGACTAAATTGCAAAAATAATTAATTGAGGGACTAAAATGTGAAATAAATAAAATGTATGGACTTTTATGAGCATCAGTAGCATTCGGCCTAAGCATGGTGTGTGCAAATTTTGCATGTTTTGTGTTTTGTGCAATTTGGACTAAATTGTAAAAAGTGTGAAATGTCAGGGGTAAAATGATAATTTTACTATTTATGTGTTTTTGGACTAAATTGAATGAAATTTTGTTTGAATGAGTTTAATTTGAATATGTTTAGATCAAGAACCAAAGAAATTGGATTTGGATCGGGGAAAAACCAAAGTTGTTGATTATTTGTTTCGTTCCGATTATCATTGTTTGAAGTAAGTTTATAAGTGAATAGATGTTATTTATTTGATTAAATATGAACTATATATGCTGAAATGAATAATGTGATAGTATATATGTGGAAGCCGAACATGTATAAGCTTAAAAGCTATGTGTACGAGTTCAATTCGATCGAGTTACGACATCTGAAAGCCCGTACGAACCTTAGGAATAACTAGGATTCATTTGTCATGACATAGGATTTCGGATGTGTGTTCTCATGTAAGACCACGTTTGGGACGTTGGCATCAATATATGTGATTACGTATAATACCATGTCTGGGACATCGACATCGTATTTGATTCGTGTAAGACCCTATCTGGGACAGTGGCATCGATATGTGATTACATGTAAGACCACGTCTGGGAGATTGGCATTGTATGATATGTGTGATTATCCGGGTATCCTATTCAATTCCGAATAGTTCAACGGGCAATGATAAGTTATGATTGAATGTTTAAAACGAGCTAAAGTGATCAGGTATGTGATGGTTTATTACCTATTTGAAAATAAGGTAAGTTGGTTATTTGATATGTGATGCAAATTATATATGATATAAATGAAAATATATGTGTATATGAAAAGTACATTCGGTATAGTGATATCATATTTGTGATCTATGTGTAAACATATATGAATGATTTTATCCAGCCTTATGAATATAAAATGTGAATATTTATGAAATGATTCATGAACATATGTATATGAGTTTATGTATATTCGGTTAAATAGTGATATTATATCTTTGAAATTGAATGATATTTTGATATTAGATATATGTGTATTCGCTAAATGAAAGTATATGTTGTATATGAAATTGTAAGTTTGAAATTAATTGTGATTATGATAGCATGAATTGGTTTGGTTAATTGAGTTAATATTGCCATTGAGTTATTTATTTGCTTATGAATTACTAAGCTATGATGGCTTACTCTGTATGTATGTTTGCCTTTATTTTATAGATTTTGGAGTCAAGTTACGAGCTCAAGGATTGTTAGCAAAGTTTATCACACTATCGACTGTTTTCGGTACTTTATAAGTTGAATGTAAACCTATGGCATGTATAGGCTAGTTTATGTTTATGTTTGTTTTTGGGTTATGTAAATATGAGCCATGCAAAAATGGCTTAATCATTATGTTAAGTTTGGTTTTGATGGTTTGGCCATTAAATATTTATATGTGAATCATGGTTGATATATTTGCTAATGGTGATGAAGTTATGTCAAAGTATATGTGTATGGTATATATTTGGTATGATGTGAAATTGTGGTTGAACATTACTGTTGAGTGAAATGCATGATATATAAGTGGGATGTATTAGGTAAATGGCTATTATTTGAAGTATTTATATTCGATTATGTGATGAAGTAGATATAGATAATATTTATTGTCTTTGATCATTGGTTGTAAATGAGACTTCAAGTATAATGAATAGGTTGTGAAATGACCATGTTTTTGATTCGGCAAAAAAGGTGAATTAGCTTACGGTTAATGTTAGATAATTGGGGTAACATGTATTTGTGATTTGAAAGTGGGTTGTTTTGGCTTATAAGATTAAAACATCATAAATATATGTTTTGTGTATTCGGTTATGTATTGATTTAATAATTATACATTAGTTGAGATATATTTGTAATATGTTTGACATGACATAAATTCTGGCTATATGTATATTTATGTACTTAGCCAAATATGTAATCATTGAATTAGTCTTAAATATGACCTTTGTTACTTTGCATGACAAGTAATATTAGCATGTTAAAATCTGGTTATGGTATACTAAAGTGTTAGACAAATATTTGCTATGTATTATGCATAAATATATATATTTGATGTGTTGATGTGGAAGGTAAAATATGTTTGATTTATTGGTTGAGTTCATTGAAATGTTTTATGCGTGTAAAGTGATAAAGTATAATGAAAGTAGACATTAAATAAAGCATAAGTATTTAGCATGTTTAACATTCAGCTAAAGCTTTAGAAATTGACCATATGAATAGTAACTTATCCTTTTATTAAACAAGATAGTTTGATGCAAGTTTAGTATGTGGCTTAGTTATTGTGCTTTAATTATTAAGTATATGTTATATGATGTTTTGTGTGTATTAATGGAATAGCAAATAAGTAAGCTTGGTTTAGTCAAAATTTATAATAAAGTTGCATGTATATTTGGTCTTGAATATTGAGTAATGAGTTGTTTAATTCATATGTTTATATTCGGCCAGTTGATAATGATTTATGGTTGAATGTTTATTGATTTATGTGTAAACTGTAATGTTTTGGTTTGGTTTAGTATACGTCCATATATGATGAATTAAAATGATTAATTCCTATGTGTATCCATGAATGTCTTGAAGTTGTGTCTCATTTGGTAATATCTCGTAACCCCATTCCAGCGATAGATACGGGTTAGGGGTGTTACATTTAATTAGTATCAGAGCTATGGTTTAGTCGATTCTAGGACTAACGTAGCGCATGTGAGTCTAACTATACATGCCATATTTTATACTGTGATAGTGTGATGACTCCTGACATTTGAAAATGTGTTTTCGTATAGTAAATGGATCTCGATCGAGCCGTAGCTGATGATGTCAAGAGTATAGCACTGGTTGATTCTCGACTGACTTCAAGTAACCAAAAGGGAGAGGCTAAGCAAGCCATTTACCAAATGATGAATGACTGGTTTACTTAGTATATCCAGACAAATCCGGCTGCACAAAAATCTCCACCCCAGACTAATCCTTCTCCGATACCTATTATACCTCAAGTGATTGATCCGTTTAGATCACATAAGCCTCCTGTTGATAAAATTAAAAAACACGGGGATGAAAAATTTAGAGCCATTGATAATGATGATGCTGAGTGAGCTAAATTCTGGCTTGATAATACTATCCGCGTGTTTGATGAGCTGTCTTGTACCCTTGATGAGTGTTTAAAATGTGCTATATCCTTGCTACGAAACATTGCATAATAATGGTGGAGTACACTAGTATTCGTGGTTCCGAAAGAATGGGTGACCTGGAAGTTCTTTCAGACTGAGTTTCATAAGAAATACATCAGCCAGAGATTTATCAACCAGAAACGCAAAGAATTTCTGGAATTGAAATAGGGTTGCATGATTGTGACAGAATATGAACGGAAATTCATGAAACTCAGTCGATATGCTCGAAAGTGTGTTTCAACCGAAGCCATAATGTGTAAAAGATTCGAAGATGGGTTGAGCGAAGACATTAAACTGCTAGTTGGCATTCTTGAAATAAAAAAGTTTTTAGTACTAGTTGAGCGAGCATGCAAAGTCGAAGAGCTCGGGAAAGAGAAAAAAAAAGCTGACTTTGAAGCTAGAGATTCGTATAAGAGATCATTGAGTAAGTCATTCAAATCGGCATCAAAGAGATTTGGAGATGATTTTAGCTGTTCAAAGGCTATTACGAGTTATACTAGACGTGATCAGGATAGACCACCTGGGAATTCGAAAGCTAGCTTAGTAGCTAGTGTTGGTAGTGTTAGATCGAACCAACCCGAGTGTAAACATTGTAGTAAACGATATCCTGACAGTTGTAGATTGCATGATCGGGTCTGTTTTAAATATGGATCGATGGATCATTTCGTTCGTGAATACCCTGAGTTAGCTAAACAAAACACAGTACAGAATGCGAGACTGAGTATTATGTTAGCTCGAGGTAGACCACCTAGAAATACGGGTAACGTGAGTAGCAGTCAAAGAGGAACTAAAGACACAGTAGTTCGATCTGAGGCTTATGCACCTACCAGAGCTTATGCCATTCATGCTCGCAAGGAAGCTTCATCCCCAGATGTTATTACTGGAACATTAACTCTCTATGTGTGTGAGACCTTAGTATTTAGTAAGACCTTCCCTGTTGAGTCTATTGAGTTTGTGATTAGAGTATCGAACCCCTTGGGCCAGTGTGTTTTGGTTGACAAAGTGTGTAAGAATTGTCCTTTGATGATTCGAGATTCATGTTTTCTGGACGATTTGATGTTGTTGCCATTTGACGAGTTCGATATAATTTTGGGTATGGACTGGTTGACTTTGCATGATGCTATTGTAAATTGCAAAAGAAAGACTATTAATTTACGGTGCCAGAATGATGATATCTTCGTTGTTAGCTCAGAAGTATGTAAGAAAGGGTTGTGAAGCTTACTTTGTGTATGTGCTTGATGTAAAGTGACCGAAAGAAAGATCGAATCAGTACCAATTGTATTCGAGTATCCGGATGTGTTTGCTGAAGAATTGCTGGGTTTGCCAGCTATTCGAGAAGTAGAGTTTGGTATTGAGTTAGTGTCAGGGACGACTCCAAAATCAATAGCTCCATATAGAATGACACCTACTAAATTAAAAGAATCAAATGCTCAGTTGCAAGAGTTGACAGATAGAGGTTTCGCGCAACTGAGTTTCTCTCCCTGGGGTGCACCAAATTTATTTGTGAAAAAGAAAAATGGAACTATGAGAATATGTATCGACTATAGACAACTCAATAAGGTGACTATAAAGAATAAATATCTGTTGCCACGGATTGATGATCTATTTGATTAACTGAAATGGGCTACAGTGTTTTCAAAGATAGATTTGAGATCAGGTTACCATCAGTTACGAGTTAAAGACTCCGATGTGCCAAAGACTACTTTCCGAACGAGGTATGGACACTATGAGTTTTTGGTAATGCCTTTCGGACTCACTAGTGCACCTACTTTTTTTATGGATTTGATGAATTGGATCTTCAGACAGTACCTAGATCAATTGATAGTTGTGTTCATAGATGACATTTTGATCTATTCCCGTGATGAAATCGAGCATGCCAAACATCTAACACTTATATTACAGACTTTACAAGATAAACAGTTGTATGCAAAGTTCAGTAAATGTGAGTTCTAGTTATGTGAAGTCAGTTTTCTGGGACATGTTGTATCAGCGTCGGGTATTCCAGTTGATCCGAGTAAAATTTTAGCTATACTTGATTGGAAACCTCTGAGAAATGTTTCTATAGTCTGAAGTTTTCCGGGACTTGTTTGTTACTATAGACGGTTCGTGAAAGGTTTCTCTATGATTACAACCCCGATGACAAAGCTATTACAGAAAGATGTTAATTCGAGTGGTCAGAAAAGTACCAGAAAAGTTTTGATCAGTTGAAAGCCCTTTTGACTGGCTCTAGTACTAGTTCAGCCAGAATCGAGTAAAGAATTTGTTATCTTTAAATGGTTTGGGCTATGTGTTAATGCAGGAAGACAAAGCAATAGCTTATGCCTCGACAGTTAAAGCCGCATGAAAAGAACTATCCGACACACGATCTAGAATTCGCAGCTATTGTGTTTGCATTCACTACAGGAAAATGGGGCTTTAGCGGCATTTTTAATGGAGTTTGGACAAAAAACGCCGCAAAGATTATGCATTAGCGGCGTTTGTAATAAAACGCCATAAAAAATGAGTAATAGCGGCGTTTTTATTCAAATCGCCACTAAAAACTGAGCAATAGCGGCGTTTTTGGTCCAAACGCCACTAAAAACTAAGAAATAGCGGCATTTTTGTTACAAACGCTACAAAAAGTTGATCTATAGCGGCGTTTTTTATCCAAACGCCATAAGAAGTTGAACACCCATTTTCAAATAAGGTAGCCGACACTCATTTCGATTTGATCCAATTTAATTTTCATATTATTTTTTTATTTTTGTTTTGAATTCGATTTTATTTTGATATTTGAAACTGACTTTATAAAAAATATAAACTACACCATTTACTTAGCTATGAGAAAGTTTTTTCGTTACTTAATTATGAAAAGTTACAATTTGATAACTAAACTATTTAGAAGTTTTCATTTAAGTTACCAAGCTATTAAAATTGAAGCCGTATGGCTTTTTCTAAACCCCTAAACCTTAAACATTAAACCCTAAACCTTAAATTCTAAAAACATATATAGACCCTAAACGCTAATCCATAAACCCCAAAAATATTCATATGGATGTTGATGTGTATATACATAGGTATTAATGTAAAAGCTTATGTTTATAATAAATTGTGGAAGCAATACTAAGTATTGATTAAATTTATTTTTGGGTCTAGTGTTTAATATGTAAGGTTTAAGGTCTATGGTTTAGGTTTTTTATGGTTTACGGTTTAATGATCATCAATTGTTATTTTTGGTTTAGGGTTTAGTTTTTAAATTTTGTTATTTGTGGTTTACTATTTAGGGTTTAAGGTCTTTGTACTTGTTTAGAGTATTATGGTTTTAGGGTAAGGAGTATTGATAAAAATGAGAAAAAAAATCAAATTATTTTAGGGTTTAAACAAGCAATAAGAGTCTTAACATTTATGGTTATGGATTTAGGGTTCATGGAATTAGTGTTTAGGGTTTAAAATTTAGGTTTAAGTTTTAAGGTTTAGGGTGTTGGGTTTACGGTTTAGTTTATAGGGTTTAGGGTTTAGTCTCTAGGGTTTTGGGTTTAGGATATTAGGTATTGGGTTTACAAATTAAATATATTGTTAGAAGCAAAACAAAAATTAATTTAAAGCAATTTAATAAATAATTAAACTATAAAAATTTATTACTATTGAAGGTATTAGCAACGTTTTAGACAAAAACACCGCAAAGAACCATATTATTCAAACAAAACGGCGTCGTTTGTTTAGAGGGATTACCGGCGCTACGATGAAAAACGCTGCAATAGATTAACATTATCGGCGTTTTTCGAAAATTCCACAAAAATCAATTTTCATTAACTAAAACGATGTCGTTTTAAGATGCATCTTTAGTGGCTTTAGTGGAGCAAGGATGCCAAACGCCGCAATAGATTAGCATTAGCGGTATTTCTAAGAAAATGCCGCAAAAAATAATGACAAACAACTCCTTTTTGTGATGCATCTTTAGTGCTTTTGCGGCATTAGGGTGAAAACGCTGCAATAGATTAGCATTAGCGGCATTTTTTCCTAAAACACCGCAAAAAACAATTTACATTAATTAAAACGATGCCATTTTAAGATGCATCTTTGGTGGTTTTAGCGGCACTAGTATGGAAAATGCCACAATAGATTAGCATTAAAAACGCCACAAAAAACAATTTACAATAGTTAAAATGTTGTCGTTTTAAGGTGCACTTAAGTGGCTTTAGCGGCGCTTTTTGTAAACGCCACAAAAGGTCAATTTTTTTTAGCAAAACACCGTCATTTTCCTTTCCTTCATTTTATCCTCTTTCCTTACCCGATATTTAGCCATTCCCTCCCCCCCTCCGCAAAACAAATTTTCCCTAATTCAACAAATCAAATTTCCCTATTCCCTAAATTTTCCCCAAAATCCATAGCCATCTGCTGCTGAAGATGACGACTAGACCACCTGGTCATCGCTGTCTGCTGTCCTCTCTGCTGCATCACCGTCATCGTCACCCTCCTTTGCCGCAAGCAATCGGTAAATTTAGAATTGACTTCTGATTCTTTTCCCTTACTTCTCACCTCATATATGAATCGGTAAATTTTAAAATTTTTAAATATGAATTTGTAAATGGTAAGAATGTAATGAATAAATATGAATTTGTTAAAAAAATTGAATTTGTTTCAATTTTCTGCAAATTGGGCGTTGAAAAGTTTGTCTAGCAAAGATGGGTTTTAGCTTGAAAGCTTGTTTCCTTGTTGCACTGGTTGTGTTTGATATAATCCGGATGGTGTTCATTAAGGATGTTGTAAACAGTGGATGTAGTAAACCCATTTTAGTCTAATTTCAAAGGGTTTTTGAATTTCCATTTTAGCCTATAAATTTTCAAGTTTATTACTGTACATTTTGAACTTGTGCATTTTTTTTTGGCAATCAATTAGTTGCACTATTTGAACTTTTAATTTTTCTATTTAAATATTAAGCCAATTTTTTTTGTTAAGCCAATTTTTTTATATTCAAATGCATTTTATCTTCAAATAAAATTGTAACACCCCAAACCCGAGACCATCGCCTGTGTCGGACCCGAGGGGTTAACAAGCCAAGTTCACATGTTTTTGCCCACCAATTTGACATTTCCAGTCAGGCTGGAAAACTGCGTCACTGTCGCCTTAAAAATCATATCTCGAGTTTCAAAACTCGGAAACTGGTTTCGTAAATTTTCCCTGAATTTAGACTCATATATACATCCATGGTTTTATTTCTAGGATTTTTGGTCGGGCCAATTGGTACAGTTTATTAGTTAAAGTTACCCATGTTACAGGGATCGACTGCTCTGACCTTCAAGCGGTATAACTTGAATATCTCTCTGTACAGGGCTTTAATGCTGGTGTCGTTTGTTTCGAATGAAACTAGACTCAAAATGGAATCTGTACATATAAGGTATGTCTCCTAATTCTTTTTGGATAATTTATAGTGAATTTTTAAATTTGCAACAGGGAACCCAGAAACCATTCTGGCCCTGTCTCACAATAGCTTTAATATCTCTTAACCTGTAACTCCTATGACCATTTCGTTTCTTCCATATGAAAATAGACTCATCAAGGTTCATTTACATAGCTTATTCACTATTTAATTCCATTCCTATGAATTTTGGTGATTTTTCACATTCACGCCACTGCAGCTGGCAGCATCTGTTTTAAGGTAGGACTTACCTATTTGGTAGTCTCCATGATTCAACTAGTCTTGCCATACATAGGTTCATATATGATCATTTTAACCATGCCAATGGCTGATCATATGACCAACATTCCCATTTCAAGCCATAGCCACATCATGACACCAAATATATACATACAACCCACAATTAGTCTAAGTTCATGCTTCCCTTTTCGAGCCATTTTCGCATGGCCGTACATACTTACATTACAACATATTTAACAAACAAGGGTAGTCCTATACATGCCATCTCAAGTTCAACCAAAATTTATACCAAAATGGAGGCTTGATAGTGTGGATGACTTCGACTTCAACGATCCCAAATCCGATTGCCTCGAGCGAAATCTAGAAAACTGAGAGCCAAAGCAACGGGGTAAGCATTTTTATGCTTAGTAAGTCTCAAGGAATATAATCAACTCTAATTACAGCAATACATTCACATAGCCAAATGCATCATTTCATTTGTACACATTCCTACTTCACACTTCATCATTATATAATTTCACAAAGTATCAATCAATTCAATAACTGAAATTCATTAGTCGATTGAGCGAATGTTGCTCAAACATGTCGACTTTCCAATGCACATATAACGTACCTTATCCTTTGGGCTTTTCGAGTGTGCTAATTGAATTCATTACAGCAACCAACACTCACCTCCAGCCCAAGATTCTTCGGAATATAACCGGATATAATCACGTGCACAAATGCCTTCGGGTCTTAGCCCGGATAAAATGTCTCGCACGAATGCCTTCGGGTCTTAGCCCGGATGTAGCCACTAGCGCAATTGCCTTCGGGTCTTAACCCGGATATAATTTCCAGCATAATTGCCTTCGGGATTTAGCCCGGATATCATTCAATTTCCCATGAACACATACATCAATTATCATTGGACATACATAATTCATTTTCGTTACTAAGGCTCAAACGCAATTATAGTCACAAGCATATTCGTCTTCGGGACTTAGCCCGGGTAGAATTCAAATACTCATGCATACACAATCAATAATCAATACACATCCATACTTTATTTCACACAATTCAAGTACGGTCACTTCTTGAGGACTTACCTCGGATGTTGTCGAACGGCTTTTTCGCTATTCGATCACCTTTTCCTTCCCTTGTCCAATTGTGGTCTTCTAAGCTCTTGAGCTAATTCAAACAAATTCAATTTATTAAAACCTCATTGTGCTAGTTTTTGGCGAATATGACAAGGAGTTTAAATGGTCATATGGCCACCCTTTAGCTTGAATACACAATGGTCATGCACATTTTATACTACATCAAGCAATTCAATACAATTTATTCGAGCATCAAGGAAATGCTAAGGCCTTCAATAGGCTACCCAAGGCCGAATATTCATGTACATGTTGAGGTCAATTTTGCACTTAATACCTCACAAAACAGCATGCAATTTACTAATTAATGCTTTGCACATTGTGGCCCAAAACTTATAATATAGCATCAAGCACCTACATTGTGCTAGGCGAATTGTGCTTGCAATTTCACAAGCATTCTTCCACATCTTCTTCTTTAAACCAATATATTCATCACTTAGTTCATAACCAAAACATAATGTGCAATCATATATATGCATATATGAGCATGGCCAATTTCAAGGTGTCCATAGCCATCCAAAACACAAATTTTAACTAACATGCAAGAAGCATGAATCATGCTCAAGAATGCATCATGGCGAATATGACAATCATGCTTCTTTTCAACTTCAATCATGATAAAACAAAAGAAAGCTCAAAATCTTACTCATGAGTAGACAATCCATCATTGCATGCATCATCATCAAGTTTCACACTTAGCATGCAATGGCTTTATCACCATAACAACTTTGGCCAAATGCCATTTCCATGGCATAACAAAGATTTGAGCCATGGCTAACATGCACATCAAATTAGCAACCAAAACATGCATGAAACTCCCAGCACAACCTCATACATACCTTACTCTTGATTCAAATTTAGCCAAATCACCTTCTAGATCTCTTCTAAACAAAGGAAATGAAGCAAAATCCCTCTTCCTCTTAGTATTTTTGGCCAAAAGGAGAGAACAAGGATGAACAATTTTTTTGTTTTCTCTTCTTGGTTGCATGGCAATGGGGGAATGCTACTCTCACACACATTTTTTTTCATTCTTTTCTTACCCATGCTTATTTGTTTATTATTTCTCCCTAATGCCCAACAAAACATGTTTCATGACATGTTTAGCCCATATCTCTTTGTCATGGCGGCCATCACTTGTAAAAGGGAATTTGACATGCAAGTCCATTATTTTGCATGCATGCTCTAATTAGTCATCACACATTTCCTATCGTACTTTCAAAGTTCACTACTAAGTCCTTTCTAGTGGAATTCACCTTTATAACACTAAATCAATCATCATAAAATGTCATACATGAGCACACACATATTATAGGCATCAAAATAAATTTTAATTATTTTTATGCCTCGGTTTTGTGGTCCCGAAACCACATTCCGACTAGGGTCAATTTTGGCTGTCACAACTCTCCCCACTTAAGAAATTTTCGTCCCCAAAATCTTACCGTAAATAGGTTTGGATATCGCTCTTTCATAGAGTTCTCGGTCTCCCAAGTAGCTTCTTCTATCCCGTGCTTGAGCCATAACACTTTCACTAGTGGAACCCGCTTGTTTCGCAACTCTTTCACTTCCCGTGATAGGATACGAATCGGTTCTTCCTCATAACTCATATTGGCTTGAATTTCAATTTCTGATGGACTAATCACGTGCGATGGATCGGATCTATAGCGTCGAAGCATCGAAACATGAAAGACATCGTGAACCTTTTGAGTTCGGGGCAAAATCAAGCGATATGCCACCGGACCGACTCGCTCGATATCTCATATGGTCCAATGAACCTCGGGCTCAACTTGCCCTTACGGCCAAACCTGAGTATCTTTTTCCAAGGCGATACCTTGAGAAACACTTTATCACCCACCTGATACTCGACATCCTTACGCTTCAGATCCGCGCACGACTTTCGACGATCGGAGGCTATCTTCGACTTTCACGGATTACTTTCACTTTCTGCTCAGCATCCCTAATCAAATCCACCGTAAATCTTGCTTTCACCGAGCTCGGTCCAAAACAATGGCGCACGGCATTTACGACCGCACAAGGCCTCGTAGGGTGCCATCTTAATACTTGATTGAAAGTCGTTGTTGTGCGAATTCAATTAACGGCAAATACCATTCCCATGAACCACTAAACTTGAGGACGCAACATCTTAACATATCCTCAAGTATCCGAATTACCCGCTCGGATTGACCATCGGTTTGGGGGTGAAAGGCGGTCTTGAAATGCAACTTGGTACCCAAAGCTTCTTGCAACTTTTTCCAAAATCGCGAGGTAAATCTCGGATCTCTATCCGACACGATAGAAATAGGCACCCGTGTAATTTCACAACTGAGAAACGTACAATTCCGCTAATTTGTCCATTGAAAAATCCGTACGTACGGGGACAAAGTGGGCCGACTTAGTCAATCAATCTACCACGACCCAAACCGTATCCTTCTTATTCGCTGACAATGGCAGTCCGGATACAAAGTCCATTGTGACTCGATCCCATTTCCACTCGGGTATCGTGATTGGTGAAGTAATCCTCAAGGCACCGATGTTCCGCTTTCACTTGTTGACATATTAAACATCTCAAACAAAGTCGGAGATGTCTCGCTTCATACCATGCCACCAAAACCGACGTTTCAAATCATTGTACATCTTCAGACTCCCGGGTGGATTGCCATTCGGCTACAATGGGCTTCATTCAGAATTATCGAAATGAGTTCAATTCTTTGGGACACACAGACGACTTTTGAACCTCAAACAATCGTCATCGTCGATTTGAAACTCCGAGTCCTTGTTCGAACACACGCAGCCCGCTTTGCAACCAACTCGTCATCGACTTTCGAGCTTCTTGAATTTGGTGTGTCAATAATGGTTTGGCTTTCAATTCAGCCACTAACACACCGTCGGATCAGATAGACAAGTGCACATTCATCGCTCGTAATGTGAATAACGATTTACGACTCAAGGCATCCGCAACCACATTCGCCTTTCCGGGTGATAGTCAATGATCACTCATAATCCTTTAATACTCGAGCCAACGTCTTTGTCGCAGATTTAAGTCTCTTTGGGTCATCAAATACTTGAAACTTTTGTGATCCGAGTATACATGGCACCTTTCACCAAATAAGTAATGTCGCCAAATCTTTAAGGCGAATACGATGGCGCCAATTCGAGATCATGAGTCGGATAATTTTTCTCATGTGGCTTTAATTGCCTCGGCGCGACAGGCCACAACTCGACCTTCTTACATTAATACATAACCTAACCCAAGTAGAGAGGCGTCGCTATAGATGACAAACTCTTTGCGGACTCGGGTTGCACTAGAATTGGGGCTTCATCAAATAAGTTTTCATTGATCGAAACTTTTTGGCATTTCTCCGTCCATTCGAACTTAACGTCCTTTTGGAGTAGCCGTCATCGGCGTGGCTATCGTTGAGAAGCCTTTTACAAATCGTCGGTAATAACCGCAAGCCCCAAAAGCTTGAACCTCAATAATATTTCTGAGGCTTCCAATTTAGTATGGCTGAAATTTTATTGGTCGACTCGAATACCGATGCAGATACCACATGACCCAAGAAGCTAACTCTCTTAACCGTAACTCACACTTCTTGAACTTAGCATATAATTGCTTGTCCCGTAAAATTTGCAGCACTAACCGCAGTGTTCAGATGTTCGGTCTCATTTCTTGAATAGACCAAGATGTCATCAATGAACACGACTACTGAATCGATCCAAATATGGTCTAAAGATCCGATTCATTAAATCCATAAATACCGCAGGGCATTAGTGAGCCCAAACGGCATCACTAGGAACTCATAGTGACCATATCTCGCTCAAGGCGTCTTGGGCACGTCTCGAATCTCGGATTCGCAATTGATAGTAGCCCGATCTCAAATCTATTTTCGAGAACACCGAGGCTCCCTTCAGCTTGATCGAACAAGTCATCAATACGTGGCAATGGATATTTGTTCTTTATCGTCGCTTTATTAAGTCGACGATAGTCGATGCATGATCGCATGGTTTCATCCTTCTTCTTCACGAACAACACGCGCACCCAAGGCGAAAAACTCAGGCGAAGCAAAACCTCTATCCACCAATTCTTGCAACCGAGCTTTCAACTCCTTTAATTCCATTGGTGCCATACGATCACGGAGCTATCGAAATTGGAGTGGTACCGGTACCAATTCGATGCCAAATTCTATTTCCGAACAGTGGTAAACCGGCAATTCTTTGGAAAACATCCGGTATTCACAAACCACGAGCACGATTCGGGTTTCTTCTCGATTCCTTGTCATCGAGTACGACGCAAGGTACGCCGCACCCTTTTCTTACATATTTCGGGCCAACATCGGCGATATTACGGTGGCAACCCCTTTAAGTCCGTGGACTCAACCCGAATTATTTCATTATTCGCGCACCTCAAATTGATAGTCTTGCTCTTGCAATTTACAACCGCATCGTGCATGGTCAACCAATCCAAACCAAGAATAACATCGAACTCATCGAACGGCAAAAGCATTAAGTCCGCCGGAAAACAAGAACCTCGAACACTAGGGACTTTTCTTGCACACTTTGTTAACAAGCACGTAATGACCCAAGGGTTTGACACCGAATTACAAACTCGAGAGACTCAATAGGCAAAGTCTTCTTTGGATGCTAAGGTTTCACATATATATGAATGAGTAGAACCAGGGTCAATCAAAGCAATCACATTTGTATTGAAAAGAGTGAAAGTACGGTAATAACATCCGGAGAGGCAAGATCCTCGCGTGCGCGATGGCATAAGTCCTAGCAGAGCACGAGCCTCGATCGATGGTAGCATCTCTAGATCCTCTCGACCGCCAACGACATTGCCCATATTTCTAGGTGGCCTACCTCGGCGATGGTAGCACCCGGGTTTGCACTCGACTTACATTCTGCTCATGCATCCTCGGGCAATCCTTCATAAAGTGGTCGGCCGATCCACACTTATAGCAGGAGCGATCACGAAACCAACAGCCCCGAATGCCATTTGCCACAATGTGGACACTCCGCCTCTCTCGGCGATCATTTCCACCATGGCGATCAAGTGACTCGTGTGGTCACGGGGTCGATCGCGTCCTCGTCTAGAAAAGCCCGAACGCCTCTAGACCGGCTCGCATCATCTCGAAATCTCTTCGATGCTTGTTGAAGAGACTTTCCCGAGGACCTCTTTCGGAATTCTCCAATCCCTACATCAGCTTTTTGTTTCTCCTTTCTAAGCTCTTCGGCTTTACAAGCTTGCTCAACAAGTACTACGAACTCTCGTATCTCGAGAATGCCAACAAACATCCTTATATCATCATTCAGCCCATCCTCGAAGCGTTTACACATAATAGCCGGACGAAATGCATTCTCACGCGTCGGCTAAGCCTCACAAACTTTCGTTCGTAGTCGGTAACGGACATAGAACCTTGCTTAAGATCAAGAAATTCCTCCGCTTTTGGTCGATGAATCTCGATGATATACTTTTTTGAACTCGGTTTGAAAGAATTCCCAAGTCACTTGCTCTCTAGGCACCACGAAGTCGAGTACTCCACCAATAGTAGGCGGACTCGCGTAGCAAGGAGATGGTACACTTTAAGCACTCATCGGTGTACAGGATAGCTCATCAAGCACCGGATAGTGTTATCTAACCAAAATTCAGCGCTCGGCATCATCATCATCCGTAGCCTTAAATTCAGTGGCCCCATGTTTTGAATCCTATCGATCGGGGCTTACTTGACCTTATTTGGTCATCACGGAGGTATTGTAGGTGCGGGGTTGCATTTGTCGGGAATGGAGGTTGTGGAACAGTAGTGTTGGTTCGAATGTATTGATTAAACCATTCGCTCATCACACTATAAAAGGCTTGCCTAGCCTCGTCATTAGGATTGCTGGCCATAGGTTGAGAGTCCGCGGCGCTGTCCCTTGCTGGGGCAGGCGCCACACTCTCCACATCATCAGCTATCGCTCGGTTGGGATCGGGATCCATTGCTACAACAAACACAAAGTCGAATTGTCGTAATCATCACACTATCGATTCATCATTTAATGGCATGTATAGCTAGACCCCAAACACATCACGGTAGTCCTAGAATCGACTAAACCGTGGCTCTGATACCAATAAAATTGTAACACCCCAAACCCGAGACCATCGCCGGTGTCGGACCCGAGGGGTTAACAAGCCAAGTTCACATGTTTTTGCCCACCAATTTGACATTTCCAGTCAGGCTGGAAAACTGCGTCACTGTCGTCTTAAAAATCATATCTCGAGTTTCAAAACTCGGAAACTGATTCCGTAAATTTTCCCTGAATTTAGACTCATATATACATCCATGGTTTTATTTCTAGGATTTTTGGTCGGTCCAATTGGTACAGTTTATTAGTTAAAGTTACCCATGTTACAGGGATCGACTGCTCTGACCTTCGCGCGGTATAACTTGAATATCTCTCTGTACAGGGCTTTAATGCTGGTGTCATTTGTTTCTAATGAAACTAGACTCAAAATGGAATCTGTACATATAAGGTATGTCTCCTAATTATTTTTGTATAATTTATAGTGAATTTTTAAAGTTGCGACAGGGAACCCAGAAACCATTCTGGCCCTGTCTCACAATAGCTTTAATATCTCTTAACCTGTAACTCCTATGACCATTTCGTTTCTTCCATATGAAAATAGACTCATCAAGGTTCATTTACATAGCTTATTCACTATTTAATTCCATTCCTATGAATTTTGGTGATTTTTCACATTCACGCCACTGCAGCTGGCAGCATCTGTTTTAAGGTAGGACTTACCTATTTGGTAGTCTCCATGATTCAACTAGTCTTGCCATACATAGGTTCATATATGATCATTTTAACCATGCCAATGGCTGATCATATGACCAACATTCCCATTTCCAAGCCATAGCCACATCATGACACCAAATATATACATACAACCCACAATTAGTCTAAGTTCATGCTTCCTTTTCGAGCCATTTTCGCATGGCCGTACATACTTACATTACAACATATTTAACAAATAAGGGTAGTCCTATACATGCCATCTCAAGTTCAACCAAAATTTATACTAAAATGGAGGCTTGATAGTGTGGATGACTTCGACTTCAACGATCCCAAATCCGATTGCCTCGGCGAAATCTAGAAAACCGAGAGCCAAAGCAACGGGTAAGCATTTTTATGCTTAGTAAGTCTCAAGGAATATAATCAACTCTAATTACAGCAATACATTCACATAGCCAAATGCATCATTTCATTTGTACACATTCCTACTTCACACTTCATCATTATATAATTTCACAAAGTATCAATCAATTCAATAACTGAAATTCATTAGTCGATTGAGCGAATGTTGCTCAAACATGTCGACTTTCCAATGCACATATAACGTACCTTATCCTTTGGGCTTTTCGAGTGTGCTAATTGAATTCATTACAGCAACCAACACTCACCTCCAGCCCAAGATTCTTCGAATATAACCGGATATAATCACGTGCACAAATGCCTTGGTCTTAGCCGGATAAAATGTCTCGCACGAATGCCTTCGGTCTTAGCCGGATGTAGCCACTAGCGCAATTGCCTTGGTCTTAACCGGATATAATTTCCAGCATAATTGTCTTCGGATTTAGCCCTGATATCATTCAATTTCCATGAACACATACATCAATTATCATTGGACATACATAATTCATTTTCGTTACTAAGGCTCAAACGCAATTATAGTCACAAGCATATTCGTCTTGGGACTTAGCCCGGTAGAATTCAAATACTCATGCATACACAATCAATAATCAATACACATCCATACTTTATTTCACACAATTCAAGTACGGTCACTTCTTGAGGACTTACCTCGGATGTTGTCGAACGGCTTTTTGGCTATTCGATCACCTTTTCCTTCCCTTGTCCAATTGTGGTCTTCTAAGCTCTTGAGCTAATTCAAACAAATTCAATTTATTAAAACCTCATTGTGCTAGTTTTTGGCGAATATGACAAGGAGTTTAAATGGTCATATGGCCACCCTTTAGCTTGAATACACAATGGTCATGCACATTTTATACTACATCAAGCAATTCAATACAATTTATTCGAGCATCAAGGAAACGCTAAGGCCTTCAATAGGCTACCCAAGGCCGAATATTCATGTACATGTTGAGGTCAATTTTGCACTTAATACCTCACAAAAACAGCATGCAATTTACTAATTAATGCTTTGCACATTGTGGCCCAAAACTTATAATATAGCATCAAGCACCTACATGTGTGCTAGGCGAATTGTGCTTGCAATTTCACAAGCATTCTTCCACATCTTCTTCTTTAAACCAATATATTCATCACTTAGTTCATAACCAAAACATAATGTGCAATCATATATATGCATATATGAGCATGGCAATTTCAAGGTGTCCATAGCCATCCAAAACACAAATTTTAACTAACATGCAAGAAGCATGAATCATGCTCAAGAATGCATCATGGCGAATATGACAATCATGCTTCTTTTCAACTTCAATCATGATAAAACAAAAGAAAGCTCAAAATCTTACT
The DNA here is from genome assembly GCF_025698485.1 of Gossypium arboreum. Taxonomy (NCBI): domain Eukaryota; kingdom Viridiplantae; phylum Streptophyta; class Magnoliopsida; order Malvales; family Malvaceae; genus Gossypium; species Gossypium arboreum. The sequence continues at coordinate 32,220,434 of NC_069070.1, forward strand.
CATGAGTAGACAATCCATCATTGCATGCATCATCATCAAGTTTCACACTTAGCATGCAATGGCTTTATCACCATAACAACTTTGGCCAAATGCCATTTCCATGGCATAACAAAGATTTGAGCCATGGCTAACATGCACATCAAATTAGCAACCAAAACATGCATGAAACTCCCAACACAACCTCATACATACCTTACTCTTGATGCAAATTTAGCCAAATCACCTTCTAGATCTCTTCTAAACAAAGGAAATGAAGCAAAATCCCTCTTCCTCTTAGTATTTTTGGCCAAAAGGAGAGAACAAGGATGAACAATTTTTTGTTTTCTCTTCTTGGTTGCACGGCAATGGGGGGAATGCTACTCTCTCACACATTTTTTTTTTCATTCTTTTCTTACCCATGCTTATTTGTTTATTATTTCTCCCTAATGCCCAACAAAACATGTTTCATGACATGTTTAGCCCATATCTCTTTGTCATGGCGGCCATCACTTGTAAAAGGGAATTTGACATGCAAGTCCATTATTTTGCATGCATGCTCTAATTAGTCATCACACATTTCCCTATCGTACTTTCAAAGTTCACTACTAAGTCCTTTCTAGTGGAATTCACCTTTATAACACTAAATCAATCATCATAAAATGTCATACATGAGCACACACATATTATAGGCATCAAAATAAATTTTTAATTATTTTTATGCCTCGGTTTTGTGGTCCCGAAACCACATTCCGACTAGGGTCAATTTTGGGCTGTCACAAATCACACACATGCTTGCACATGTACACCAACTTCCTCTTCATTTGCCTCGCTTTGCTTGGGGATCATTGCTATTGGTTCTAATGCCTATGTTCTTACTTACGTTAATACTGTAAAAGGGATCATTTCTACTCTATTTGCAACCTTTTAATAATATTATACCTCTCTACATGTATGCTTGCCACATGAATTTTTTCTACCCTATTTTTGTTACTATTTTTAATAAATTTAATTATTAGCATAATATGTCCCATCTCTTATACAAATATTTAATAAAATATTTTATATATTTTATAAATAAATTTAAATTATTATTGAAATATTCTCGTCCCTATTACACTAAATCAATTTTTACATTTTGTACAGATGAATATTAGCACTATTTTTAATTAACAAAAATTAGTGATATATTTTAATTTTATTTATTATTTATTATTTTAATAATGTTTTTAATTATATGAAGTAAAAATATGGTACATATACTTTAATTATAACTGGAAATTTTATTATATAACTTGAAATTTTACTTTCTTAAGATTACTCGAAATTAAAATTTTTAAAATAAATTCATATAAATCTTATTGTTTATTATGAAATTAAAATGATAAAACTATATGACCGAAATAGAAGAAACAAATTAAAGAGAATATTTTTGGAGATGTTAGAACTTAATATATTTAAGCATTTTTTCCATCAAAGTAACTATTTTGCCCTGAATAATAAAATGTTCTTTCTTTTGTTATCTATTACAAATCAAACTCTTTTATGAAAAAATAATTTAAATTAAAGAAACAAAGAAAATTCAATACCTTCTAAGTTATTCCGCTCTAAATATAATTTATTTATATTTTGAATAATAAAATGCTCTTTCTTTTCTCCCATCCCTCAAACCACGCCAAATTGCAATACTTTTCATTCCTTCTTACACGTCCATATATGTCTCTGTTTAAGTTTATTTATATTAAATAATAATATTTAATTAATGTTTTTATATTCAATTAAAAATTATTACAAATAATTTGGATTAATTTATTTAAATATTTTTAATTAAAATAATTTTTTAAAGGAAAATAATATTTACCTTAATGTTAAATATATATCATACAATAACTTACATAAATATATATCATATAATAACTTACATAACTTACATAATACATAAATATATTTCATATCATAATTTACATAACTTACATACCTTACATACCTTACATAAATTTATATCATAGCATAACTTACATAACTTACAAAACTTACTTAACTTACGTAATACATAAATATACACTTGAAAATCCCATAACTTACTCGAATTAGTTTACACCCATTAGATACTTGATATGTATTATCTATTTTAGTAACCGTAATTTATTGTCAACTTCAGATTTCAAGACCAACGAAAAGGATAGGAGTTGGATGAATTTGTCAAGGGTAAGCAATGACTATCGAAATAGAGTACAAAATTTTCTAAATTTTGCATTTCAAAATGCAAGCCAAGAGAATATGATTCTTTGCTCGTGTATGAAGTGTGGCAACATCAATTGACATTTTTGTGAAGTTGTCTACGAACATCTAATTGTTGATGGCTTTATTCGGGGGTATACAAAATGGATTTTCCATAAAGAGTGTACATCTAGTAGAACCTCTTCAACGATTAATCCGACTTATCCTGATACTGCTTACCATCAGTATGTTAGACAAGATGACATGGAAGGTATGTTGCGGGATGCATTTAATATGCACAGTCATGGTGAGCAACTATTTTCACTTGACTTTATTGCATCTGATGATTGTAATATTGGTGGAAATTTTTTACCAAAACGGGAACAAGTGCACTTGATGAGGAGCCAAATGAAGAAGCAGCGAAGTTCTACAATTTATTTAATGAAATGAACAAAGAACTTTACGAGAGATCAAATATTCAAAATTGTCCTTCTGCATTCGTCTATTTCACTTAAAATGTTTGGGAGGGTGGACCGAAAACTCTTTTACAATGCTGCTAGAGTTTTTGAGAGATATGTTTCCATTTGAAAAAATCACTCAGTCTTGTCAAGATATGAAGAGACTAATAAAAGATTTGGGCTTTGGGTACGATAAAATTCATAGTTTCCCAAATGACTGCATGTTGTACTGGGGTGATCAGAAAAACCAACAGTCTTGTCATGTTTGAGGTAAGTCTCGTTGGATGAATAGGAATACAAAAGATGTGAATTGGAATAAAGGTGGGTCACAGTTAAGAAAGAAGCCAGTCAAGACTTTGTGATATTTTCCCCTAAAACCAAGACTTCAAAGGCTTTTCATGTCGTCAAAGACAGCCGATTCTATGAGGTGGCATAATGATCAATGAACCGATGATGAATTATTAAGTCATCCTGCCGATTCTTTAGCTTGGAAATCATTTGACAGTAAATTTCCAAGTTTTGCAAGTGATCCTCGGAATGTGAGGCTTGGGCTAGCAGCTGACGGCTTTAATCCTTTTAAATCATGAGTACTTTATATGGTACTTGGCCTGTAGTGCTTGTTCCTTACAATTTGCCTCTATGGATTTGTATGAAGCAATCTTCTTTTATATTATCTATGATTATCCCTGGAGAGAAAGGTCTCAGAAATGATATTGACATTTATTTGCTGCCACTTATTGAAGAGTTAAAATAGTTATGGTCGGGTGTTGAGACATATGATGTATTAAGAAAGGAGAACTTTAATTTACGTGCAGCTTTATTGTGGTTAATTAATGATTTCCCGGCTTATGCCAATTTATCTGGTTGGAGTACCAAAGGATGTTATGCTTGTCCTTGTCGTGCTGTCCAAACATGTTCAAAATGGTTATATAATGGGAAGAAGTTCTTTTATATGGGGCATCATCGATGGTTAGATGGAAATCATAGATTTAGATTTCAGAGGACTTTATTTGACGGTACTAAAGATTTAGAGAAGCTTCTAAGTAGACCATTGGATCTGAAATCTTGTTCATGGTAAAAGATATGGATTTCAATTATGGGAAGATGAATCAACCATCCAACATACAAACAAAGAGAAGATTGAGGGATGAATCTGATGAAGAGGATGATCCTAATGTGGCGGACTTGTGGAAAAAAAAGTATTTTTTTATTTGCCTTATTGGGAGCATCGCATTTTACGACACAATCTTGATGTCATGTATATTGAGAAGAATGTTTGCGAGAACATCATTGGGACAATTTTGAATGTCGATGGAAAATCAAAAGACAAACTTCAGAGTTGACTTGATTTAGTTGACATGGGAATTTGGTGTGATCTTCATCCCCAAGTACTTTCGAATGGGAAATATCTGTTACCGCCTCTAATTTTTGCAATGTCAAAGGAAGAGAAAGAAGTGTTCTACACAGTGTTGAAGGATATAAATGTCCCAGATCGTATGCATCAAATATATCTCGATGTGTGAGTCTTAAAGATCGAAGACTATATTCTTTAAAATCACATGATTATCACATCTTGATGCAAGATTTACTACCACTTGCTTTACGGTGTTGTATGTCAAAAAAGGTGACGTCTTGTATAATTGAACTTTCCAATATAATGAAAGCTATTTGTGGGAAAGTTTTGAATGTTGAAGAACTTGAGAAAGTACAAGATCGAGCCGATTTGACTTTATGCAATTTGGAGAAGATCTTTCCACCTTCCTTCTTCACTATTATGGTGCACTTGGTAATCCATCTCCCTCGTGAAGCAATAATTGGTGGACTAATTTTCTATCGATGGATGTATCCTATAGAAAGGTGTTAATTTATTTCAAACCTATTCATTCATTCACCTCTATACCGTTAGTTACAACTTTTGATAATGTTGTATATTGTGTTTAGGTTCCTATTCAAATTGAAGTCTTATTGTCGTAATAAGCGTTATCTAGAAGCATCAATTGCTGAAGGCTACTTGGCAGAGGAATGTATGACTTTTTGTTCTAGATATCTAGAAGATGTTGAAACAAGATTGAATAGACCAAGTAGAAATGCTGGGCTCAATGATCCTAACTTGGCTGAAACTTATTTATTTCAAAGTTATGGAGAACCAATCGGTAAAGTTGAAATTGCAGAATTAGATGAAAGATCTTGCGTACAAGCACAAAGATATGTTCTTTTTCACCATGATTCAATTGAACCATTACGCAAGTAAGTTCTAGAATATGATAAATATTCATCTTTTTGATTTTTTTATTTTCTAACCAATTAAACCTCTTTTTAACATAGTGAGTACAAACAAATCTTGAGATCTCGTTCACGCTCCTGAAGATTACAACAACGAGAGATTAATAAGTTATTCACAGAATCTTTTCATGAATAGTTCAGCCAAACGGTATGCAACTCAACCTTTTATTGACAAATAATAATGTTTTCTCATAACATTTATAATTACTCAATTTACTTTTGATTCAATATGTCTAGAGTGGGAAGGACGTTAATGACGAAGTTAAATGGCTTTCCTAAGGTCCAAATAGAGTAGTAAAAAGATATAGTGCCTTCGTCATCAATAGATTCAGATTTCATACAAAATATCGTGAAAGATTGAAGAGAACTCAAAATTGTGGAATAGTTGTTAATTCTTCATTTACAAGTTATGTTAGTGCTAGGGACAGTAATCCCATTGAGGGAAATGTGGAGTATTACAGACTTCTTACTGATATTATTGAGTTTGATTACTATGGAAAATGGAAAGTTGTCTTATTTCGATGTGATTGGGCTGATTTTAATACTACTCGCAGAATTAAAAACGATCAATTTGGTTTTACAATGGTGAATTTCTCTTGATTAATTCACACTGGAGAACAACTGATAGACGAGCCATATGTATTTTCTTCTCAAGTGAAACAAGTTTTTTACTCGAAAGATCCAACCCATGAGGGTTGGTACGTTGTACTCCGAAACACCCCTGGAGACTTGTTTGACAAGTAGAGATGACATCGTCGAAAGATTAGAAACTTTGCCTTTTCTAGAACAAAACTTAAATAAAAATATCCTTAGTACTAGTACACAATTTCAATGGGTTCGTTAGGATGTGGATGAAGATATTTACGAAATATGATGTATTGAGATTTTATGATTTTTTAATTATATGGAATATTATAATTTTAATCTTGGTCATGTTATATAATTTAACTATTTTATATGTACTATTATTGTTGTAATTTGTTACTAAAATTTCACCTATTTTATGTGTACTGCAAGAAAAATGCATAGAAAAAGATTACGAGATTTAAGTATTGTCCAAAATACTCCAAATTCGGAAGAAGCAAATAGTGAACAACAGACAGTTATTGGATCTTCGAATGTGCCGGAGATACTTAACGAGCCTGCAGAATTTCAAAGTAATGTTAAGTTTATTTTACATGTGTGTTGACTTTTATTATTGATTTATTTTTCAATTTTAATATAATAATAATATATCATTTTTAGCTGAAAGTGGTGGGACGCGCAGAGGTCGAGGATGTACGCTACTTAAAGATTTATACGACTTAAATCCTGTTGAGCATGTCAAAGTAAGTAGAAACAGTCATGGTCAACCTTTTGGATTTGAAGCTCGACTTTTAGCAAGCTATTTGGGCATTATAGCACGAAATGCCAATATGTTTCCCATCAACTACGAATCATGGCATCACATGCCTGATAGCAACTAAAATCAAGCTCTCGATAATATTAAGGTAACAAAACGTGAATGTAATTTATAATACTTTGGTTTAAGTTTCATTTATATTTACATTCTAAACTTGTGTTTTTTAGGAGAGATTTGCTTTAGAGTCTCGAATGACTATATCAAGAAGGCATTGGGTAAAAAATGGAGAGACCATAAAAGCACTTTGAAAAAGAATATTTTAAGAAAGACATAAGCCTCGAAGAAAAATTACGAAATGTCCCACCGGGAATGCTGAGGTACCAATGGGAAGATGCGGTTAGATTTTGGAATTCAAAGAAAGGAGAGGTATTACGTACTTCCAAACTCTTATAAAATTTTTAGTATATAGTGTTTACCATATACGTAATAATAATTTCATTATGTAGGACCGTGAGGGAGTTGGAGCAAGCAGCAGGCAAAAACAAAAATTCACGCACACGGTAGGGTCGAGAAGTTTTGCTTTTGTAGCTGAGGCCGTGGTATTATGAATTTATTAATTCTGTTAAATATTAATGACTTTCTACTATTAAATAATATTTTTACTATTATATTGTAGGAAGTCTCGTCTGGTCAAAAAGTTGGACGCCTTTAGCTTTTTGAGATTATGCATAGGAAGAAAGATGGATCTCCTATGACATCCGAAGTTGGAGAAATTATGGTAGATTTACTTAAAAAAATTTGATTTATTATAAATATTTATAATGTTTAATTATAATGGTTTAATTCGCTATTGGTAGTTTTAAATAATGTTAAGTTATGTTGCATTCCTTTTTATTATATATTTCATTTCTAACTTTTTGATTGATTTATTAGGAGAAACTAAAGGAGAAGAAGGCGGAGTATGAAGCGATTGCTTCGTCTGATAGTTCTTTTAATCTTGAGAACATTGATAACAGAATTATTACTGAAGTTTTTGGTCCTGAAAGGTATGGTCGGGTTCGATTTCAAGGATCTAGTGTTACCCCGACCCAATATTTTGGATCCAGCTCCCAGCAATACATGCCTTCTGATAGTCAAGCTCAAGCTGAAGTTCAGAGGTTAAGAGACCAGATAGCTTAGATGCAAGCGAGCACAGTTGAGCAAATTGCTGAGGTTCAAAGAAAATATAAAGAACTTCAGCAACAACTTAGAGCGGATGCAGCAGCGAGGGAGGCAGCAGCAGCAGCAGCGAGGGAGGTAGAGGTAGTAGCTATGGCAGCAGAGCAGAGCAGAAAGTACGATGAGCTCCAATTACAGCTTCAGCATATGATGAAGATGTTTCAGCAGTCGCAAAAGCTGCCATCTTAAACATTTGTTTTCTCGTTGTAAGAATATTTTTAACATTTTCACATTCAACTTTATTGTAAGAATATTTTGAGTTATACTTCATTTATTAATTTACATCATATATCTTTTGTTGAGTTTGAAGTATCATTTTAGATTTAATATTTTTGGTTGTATTTTTTATGCTACATTTACTGTTTTTGGTTGGATTTCATGCTATATTTGCTATTTTTGGTTGGATTTAATGCAGGAAGGGTTGGATATTGGTGAAAAATGCATATTGCAAATCTTCCAAAATTAGCGGCGTTTGTAACAAAAGCACCGAAAAAAGTCGTAACTTTTAGAGGCACTTTTCCCACAAACGTCGCTAAAAGCCATGACTTTTTGCGGCGCTTCTCCAGAAAACGCCGCTAAAAGCCGTGACTTTTAGCGGCACTTTCCCCACAAATGCCGCTAAAAGTCATGATTTTTTGTGGCATCTTTTTTGAAATAAACTTGCCGCATTTTCTATAGCGGCGTTTTTTACGACGCTTGTGAAAACGCCACAAATAGTTATAGCGGAGCTTTTAAGCACCACTAAAGGCAAAAAAAAAAAGCCACTGAAAGTCTGTTTTCCTGTAGTGATTGAAGATATGGCGTCACTATCTGTTCGGTGAGAAATGTCATGTTTGTTCTGATTACAAAAGTTTGAAATATTTGATGACTCAAAAAGATCTAAATTTGAGACAGTGACGATGGTTAGAGTTGCTAAAAGATTATGATCTTGTGATTGATTGCCATCTGGGAAAGGCTAATGTTGTTGATGATGCTCTAAGCTGAAAATCCCTGTTTTCTTTGCGTGCAATGAATGCGCATATGGCTATGTCTGATGATGGTTCAATTATAGTTGAGATAAAGCAAGACCGTTATATATTCAACAGATTTGTGATGCTCATAAAGTTGATAATGATTTGTTAGTAAAGAAGGGTCAATGTGATTCAAATGTTGATTCAGAATTTCAAGTTGATGCTGAGGGTTGTCTGAGGTTCAAAAACTGAATATGTGTTCCGAGAAATCCAGAGTTGATTCAGATGATTTTGAATGAAGCTCATAATAGTCGACTATCTGTTCACCCGGGTAGTACGAAAATGTATAATGATCTGAAACAGCTCTACTACTGGCATGGTATGAAACGAGACATTTCTGACTTCGTTTCGAAATGTTTAGTCTGTCAACAAGTAGAAGCTGAGCATCATGTACCTTCTGGATTGCTTCAACCGATCATGATAACAGAATGGAAATGGGACAGAGTCACGATGGATTTTGTATTTGGTTTGCCATTAACACCGAGCAAGAAAGATGCAATGTAACACCCTTAGCCCGTATTTGTCGCTAGATTAGTGTTATGAGGAATTACCGATCATATTACAATTCATACAAACATGCATTATAATACAGTTTGAGATTTATAATCACATCAATGTTTATAACAAAATCAAATATTAAAACTTAAAAGAAATTATATCATTCACAACATAGTATAAATAAAATATAATCCAAAATATATCAAAACAACTTATACATATACTGAACATATAAGACATCAACACCTTCATTATTGAATATTAAACCTATTTTTATATAAGACATGCGCATACAAGTTAACATCAATTGAAATAAATTTCCTTACCAACCCTTTTTTTTTCATATATGCGACATTAATATATTAATCTATATGAAACTCATATATTTTTGCACATTAACATAAATTAAAACTAGCATTCGGTCATAATTAAACTCATCTCATTTCTTTGCCTACTCGATTAACAGAGGTGAATTGTACATATTCGTAAACTTACAAGTAGCTAACAATTTATATTGCCATACCTATACATATAACATCAATATCATAAACACTTTTATACACATGTAAAGCATATAAAATTCAACTAATATAATAAGGTTGAATATCATGTACATATATCTTAATATAATCCATAAGTGAACATCAAATTTATATCATGCATATGTCCTGATTTTTACCTAACAAGTACATGACTTACCTTAGTTCAATTAACTTCCATTATGAGCCATATGACCGAATACATAGCATCTTCACAAACATCATATATTTTAGTTACACTTTCAATATAGGTTCAAAACAAAACCAAACTTATATATAACCATAGCCGATTCATTCATGGCACATCCAAATTCAACAACCAACCATACAATACAAACACATAACATAAATTATAGTCAACCATGACACATTGCATAATAACCAAAAGAACTTAAGTCATAGTCTAACAAACCGAATTTAAGCGTGGAAGTTAAGCCATTTTTGCATGGCCTTTAGACATACACTTTTCAAAATAAACCAACTCCAAAGATAGCTTATACATGCCATAGATTTGATAGTTAACCAAAAGAACTTAAGTCATAGTCTAACAAACCGAATTTAAGCGTGGAAGTTAAGCCATTTTCGCATGGCCTTTATACATACACTTTTCAAAATAAACCAACTCCAAAGATAGCTTATACATGCCATAGATTTGATAGTTCACTTATAAAGGTATCGAAAACAGTCGATAGTGTGATAGGCTTATCTGACGATCCCCAAGCTCATAACTTGAATTCCAAAAATCAATAAAAAAGAGTAAACATGAGCACACAGAGTAAACTATCATAGCTTAGTAAGTCATAAGCAAATAAACATTCAATAATATAGTCAACTCATATTAACTAAACAAATTACAGTAACAATACCATGCTTGACCTTAAACCTACAAATTCCATAATTAATACATTCTCATAGACAATTACCCACCTTGGCCGAATACTCACATAGTCATTTTAACATATTATTAATCAACTTCCAAACCAAATAGTCATAATAAACCATACATACATTTACTTATATACGCAAGCTCAAGAATCATAGTATAACATCACATATATATATATATCACCTATATGGCCGAATATACCAAATCATATATGCACATATTTAAGAAACATTTCAATGATACACAAGTTATTTATTCACAAGTCGAATACGCATACCACATACAAATATATTCTTCATTTGCATCGTACATGATTTAAAACAAATATTCACCTTATCTCAAGTAGGTATCAAGTTAATCCATACCTGGCCATTTAGCTCATTTTACATATTCGAACACAACTTATCTTTGCCCAATGAACCATTCAGAATTGGATAAGACACTTGGATAATCACACATATCATACAATGCCAACGTCCCAGACGTGGTCTTACATGTAATCACATATCGATGTCACTGTCCCAGACAGGGTCCTACTCGCACACATATATCGGAGTCGTATATCGATGCCATGGTCTTTCTCGCACACATATATCAGAATCCTATGTCATGACATATGTATCCTAACTATTCCTAAGGTTCATACAGGGCTTTCAGACATCGTAACTTGGTCTAAACGAATGCATGAACATGGTTACCAAGCTTATACACATTCGAAAATAGCATATATAAATTCATATATTTCATTTCAGCATATATACTTTGCATTTAATTAAAATTAAGTACGTCTATTTGCTTATAAACTTACCTCGGACAATGTAAAACGGAACAGGACAGCTAGTCGACAACTTTCGTTTTCCCCTGATCCAAATCTGATTTCTTTGGCTCTTGATCTAAACATATTCAAATTAAGCTCATTCAAACATATTTGCATTCAATTTAGTCCAAAAAGACATAAATGGGCAAATATACCATTTTACCCCTCACATTTACACTTTTTACAATTTAGTTCCTATTGCACAAAACACAAAATATACAAAATTTCACTATACCCATGTTAAGCCGAATCTTATCCATATTGATAATAGTCCATATATTTCATTTATTTCACATTTTAGTCCCTAAAATTCTTTGTTTTGCAGTTTAGTCCTAATTACTCAAAATCATTAAAAACTCCAATACAAAACATGTTAATCTAAAACATATCTTTCATATTTCATCATCAAAAAAGAAAAATCACAAGCTCTCAACAATGGCATAACTCAAAATGTTCTCCAAAATAAAAAAATTCAAGCATGGGTTTACTAGTACTCGAAGCAACGATCTCAAAAACGTAGGAATTATCAAAAACCGAGCTAAACACATATCTTGATTGAGCTTGAAAGTAGCCAAACCCTAAGTTTCTTTTCCTTTCTTTCTTATTTAGTTTCAACAATGGTGAATATAAAATGAGCACTAATGTTTTATGATACATTTTATATTATAATAACTTATATTATTAGTTTACTAAATTAACCTTAATGAATTCATAACAAAACTATATAATGTAAGCCTAAGCTGTCCTTTCAATATGTCAATAGGTTATTTACAACTTAAAGGCTTCCATTTATAAAACCACTAGCAATTCGACCCCTTATACATTAGACTAACAAATTTTCATTTTATGCGATTAAGTCTTTTTATTAAATCGAGCACTCATACGATAAAATTAAGGCACAAAAATTTCACATATATAAATTCACACATAATAAACAAAGAAAATAATTTTTAAATATTTTTTGACTCAAATTTGGGGTCTCAAAACCACCATTTTGACTAGGGTCTAAATCGGATTATTACGTGCAATCTGGGTTATTGTGGATAGATTGACTAAATCGGCTCATTTTGTTTTGGTTCACACAAATTACTCACTTTATAAGTTAGCTGAATTTTATGTTTCTCAGTTTGTGAGATTACACAGAGTACCTATTTCTATTGTTTCAGATAAAGATCCGAGGTTTACATTGTAACCGCCCGATTTAGACCCTATTCAGAATAGTAGATTCGGGACCATGAATCCGAGTCAGAGAAATATTTTAAAATTATTTTATGTGTTTATTATGTGTGAATTTATATCTGTGATATTTTCGTGATTTAATTTTTTTGTTTGAGTGTCCGATTAAATTAAAGGGCTTAATCGCGTAAAATGAAAACTTGATAGTTTAATGTGTAAGGACCAAATTGTTGTTGTCTTTATTATATGAAGAATTTATAATGTAATTAGGCCACTATTAATATAGGTGGATGGCAATGGACATTATATATGTGAAAGTATAATATTTTAACTAAGGTTAAATTAGTAAATTAGAAATATAAGTTATTATAATAAAACATAAAAGATAAAACATGGTTTATAATTGTTGTTCATGGCCGAAACATAAATAAGAAAGAAAAGAAAAAGAAAGCTAGGGTTCGGCCTTGTTCAAGCTTGATTAAGGTATATGTTTAGCTTGGTTTTTGATAATTTTTACATTTTTGAGATCGTTGCCAAGTTATCTACAAGACCCATGCTTGAATTTTTTTTTATTTTGATGAATATTTTGAATTATGCCATTGTTGAGAGCTTGTGATTTTTGTGGTTTGATGATGAAATATGAAAGATATATTTTGGATTAACATGTTTTGTATTGGAGTTTTTGATGATTTCGAGTAATTAGAACTAAATTGTAAAAATAATAAATTGAAGGACTAAAATGTGAAATAAATGAAATGTATGGACTTGTATGAACACTAGGAGTATTCGGCCTAAGCATGGTGTGTGCAAATTTTACATGTTTCGTGTTTTGTGCAATTTGGACTAAATTGTAAAAAGTGTAAAATGTAAGGGGTAAAATGGTAATTTTCCCATTTATGTGTTTTTGGATGAATTTGATTTAATATTTGATTAAATAAGTTTAATTTATATTAATTTAGATCAAGAAAAGAGAAAATTATATTTGGATCGGGGGAAAACTAAAATTGTCGACTAGTCTTCCCGTTCCATTTTTCACCGTCCGAGGTATGTTTATAAGCAAATAGATGTTGTTAATTTTAAATAAATGTGAACTATTTATGCTCAAATGAAATATGTGAATATATATTTATAATAGCCGAAATATACAAGTTAGGCAACTATGTTTGTGAATTCATTTCGACCCAGTAAGACATCCGAAAGCCCCGTATGAACCTTAGGAATAGTTAGGATACATATGTCATGACATAGGATTCCGATATGTGATGTGCGAGTAAGACTATGGCATCGATATATGTGTACGAGTAAGACCACATTTTATATGTTGGCATCGATATATGACTCTGATATATATGTGCGAGTAAGACCCTGTCTGGGACAGTGGCATCGATATGTGATTACATGTAAGACCACATCTGAGATGTTGGCATTGTACGATATATGTGATTATTCAAGTGTCCTATCCAATTCTAAATGGTTCATCAGGCAATGATAGGTTGTGATCGAATGTGCAAAATAAGCTAAAATGATCAGATATGAATTGGTTTATTACCTACTTGAAATAATGTAAGTGAGTTACTAATGTGAACATGTGTGACTTATGAATTATATTTGGCCATTACTATGTATATGCATAAGATATCATATTATGATTCAAGATTATATTTATATGTGTTCATTTAATGATATTTAGCTTTGAAATCGAAAGATATTTTGTCAATATTTATATATATGTATTTGGCTATAAGTAAATCTATATGCAAAAGTACATGTTATATGTGAAATCTTAAGATTTTGGTTTAATATGATTATGTTAGTAGAATTAGACTTACTTTAAATGAATTGTTCATTTCATTGAATAGTTTATTTGCTTGTGACTTACTAAGCTCTAAAAGCTTACTCTGTGTGTTTATGTTTGTTTCTGTTTTATAGATTTTGGATCAAGTTACAAGCTCAGGGATTGTCAGTAAAGCCTATCAAACTATCAACTATCTTTGGTAATTTATAAGTTGAATTTTCGAACCTATGGCATGTATAGGCTAGATTATACTTTTGAAATGTTGTATTTTGGTTTATATATAATTGAACCATGCGAAAATGGCTTAATTTCTATGTTTGAATTTGGTTATGTTTGATTGTGGTTTAAGTTATTTTAGTTATAATATTATGTGCTATTAAAGAATAGTGTTTGTGATAGGTGCTATATGTTTTGGAAATGGTTAATGATTTTGTATGAATATGTGGCTGATTCGGCTATGGTATGCATAGATAAAAGTATATGTGAATTTGGTTGTTGTATTTGGTCAATGTGTTATATGTGATTTGGCATTAAAGGTTGTTTGGCTATGTCTGAACATTATATAAATTTGTTTTGATTTGTTTATTACATGGTATGTAAGATTCATGTTTTGAATATATGTCTATTTGTGGTTAATGCCTTATCCTTGTGAAGTATAATTTGTAACATTATTTGGTTTGAAAATTATTACAATAATGTACTTGTAAATTCAGTTATAAGATGAAATTATGTGAGATGGTTATAACCAACTTGTGATTTGGCATTTGCTTGTATAAATATTTATGCATATGATGAATTGACTTAGTATATATCTCATCTTAAGGTGTATATATATATATATATATATACATGATGGTGTTTGATCATGTGTTTTGGTTATGGAGTAATAGATGGATGCGTTTTGTGTTATAACATGTAATGCATTAGTAAATTAAAATGCATGTTATTTATATGATGTGTATTTGGTATATGCTTATTGTGTAAAGTAAAAATATGTATGGGTATGTGGGTTTGATAGCTATTCGAAAATCAATAAATATGTTTATGTAAACTTTGTTAGCTAATAGATAAAAGATTAATATGGTTTTGTATCGGTCTCTAATGGTACATTATATATGAAATGAAATGATGTGTGTTTGCTTGTTTAAAGTATGTGCATAACATTTTTATGATAATAAGATATTTTACATTTAAATTATTCAAATGTCATAAAAGTTAAAGTTTACATATTTGATAAGTATGTGCAATGAAGTGCACTTGATTATGAGTTTAACATTAAATTTTCATGATTTCTTGATGGTATTTTTTGATTATAAATTCAGGAGATTATATGAAATATTAAATTGAAGTATGATAGTATGGTTTAAACTTTTGCTAGATAGTTAATAATGAAAGTTTGATCTGAGTTATATTTTGATTGGTAATGCCTCGCAACCCTAATCCGACGACGGATACGGGTTAGGGGTGTTACATACATCGAGGTTTTGGAAGAAACTGCAAGATGCACTAGGTACGAAATTACATTTCAGCACTGCTTTCCATTCAAAAACAGTTGGTCAGTCTGAACGATTCATTCAGATACTTGAGGATATGTTGAGATGTTGCATTCTCGAGTTCGAAGGTACGTGGGAACGATACTTACCTTTGATTGAATTTGCGTACAATAATAGCATTCAATCGAGTATCAAAATGGCACCTTATTAGGCTTTGTACGGTCATAAATGTCATACACCATTGTATTTGACCGAGCTCAGTGAAAATAAGTTACACGTGGTCGATTTGGTCAGAGAGACTGAACAGAAAGTAAAAGTGATCCGCAAAAGTCTGAAAACAGCGTCAGATCGTTAGAAATCGTATGTGGACTTGAATCGAAAAGATATGGAGTTTCAGATTAGGGACAAAGTATTTTTGAAAGTCTCACCGTGGAAGAAAATACTCAAATTCGATCGTAAAGGCAAATTGGGTGCGAGATTTATTGGGCCGTATGAGATTATTGAGTGTATCAGGCCGGTTGCTATAGACTATTGTTGCCACCTGAGTTAGAAAAGATCCATAATGTATTCCATGTTTCGATGCTTCGTAGATATCGATCTGATCCCTCACATGTGATTAATCCGTTAGAGATTGAGATTAAGCCTGATATAACATATGAGGAAGAACCGATTTGTATTCTGGCTTATGAAGTTAAATAAGTGCAAAATAAGAAAATTTCGTTAGTGAAAGTACTATCGTATAGACATAGAGTTGAAGAGGCAACGTGGGAGCCGGAGGATGCAATGAAAGAACGTTATCCGAACCTATTAACTGGTAAGATTTTTGGGGACGAAAATCCCTAAGGGGGGAGAGCTGTAACAGCCCGATTTAGACCCTATTCTGAATAGTGGTTTCAGGACCACGAATCCGAGTTAGAAAATAGTTAAAATTTCTTTTTTGTATTTATTATGTGTGAATTAATATCAGTGAAATTTTCGTGCTTTAATTTTGTCGTTTGAGTGTCGATTTAATAAAAAGGGCTTAATCGCATAAAATGAAAATTTGACGGTTTAATTTGTAATGGCCGAATTGTTGTCTTTATAATTTGATGTGTTTATAATGAAATTTGTCCATGAGAACTGTAACACCCCGAACCCGAGACCGTTGCCGGTGTCGGACACGAGGGGTTAACAAGCCAAAACCACTTATGGCACCGACCAATTTGACATTCCAGTCAAGCTGGAAAACTGCATTGCTCTCGCCTTAAAATGCATATCTCGAGTTCCACAACTCGGAAACTGATTCCGTAAATTTTCCCTGAATTTAGACTCATATATCCATCCATGGATTTATTTCTAGAATTTTTGGTTGAGCCAATTGGTACAGTTTATTAGTTAAAGTCACCCATGTTACAGGGATCGACTGCTCTAACCTTCGTGCATTACAAGTTGAATATCTCTCTGTACAGGGATTTAATACTGGTGACGTTTGTTTCTAATGAAACTAGACTCAAAATGGAATCTGTACATATAAGGTATGACTCCTAATTATTTCTGTATAATTTATAGTAAATTTTTAAAGTTGCGTCAGGGGACCCAGAAACCGTTCTGGCCCTGTCTCACAATAGCTTTAATATCTCTTAACATGTAATTCCTATGACCGTTTCGTTTCTTCCATATGAAAGTAGACTCATCAAGGTTTATTTACATAATTCTTTCACTATTTAATACCATCCCAACAATTTTTGGTGATTTTTCACATTCCCGTCACTGCAGCTGGCAGCACCTGTTTTTAAGGTAGGTCTTACCTATTTGTAGTCTCCATGAACCAACTAGTCTTGCCATACATAGGTTCACCTATGACCATTTTTTTTTTTTTTTAGCCATTCCAATGGCTGATCATGTGACCATCACTCCCATTTCCAATCCATAATCACATCATGAAACCATATATATATATACAAATCACAAATGGTCTAAGTTCGTACTTTACTTCTACGAGCCATTTTCGCATGGCCGTACACATGTACATCACAACACATTGGAACCAACGAGGGGTAGTCCTATACATGCCATTTCAAAGTTCGACCGAAAATTATACCAAAATGGAGGTTTCGATAGTGTAGATGACTTCGACTTTAATGATCCCGAATCCGATTGCTATCGAGCAAAATCTATAAAACAGAGAGCCAAAGCAACGGGGTAAGCATTTTTATGCTTAGTAAGTCTCAAGCAATAAAATCAGCTTTAATTAAAGCATTACATTCACATAGACAAATGCATCATTTCATTAATACACATTCACATAATCATTCTTACTTCACACTTCATCATTATATACTTTCACAAGATATCAACCAATTCAATAGCTGAAACTCGTTAGTCGATTGAGCGAATGTTGCTCAAACACGTCGACTTTCCAATGCACATGTAAACATACCTTATTCTTTGGGCTTTTCGAGCGTACTAATTTAATTTATTACAGCAACCAACACTCACCTCCAGCCCAAGCTTCTTCGAATACAACCGGATATAACCACGTGCACGAATGCCCTCGGTCTTAGCCGGATAGAACGACTTGCACGAATGCCTTCGGTCTTAGCCCGGATGTAGTCGCTAGCACAATTGCCTTCGGTCTTAACCGGATATAATTTCCAGCATAAATGTCTTGGGACTTAGCCGGATATCATTCAATTGCTCATGCACACATATACACCAATAATCATTTCACATTCATATTTCATTTTCGTTACTAAGGCTCAAACACAAACATATCACTAGCATAATCGCCTTGGGACTTAGCCGGGTATCATTCAAATACTCATACACACATAAATCAATAATCATTACACATCCATATTTCATTTCACATAATTCAAGTAGGGTCATTTCTTGAGGACTTACCTCGGATCTTTGTCGAACGGCTTCAACGGCTATTCGATCACTTTTTCCTTCCTTTATCGGATTTAGCTCCCTTTGCTCTTGAGCTTAACGAATGCAAGTAGAAGTATTCAATATTTTTCTCAATAATGTTTACTTGTTAATCACATTCAGCATCTCATATCAACTCATTTTATTATAAACTATCAATCGACTTTTTAAACCAAAACGCCATTATAAGGCCGATTGTTCTTGGTCATACATACACGAAATCAAAAATAAATTCCAAGGTTTTCACATTATAAGGTACTAAGCCGAATACACTTGCTAGGTTCACATACATTCTTCATCAATTTCTTCTTTAAACAAACACATTTAAGCATTCCTTTCGTATTATCAACTCCAACCACATTCATTACTCAAGTATAGTAATTTCACATTCGGCAATATTATTACATACAATAGCCGATTCTTCTTACTTTGTATTTGTGCATCTATTTGATCATTAGTTTAGTTCAAACACCCATACACCAAGATTCATCAAGTTTAGCATGAAACACAAACCTTAATCCTCAATGACCACTATGGCCGAAAATCCTAGTCAACCCAAAATCACAATTTCTAGCATGGGTTACCTAGAGAACTTGGTAACTAGCTCAATTTCATCTAACGTTTCAAGGATTCACATGAATTTCTCACTTTATTTATAGCTTAGAAACCGAATGGTTGCTCCCTTAGAATCGGCCAAGAAGAAACAAGAAACAAAAACTTGTTTCTTTCACCCATCCACCATTTCTCCTTAAAACAGAAGACAACAATCATTTTCCTCCATTTCTTCCATGGCCGATTACCCACTATCACCACACAATCAAGATTTTGACAAGGCTAAGTAGAAAACTTAGTAACTAGCTTGATGTATGCTAATATTTCAAGAACTAACATGAAATCACTTACCTCGTTCCAAGCTTAAGGGTGACCGATTGGCTATCTCCCCTTCTTCCTTTGAGGTTCGGCCAAGCTAAGGAGGATGAACACTTTTCTTCCTTTCTTTTTTTTTTCTTTCTTTGTTTTTGTTTCTCTCATGTACGGCAAAGGGGGGGGGAAAGCATCCACACTCATTTTTTTTTTTCATTCCTTTACCCATGCTCTTATTTTATTATTTCTAACATCCACCACTAGCAAAACATGTTTAAGACATGTTTTCTTTTCCCCATCTTCATTACCATGGCGGCCACTTCCTTTTCTTTGGGTAAATTGACATGCAAAACCATTCTTTTGCATGCATATACTATTAGACCATTGAAAGATTAGCCTATCACCTTTCAACAATGTTTCATATAAGTCCATTTTAATAAATTCACATAGAAATGATCAAATTAATGCATGCAACTTTCACACATGCATTTACTAACATCATAAACATAGAATATAACTTTTAATTACTTATAAGACTCGGTTTAGTGGTCCCGACACCACTTTCCGACTAAGGTCAAATTAGGGATGTCACAACTCTCCCCACTTAAGAAATTTTCGTCCCGAAAATCTTACCGTAAATAGGCTCTGTATCGCTCTTTAATAGAGTCCTCAAGCTCCCAAGTGGCTTCTTCAATTCCGTGTTTATGCCACAACACCTTCACTAACGGATTTTCTTATTGCGCAACTCTTTCGCTTCACGCATCATAATGCGAACTGGTTCCTCTTCATAGCTCAAATTAGGTGAATCTCAATCTCGGACGGAGCGATCACGTGCGATGGATCGACCTATATCGTCAAGCATCGAGACATGAAAAATGTTGTGGATCCTTTCAAGCTCGGGGTAAAATTAATCGATATGCGATCGCCCAACTCGTTCGGATACTTCATATGGCCCGATGAACCTCGGACTCAATTTGCCTTTACGACCAAATCTAAGCACCTTCTTCCAAGGTGAAACTTTGAGAAAGACCTTGTCTCCAACCCGATATTCGATATCTTTTCTTTTCAAATCCGATACGACTTTTGGCGATCCGGCGACTTTCAAACTATCACGAATTACTCTAACTTTTGCTCGGCATCCTTAACCAAATCAACCTCAAGATTTTTCCTTCACTAAGTTCACCGAATAATGGGTACGGCATTTACGACCGTATAAAGCCTCGTAGGGTGCCATCTTAATACTTGATTGAAAGCTGTTGTTGTAAGCGAATTCAATCAACGGCAAATACCGCTCCCATGAACCATCGAACTCGAGGATGCAACATCTCAACATATCCTCAAGTATCTCGAATTATCCGCCGGATTGACCATCGGTTTGGGGTGAAAGGCGGTGCTGAAATGCAACTTGGTACCCAAAGCTTCTTGCAACTTTTTCAAAATTGCGAGGTAAATCTCGGATCTCTATCCGACACGATGGAAATAGGCACCCGTGCAATCTCACAATCGAGAAACGCATGATTCGGCTAGTTTGTCCATTGGAAAGTCCGTACGACGGGACAAAGTGAGCCGACTTAGTCAATCTATCTACAACGACCCAAATCGCGTCCTTCTTACTCATCGACAATGGCGGTCCGGATACAAAGTCCATTGTGACTCAATCCCATTTCCACTCGGGTATCGTGATCAGTGAAGCAATCTCAAGGCACTTGATGTTCCGCTTTCACTTGCGACATATTAAACATCTCAAACAAAGTCGGAGATGTCTCGCTTCATACCACGCCACCAAAACCGACGTTTCAAATCGTTGTACATCTTCGTACTCTCGGTGGATTGCCATTCGGCTACAATGGGCTTCGCTCAGAATTATCGAGATAAGTTCAATTCTTTGGAACACACAGACGATTTTGAACCTCAAACAATCGCCATCGTCGATTTGAAACTCCGAGTCCTTGTTCGGAACACACTCAGCCCGTTTTGCAGCCAACTCGTCGTCGACTTTCTGAGCTTCACGAATTTGATGTAACAATAATGGTTTGGCTTTCAATTCAGCTACTAACACTTTGTTGGATCGAATGATAAGTGCACATTCATTGCTCGTAAGCGAATAATGATTTACGACTTAAGGCATCCGCAACCACATTCGCCTTTCCGGGTGATAGTCAATGACCAGCTCATAATCTTTTAACAACTCGAGCCAATGTCTTTGTCGCAGATTTAAGTCTCTTTGGGTCATCAAATATTTGAGACTTTTGTGATCCGAGTACATGGCACCTCTCACCAAATAAGTAATGTCGCCAAATCTTTAAGGCGAATACGATGGCGACCAATTCGAGATCATGGGTTGGATAATTTTTCTCATGTGGCTTTAATTGCCTCGACGCATAGGCCACAACTCGACCTTCTTGCATCAATACACAACCTCACCCAAGTAGGGAGGCGTCACTATAGATGACAAACTCTTTGCGGATTCGGGTTGCACTAGAATTGGGGCTTCATCAAATAAGTTTTCAGTTGATCGAAACTTTTCGACATTTCTCTGTCCATTCGAACTTAACATCCTTTTGGAGTAGCCGTCATCGGCGTGGCTATCGTTGAGAAACCTTTACAAATCGTCGGTAATAACCTAAGAAGCCCCAAAAAGCTCGAACCTCAATAATATTTCTGAGGCTTCCAATTAAGTATGGCTGAAATTTTATTCGGTCGACTCGAATACCCGATGCGATACCACATGACCCAAGAAGCTAACCTCTCTTAACCGAACTCACACTTCTTTGAACTTAGCATACAATTGCTTATCCCGTAAAATTTGCAAGACTAACCTCGGTGTTCAAAGATGTTCGGTCTCATTTCTTGAATAGACCAAGATGTCATCAATGAACATGACTACGAACCGATCCAAATATGGTCCAAGATCCGATTCATTAAATCCATAAATACCGCAGGGCATTAGTAAGCCCAAACGGCATCACTAGGAACTCATAGTGACCATATTTCGCTCAAGGCGGTCTTGGGTACGTCCGAATCTCGAATTCGTAATTGATAATAGCCCGATCTCAAATCTATTTTCGAGAACACCGAGGCTTCTTCAGTTGATCGAACAAGTCATCGATACGTGGTAACGGATATTTGTTCTTTATCGTCGCTTATTAAGTCGACGATAGTCGATGCACGACCTCATGGTTCCATCCTTCTTTTCACAAACAACACCGGCGCACCCTAAGGCGAAAAACTCAAGCGAGCAAAACCTCTATCCACCAATTCTTGCAATCGAGCTTTCAACTCCTTTAATTCCGTTGGTGCCATACGATACGGAGCTATCGAAATTGAGTGGTACCGGTACCAATTCGATGCCAAATTCTATTTCCGAACAGTGGTAAACCCAGCAACTCTTCGTGGAAAACATCCGGGTATTCACAAACCATCGCAGCGATTTGGGTTTCTTTTCTGATTCCTTGTCCTCGAGCACATACGCAAGGTACGCTTCGCACCCTTTTCTTACATATTTCCGGGCCAACATTGCTGATATTACAGCTGGCAACCCTTTTAAGTCCGTAGACTCAACCCGAATTATCTCGTTATTCGCGCACCTCAAATCAATAGTCTTGCTTTTGCAATTTACAACCGCATCGTGCATGGTCAACCAATCCAAACCAAGAATAACATCGAATTCATCGAACGGCAAAAGCATCAAGTCCGCCGGAAAACAAGAACCTCGGAACACTAGGGGACTTTTCTTGCACACTTTGTTGACAAGCACGTAATGACCCAAGGGTTTGACACCGAATTACAAACTCGATGAGACTCAATAGGCAAAGTCTTATGGATGCTAAGGTTTCACATATATAAGAATGAGTAGAACCAGGTCAATCAAAGCAATCACATTAGTATTGAAAAGAGTGAAAGTACCAGTAATGACATCCGGAGAGGCAAGATCCTCGCGTGCAGATGGCATAAGTCCTAACAGAGCCCGAGCCTCGGATCGATGGTAGCATCTCTAGATCCTCTCGACCGCCACTAACATTGCCCATATTTCTAGGTGGCCTACCTCGAGCAGTGGTAGCACCCGGGTTTCCACTCTGACTTACATTTTGTTCAAGCAACCTCAGGCAATCCTTCATAAGGTGGTCGGCCGATCCACACTTATAGCAGGAGCGATCACGGAACCAACAGCTCCCCAAATGCCATTTGCCACAATGCAGACATTCCGCCCTCTCTCGGCGATCATTTCCACCACTGGCGATCGAAGTGACTCGTGTGGTCACAGGGGGTCGATCGCGCCCTCGTCTAGAAAAGCCCGTAGCTCCTCTAGACCGGCTCACATCATCTCGAAATCTCTTCGATGCCTGTTGAAGAGACTTTCCCGAGGACCTTTTTCGGAATTCTCCAGTTCCCACATCAACTTTTTGTTTCTCCTTTCTAAGCTCTTCGGCTTTACAAGCTCGCTCAACAAGTACTACGAACTCTCGTATTTCGAGAATGCCAACGAACATCCTTATATCATCATTCAGCCCATCCTCGAAGCGTTTACACATAATAGCTTGGACGAAATGCATTCTCACGCTGCATCGCTAAGCCTCACAAATTTTCGTTCAGAGTCGGAATCGACATAGAACCTGCTTAAGATCAAGAAATTCCTTCGCTTTTGGTCGATGAATCTCGATCGATATACTTTTTGAACTCGGTTTGAAAGAATTCCCAAGTCACTTGCTCTCTAGGCACCACGAAGTCGAGTCCTCCACCAATAGTAGGCGGAATCGCGTAGCAAGGAGATGGTACACTTTAAGCACTCATCGGTGTGCAAGATAGCTCATCGAGCACCGGATAGTGTTATCCAACCAAAATTCAGCTTGCTCGGCATCGCCGCTATCCGTAGCCTTGAATTCGGTGGCCCCATGTTTACTTAATTCGTCGATCGGGGCTTACTTGACCTTATTTGGTCGATTCATCGGAGGTATTGTAGGTGCGGGGTTGTCGGAATGGAGGTTGTGGAACAGTAGTGTTAGTTCGAATGTATTGGTTGAACCAATCATTCATCACACTATAAAAGGCTTGCCTAGCCTCATCATTCGGATTGTTGGCCATAGGTTGAGAGTCCGCGCTGTCCCTTGCGCGAGCAGCGCCACACTCTCCACATCATCAGCTATTGCTCGATTGGGATCGGGATCCATTGCTATAAACAAACACAAATTCAAATTGTCAGAAATCTCCACACTATCAATTTATCACTTAATGACATGTATAGCTAGACCCCAAACATATCACGGTAGTCCTAGAATCGACTAAACCGTGGCTCTGATACCAATTAAATTGTAACACCCCGAACCCGAGACCGTTGCCGGTGTCAGACACGAGGGGTTAACAAGCCAAAACCACTTATGGCACCGACCAATTTGACATTCCAGTCAAGCTGGAAAACTGCATTGCTGTCGTCTTAAAACGCATATCTCGAGTTCAACAACTTGGAAACTGATTCCGTAAATTTTCCCTGAATTTAGACTCATATATCCATCCATGGATTTATTTCTAGAATTTTTGGTCGAGCCAATTGGTACAGTTTATTAGTTAAAGTCACCCATGTTACAGGGATCGACTGCTCTAACCTTGGCGCGTTACAACTTGAATATCTCTCTGTACAGGGCTTTAATACTGGTGCCGTTTGTTTCTAATGAAACTAGACTCAAAATGGAATCTGTACATATAAGGCATGACTACTAATTCTTTCTGGATAATTTATAGTAAATTTTTAAAGTTTCGTCAGGGGACCCAGAAACCGTTCTGGCCCTGTCTCACAATAGCTTTAATATCTCTTAACATGTAATTCCTATGACCGTTTCGTTTCTTCCATATGAAAGTAGACTCATCAAGTTTCATTTACATAATTCTTTCACTATTTAATACCATCCCAACAATTTTTGGTGATTTTTCACATTCCCGTCACTGCAGCTGGCAGCACCTGTTTTTAAGGTAGGTCTTACCTATTTGTAGTCTCCATGAACCAACTAGTCTTGCCATACATAGGTTCACCTATGACCATTTTTTTTTTTTTTTAGCCATTCCAATGGCTGATCATGTGACCATCACTCCCATTTCCAATCCATAATCACATCATGAAACCATATATATATATACAAATCACAAATGGTCTAAGTTCGTACTTTACTTCTACGAGCCATTTTCGCATGGCCGTACACATGTACATCACAACACATTGGAACCAACGAGGGGTAGTCCTATACATGCCATTTCAAAGTTCAACCGAAAATTATACCAAAATGGAGGTTTCGATAGTGTAGATGACTTCGACTTTAATGATCCCGAATCCGATTGCTATCGAGCAAAATCTATAAAACAGAGAGCCAAAGCAACGGGGTAAGCATTTTTATGCTTAGTAAGTCTCAAGCAATAAAATCAGCTTTAATTAAAGCATTACATTCACATAGCCAAATGCATCATTTCATTAATACACATTCACATAATCATTCTTACTTCACACTTCATCATTATACACTTTCACAAGATATCAACCAATTCAATAGCTGAAACTCGTTAGTCGATTGAGCGAATGTTGCTCAAACACGTCGACTTTCCAATGCACATGTAAACATACCTTATTCTTTGGGCTTTTCGAGCGTACTAATTTAATTTATTACAGCAACCAACGCTCACCTCCAGCCCAAGCTTCTTCGGAATACAACCGGATATAACCACGTGCACGAATGCCCTCGGGTCTTAGCCCGGATAGAACGACTTGCACGAATGCCTTCGGGTCTTAGCCCGGATGTAGTCGCTAGCACAATTGCCTTCGGGTCTTAACCCGGATATAATTTCCAGCATAAATGTCTTCGGGACTTAGCCCGGATATCATTCAATTGCTCATGCACACATATACACCAATAATCATTTCACATTCATATTTCATTTTCGTTACTAAGGCTCAAACACAAACATATCACTAGCATAATCGCCTCGGACTTAGCCCGGTATCATTCAAATACTCATACACACATAAATCAATAATCATTACACATCCATATTTCATTTCACATAATTCAAGTAGGGTCATTTCTTGAGGACTTACCTCGGATGCTGTCGAACGGCTTCAACGGCTATTCGATCACTTTTTCCTTCCCTTTATCGGATTTAGCTCCCCTTTGCTCTTGAGCTTAACGAATGCAAGTAGAAGTATTCAATATTTTTCTCAATAATGTTTACTTGTTAATCACATTCAGCATCTCATATCAACTCATTTTATTATAAACTATCAATCGACTTTTTAAACCAAAACGCCATTATAAGGCCGATTGTTCTTGGTCATACATACACGAAATCAAAATAAATTCCAAGGTTTTCACATTATAAGGTACTAAGTCGAATACACTTGCTAGGTTCACATACATTCTTCATCAATTTCTTCTTTAAACAAACACATTTAAGCATTCCTTTCAGATTATCAACTCCAACCACATTCATTACTCAAGTATAGTAATTTCACATTCGGCAATATTATTACATACAATAGCCGATTCTTCTTACTTTGTATTTGTGCATCTATTTGATCATTAGTTTAGTTCAAACACCCATACACCAAGATTCATCAAGTTTAGCATGAAACACAAACCTTAATCCTCAATGACCACTATGGCGAAAATCCTAGTCAACCCAAAATCACAATTTCTAGCATGGGTTACCTAGAGAACTTGGTAACTAGCTCAATTTCATCTAACGTTTCAAGGATTCACATGAATTTCTCACTTTATTTATAGCTTAGAAACCGAATGGTTGCTCCCTTAGAATCGGCCAAGAAGAAACAAGAAACAAAAACTTGTTTCTTTCACCCATCCACCATTTCTCCTTAAAACACAAGACAACAATCATTTTCCTCCATTTCTTCCATGGCCGATTACCCACTATCACCACACAATCAAGATTTTGACAAGGCTAAGTAGAAAACTTAGTAACTAGCTTGATGTATGCTAATATTTCAAGAACTAACATGAAATCACTTACCTCGTTCCAAGCTTAAGGGTGACCGATTGGCTATCTCCCTTCTTCCTTTGAGGTTCGCCAAGCTAAGGAGGATGAACACTTTTCTTCCTTTCTTTTTTTTTTCTTTCTTTGTTTTGTTTCTCTCATGTACGGCAAAGGGGGGAAAGCATCCACACTCATTTTTTTTTCATTCCTTTACCCATGCTCTTATTTTATTATTTCTAACATCCACCACTAGCAAAACATGTTTAAGACATGTTTTCTTTTGCCCATCTTCATTACCATGGCCGCCACTTCCTTTTCTTTGGGTAAATTGACATGCAAAACCATTCTTTTGCATGCATATACTATTAGACCATTGAAAGATTAGCCTATCACCTTTCAACAATGTTTCATATAAGTCCATTTTAATAAATTCACATAGAAATGATCAAATTAATGCATGCAACTTTCACACATGCATTTACTAACATCATAAACATAGAATATAACTTTTAATTACTTATAAGACTCGGTTTAGTGGTCCCGACACCACTTTCCGACTAAGGTCAAATTAGGGATGTCACAAGAACATGATTTAGACGGTTGTGGCCTTAATGAATATGGTTTTGTTATTACGTGTTTACGTGTAAGACCATGTCTAGAACATCGGCATCGTATTTGATTCGTGCAAGACCTTGTCTGAGACAGTGGCATCGATATGTGATTACATGTAAGACCACGTCTGGGATGTTGGCATTGTACGATATGTGTGATTATCCGAGTATCCTATTCAATTTTGAATGGTTCAACAGGTAATGATAAGTTGTGATTGAATGTGTAAAACGAGCTAAAATGATCAAGTTTGTGATAGTCTATTACCTATTTGAAAATAAGGTAAGTTGGTTATTTGATATGTGATGCAAATTATATATGATGTAAATGAAAATATATGTGTATATGAAAAGTACGTTCTGCCAAAGGTTATGTATAGTGATATCATATTTGTGATCTATGTGTAAACATATATGAATGATTATACTCGGCCTTATGAATATAAAATGTGAATATTTATGAAATGATCCATGAATATATGTATATGAGTTTATGTATCCATGAATATATGTATATGAGTTTATGTATATTCGGTTAAATAATGATATTATGGCTTTGAAATTGAAAGTATATGTTGTACATGAAATTTTAAGTTTGAAATTAAATATGATTATGATAGCATGAATTGGTTTGGTTAATTGAGTTAATATTGTCATTGAGTTATTATTTGCCTATGACTTACTAAGCTATGATAGCTTACTGTGTGTGTATGTTTGCCTCTGTTTTATAGATTTTGGAGTCAAGTTACGAGCTCAAGGATCGTCAGCAAAGTTTATCACACTATCGACTGTTTTCGGTACTTTATAAGTTGAATTTAAACCTATGGCATGTATAGGCTAGTTTATGTTTATGTTTGTTTTTGGGTTATGTAAATATGAGCCATGCGATAATGGCTTAATCATTATTTAAGTTTGGTTTTGATGGTTAGGCCATTATATATTTATATGTGAATCAAGGTCGATATATTTGCTAATGGTGATGAAGTTATGTCAAAGTATATGTGTATGGTATATATTTGGTATGATGTGAAATTGTGGTTGAACATTACTGTTGAGTGAAATGCATGATATATAAGTGGGATGTATTAGATAAATGGCTATGATTTAAAGTATTGATATTCGGTTATGTGATGAAGTGGATATAGATAATATTTATACGTCTTTGATCATTGGTTGTAAATGAGACATAAAGTATAATGAATAGCTTGTGAAATGACCATGTTTTGATTTGGCAAACAAGGTGAATTAGCTTACGGTTAATGTTAGATAATTGGGGTAATATGTATTTGTGATTTGAAAGTGGGTTGTTTTGGCTTATAAGATTAAAATATCATACATATATGTTTTTGTGTATTCGGTTATGTATTGATTTAATAATTATACATTAGTTGAGATATATTTGTAATATATTTGACATGACATAAATTCTGGCTATATGTATATTTATGTACTTAGTCGAATATGTGATCATTGAATCAGTCTTGAATATGACCTTTGTTACTTTGCATAATAAGTAACATTAGCATGTTAAAATTCGGTTATGGCATGCTAAAGTGTTAGACAAATAGTTGCTATGTATTATGCATAAATATATATATTTGATGTGTTGATGTGAAAGGTAAAATATGTTTGATTTATTGGTTGAGTTCATTGAAATGTTTTATGCGTGTAAAGTGATAGAGTATAATGAAAGTAGACATTAAATAAAGCATAAGTATTTAGCATGTTTAATATTCAGAAGCTTTAGAAATTGACCATATAAATAATAACTTATGATTTTAATTAAACAAGATAGTTTGATGCAAGTTTAGTATGTCGCTTAGTTATTGTGCTTTAATTACTAAGTATATGTTATATGTTGTTTTGTGTGTATTAATGGAATAGCAAATAAGTAAGGTTGGTTTAGTCAAAATTTATAATAAAGTTGCATGTATATTTGGTCTTGAATATTGAGTAATAAGTTATTTAATTCATATGTTTATATTCGGCCAGTTGATAATGATTTATGGTTGAATGTTTATTGATTTATGTGTAAACTGTAATGTTTTGGTTTGGTTTAGTTGTAACGCCCTAAATTTTTTATTATCGGCTTTTTGCGATTTTTGGGCGTGGAAGTGTCTGAATTTGTGGTTTGTGTTATTTTGGCTTAAATGTATGTTTGGTTAAGTAATTATGAGCTCTGGGGTGTGTTTTGGAGGTCCTAAGTTCAGGCTGTAACTTGGGCTAAATTTGGGTTTTTAATTGAATTAAGCCTGACTTGAGGTCAGTGGGCTTATAAGGAATTGTTAGTAAAAATATAACAGAATGAGCCTGTTGGTCTAGTGGTTAAGTGACAAGGGATTACACTCAGGGTTAGGGGTTCGATTCCCTGCAGTGGCGTTAGGATTATATTTTTTTTCCTGCAAGTTTCAGTAAGCGTTGGGCTTTATTAAAATTATGAGTTGCGAGCTTTAAGGGAAAAACCTAGGGTTATCTTTTTGTTCCTCCTTTTTTGGCAAAATAGTTTTTACTTGCCGTCTTCTCTTTTCCCCAAAATTCCCTTTGCTGCTGGAATTTCCTTTTCTCCTTCTCCTCTCTATTCGTTTTTCTTTCCCTTTTGTTTGGCTTGGTGCTTTGTTAGTAGATTTCGTCGATTTCGTAAGTATTGCATTAGGTAAGTTAAGTATTTTCTATTGTAGATTGTTAAGAGAGGTTTTGGTTACTGTTTAGGGGGGATTCAAGGATCTTTGGATCATTAATCAAGGTTCTAAATAGCAAGGAAACACCATTTTTCGATGAAGGCTTTGGAGTGCTCGTGGTTGGATTTGCAGCTGAAACAAACTAGGTGTGTACTCCGATTGCACAGAAAACGAGTTTCGGCGAAAGCCAAGAAACCAGTCTGTTGATGTCACACGGGCGTATGGTCTACCTGTGTGGTAGCTTGCGTCGCGAGACACGGGCGTGTGACAGATGAGCCAAGCTATGCGCGCGCCACACAAGCGCAACGGACACGAGCGTGTGAGGTTGTCAAGGCTGTCTGCGAGGTATGGGCTCAACCATTTGAGCTGTATAGGTCGCACGGGCGTGTGAGTCCAATTTTCCTAAAATGTTCTGTAAGGTTGCACGAGTCGCCTAAGTCGAATGTGACCTGCCTGTAGGGTTGGTAAGCGTTATTTAGAGTCCATACTATGAATGATTATTGTATTGTATGTAAAGCATGTTACAATAAGCATGTATATCTGCCTGATTCCATATATATGTTTTTCTATGATATGATCTGATTTCTGCTTATAAGCATGCCACGATATTTATGATGCATTGCATTGGGTTGGGTTGTTGTGAAGAGAAGGAAGTCTGAGAGGTGATTAGCCTATTATCGAGCAGCTACGCTGCGTATATCTATTATGTACTAATTTACAGTACCACTTCGTGTGTAGGGCTGGATGGGTCGATTTTATCCCCATATTTGGTGTGTAGGGTTAGGTGAGTCGATTTTATCCCTACATGGTGTGTTGGGTTGGACGGAGACGGTGTACAGGGTTGGTGGGCATGATTTATGTTCTCTGATATCTAATATGATCTGCATGCGATATATGTATGGCTAAGGCCGAATATCTGTATTCTGTTATCTGTTTGTATGCATTCTGTTTGTGGGGATGTACACACTGAGTTTGCGAAAACTCACCCCTTTGTTTATTTGTCTGCCAGGTAATCCTCAGCAGTAGATGGATCGGTGCGACGGAGGGCTCGATGGTGACCACTGTTGGACATTTATGGATTTTTAGTAACATTCTATTTTGTCTATTTTATTTTAAATATTTATTTTTTGGGCTAAAATGTCTTTGGATTTGAACTATTTTTTTTAGTTTATTCCGGAATTTTAAACTATTAAGCTATTGATTTATGAATTAATGATGTTTTAGCTTCCGCGTAAAAGAACAGTTTTCAAATGATTAATGGAATAAGGATTTCCCGATTTAAGTAAAGATAATAATCTGAATGATTTTAACTTACTAAGTTTTTATAAAAGCACCCTCATGTAACGCCCCCAGATTCGGCCATAACATCTGGGCTGGGTTTTGGGTGTTACATTTAGCGTTATCAGAGCCAAGTTTACAAAAACTCGACTGTGGTTTTGGGCGGTAAAAAGGAATGGTTTTGGGAATCAGTGATAAAAATAATTGGAAATTATTTTTGATAAATAAATGGTTCACTGAGTCTCAGTCACCGATCCTGTAAGTTCTCTGAAACTCTGATGTATATTGTCTGGAAGCATGCCTAAATTGATTTTTATCTATATCTGTCTGAGGTGCTATGCATGTGTATTGAGACTACTGTAGGTAGTATTTTACTGAGACACCTTAGGTAGTGTAAACTGAAACCATAGTGAGGCTTACTATTCGCGATAACTGACTTTGAAACTCAGATACTGTTTTGTATAAAATATCTGCTAATAATTATGAAAACTATAAACTAATGTGCATAAAAATTCTAAATACAGATTAATTTGATAATTACGATGAGCACACGTGGTACTCGTGGACGGGGTACTATAGGCCGAAGTAGAGGTCGTAGAGGGATTTGAGCTGAGTCCTTCACATCTGATACGATCCCTAATTTGGACACTAGCGAGAAGCCAGTGTCACCAGTTACTTAGACTGGTGCTGAGTCACAAGACCGTGTAGCTGGGGACGACGCACTGTTCCAGGCCATGCTGCGGATTTTGGAAAGGGTTGCTGGGGCTAATGTCAGATTTGGAGGCCGTGGGTCGGTTACGAAACGACTCCGGTCGAATGGGGCTGAAATATTTAGGGGCATTGCTGGAGTTACTCCGAGTGTGGCTGAGTATTGGATGGAGGCCACAGAGCGCATAATGGATGATTTGGATTTTACTGATGAGCAAAAGCTCAAGGGGGTTATGTCTCTACTTCGCGATGAAGCATATCTGTGGTAGCTAACGGTTAGGGATGGCACTCAGCCTGACAGTCTGACGTGGGATCTGTTTAAGACGGCTTTCTAGAGCAAGTATGTGGGGGCTAGCTATATCAATGCTAGGAGGCATGAGTTTCTGAATCTTACTTAGGGAGATCGCTCAGTAACCGAGTATGAGGTCGGCTTTCTAAGGCTGAGCCGTTATGCACGAGGCATGATAGCGACTGAGCAAGAGCGCTGTGTCTGTTTTTAGGATGGCCTTAGGGATAATTTGAGGGTCTAGATAGCTTCGTAGAGGGAGTATGAGTTTGTCGTGCTAGTCGAGAAGGCCAAGATTACGGAGGAGGTTAAGCGCGCTGAGCGCTAGAACCGTGATAGAGGGAAGGCAAGAGGGATGTAGAGCCTTCGAATGTCGGTATGAGGCCTAAGAAAAAGGCCAGGACTGATACGCCCGTGAGAGTTGGGCCTATTGTTGCACCTGCTGGGGTGGCGATCTGTCAGCTTTGTAATAGACGCCATTCGGGTGAATATTGGAGAGTTTCTGGGGCTTGTTTGAGGTGTGGGTCAACTGAGCACCGAGTTAAGGATTGTCCACTGAGGGGTAATCAAATGAAAGCTCCGGTTACTGAGACTGCATTGCCGCCAAGGGTAGTTCAGCAACCATCTATGGGCCGTGGCCAGGTTACGGGTGGTAATGGTATGAGCCGAGCACAGAGAGCACCGGGCAGAGGTGCTGGGCTGACTGAGACGAGGCAGCCAGTGCTTGTGTATACTGCACTTCATCGTAATGATGGAGATGCTCCGGACGTCATCACAGGTACGTTCTTAATCTTTAATGTACCTTATGTTGCACTGATAGACATAGGCTCTACACATTCCTACGTTGTATGTTCTGTGTTTGAGACTTTGGGAATACCATTTGAGAACATTTCTAGTGAGATTTCAGTGGTGAGTCTGTTGGGGCAGTCTATTAGGGTTAGTAAACTATTTAGAGATGTACTGTTGGAAGTCCAAGGGGCGGTATTTTAGGCTGATCTGATGGAACTTTTGTTTGTGGAGTTTGACTTGATTCTGGGTATGGGCTGATTGGTGAAGCATCGTGTAAGACTGGATTGTGCTGAAAAGAGGGTGATTCTAAGGACCGAAGAGGATAATGAGGTAGTCGTAATTGGAGAGCGACGAAATTATTTGAGCAATGTGATATCTACGTTGGTAGCAGAGAAGTTGGTGTGGAAAGGATGTGAGGCATACTTGGCTTACATCAGTGTTTCTGATACTGTGGACTCTTTGGTTAAGGACATCCGTACTGTAAGGGACTTTCCAGATGTTTTTCCAAAAGAATTACCAGGGTTACCTCTAAGCCATGAGGTAGAATTTGGGATTGAGTTGATTCCTAGTATGGCTCCGATGTCTATCGCCCGTTATCGAATGGCACCGAAGGAGCTGCCAAAAGTGAAGGCTCAAGTTTAGGAGTTGTTGGATCGTGGGTTTATTCATCCTAGTGTGTCTCGATGGGTAGCACCGGTGCTGTTTGTGAAGAAGAAGGACAGTACGATGATGATGTGTATGTATTATCGTCAGTTGAATAAATTGACGATCAAGAATAAATACCCACTTCTGAGGATAGACAACCTATTCGATTAGTTCAGAAGAGCTTCAGTGTTTTCTAAGATTGATTTACGCTTAGGTTACCATCAGTTAAGAGTAAAGGAGGCTGATGTGCATAAGACGACATTTAGGACTCGGTATGGCCATTACGGGTTCCTAGTTATGCCTTTTGGGTTGACTAATGCACCAACTACATTTATGGATCTGATGAATCGTGTGTTTCAGCCCTACTTGGATCAGTTTGTAGTAGTGTTCATCGACGACATCTTGGTATACTCCAGGACTGAGGATGAGCATGATATGCATCTGCGAGTGGTTTTGTAGATTCTTCATGAAAAATAGCTTTACGCGAAGTTCTCTAAGTGTGAATTCTGGCTTTGAGAAGTGACATTTCTAGGACATGTAGTTTCTGCAGAGGGGATTAGAGTTTGTCCTCATAAGATTGAAGATGTGTTGGATTGGAAATAGTTGAAGAGTATGGTGGAGGTTCATAATTTTCTAGGTCTTACAGGTTATTACCGACGCTTCGTAGAAGGGTTCTCGTTGATCGAAGCGCTGTTGACTAAGTTACTGCGCCGTTGGAAGGACGCTCAACAGGAGAGCTTTGAGAAACTCAAGACAGTTGTAACTCAGGCTCTAGTTCTGATACAACCTGAGTCTGGCAAGGATTTCGTGGTTTACAGTGATGCATCACATGTAGGTTTGAGTTGCATTTTGATGTAGGATGGTAAGGTGGTCGCGTATGCATCTCGTCAGCTCAAGACCCACGAGGCTAATTATCTGACGTATGATTTCGAGTTGGCAGCGGTGGTTTTTGCTCTTAGGATCTGGAGGCATTACTTGTTCAGTGAGAAGTGTATCATCTACACTGATCACAAAAGCCTCAAGTATCTCCTCACTCAGAAGGAGTTAAACCTTAGACAGCATCGTTGGGTGGAGCTGCTTAAGAATTATGACTGGGTTATCGAGTACCATCCAGGTAAAGCCAATATGGTGGCAGATGCGTTAAGTCATAGGGTGATGACTGATTTGAGGGCTATGTTCACTCGACTGAGTCTTTATGAAGATGGGAGCCTTTTGGCTGAGTTGCAGGTTAAGCCGATGTGGTTGGATCAGATTAAGGATACGCAGTTGGGAGATAAGTCTCTTGAGTTGCAATTCCGTCAGGTTGAGGCTTGTACTACCACTGATTTTAGGATTGACAGTAATGGGGTGTTGCGTTTCTGAGATAGGATCTGTGTACCTAATGATGAGGACTTGAGGTTGTCGATTCTGAAGGAGGTGCATAGTAGCCTTTACGCTATGCATCCTGGTGGCAACAAAATGTATAAGGATCTTCGAGAGTTGCATTGGTAGCCAAGGTTAAGGCGTGAGGTTACTGATTTTGTTACTCGTTGTATGACTTGTCAACAGGTTAAGGCTGAGCATCAGTTACCTTCGGGTTTGCTTCAACTAGTTAGGATATCGATGTGGAAATAGGAGTGAGTAACGATAGACTTTCTTAGTGGGTTACCCCTAACACCCACTAAGAAGGATTCTGTTTGGGTCGTCGTGGATCGATTGACTAAGTCTGCACATTTCATTAGGACAAACTTCTTCTTGCAAAAGCTAGCTAAGCCCTACATTTCTGAGATAGTGGGGTTGCATGGGGTTTCTGTTTCGATCATCTTCTATAGGGATCCTTGTTTTATGTTTTGATTTTGGCAGAAACTTTATGAGGCTTTTGATTCTTGTCTAGACTTCAGTACTGCTTTTCATCCTCAGATAGATGCTCAGTCAGAGAGGGTGATTCGAATATTGGAGGATATGCTGAGGGTTGTGTCATGGATTTTCGTGGTAGTTGGGAGGAGTACTGGCCATTGGCAAGGTTTGCTTACAATAACAGCTATTAGTCTAGTATTCAGATGGCACCGTACGAGGCATTTTATGGTCATAAGTGTCGCACTCCTTTGTGTTGGACTGAGTTAGGTGAGTGGCGGGTTTTGGGTCTGGAGTTGGTTTCAGAGACTGAGGATAAGGTCCATTTGATTTGTGACCGACTGAAAGCGGCTTTTGATATATAGAAGTCCTACGCGGATTTGAAAAGAAAGGACATCAAGTATTCTGTGGAAGACAAGGTTTTTCTTAAGGTCTCACCATGGAAGAAGATTCTGAGATTTGGTCTTAAGGGTAAGCTGAGTCCTCGATTTATTAGGCCGTACCGGATTCTGGAGCGAGTGGGGCCAGTTGCATGTCAGTTGGAGCTACCTCTAGAGTTAGATCGTATTCATGACGTATTCCATGTATCGATGTTGAGACAGTATCGCTCTGATCCTACTCACATTGTGCCTGTGGAGGAGATTGAGGTTAGACCAGATCTGACATTCAAGGAGTAGCCGGTTCAGATTTTGGATCGTGACGTTAAGGTACAGCGTAGGAAGTCTATTCCCTTAGTGAAGGTGCTGTAGCGGAATCATAGCACTGAGGAGGCTACTTGGGAGCCAGAAGATTCGATGCATCAGCCATATCCTCACCTTTTCTGATCAGGTAAAATTCGTGGACGAATTTTCTTTAAGGGGGAAGAGTTGTAACGCCCCAAATTTTTAATTTTTTTTACGATTTTCAGGCTTAGAAGTGTTTGAATTTGTGGTTTGTGTTATTTTGGCTTAAATTTATGTTGGGTTAAGTAATTATGAGCTCTGGGGTGTATTTGGGAGGTCCTAAGTTCAGGCTGTAACTTGGGCTAAATTTGGGTTTTTAATTGAATTAAGCCTGAATTGAGGTCAGTGGGCTTATAAGGAATTGTTGGTAAAAATTTAACAGATTGGGCCTGCTGGTCTAGTGGTTAAGTGACAAGGGATTAGGCTCAGGGTCAGGGGTTCGATTCCCTGCCATGGCGTTAGGATTTTTTTTTTTTTGCTACAAGTTTCAATAAGCATTGGGCTTTATTAAAATTTTGAGTTGTGGGCTTTAAGGGAAAAACCTAGGGTTATCTTTTTGTTCCTCCTTTTCGGCAAAATAGTTTTTACTTGTCGTCTTCTCTTTTCCCCAAAATTCCCTTTGCTGCCAGAATTTCCCTTTCTCCTTCTCCTCTCCATTCATTTTTCTTTCCCTTTCGTTTGGCTTGGTGCTTTGCTAGTAGATTTCGTCAATTCGGTAAGTATGGCAATAGGTAAGTTAAGTATTTTTCTGTTGGAGATTGTTAACAGAGGTTTTGGTTACTGTTTAGGGGGGATTCAAGGATCTGTGGATCATTAATTGAGGTTCTAAACAGCAAGGAAACACCATCCTTTGTCGAAGGCTTTGGAGTGCTCGTGGTTGGATTTACAGCAGAAACAAACTAGGTGTGTACTCCGATTGCACAGAAAATGAGTTTCGACGAAAGCCAAAAAACCAGTCTGTTAATGTCACACGGGCGTATGGTCTACCCGTGTGGTAGCTTGCGTCGCGAGAGACGGGCATGTGACAGATGAGCCAAGCTGTGCGTGCACGATACAGGCGCAACGGACACGGGCGTGTGAGGTTGGCAAGGCCGTCTGCGAGTCACGGGCTCAACCATTTGAGCCGTGTAGGTCGCACGGACGTGTGGGTCACACGGGTGAACCACACGAGCGTATGGGTCTTGGGCCAGGTCGTGTGATCCACACGGGCAAGGCTAATTTGGGGCCGTTTGGGCCACACGGGCGTGTGGGGCCATACGGGCAGGGCACAAGAACGTGTGAGTCCAATTTTCCTAAAATGTTTTGTAAGGTTGCACGAGTCACCTAAGTCGACTGTGACCTACCTGTAGGGTCGGTAAGCATTATTTAGACTTTATACTATGAATGTTTACTGTATTGTATGTAAAGCATGTTACAATAAGCATGTATATCTGCTTGATTCCATATATCTGTTCTGCTATGATATGATCTAATTTTTGCTTATAAGCATGCCACGATATTTATGATGCATTGCATTGGGTTGGGTTGTTATGAAGAGAAGGAAGTCTGAGAGGTGATTAGCCTATTATCAGGCAGTTACGCTGCATATATCTGTTATGTATTGTTTTACAATACCACTTGGTGTGTAGGGCTGGATGGGTCGATTTTATCCCCATATTTGGTGTGTAGGGCTGGCTGGGTTGATTTTATCCCCACATGGTATGTTGGGTTGGACGGAGATGGTGTGCAGAGTTGGTAGGCATGATTTCTGTTCTCTGATATCTGATCTGATCTGCATACGATATCTGTATGGCTAAGGCCGAATATCTGTATTCTGTTATCTGTTTGTATGCATGCTATTTGTGGGGATGTACACACTGAGTTTGCCAAAGCTCACCCTTTTGTTTATTTGTTTGCCAGGTAATCCTCAGCAGTAGATGGATCGGTGCGACGGAGGGCTCGATGGTAACCACTGTGGGACATTTATGGATTTTTGAGTAACATTCTGTTTTGTCTGCTTTATTTTAAATATTTATTTTTGGGACTAAAATGTCTTTGGACTTGAACTATTTTTTTTTAGTCTATTCCAGAATTTTAAACTATTAAGCTATTGATTTATGAATTAATGATGTTTTAGCTTCCACGTAAAAGAACAGTTTTCAAATGATTAATGGAATAAGGACTTCCCGATTTAAGTAAAGATAATAATCTGAATGATTTTAGCTTACTAAGTTTTTATAAAAACACCCTCATGTAACGCTGCCAGATTCGGCCATAACGTCTAGGCCGGGTTTGGGGTGTTACATTAGTATACGTTCATATATTATTAATTAAAATGATTAATTCCTATGTGTATCCATGAATGTTCGGAAGTTGTGTCTCATTTGGTAATATCTCGTAACCCTATTCCGGCGATAGATACAGATTTGTGTTCCAAATATTGCTGATTTGATAGGATTCATACTTTGGAAAGCTCACGATAGCCCATTTTCTTTGCACCCTAGTAGAATGAAAATGTACCGTGACTTACAAGAGTTATATTGGTCGCTTAGAATGAAGAGAGAAATAGTTGAGTTCGTGGCTAAATGCTTAACTTGTCAAAGAGTTAAAGCAGAACATCAAATTCCCACTAGATTACTTCAACCTATTTCTATTCCTAAATGGAAATGGGAGCACATTATGATGGATTTTGTAACAGGATTCTCGTTATCTTCGAGTAAGAAAAATATGGTTTGGATGATAGTTGATGGACTTACGAAATTGACCCATTTTATCATTGTCAAAACCGATTGGTCACTTCTAAAACTTTGTAAGATTTACATTCGAGAAATATTTAGATTGCATGGTGTATATGCATCAATTATCTTTGATCCGGATCCATGATTTACCTCAAGTTTCTAGAAACAGTTTCTCGAATCTTTAGGTACAAGACTTAATTTTAGCACGGCTTTTCACCCGTAAATAGACGAACAATCTGAGCATTCATTCAAATTCTAGAAGATATGCTTTGAGCCTGTGTAATTGATTTTGAATCGGGTTGGGAACATTATTTACGTTTGGTTGAGTTTTTGTACAATAATAGTTTCCAGTCGAGCATTCAAAATGGCTTCGTACGAAGCTCTTTATGTTCGTAAGTGTCAAACACTTGTTTGTTGGTCAAAACTAAGTGAAAGAAAGGTTGTTGGACTGGAATTAAATAAAGAAATAAAAGATATTGTTAAAGTGATCTGAGATAGATTGAAAGCATCTTACGATAGATAGAAATTGTACGCGGACTTGAATCGTCGGGACATTGAATTTGCTATAGGAAAAAAAGTGTTTTTAAAGGTTTCACCATGGAAGAAAGTCCTTTGATTTGATCGAAAAAGCATATTGAGTCCACATTTTATTAGGCCATATAAAATCATAGAAAGAATTGGACGTCTTGAGTATTGATTAGCATTGCCAGTAGAGTTGCAGAAAATACACAATGTTTTTCATGTTTAAAAATGCTTAGGAAATACCGTTCAGAATCATTTCATGTTATTTCCGCAGAAGATTTAGAAATTTAGCATGACTTGTCTTACAAGGAAGAACCAGTTAGAATCTTAGCTCGTGAGGTAAAAGAGTTACAAAACAAACATGTTCTGTTAGTGAAAGTTCTGTGGCGTAGCCACAGTGTTGAGGAAGCAACATGGGAATCGAAAGAGGCGATGAGATCCCAGTATCCTCACCTCTTTTCGGGTAAATTTCTGGGACAAAATTTCTTTATGGGGGAGAATTGTAACAACCCAAAAGTCAGTGGTGTCAGAAAGTGTGAATTCGGAAT
This sequence comes from Gossypium arboreum, assembly GCF_025698485.1. Lineage (NCBI taxonomy): Eukaryota > Viridiplantae > Streptophyta > Magnoliopsida > Malvales > Malvaceae > Gossypium > Gossypium arboreum. The sequence continues at coordinate 32,261,224 of NC_069070.1, forward strand.
TGAAATTTAGTAGATTAGACTCATAAATATTTTTATTAAATATTTACAGAGTCAAGTTAAAAACGAATTGAATTACGGTTAGGTAATTTCGTTGAATTAGTGTTTAAATTAAGTATAACGATTAAATCGCGAAAGTATAAAAGTGTGATTTGTTATTTAATTATAGGGTAAAATATAGCTAAGGGACTTAGAAAGCAATTATACCTTGTTTTTAAATATAGTGGACGATTATGGCATAAATAATTTATATATAAGTTATATATGTTACATTAGTATTAATATATGTTAAATAATATTATTTTATAATAAAACAAAGAATGAATATTACAAGTGGATAGTAAGAGAAGCCATTTTCTCTTTTTATTTTCTTCATTTTTGAAACAAAGAAGAGGGTAGAAGGACGAACAACCATAAGTGTTTTAAGCTTTTCAAGCTTTATTTGGTTAGTTAATGTAGTCACTTTTCTTATATTTTTTATGTTTTTGGAACCTTAAGATCATGAGCAAGCTTACCCATGTTGGAATCTTTTAGAATTAGTGAAGTTTAGGGAAGTTGCCATTGTAAAGAAATTTAAGTTCTTGGTGTTATTTTGATAGATTTTAAGGTTGGAAGTTAAATGAGACTACTTTTTGAAGTTAATTCATGAAATTGTGTATTAGGGACTAAATTATAATAATTCAAAATTAGAGGTTTAATTGAGTAATAGGAAGTCCTATAGGAACTCAAGGAAAATTTGGTTTAATGTTGGGAGTATTTTAGATAAATTATGTTAGTACCGGTTTGGAGGAGTAAATTGAAATTCATATTAAAGTAGTAAAATTTTGTAATTAAATATGAAAAGGCAAGGTCGTCAACGAGTAGCTCGAAAATTATGTTGTGTGTTTCTATAATTTGAACTATTTTTAATTGTTGCACTGAACATTGCATTATATGGCGAGTTACAAGGTAAGCGACAAATTTGATTTAGGTGATATGAATCAAAATGATTGAATTGTGTACTTGTGTTTGAGATTGTATCAAATATTATTAAGAAATGAAATTGATTATGTTTTGGAAAGAAAATATGTTACTATGAACATATATACTTATGTTGTTACGAACATAGATATGTTTCTTTACATTACTTGAATTGCATTTTAGTTAAGTAATTGAATATCTTGTACCACATTCTAATACTCTGATTATGGAAGTACCAATGAGTTTTACTTAGTGTAAGCTTATTTTGTTATGCGCAGGTTAGGTACCTAGTAGATCTAACATCGACTCAGCATCTAGTGACGACCCCGACTTCAAATGTTGGTGAATGGTCCTTTTATTGGTTTTGGCATGTACCTAGGTTAATATGATAGTTTTGGTCATTTTTCTTGGTATCTTGGTAGTATTGTGATATGGCAATGTTGTGCTTTTGGTTAATAGATATTATTTGGTTTTGGTAAGTTTTATGGTTTTGAAATGTATGAAGTGTTTATAAGATAGTTAACTTATAATGTGGACATATTTGGTTTCCTTGTGCTGGTGATTTGGTGTTTAGTACTTTATAAGAATTATTGTGGATGGAACAAGTTTGATATGTCAATGATGTTTTAGATGAATGTTTAATGTATATGTATATACTTTGTGGTGTCAATGAGGGTACATTGATTATGTACATAAATTGTAGGAAATATGTATGTTTTAGACTCAATTATAGATGTTTGAAAGCATGCTTATAATTGGTTATTATTTGGCTTGGAACTTAAGGAATTGAGGTTGAAATGTCCTGTTTTGAAAGCAAAATTTAGGTTCACATGGCCTGGGACACGAGCGTGTTACATGGCCGTGTGTCTTATTGTTTTTAGGTGCAGCTTTCAAACGGTTTGGCACACGTCCTGCAACATGGCCATGTGGCCCTATTTCAAATACTCACAGGGGCAGATACAGGGGCTGGGACATAGCTGTGTGTCCTGACTTTGAATGCTCAAATAGTCTGGGCTACGTTACACGGCCTGGCCACACAGCCACATGACCCTTGTTTTCCAAATTTTCTAGTTCTTTTTAAAATTTTCTAATTTGTTCTGATTTGATCCCAAATTGTTCTCAAACTATTTTTAGGGCCCTATAGGCTTGGTTTAGGGCTCGTAAGTGTATTTTTATTATAGATATAATGTGTTTTTTTTTTAGTATTGTAATTAGAATTGATTAATTATTTCTATTTAAATTTAATTGATTAATTGTTTTTTATCAAAAGGGTTTTTGATTTACTGTGATACTTCACTTAATGGTTTGGGTTGCGTTTTAATGCATGAAGGCAAGGTTGTAGCTTATGCTTCTCAGCAATTGAAATCGCGTGAGAGGAATTATCCGACCCATGATCTAGAATTGACAGCTATTTTGTTTGCTTTAAAATTTTGGCGACACTATTTATACAGAGAAAAATGTCATATCTTCATTGATCATAAAAGTTTGAAATATTTGATGTCATAGAAAGAATTGAATTTGCAAGTAGATGGCTAGAGTTGTGGAAATATAATGATCTAATAATTTACTACGACCTGGGAAAGGCTAATATTGTTGCAGATGCTTTGAGACAAAAGTCATTAATTGCATTGAGAGATTTGAACATGCAATTGACGCTTGTTGAGGACGGTTCAATTTTAACTGTATTAAAAGTTCAATCGACATTTCTGAAACAGATTAATAAAGCTTAGAAAAGTGATTCAGAGTTGATAGCCAAGAAAGAACAGATTGAAAAGACAACAGATTCAGATTTTTGCATTGGTTTGGATGATAGTATGTACTTTCAAAATAGATTGTGTGTTCTAAAAAATTTTAAAATTAAACAGAATATTCTTCAAGAAGCTCATAACAGTAAATGCTCAATTCATCCTGGTAGCAATAAAATGTACGGTGATTTGAAACAAATGTACTGGTGGCTAGGTGTAAAGTGTGAAATTTTGGACTTTACGTCTAAATGTCTAATTTGTCAACAGGTTAAAGCCAAACATCAAGTACCTTCTGGGTTGTTACAGCCTATTATGATTCTAGAATAGAAGTGGCAGCAAGTTACTATAGACTTTGTGTCAAGATTACCGTTGTCTCCTCAAAAGAAAGATGACATCTTGGTTACTATTGATTGGCTAACTAAATCCGCTCATTTCATTCCTATATGTACGGGTTATTCCCTTGAGAGGTTGGCAAAATTTTATGTTTCTGAGATTGTAAGATTACATGGTGTACCATTGTATCTTATCTCTGATCGGGATCCCCGATTTACTTTTAGATTTTGGAGTAAGTTACATGAAGTGTTAAGCACCAGATTGTATTTTAGTACTGCATTTCATCCACAAACTAACGGTTAATCTAAATGAGTGATTCAGATCCTCGAGGATACGCTTTGTTGTTGTATTTTAGAATTAAAAAGTAGTTGGGAAAAATTTATTCCGTTAGTTGAATTTTCGTATAACAATAATTATCAGTCGAGCATTAAAATGGCTCTGCCTGAAGCTCTTTATGGACGAAAATGTAGAACTCCATTGTATTGGACTGAATTGAGTGAGAAAAAGCTTTTTAGTACTGATTTAATCTGAAAATTGAAGAAAAGGTTAAAGTCATACAAGATAGTTTGAAAGCTGATTTCGATCGTCAGGAATCATATGCTTATTTGAAAAGAATAGACATAAAATTTCAAGTTGGCGACAAAGTGTTCTTGAAAGTATCACCCTAGAGGAAAATTGTAACACTCCGTACCCGAGTCCGTTACCGGAATCGAACACAAGGTGCACACAGACTTAACTTAATTGTTTTCACAGTCCATAAAAAAAATTTTCCAGACTAGCTGGTTACTGCATCATTGTCGCCTTAAAAATCATATCTTGAGTTTTAAAGCTCAAAAATCAGTTTCGTAATTTTTCCCTGAAACTAGACTCATAAGTCCATCAACATATTTTTTTCTAGAATTTTTGGTCGGGCCAATTAGTACAGTTTACTAGTTAAAGTCTCCCCTAATCCAGGGTTCGACTACTCTGACCTTCATGCATTACGAATTGGATATCTCCCTGTACAGAGCTTCAATACTGATACCGTTTGTTTCTATAGAAACTAGACTCAGAGAGGAATCTATACATATATGGCATGACTCCTAATTATCTCTGGTTAATTTACAATGAATTTCCAAAGTCGGAACAGGGGATCCAGAAACCGTTCTGGCCCTGTTTCACGAGAACTTAAATATCTCTTAACATATAACTCATATGACTGTTTCGTTTCTTCCATATGAAAGTAGATTCATCAAGGTTCATTTTGATAATTTATTCACTATTTAACACCATTCCTACTATTTAATACCATCACTAAGAACTCGTAGTGACCATATCTCGTTCAGAAGGCAGTTTTGGGTATGTCCGAATCTCGGATTCGCAACTGATAATAGCCCGATCTCAAATCTATTTTTGAGAACACTGAGGCTCCCTTCAGTTGATCGAAAAAATCATCGATATGCGGTAATGGATATTTGTTCTTTATTGTCACTTTATTAAGCTGACGATAGTCGATGCACAACCTCATGGTTCCGTCCTTCTTTTTCACAAACAACACTGGTGCACCCCAAGGTGAAAAACTCGGGCGAGCAAAACCTCTATCCACCAACTCTTGCAACTAAGCTTTCAACTCCTTTAATTCCGTTGGTGCCATACGATCACGGAGCTATCGAAATCGGTGTGGTCCGGTACAAGCTCAATACCAAACTCTATCTCCGAGCAGTGGCAAACCCGGTAATTCTTGGGAAAAACATCCGGTATTCACAAACCACCGCAGATTCGGGTTTTATTTCTAACTCCTTATCATCAAGTACATACGCAAGGTATGCTTCGCACCCTTTCTTACATACTTACGGGCCAACATTGATGATATTACGGTGGCAACCCTTTAAGTCCGTAGATTCAACTCGGATCATCTCGTTATTTCGCACCTCAAATCAATAGTCCCGCTTTTGTAATTCACATCCGCATCATGCACGGTCAACCAATCCAACCCAAGAATAACATCAAATTCATCGAGCGGCAAAAGCATCAAGTCCGTAGTAAAGCAGAACCTCAAATTACTAGGGACATTTCTTACACACTTTGTTGACCAGACGTAACGACCCAAGGATTTGACACCGAATTACGAACTCGAGAGACTCAATAGGTAAAGTCTTCTTGGATGCTAAGGCTTCGCATATATAAGAGTGAGTAGAACCGGGGTCAATTAAAGCAATCACATTAGTACCAAAGAGAGTGAAAGTACGGTAATAACATCGGCGAGGAAGCATCCTCACGCGCGCGTATGGCATAAGCCCTAGCGAGCGCGAGCCTCGGATCTGGTCGTAGCATCTCTAGATCCTCTCGACCACCACTAGCATTGCCGTATTTCGGATGGTCTACCTCGGCGGTGGTAGCACCCGGTTTCCCACTCGATTTATATTCATCGAGACAACCTTGGGCAATCTTTAATGAAGTGGTCAATCGCTCCGCACTTGTAACAGAGCGGTCACGGAATCTACAACTTCCAGGAATGCCATTTACCACAATATCGGCACTCCGCTCTCTCTCGACGATCATTTCCACCATTGGCGATCAAGTGACTCGTGTGGTCACGAGGGGTCGATCGCGATCTAGTCTAGAAAAGCCGAAGTGTCTCTAGACCGGCCTAAGCCATCTCTGAATTTCTTTGATGATGTGGGAAGGGCTTCCCAAGACCTCTTCTGAAACTCCCTTGCTCCCACTTCACTTTTCTTTTCTCCATCTTGAGCTCCTCACTTTGCATGCTCGCTCGACAAGAGCCACAAACTCTCGGATTTCCAAAATGCCAACATACGACTTTATATCATCATTCAGTCCATCTTGAGCGTTTACATCACACACGAAGAAATGAATTCAGCGCATAAGCTAAGCCTCACAAATTTTCGTTCAGAGTCGGTAGCCGACATGGAACCTTGTTTAAGTTCAAGAAATTCCTTCCGTTTTGATCCATAAATCTCTGACTGATATACTTTTTCCGAAACTCAGTTTGGAAAAACTCCCAAGTTACTTGCTCTCGGGGCACCATAGAAGTCAGAGTACACCACCAATAGTAGGCAGAATCACGTAGCAAGGAGATAGTACACTTTAGGCATTCATCGGGTGTACAAGATAGCTCATCGAGTGCCGGATAGTGTTGTCCAACCAAAATTCAGCTTGCTCGGCATCGTCGCTATCCGTAGCTTTAAATTCAGTAGCCCCATGTTTTCGGATTCTGTCAACTGGGGGCTTATTGGATCTTATTTGGTCAGTTACCGGAGGCATTGTAGGTACGGGGGTCGTATTAGTCGGGAATGGAGGTTGTGGAACAGTAGTGTTAGTTCGAATGTATTGGTTGAACCAATCATTCATCACGCTATAGAAAGCTTGCCTAGCCTCATCATTCGGATTGCTAGCGATAGGTTGAGAGTCATTGGCGCTGTCCCTTGTCTTGGGAGCAGCGCCACACTCTCCACATCATCACTATTGCTCGGTTGGGATCGGGATCCATTACTATAAATAAACACAAATTCAAATGTCGAAATCACCACACTATCAATTTATCACAAAATGGCATGTATAGCTAGACCCAAACGTATTACGGTAGTCCTAGAATCGACTAAACTGTAGCTCTGATACCAATAAAATTGTAACACCCCGTACCCGAGTCCGTTACCGGAATCGAACACAAGGTGCACACAGACTTAACTTAATTGTTTTCACAGTCCATAAAAAAATTTTTCCAGACTAGCTGGTTACTGCGTCACTGTCGCCTTAAAAATCATATCTTGAGTTTTAAAGCTCGAAAATCAGTTTTGTAATTTTTCCCTGAAACTAGACTCATAATTCCATCAACATATTTTTTTCTAGAATTTTTGGTCGGGCCAATTAGTACAGTTTTTTAGTTAAACTCTCCCCTAATCCAGGGTTCGACTACTCTGACCTTCACGCATTACGAATTGGATGTCTCCCTGTACAGTGCTTCAATACTGATGCCGTTTGTTTCTATAGAAACTAGACTCAGAGAGGAATCTATACATATATGGCATGACTCCTAATTATCTCTGGTTAATTTAAAATGAATTTCCAAATTAGGAACAGGGGATCCAGAAACTGTTCTGGCCCTGTTTCACGAGAACTTAAATATCTCTTAACATATAACTCATATGACCGTTTCGTTTCTTCCATATGAAAGTAGATTCATCAAGGTTCATTTTCATAATTTATTCACTATTTAATACCATTCCTACTATTTTTAGTGATTTTTCACATCCACATCACTGCTGCTGTCAGCATCTGCCTTTAAGGTAGGCTTTACCTATTTCATGATTTCCATGATTCAATTGGCCCTTTTTGCATACATAGCACAAAGTGTGATCATGATTAACCATTCCAATGGCTAATCGTTTCAAAACCATTCCATACCTCATAATGATCAACATACAAGCGATTATAGTACTATGCTAAAAGCATTATATAAGCCATTTTAGCATAGCTATCCAAGTTTACACAAAACCGAAAGGTACATGACCTACAACAAAAGGGTAGTCCTATACATGCCATTTCAAAGTTCAACCAAAATTGTACCAAAATGGGGGCTTTGATAGTGTGGATGACTTCGACTTCGATGATCCCGAATCCGATAGCTAACGAGCAAAATCTATAAAACAAAGAGCCAAAGCAGCGGGTAAGCATTTTAATGCTTAGTAAGTCTCAAGTAATGAAATCAGCTTTGACTAAAGTATTACATCTACATAACTAAATGAATCGCTTTATTAATACACATTCTCATAATCCTACTTACTTCACATTACCGACCCTTATGTTCATACACAAAAGAACAACTTAGCCAAAGGCGGTAGCTCGTTTATCAAGCGGCGAATACTTACTTGTAAGGACTCAACTAATTCAAGCACATACGAACATACCTCATTGCTGGAATTTTCACAAGTGTATAAACTGAAATTTTTACAGCAAGATTGCTCATTTCCGAGTCACGTACCTTCGGGATTTAACCGGATATAACCACAAGCACAATTGCCTTCGGGTCTTAACCCGGTTTAGTAACTTGCACAATTGCCTTGGTCTTAACCGGATATAACAACTCACACGAATGCCTTGGTCTTAGCCGGATATAATCACTAGCATAAATGCCTTCGGGACTTAGCCCGGGTATCATTCAAATGCTCATGTACACATATATCAATAATCACGACACATCCATATTTCATTTTCGTTACTAAGGCTCAAACACAAAATATTTATCAAACCTTTACAATTTCGGCTCAATAGCCACACACAAGGAGCATGATTTCAATATAATTCAAGTAGGGTCATTACTCGAAGACTTACCTTGGATGTTGTCGAGCGATTTCGACGGCTATTCGATCACTTTTTCCTTTCCCTTATCCAACTGTGGTCCTCTAAGCTCTTGAGCTAATTCACACAAATTTAACTTATTAAAATCTCATTATGATAGCTTATGGCCGAACATGACAAGGAGTTTAAATGGTCATATGGCCATCCTTTAGCTCAAATACACAACGGTCATGCACATTTTTAATCACAACAAGCAATTCAATACAATTCATTCAAACATCAAAGTGAAGCTCAAGGTACTTAGCCCTTATATACATTAGACATTAGAGTCACATGTGCACGAAATCACGAATCAATTCAACACATTAGTTAGTACTCTCCTTAGCGAATTTTCCAAGCCAAGAATAGGCATCAATATGCTTGCCTCTAACCGAATGCATGCACACCAACTCCCCTCATGTGGCGAATATGCATGTCCATGTTGAGGCCAATTATACACTTAATACCACACAAAAAAACAGCATACATTTTACTAACTAACGCATTACATATTGTAGCTCAATACACATCTCTCATTTACTTCATAACGAAACATCATCACAAGCAAATATACACCTTGAAATAGTATATATGTCATACCAATACATCATGTGCAAACATATATTCATGTAGGTGCAAGGGCCGAATCTCAAGTTGCTTATATCCAAATATAAACACATATCCAAAGCTCAAATCTTACCTACCATGCAACATGCATGAAACATACTTATGGATATACCATGGCGAATACACCACAACACCATACCATTTCAATTTGGTCATGGTTAACAAAGAACTTAGCATCTCATTCAAAAATGCTAAAAGAAAATCTAAGAGTCCTCAATCCCCCATCGCATGTATCATTATCAAGCTTGATATTTAGCATGCAATGGCATTAACACCACATCCACTTTGGCCGAATATCATTCCCATGACATAGCAAAGATTTGAACCATGGGCTAATAAGAACATCAAGCTAGCAACTAAAAACATGCATGAATCTCATGGCACAACCTCAAACATACCTTAATCTTGATGCAAGTATAGCCAAATCTCTTCCTAATCCCTTTCCAAACCAAACATGAAGCAAAAATTCCTTCCTTCCTCTTTAGTATTTTCGGTCAAGAGAGAATGAAATGGATGAACAATTTTTTTCTTTTCTTTTCTTCAATACACGGCAATGGGGAGGGGAGAAGCCTTCACACACAATTTTTTTTCATTTTTTTATTACCCATACCCTTAGTTTAATGTTTCTCCCTAATGCACCAACAAAACATGTCTATGACATGTTTTGCCCATCCTCCTTGTCATGGCGGCCACCTCTTATAAGAAGAGGGATATTTGACATGCAAGGCCATTGTTTTGCATGCATGCTTTAATTAGTCATCACACATTTCCCCATCATACTTTCAAAGTTTTCTACTAGGTCCTTTCTAGAGAAATTCACATTTATAACTCTAAATCAAACATCAAAAATGTCACACACGAATTAACACATATCATAAGCATCAAAATGAACATTAAATTATTTTTATGCCTCGGTTTTTTTGTCCCGAAACCACATTCCGACTAGGGTCAATTTTGGGCTGTCACAACTCTCCCCCACTTAAGAAATTTTCGTCCCCGAAAATCTTACCGGTAAATAGGTTTGGGTAACGCTCTTTCATAGAGTTCTCGGGTTCCCAAGTAGCTTCTTCCATCTCGTGTTTGAGCCATAACACTTTTACTAACGGAACCCTTTTGTTTCGCAGCTCCTTCACTTCACGAGCTAGGATACGAATCGGTTCTTCTTCATAACTCATATCGGCTTGAATTTCAACCTCTGATGGACTAATTACGTGCGACGGATCAGATCTATAGCGTCGAAGCATCGAAACATGAAAGACGTCGTGATCTTTCCAAGTTCAGGGGGCAAAATCAAACGATATGCAACTGGACCGACTCGTTCGGAGACTTCATATGGCCCGATGAACCTCGGACTCAATTTGCCTTTACGGCCAAATCTGAGTATCTTTTTCCAAGGCGAAACTTTAAGAAACACTTTATCTCCCACCTGATACTCAATGTCTTTTCGCTTCAAATCCGCGTACGATTTCTAACGATCTGTGGCCGCCTCAGACTTTCACGGATTACCTTTACTTTCTGTTCAGCATCTTTAATCAAATCAACTCCGAAAATTTTACTTTCACTGAGCTCGGTCCAAAACAATAGTGGACGGCATTTATGACCGTACAAAGCCTCGTAAGGTACCATCTTAATACTTGATTGAAAACTATTGTTGTAAGCGAATTCAATCAAAGGTAAGTACCGTTCCCATGAACCACTGAACTCGAGGATGCAACATCTCAACATATCCTCAAGTATCTGAATTATCCGCTCGGATTGACCATCAGTTTGGGGATGAAAGGCGGTGCTGAAATGCAACTTGGTACCCAAAGCTTCTTGCAATTTCTTCCAAAATCGCGAGGTGAATCTCGGATCTCTATCCGACACAATGTAAATCGGTACCCGTGTAATCTCACAATCTAAGAAACGTACAATTCAGCTAGTTTATCCAATAAAAAATCCATACGCACGGGGATAAAGTGAGCCGACTTAGTCAGTCTATCAACAACAACCCAAATCGCATCCTTCTTGCTCGCTGACAATGGCAGTCCGGACACAAAGTCCATTGTGACTCGATCCCATTTCCACTCGGGTATCGTAATCGGTGAAGTAATCCTCGAAGGCACTTGATGTTCCGCTTTCACTTGTTGACATATTAAACATCTCAAACAAAGTCGGAGATGTCTCGTTTCATACCATGCCACCAAAACCGACGTTTCAAATCGTTGTACATCTTCGTACTCCACGGGTGGATTGCCATTCGGCTACAATGGGCTTCGTTCGAATTATCGAAATAAGTTCAATTCTTTGGAACACACAGACGACTTCGAACCTCAAACAATCGTCATCATCAATTTGAAACTCCGATTCTTTGTTGAACACACTCAGCCGTTTTGCAACCAACTCATCGTCAACTTTCTCGAGCTTCACGAATTTGATGAGTCAATAATGGTTTGGCCTTTAATTGGCTACTAACACATTGTCGGGCGAGAATAGACAAGTGTACATTCATCGTCGTAAAGCAAGCGGTGATTTCGGCTTAAGGCGTCCGCAACCACATTAGCCTTTCCGGGTGATAATCAATGACAAGCTCATAATCTTTTAACAACTCGAGCCAACGTCTTTGCTGCAGATTTAAGTCTCTTTGAGTCATCAAATATTTGAGACTTTTGTGATCCGAATACACATGGCACTTCTCACCAAATAAGTAATGTCGCCATATCTTTAAGGCGAATATGATGGCAGCCAATTCAAGATCATGGGTCGGATAATTTTTCTCATGTGGCTTTAATTGTCTCGACGCATAGGCCACAACTCGACCTTCTTGCATCAATACGCAACCTAACCCAAGTAGGGATGCGTCACTATAGATGACAAACTCTTTGCCAGATTTGGGCTGCACTAATACTGGAGCTTCCGTCAAATGAGTTTTCAATTGATCGAAACTTTTACGACACTTTTCCGTCCATTCGAACTTGACATCTTTTCAAGCGGTTTCGTCATGGGTGTGGCTATCATCGAGAATCCTTTTACAAACCGTCGGTAGTAACCTAAGCAAGTCCCAAAAAGCTCGAACCTCGGTAATGTTTCTGAGGCTTCCAGTTAAGTATGGCTGAAATTTTGCTCGGTCGACTCGAATACCCGATGCGAGATAGCACATGACCCAAGAAGCTAACCTCTCTTAACCGAACTCACACTTGCTGAACTTAGCATATAACCGCTTATCCCGTAAAATTTGCAACACTAATCTCGGGTGCTCGCATGTTCGGTCTCATCTCTTGAATAGACCAAGATGTCGTCAATGAACACAACTACGAACCGATCCAAATACGGTCGAAGATCCGATTCATCAAATCCATAAATACCGCGAGGGCATTAGTGAGCCCAAACGGCATCACTAAGAACTCGTAGTGACCATATCTCGATTCAAGGCGTTTTGGGTATGTCCGAATCTCGGATTCGAATCGATAATAGCCCGATCTCAAATCTATTTTTGAGAACACTGAGGCTCCCTTCAGTTGATCGAACAAATCATCGATACGTGATAGCGGATATTTGTTCTTTATTGTCACTTTATTAAGGCGACGATAGTCGATGCGAGAACCTCATGGTTCCGTCCTTCTTTTCACAAACAACTTTGGTGCACCCCAAGGTGAAAAACTCGGGCGAGCAAAACCTCTATCCACCAACTCTTGCAACTAAGCTTTCAACTCCTTTAATTCCATTGGTGCCATATGATACGGAGCTATCGAAATCAGTGTGGTCCCATGTACAAGCTCAATACCAAACTCTATCTCCCGAACAAGTGGCAAACCCGGTAATTCTTCGGGAAAAACATCCGGGTATTCACAAACCACCAAGACAGATTCGGGTTTTATTTCTAACTCCTTATCATCAAGTACATACGCAAGGTATGCTTCGCACCCTTTCTTACATATACGGGCCAACATTGATGATATTACGGTGACAACCCTTTAAGTCCGTAGATTCAACTCGGATCATCTCGTTATTTGCGCACCTCAAATCAATAGTCTTGCTTTTGCAATTCACAACCACTTCATGCACGGTCAACCAATCCAACCCAAGAATAACATCAAATTCATCGAACGGCAAAAGCATCAAGTCCGCCAGAAAACAGGAACCTCGAATTACTAGGGACATTTCTTACACACTTTGTCGACCAAAGACGTAACGACCCAAGGGATTTGACACCAATTACGAACTCAATAGACTCAATAGGTAAAGTCTTCTTTGGATGCTAAGGTTTCGCATATATAAGAGTGAGTAGAACCGGGGTCAATTAAAGCAATCACATTAGTACCAAAAGAGTGAAAGTACGGTAATAACATCCGGCGAGGAAGCATCCTCACGTCTTGGCGTATGGCATAAGCCCTAGTAGGAGCGCCGAGCCTCGGATCTGGTCGTAGCATCTCTAGATCCTCTCGACCACCACTAGCATTGCCCGTATTTCCGGATGGTCTACCTCGGCGGTGGTAGCACCCGGTTTCCCACTCGATTTATATTCATTCGAGACAACCTTGGGCAATCTTTAATGAAGTGGTCAATCGCTCCGCACTTGTAACAGGAGGCGGTCACGGAATCTACAACTTCGGAAAGCCATTTGCCACAATCATCGCACTCCGCTCTCTCGACGATCATTTCCACCATTGGCGATCGAAGTGACTCGTGTGGTCACAGGGGTCGATCGCGATCTCGTCTAGAAAAGCCGAAGTGTCTCTAGGCGGCCTAAGCCATCTCTAAATTTCTTTGATGATGTGGGAAGGGCTTCCCAAGACCTCTTCTGAAACTCCCTTGCTCCCACTTCAGCTTTTCTTTTCTCCATCTTGAGCTCCTCGACTTTGCATGCTCGCTCGACAAGAGCCACAAACTCTCGATTTCCAAAATGCCAACATACGACTTTATATCATCATTCAGTCCATCTTGAGCGTTTACACATCACGACTTACGAAGAAATGCATTCGCTGCGTCTGGCTAAGCCTCACAAATTTTCGTTCAGAGTCGGTAACCGACATGGAACCTTGTTTAAGTTCAAGAAATTCCTTCCGTTTTTGATCCATAAATCTCTGACTGATATACTTTTTCCGAAACTCAGTTTGGAAAAACTCCCAAGTTAGTGGCTCTCGGGGCACCATAGAAGTCAGAGTACACCACCAATAGTAGGCAGAATCACGTAGCAAGGAGATAGTACACTTTAGGCATTCATCGGGTGTACAAGATAGCTCATTGAGTACCCGGATAGTGTTGTCCAACCAAAATTCAGCTTGCTCGGCATTGTCGCTATCCGTAGCTTTAAATTCAGTAGCCCCATGTTTTCGGATTCTGTCAACTGGGGGCTTATTGGATCTTATTTGGTCAGTTACCGGAGGCATTGTAGGTACGGGGGTCGTATTAGTCGGGAATGGAGGTTGTGGAACAGCCGTGTTAGTTCGAATGTATTGGTTGAACCAATCATTCATCACGCTATAGAAAGCTTGCCTAGCCTCATCATTCGGATTGCTAGCGACAGGTTGAGAGTCCGCCGGCACTGTCCCTTGTGCGGGAGCAGGCGCCACACTCTCCACATCATCAGCTATTGCTCGGTTGGGATCGGGATCCATTACTATAAATAAACACAAATTCAAATGTCAGAAATCACCACACTATCAATTTATCACAAAATGGCATGTATAGCTAGACCCAAACGTATTACGGTAGTCCTAGAATCGACTAAACCATAGCTCTGATACCAATAAAATTGTAACACCCCGTACCCGAGTCCGTTACCGGAATCGAACACAAGGTGCACACAGACTTAACTTAATTGTTTTCACAGTCCATAAAAAATTTTTTCCAGACTAGCTGGTTACTGCGTCACTGTCGCCTTAAAAATCATATCTTGAGTTTTAAAGCTCAAAAATCAGTTTTGTAATTTTTCCCTGAAACTAGACTCATAATTCAATCAACATATTTTTTTCTAGAATTTTTGGTCGGGCCAATTAGTACAGTTTTTTAGTTAAACTCTCCCCTAATCCAGGGTTCGACTACTCTGACCTTCACGCATTACGAATTGGATATCGCCCTGTACAGTGCTTCAATACTGATGCCGTTTGTTTCTATAGAAACTAGACTCAGAGAGGAATCTATACATATATGGCATGACTCCTAATTATCTCTGGTTAATTTAAAATGAATTTCCAAATTCGGAACAGGGGATCCAGAAACTGTTCTGGCCCTGTTTCATGAGAACTTAAATATCTCTTAACATATAACTCATATGACCGTTTCGTTTCTTCCATATGAAAGTAGATTCATCAAGGTTCATTTTCATAATTTATTCACTATTTAATACCATTCCTACTATTTTTAGTGATTTTTCACATCCACATCACTGCTGCTGTCAGCATCTGCCTTTAAGGTAGGCTTTACCTATTTCATGATTTCCATGATTCAATTGGCCCTTTTTGCATACATAGCACAAAGTGTGATCATGATTAACCATTCCAATGGCTAATCGTTTCAAAACCATTCCATACCTCATAATGATCAACATACAAGCGATTATAGTACTATGCTAAAAGCGTATATAAGCCATTTTAGCATAGCTATCCAAGTTTACACAAAACCGAAAGGTACATGACCTACAACAAAAGGGTAGTCCTATACATGCCATTTCAAAGTTCAACCAAAATTGTACCAAAATGGGGCTTTGATAGTGTGGATGACTTCGACTTCGATGATCCCGAATCCGATAGCTAACGAGCAAAATCTATAAAACAAAGAGCCAAAGCAGCGGGTAAGCATTTTAATGCTTAGTAAGTCTCAAGTAATGAAATCAGCTTTGACTAAAGTATTACATTTACATAACTAAATGAATCGCTTTATTAATACACATTCTCATAATCCTACTTACTTCACATTACCGACCCTTATGTTCATACACAAAAGAACAACTTAGCCAAAGGCGGTAGCTCGTTTATCAACCGGCGAATACTTACTTGTAAGGACTCAACTAATTCAAGCACATACGAACATACCTCATTGCTGGAATTTTCACAAGTGTATAAACTGAAATTTTTACAGCAAGATTGCTCATTTCGAGTCACGTACCTTGAGATTTAACGGATATAACCACAAGCACAATTGCCTTGGTCTTAACCGGATTTAGTAACTTGCACAATTGCCTTGGTCTTAACCGGATATAACAACTCACACGAATGCCTTGGTCTTAGCCGGATATAATCACTAGCATAAATGCCTTGGGACTTAGCCGGGTATCATTCAAATGCTCATGTACACATATATCAATAATCACGACACATCCATATTTCATTTTAGTTACTAAGGCTCAAACACAAAATATTTATCAAACCTTTACAATTTCAGCTCAATAGCCACACACAAGGAGCATGATTTCAATATAATTCAAGTAGGGTCATTACTCAAGACTTACCTCGGATGTTGTCGAGCGATTTCGACGGCTATTCGATCACTTTTCCTTTCCCTTATCCAACTGTGGTCCTCTAAGCTCTTGAGCTAATTCACACAAATTTAACTTATTAAAATCTCATTATGATAGCTTATGGCCGAACATGACAAGGAGTTTAAATGGTCATATGGCCATCCTTTAGCTCAAATACACAACGGTCATGCACATTTTTAATCACAACAAGCAATTCAATACAATTCATTCAAACATCAAAGTGAAGCTCAAGGTACTTAGCCCTTATATACATTAGACATTAGAGTCACATGTGCACGAAATCACAATTGAATTCAACACATTAGTTAGTACTCTCCTTAGCGAATTTTCCAAGCCAAGAATAGGCATCAATATGCTTGCCTCTAACCGAATGCATGCACACCAACTCCCCTCATGTGGCGAATATGCATGTCCATGTTGAGGCCAATTATACACTTAATACCACACAAAAAAACAGCATACATTTTACTAACTAACGCATTACATATTGTAGCTCAATACACATCTCTCATTTACTTCATAACCAAACATCATCACAAGCAAATATACACCTTGAAATAGTATATATGTCATACCAATACATCATGTGCAAACATATATTCATGTAGGTGCAAGGGCGAATCTCAAGTTGCTTATATCCAAATATAAACACATATCCAAAGCTCAAATCTTACCTACCATGCAACATGCATGAAACATACTTATGGATATACCATGGCCGAATACACCACAACACCATACCGTTTCAATTTGGTCATGGTTAACAAAGAACTTAGCATCTCATTCAAAATGCTAAAAGAAAATCTAAGAGTCCTCAATCCCCATCGCATGTATCATTATCAAGCTTGATATTTAGCATGCAATGGCATTAACACCACATCCACTTTGGCGAATATCATTCCCATGACATAGCAAAGATTTGAACCATGGGCTAATAAGAACATCAAGCTAGCAACTAAAACATGCATGAATCTCATGGCACAACCTCAAACATACCTTAATCTTGATGCAAGTATAGCCAAATCTCTTCCTAATCCCTTTCCAAACCAAACATGAAGCAAAAATTCCTTCCTTCCTCTTTAGTATTTTCGGTCAAGAGAGAATGAAATGGATGAACAATTTTTTTCTTTTCTTTTCTTCAATACACGGCAATGGGGAGGGAGAAGCCTTCACACACAATTTTTTTTCATTTTTTATTACCCATACCCCTTAGTTTAATGTTTCTCCCTAATGCACCAACAAAACATGTCTATGACATGTTTTGCCCATCCTCCCTTGTCATGGCTGGCCACCTCTTATAAGAAGAGGGATATTTGACATGCAAGGCCATTGTTTTGCATGCATGCTTTAATTAGTCATCACACATTTCCCCATCATACTTTCAAAGTTTTCTACTAGGTCCTTTCTAGTGAAATTCACATTTATAACTCTAAATCAAACATCAAAAATGTCACACACGAATTAACACATATCATAAGCATCAAAATGAACATTAAATTATTTTTATGCCTCGGTTTTGTGGTCCCGAAACCATATTCCGACTAGGGTCATTTTTGGGCTGTCACAAAAGTTCTCCATTTTGGCCAAAAAGAAAAGCTTAGTTCGTGTTTTATTGGACCATATGTGATCATCGAGAGAATTGGACAAGTAGCTTATCATTTGGCTTTATCATCTAAATTAGAGAAAATTCACAACATGTTTCATGTATCGATGTTGTGGCGGTACCGATCTGTCGACGTAGAAATTCAACTTGATATGTCATACAATGAAGAACCGATTAGAATTTTTGCTCGGGAAACCAAAGAAATGAGAAATAAGCGAATAGCTTTGATTAAAATTCTTTGGCACCGTTATGGGTTTGAGGAAGTTACGTGGGAATCGGATGAGGCTATGAAAGTGCAATACCTGAACCTATTTTCTGGTAAGATTTTTAGGGACAAAAATCCCTTTTGGGGGAGGGTTGTAATAGCCTATTTTCAATAGTGTTGAAACAGTGGTTTCGAGACCACAATTCTAATGAATGAGTATACATTTTAATGTTTATTTAATGTTTATAGGGTTAAATTAGAGTCATATTAAATGGTTAATTAGGTAATAAAAACTAAATTGAAAAAAAAGGTGTAAAAGTTAAATTCTACTAATTAAATGGACTGAATGGCCTTGGAAATGTAAGCTGGTAGATCTATAAGGTAATTATGCCATTTATATTGGTGGTGGACAATGATGGACATGGGTTGGTTATTTTCTAAGTGTTAATTAAAGGCTAAAGTAGTAAAACAATAAATAAAAGCATGTACAAGTAAAATAATGCTATCATATTTTTCCATTTTCTTGTGTTTGCTGAAAATCACCGTTCTTGAGCTTGAGAAAATTTAGCCAAGTTTTCATTGGTGCACAGTGAGGTTTTTGAACCTCGTTTTTAATAATTTTTATGTTTTTGAACACGTTTTAGCTTAATCTACTTAGTTCGAGGGTTGAATTGTAAAGTTATAAAAATTTTAGGGTTTTGCCATGAATGAGTTAATAATATTTTTGATTTTTTTGATAGATTATTAAGTTTAATTGTTAGATAAACATGTTTTGTTAAGTAATTTTTTATGAATTTAAAGTTTAAGGACTTAATGGTGAAAATAGGAAAAGTCATGGTTAATGTTGTGAATTAAAGAAAGTTAGGGGCTGTTTGGAACCTTAAGAATATTTGGGTATTATGATATTTTATTTTTTTGGTTAAATTACAAGATTTAGATTTAGGGGCTAAAGATAAAAGTTAAAATGGTAGGGTAATTTTATAACTTCATGTTAATATGGATTGTAGGATTGAATTGGATAATTTTAGTCAATTGAAATATTTAATTGAGTTAAATTATTATTTAGATCAAGAAAAGAATCAACCGGACTTGAATCAAGGAAAAACGAAAGTCTCGAATTAATTCTCGACTTTTATTAATACAACCATTGTGGTCGAGGTAAGTTCATATTAATTTTATATTTATAAAATGTTATTTCGGTTTATTATTTTTTAATATTATATTATTTACACTTGATTTTATAATAATTCGATAATTGAATACTTGACGACAAAAGTCTCGTTTGAACCTAGAGAATGCTTAGGATACAAAAGACATGTCATTAGGGATTATATGTTCAAGACTGGTCCTGGATGTCCTACCGATGACTGAGGTCCTACATTTATTGCAAATTCTCCACAGCTCGTGTGAGCAGCATCGTGTAGCTAACATCCTGACCCACAGCTCATGTGAGCAGGCCCATTTCACAGCTCGTGGAGCATTACTGAAAAGGTTATGGTTATATGGAAAGGTGTTCTGAGTATCTGATATTATTCTATACAGTTCAATGGGTAAGTAAAGTAATGGAAAGGTTTACATATGAAATTACGAATATCGATGATTTTATGAAATGATAAGATGAGCTATGAAAATGAATGAATAAGGGCATTAATCACATATGTGAAGTAATGTGAGTAAAGGTAACTCATTTCATGTTGTATCCTATGTTTCATAGATGATGAATTGTTAATTTATTTACTAATTAAGTGAATTGTGATGCTTAGGAAAGCTAAGTACTATATGATTTAATGAACATGATTGAATGATTAAATATTAAAGAACGAGAATTTTAAGTTTCTCTTATACGAACTTACTATTCATTAAATGCTTATGTAGTTGTTTTCCTCTGTTTTATAGATCATCGGAAAGTTCAATCGATTGGAATCTTTTCAGAGCCTATCACACTATCCACCGATCATTTGGGTAGTTTTTGAACGTTTTGGTTATGGTTATAAACGGCATGTATAAGGCCCATAAATGTTATTTTTAGCGACCTGTAAGCTCGTTTTAAGGCCCCGTAAATGTTATTTTGCTATGAATGAAATGCATATTCGAATGTTTTTATTTAAAGTAATAAATGAATAGATTAATGATATAAATTATTTTGATATTCGTCGTAGTACTTCATAACCCTAATTCGGGGATGGAGACGAGTTAGGGTGTTACAATTGTAACTTAATAATTGAGTATTATTATATATTTAATTTGATTTATTTATTTATAAATAATCATTGCAATATATGTAAAAACAATGTGAAATATAAATTTATTAATAGATATAAAATAAACTCAATTAAACAATGAAAAGATAATAAATTCTCAAATGTATGTTTGTTTCATTTAAAATAGTTTTTTATGAAATATTTTAAGAAAATCTACCAAACAATAGAAAATATTTTACACAGATTCATTCAAACACCCGAAAATATTATATTTTCCAGAAAAGTAAATCATTTTCTAGAAAATATTTTACTAGCAACAAACGGAGCCTAATATATCATCTATTAACTCCATTTGGGGAGATGTCTTGTCTTGGGCATCGAAACAGATGACTCCTAGAAGATAGAGACATGGATGTAACTGACTAGACTAACAATACATCAGAAAGACCCAATCAAAATAGATCCCAAATCTGTTTATGTAACGCCTAAAAATTTTTGTTTTTGATTCTGTGGTGTTTTGACTCAAATATTTGTCTGCTTCACTGGTTAAGTGTTCTGGGTGTATGTGGGCGGTTACAAGTCCAAGCCATGCCTTTGGAAAATTTTGAAATTTTCCTAAGTAAGCCTCACTCTTATTCAGTAAGTTTTGATTTAATTGTTTGCGAAACCATACCAGAATGGGCTAGCTAGTCTAGCGATTAAGTGGAGTGTTGGTGTGGTGGAGGGCTTGAGTTCGATTCTCTAGGATGGCAAGAAGTAGTATTTTTGCTTAAAGTTCAGCCAGAGTTGTGATAAACTGGGATTCTAAGGGATGGATGTGTAGTGGGAGTTGAGAGAGAAAATTAAGGGATGGAGATAAGGTAGGTGGTGGGATTTGAGTAAAACAGTTTCCCAGAAAAATTCTCTCTGTAGAAAAAAACTGATCATATTCTCCTCCTCCTCTTCTTTTTCATTTTATTCTCTTTTCTCTGTTCTCTGCCAAATTCTTTCCACATTCTTACTATTATTTTTGTTTTTGTTTTGTTTTTCCTACTATTGTTATTTTGCACCTCGTTATTCGGCTTTTTCGTGCATTATTGGTAAGTGTGGTAAATACGTTTCTTGTTTTGGGTTACGGATAGTGGTTAATGAGATTCATTTTCTGTTTGGAAAATGTCAAAGGGCTAAAGTTATTCGATCGGTGTCGTGATGGTGAAGCTACTTCGTTGTTCGATCTAAGGTAATGGTTTTTCATTCGATAGATAAATACCCTGTTTTGGGTTTAGTTCAATTCGACTGTTTAAATGATTAATGGAGTGAAATATTGATTAATTTTAGGTTGTGGATTTCTTGGAGTTGCTCTTACATCGAAAACGATACAGGTGTGTACTCGATTACGCAGAAAATGGGGATTCGGCGAGAGCTGAAAACCCCACTATCGATGCCACATGGACGTGTGGTTGCCCATGTGGTAGGTTGTGCACCCTAACATGGACGTATGTTCGACGAGGCCAGGCCGTGCGTACATGACACGATCGTGTAATAGCCAGGCAAGCCGTTTGCAACACACAGGCTGGACTGATTTGGTCCGTGTGGGTCCACACGAGCGTGTGGGATTTTGGGCCAGGCCATGTCATCCATATGGCCAAGGAAAATTTGGGTCGTGTGGGCCCAGACGGGCAGGCCACGTGGGCGTGTAAGCCCAATTTCACTGAATCAATTGCTAAGGTTGCACGGGTCACCCAAATCAACTGTGAACCTACTGTAGGGTTGGTAAAATCGACTGTGAACCTACTGTAGGGTTGGTAAGCATCACTTAGACCCCTAATCGTGTAAACTGACTGTTTGATTTATATATATTGAGCATGACGATAGTATGCATGTATATTGAACTGGTTATATGTACTGAAATCATGAGATAGCATGTCATGATTTTTATGTTGCATTGCATTGGGTTGGGTTGATTATATTTTGAGAAAGTGTACTAAAAGGCTCTTAAGCCTAATATATTGGTAGCTCAGCTGCAAATTACTGTTTTGTGCCGCATTAGGTACTACCTGAAGTGTAGGGATGGGTGGGTTGATTTAATCCCCACATGGAGTGTAGGGTTGGACGAAGATGTTGTGTAGAGGCTGGTTGGGTAGGACTTTGTTGCTAAATACTACATGACTGCTACTGATACTGGGGTGGGCTAAGGCCTTACTGCATATTTGATATTGTACTAAGATGGGCTAAGGCCCAAACTATTACTAATACTAAAAGGGGCTTAGGCCCAAAATTGTATTTGACTGTGCATTATGTCTACTATTGTTTGTTTTCTATGGGATTACACACTGAGTTCACGTAAACTCACCCCTCTCTGTTTAATGTGTATAGTAATCCCCAGACCTAGACGGATTGGTATGGCGGAGGACTCGACGGTGACCACAGTTTTTGGACTCTACGTTTTGTTTTTAATTTATGTTTTATGGTTTTATTATTATTTAGATGTAATTTGAGGACTCTTGGGACTTTTTGCTTAAATTTGGTTTTTTTTTTATTTTTGAAATATAACTACTAGTCGTAGGAAGTTCAGTTTTCAAAAAGCCAATGGATTTTCTAAACTCGCGATTACCTAAACTGCTTTGTTTTAAAAGCTTTCGCAATGAGAAACATTTTAAAGAAAATGTTTTAAATAAGTAAAAAGATTTCCTTTAGAACTAATAAGAGATAAAGAAAAGTATTAAACTGAACAGGTTTTATTGCATCAACATAGTTTTCAAACACCCTATCATGTGACATTTCCATATTCAGCCATAATTTCTAGGTCAGGTTTGGTGTGTTACATTTAGTGGTATCAGAGCTAGGTTAGAAAACTCGGCTGTGGATTATGGGTTTTTAATTTTTTCTTTGAAGAATTGGTTTTCAAATAATTTTAAATGTTTCTACTGAGTATGTGAAACACCGAGTCTCCGAAGCTGATCCTGTAAGTATTTCGAAACTGATATATGCTTTAATTGAAAATGCTATGCTATTCTAAAACTCCTATAGGTAGTATATGATGAAAATACTCTACTTAGTATATACTAAAACTGAAACTATAGTAAACTGCTAGAGGCTGCACCGTACGAAACCAAACTCTGAACTATTGAAACTATTTCCATAAAACATCTGGTAATAACTATTGAACTGTAACTGATTCAGAAAACTTTTAATACAGATAAATGCCACTAGACAATGAGTGCACGAGGTACTCACGGGCTGGGCACTAGAGGCCGAGGTAGAGGCTTTAGAGGGGCTCGAGCTAAGTCTTCTTAACTGGCCAGTATTCTGAATCTGGACACTAGCAAAATGCCAGTGTCACCTGTGACTGAGACTGGATCACAAGACCGTGCGGCTAGGGACAACACACTGTTCTAAGCCATGTTAAGGATTTTGGAGAGGGTCGCTGGGTCCAATACTGGATCTGGGGGCCGAGGGTCAGTTACGGAACGACTCCGGTCCAATGGAGCTAAGCTTTTCAGGGATGTTACTGGAGTTGTCTCTAATGTAGCTGAGTACTGGGTTGAGGCCATGAAGAGGATCATGGATGACTAGATTGCACCCTCAAGCAAAAATTAAAGGGTGTAGTCTCGTTGCTGTGTGATGAGGCTTACTAGTGGTGGCTTACTGTTAAGGAGGGCACTCAGCCCGAACGTCTGACCTGGGAGTTCCTTAAGACTGCCTTCTAAGGGAAATATATGGGGGCAAGCTACATGGATGCCCGTAGGAGGGAGTTCGCAGACCTTACTCAGGGGGATCGACCTGTGGCCGAGTATGAGACTGAATTCCTATGATTGAGCCACTATACGCGAGGTATGGTGGTGAGTGAGTATGAGTAATGTGTCTGCTTTGAGGATGACCTTAAGGATAATTTGAGAGTCCTGATAGCTCCGTAGAGGGAGCGTGATTTTTCTTCACTGGTTGAGAAGGCGAAGATATCCAAGGAGATTAAACGCGCTGAACGCCAAAATTGTGATAGAAAAAGAGGTAAGAACAAGAGGGATTCAGAGCCCTTGATTACTGTGCAAAGGCCTAAGAGAAAGGCCAGAGCTGATGGACCGGTTAGAGATAGGCCCCCTATTGCTTGTACTGGACAGTAGCCATGTGTTGATTGTGGTAGACACCATCAAGGCGAGTGTTGGAGGAGGACTGGGGCGTGTCTGAGGTGTGGATCATTAGATCACCATATCCGGGAGTGTCTATTGAGGGCTGATCAGATGCAAGCTTAGGGTACTGGCAATGTACAGCCATAGAGGGTAGTACAGCTGCCACTAAGAGGCCGTGGTCAGGCTAGGGGTGGTAATGATATAGGCCATGGGTAGAGAGCACCGAGCAGAGGTGCTGGAAAGACTGAGGCGAGGCAGACGACTCTAATATATGCTGCACTTTTCAGAGAGGATGGAGATGCTCCAAACGTTATAACGTGTACGTTTCTTATTCATGATGTACCTTATATTGCATTTGTAGATATAGCATTCACTCATTCCTATATAGCCTGTACTGTGTTTGAAAACTTGAGGATATTGGTTGAGAGCACTACGAGTGAGGTTATTGTACTGAGCCCGTTGGAGTAGTCTATAAGGGTTAACAAGCTATTTAGAGATGTCCCTTTAGAGGTTCACGGGGCAACCTTTCTAGCTGATCTGATGGAGCTTCCGTTTAGGGAGTTCGACTTAATATTGGGAATGGATTTGTTGGTTAAGCATCGTGCCAGTTTGGAATGTGCGACCAAGAGGGTCGTATTGAGAACTGTGAAGGATAATGAGGTGGTCATGATAGGAGAACGCTGGAATTATTTTGCTAACGTGATCTCTGCATTGGTGGCTGAGAAACTAGTTCATAAGGGATGTGAGGTGTACTTGGCCTATGTAAATGTCTCGGATTTTATGGATTCTACATTTAAGGATATCAGAATGGTAAAGGATTTTTCGAATGTCTTCCCTGAGGAGCTACTCTGTTTACCTCAGGATTGTGAAGTAGAGTTTGGGATAAGGCTCCTTCCTGGTACAGCTCCGGTGTCCATCTCGCCCTATCGAATGGCACAGAAGGAGCTTACAGAGCTTAAGGCTCAGATTCAGAAATTGTTAGACCGTGGGTGCATCCGCCCTAGTGTGTCTCCGTGGGGAGCACCAGTACTATTTGTTAAGAAGAAAGATGGATCCGTAAGGATGTGCATCGACTATTGTCAGCTGAACAAGTTAACCATTAAGAACAAGCATCCATTTTCAAGGATAGATGATTTGTTTGACCAATTCCGAGGGGCATCTGTGTTTTCCCAGATTGATCTGCATTCTGGATATTATCAACTGAGGGTTAAGGAAGCTGATGTATTTAAGAGGTCATTTAGGACTCGTTATGGACACTAAGGGTTCCTAATGATGCCATTTGGGCTGACTAATGCACTGACAACTTTCATGGATTTGATGAACCGAGTATTTCAGCCTTATCTGGATCTATTTGTTGTGGTGTTTATCGATAATATACTGGTTTATTCGAGGACTGAGGATGAGCATGACAACCACCTTATCTTTCAAACAATCTCGAATCACTTTCACTTTTTCTTCGGTTTCTTTTATTAGATCAACTCCATAAATCTGATTTTCCTTGAGTTCAGTCCAATACAATGGGGTCTGACATTTACGACCATACAATGCTTCATAAGGTGCCATCTTCAAACTCGTCTGATAACTATTATTATAAGCAAATTCTACCAAAGGTAAATACCTTTCCCAACTACCTTGAAATTCCAATACACAACATCTGAGCATGTCTTCAAGAATCTAAATCACTCTCTCTGACTGTCCATCAGTTTATGGATGAAAGGCAGTACTGAAATTCAACTTCGTACCTAATGCCTCTTGTAACTTTTTCCAAAACCGCGAAGTAAATCTCGGATCTCTATCTGAAATGGTTGACAAAGGTATTCCATGAAGTCTAACAATCTCACTGATATACAATTCAGCCAACTTATTAAGAGAATAATCCGTACGTACCGGAATAAAATGAGCCGATTTAGTCAGTCTGTCAACTATTACCCAGATGGCATTTTTCTTCCCTGGAGTTAACGGCAACTTTGACACAAAATCCATAGTAATTCGATCCCATTTCTATTCAGGAACCATGATAGGCTGGAGTAGTCCCGAAGGTACTTGGTGTTCATCTTTCACTTGTTGACAAATTAAGCACTTTGATACAAACTCAGAGATATCTCTTTTCATTCCACTCCTCCAATACATTTTCTTCAAGTCATTATACATTTTCGTACTGCTCGGATGAACCGCCAAACAACCATTATGTGCTTCATGCAAAATCTTTTGAATCAACTCATCATTTTTTGGTACACAAATCCGGTTTTTAAACATCAAGCAACCATCAGAACCGATTCTGAAATCTGACCTCATATCAACCTCACATTGTTTTCTTTTGGCTTGCAAATCTTGGTCATTTTTCTGAGCTTCATAAATATCTTGTAAAAACATCAGTCTTGCCCTTAACTCTGCTAGAATCGAACCATCATCTGATACCTTTAACTGAGTATTCATAGCTCTCATAGCAAATAGCAACTTTCTACTCAAAGCATCGGCAACCACATTCGCTTTTCCCGGATGATAGTCAATAACAAGCTCGTAATCTTTCAATAACTCCAACCATCTTTACTGTCTCAAATTCAAGTCTTTTGTGACATCAAGTACTTAAGACTTTTATGGTCGGTATATACTCGACACTTTTCACCATACAGATAATGTCGCCAAATCTTCAAAGCAAACACTATAGTAGTCAATTCCAAATCATGAGTCAGATAATTCCTTTCATGAGATTTTAATTGCCTAAAAGCATGAGCCACCACTTTTCCTTTTAATTCGAGAATCCCAAAAAATACTTTAATGTCTTCATTGAGTCCGTCTTCAAATCGTCTACACATTTTAGCCTCTGTAGGAA